>NC_091474.1:180423931-181023931 GCF_036971445.1 Narcine bancroftii
AGAACTTGGCCTCACTCTAAATAACTTCTCCTTTACCTTGTTTCATTTCCTCTAAATCAAAGGAGTAGTCATGGGTACCCGTGTTAGTCCCAGCTAAGCTTGCCTGTTTGTGGGCTTTGCATGCTACAAGCCTACTCAGGAAAGATCCCTCAACTCTTACTCTGGTATATTAATGACTACATTGGGGCTGCTTCATGCACCTGCGATGAGCTCATCAACTTTATTAACTTTGTGGCCAACTTCCACCCTGATCTCAAACTCACCTGGTCCACCTCTGACAACACTCTTCTCTTCCTAAGTCTCTCTGTCTCTATCTTGGGAGACAAGCTTGCCACTGATATATAATATTCCCACAACTACCTGGACTACACTTCCCCTCACCCTGCCCCCTGCAAGAATTCCATCCCCTTCTCTCAATTTCTCCATCTCCGCTACATCTGTTCCCAATATGAGGTCTTCCAGTCCAGCTCTTCCAAAATGTCTGCCTCAAATGTGGCTTCCCTCCACCAACATCAACTCAGCCCTCACCCACATCTCCTCCATTTTCCATTCATCTGCCCTGGCTCCTTCTGCCCCCAGATGCAACAAACATAGAATTTCCCTCATCCTCACCTACCACCCACCAGCCTCCACATCCAACACATTATCCTCCAGAATTTCCAGCACTTACAACAGGATCCCACTACCAGACACATCTTCCCCTTTCCTCCCCTCTGCCTTCCATAGGTCTATTCCCTCTGTGACTCCCTTGTGCACATATCCCTCCCTGCCAATCGCACCTGCCCCCCGGTACTTTCCCCTGTGGCCGCAGGAAGTAGGAACATAGGAACATAAGAAGTAGGAACAGGAGTAGGCCAAAAATGGCCCATTGAGCCTGCTCCACCATTCAATACGATCATGGCTGATCGCCACACTTGCATCCACACCTCCTCTCTCACCACAGTCCAGGGCCCCAAACAGGTCTTTTAAGTGAAGCAGCACTTCACGAGTATCTGCAGGACTGATTTAGTGCATCCAGTGCTCCTTTTGTGGCCTTCTCTACATCAGAGAGACCGGGCACAGATTGGGAGTTTGCTTCGCTGAGCAGCTTCGTTCTGACTGCACCAGTTAGAGACCTCCCAGTCGACAACCATTTCAGCTCTGTGTTACACTCCTATGCTCACTTGTCAGTCCATGGTATTATGTACTATTCCACAAAGACCACCCGTAAATTAGAGGAACAATACATGATTTTCTGTCTGGGCACCCTCCAGCCAGTTGGCATTAACATCAACTTTTTCTGGTTTATGCTAACATGCTCTCCTCTCTTCCCCCCCACTTCCACTTCCCTTCCCCAGCTCTCCCTCCCCCCTTCCCTCTCTATTCACCTAGCCATCCCTCCTCCCTTCTCTACATATCACCTCCTGTTTTTGTGACCACCTACTCTTTTGTTTTCATGCCTGCCAACATTTTTTCATACCTTGATGAAGGGCTGAAGCCCAAAATGTGGGTTATGTATTTTTACCTTTGCTATATAAAGGACACTGTTTGACCTGCTGAGTTTCTCCAGCATTGTGTTTTTACCTCAACCATGGTGTCTACAGATTTTTGTGCTTTACAGCAGGATTGGTTAAAAAACAGATGAATTTGTTGTGGAAGCATTGGTCTCTCTGCAATGCTAAAATGGGAAGGTGTAGGCTCATACATTCCAGAGTTTAAGAGGGATCTGACTGTCATCACATCAATCCTTATGGTATGACAGAAGAGATTTGGACAGACATCCATTTAGGTTAGGTGTCTACAACCAGGGATCACAATCTCAAAATATGGGAATAACAATTAAAAGACAGAGACAAAAACAAACCCCTTCACCCAAAGAGAAGTGAATCTTGATCATTCTCCAGCTAGCAGAGGGATCTGGACCAACTAGGAGAATGGGCCAAAAAATGGCAGATGGAGTTTAATGCAGACAAGTGTGAGGCATGGCATTTTGGAAGGGCAAACCATAGTAGGAGATACTCAGTTAATGATAGGGCACTGAGGAGTGTGGAGGAGCAGAGAGATCTGGGTTTAAAAGGTGGCATCACATATGGACAGGTTTGTAATTAAGCTTTTGGTATTTTAGCCTTTATAAATCAAAGTATTGAGTATAGGATTTGGGATGTTATGATAAGTTGTTTAAGATAATGGATAGGTCAAATTTGGAATATTGTGTGCAGTCCTGGGCGCTTAACTATAGGAAAGATATCAATAAGTTTGAAAGGAAGATTTACTAGGATGTTGCCGGGTATTCAGGAGTTGAGTTACAAGGAAAAATTAAACAGATTAAGACTTTATTCCTTGAAGAGAAGAAGAATGAGGAGGTATTTGATAGAGGTTTACAAGATTTTGAGAGGTCTAGACAGAGTGGATGCAAATAGGCTTTTTCTACTTAGATTGGGGGAGATAAATATGAGAGGTCATAGTTTTAAGCTGAAGGGGGAAAGATTTAGGGGGAACATTAGGGGGTTCTTCACTCAGAGAGTGGTGGGAGTGTGGAATGAGCTGTCATCTGATGTGGTGAATATGGGCTCAATCATGTATTTTAAGAATACATTGGATAGATACATGGATGGGAGAGGCCTGAAGGGTTATGGGATGGGAGCAGTTGAATGGGACAAGGGAGATGATGGTCAGCTCAGACTAGATGGGACAAATGATCTGTTTTCTGTGTTGTAGCATTCTAAGGTTCTATGGTTCCAAGTGGGTTGTGCTGCATCTGTCAAGACAGAGACTGATAGACTCTTGGATATTGAAGCAATAGAGAACAGAGGATTAGTTCAAGAAAGTGATGCTGAGGTCATGATATCATTAAATGGGTATGAAGGGCCAAATAATCTTTCCTTTTTTTATTGCTTATGTTCTTATATGCTTATTCTATGCATGTAAGCACATTTTTTTGATGCAGGAACACTATCTGAGTGTACAAGTACAACCCGACGAAACAGTCTTCAGTACAAAACATGCAAACACACAACCAGACATAATACAGATGTAGACAAATGACACATATGCAGTATAAATAAATAAATATTGTTCAAAGAATTGTCTCCAATGGTTAGTGTGAGCAGTTCAGCATTCTCACTGCCCATGGGAAAATGCTGTTTCGCAGCTTGATGTTACAAGCTCTGATAGCCCTATATCTTTTTTTCCTGACAGGAGAATCTGGAAGATGCTATGTGCAGGTGCTCTCTCTCAACAACAATCCTAGTAGATCACGTCGATGGGTGGGGTGGGGGAGGGGGGAGGGGAAGAGGGGGATCCCAGTGAGCCTCTCTTTCCACACTTTTGGGCCTGTGGATTGACTCCAATCCAATTCTCTACAGCAACTGTACCACACTGTGATGAAGCCGGCCAGGAAGTTCTTGATCAAGCTACTGTAATGGCTGGTAGCCTTTCCCACTTCAATCTTCTCAGGAAGTGCAGTCACTGTTGTGCCTTTGTAACATTGCCTGAGGAGATTCTATATGATCAGGATAGGTCACTTGTTCAGTGGACTCTGAGGAACTTGGTGCTCTCTACTCTCTCCACTATTGAGTTTTGAAAGTGTGGTGGAGAGTGCTCGTTCCTGATCCTCCTGAAGCCTACGATCATCTCCTTCTTCTTGTCCACATTAAGACTCAGACTGTTATTATCACACCATACCATGAGATTTTCACCTCTTCTGTGTCAAGTGTCTCATTGTTGTTTAACCTCTGTGACTGCAGGAAGTGTGCCCACATCTTCTCCTCACCACCATTCGGGACCCCAACAGTTCATCCAAGAGAAGGAACATTTTTCTTATGAATCTGTGGGGGTCATCTATTGTACCCGGTGTTCCCATTCTTGCCTTCTCTATTATCAGAGAAATTGGATGCAGACTGGGAGATCGATTCACTGAGCACCTTCACTCTGACCACACAAGCAGTGCAGATTCCACCAGCAGCCAACTATTTCAATTCCGTGCCCCACTGATAAATTTCTCTTAATATGGATTTAAACATTTACCCAGGCCAACATTGTTGGATCTCTGAATGGCTCATAGCACTAATTTTCTCTTAATATGGGTTTAAACATTTACCCAGGCCAACATTGTTGGATCCCTGAATGGCTCATAGCACTAATTTTCTCTTAATATGGGTTTAAACATTTACTCAGGGCAACATTGTTGGATCCCTCAGTGGCTCATAGGACTAATTTTCTCATGCTGATAAATTTGTCCATACCCTCATGCACTGGTCAAAAGAGGCCACCTGCAAAATAAAGGATCAACACCCATCTGGGCATTCTCAAACAGGATGGCATTAACATCGACATCTTCTGTTTCTGTTGGCCATTCCCATCTCCACTCTCCCCCATCCCCTTTCCTTCAACCCTTCCTATTATTTCTCAGCTTTTTGCTCATATCCTTGCACCATATCCACCTATGACTTCTTGCCCGTGGGATAGTGCTCCTAACCTGGCCCTTCCCCCCATCATTTTATTTAGGGACCTGCCTGAATTTTACTCATATCTTGATGAAGGGCTCAGACCTGAAATGCTGGTCATGTACCTGTATCTTTGTTGCATAAAGAATGCTGCATCAATTGCTGAATTTCTCCAGCATTTTTTATGTCAACTGCAATCACAGCATCTGCAGATTTACTTGTTTAACAGGATTAACATCGGATAGTTTTTTTTCCCCCCTTGGAGGCAGAGCAGCATATGAGAGATTCCTCTGTCATCCTGCATGTTATTAGATAAGGCACAGATGAACAATTAAACTCTTTCCTTCCTGGATCACAATTATTCAATTGTCAGCTGAGCCATTCAAAATGTTGAAACCCATATTAAGAGAAAATTAGTGCTATGAGCCATTGAGGGATCCAACAATGTTGGCCTGAGTAAATGTTTAAACCCATACTAAGAGAAAATTAGTGCTATGAGCCATTCAGAGATCCAACAATGTTGGCCTGGGTAAATGTTTAAATCCATATTAAGAGAAAATTAGTGCTTGGAGTATCTGTAAACAAGAACTTAGATTAGACTCAAATGTTATAAATAGGTTGTTATTTGAATCTGTGCAATATTGTATTACCTGTAGCAAGGTCAGAAGTTAAACCAGTGTAGCTGCTGTTCTCCAAAATTTATTTACCTTTTTAAGGGGGTTTGGACCAATCTTCAAGTTATACATAAAGAAAACTGTGACAGCAAATATCCAGGCATTACAATGTATTGAACATGTTCTGCATCTGACCTGCATCTGCCTTGATGTATTTCTTTTGCTACAAGGGAATACAAGGCAATCTATTTAAAGATCGGTTCCAGAAGAACACTTGCAATTTTTCATATTATTGCAGTTAATTTTGTATTCAAGCAGTGTTCATCTACTTTATTAGCTTAGGATTAGACAGCACTGATCTTAAATTGTGAAGTGATTTATATCTACAAAATAAAACTGCATTTTTAAAAATAGAAACATTTAGGGGAGGAATGGCACAACAATATTTCAGCCACTTTTACATGAACTATTTTGTTTAGTTACAAAAAGAAAAGAAAACAAAGTAAAGAACTCTAACTTCTTACTGAAAAAAAAACCTGGGATGTTTTGACAAAATTAAAGGTAGTGGAGTTCTGCTGAATCTATAAAACATTACTAACTGAAGGAAAATCCATGTACATAAATAAATATATTCAATGAACAAGACAAACAAATTTAATGAGTACAAAAATTGACCATAAAAGGACTCCAAATTTTATGAAAATTAGTGTTAGTATACAATTTAGAACACCTGACATTTTCTCAATTAAGGCAAAACATGACATAACCATTGAGTACTAGTGGGTGGAACAGGGTCGTTCCATTTAAATAGGATAGCTCTTCGTGCCATATGAGTTGTCAATAGTATGACTTGATGTAGAAAATAGCTTGTTAATATCTTCTAACACTCCAAAGCTGTTAAAGGATTAGGTTCAAGATCAACATGTAATATTATTGACAAAACATGAAAAATCTCTCTCCAATAAAGTTCAAGTGCACGACAAGACCACAACAAATGTATAAAGATTGCTTCCCCATCATTACATCTGTCACATCCAGGATTTAGATCAGGAAATATACAAGATAAATTGTCTTCAGACATGTAAATCTGATGTACAAAATTGAACAAATTGTTAATTCACATAATATTACAATTATCACATTGGTCCTAATATTTATGCCTTTAGTATTAATCTTACATGATTAACCTCTAAAAGTGATTTTCTTTCAAAGTTAGCTTAATTAGAAACATTTTGTTTTTCAAGATACGCTGAATGCACATCAAAGCAACAAGGTTATATTTTACCTTTTATATATTATTACCTGAAATTTGCCTTAAAACAAAAGCTTTATGAAGTCAATATTTTTAAGGTGGCTGACTTCACAAGATTGAACAGAGTTATTACACCAGTAATCCTGGAAAAATTACGAGAGAGAAATAAATCAATGTTCAAATAAGGTTTTATTTTAAGATGTTTAAACACTTTTCCATTCTGTTTGAAACTACATTATAAGTACTGTAATCTTCAGGCATAAAAAGGCTCTAAGAAAAATGGAACATTTTTTCCTACACATATTAGTTACAACTGCCTGCTGGTCTTAATTACATATAAATAAAAATGTTATACTCATATATAACTTTTAAAAATTCCCATGATCAACAGTGAATTTTAAGTTTTTAGAGAAAAATCCCAAACTGGGATTAATTTAGTTAATATGTTAACTGAAGTCAAGCCAAGAGACTCAGACTGCTATCAACCTAATCTTAAACACAATTGTCACCAGCTTGCACTTTAATATTGAAACAAACACTGAAAAAGCTGTTTCAAGTCCAATAAAGTTTTTAAATCCTAAATTGCTGAATATAAATTGTAACTTCATGTGAATATATTTTTCTTTGAGTTTCTATTGATGTTTATACTTTGAGTCTGCTCTGAGGTATCAAGCTGTGATTCTAACCAACTGTTCTGCCACAGAAACAATCCCAGAGCAATCATGCAAGGTTGTGAAATCAGACAAGCCACTTTACAATATTTTTCCCTGAAATACTCATTGCATCCAATAAGATTCCTGCTAGAATAGAGCTAATCTACAGGAAGAGCAGCAAACTGTTCAAATAGAGAACTACGGTTACTCCATACTTTAGCTGCATGGAGCAGGTGATATTTTCATATAGGCACACTTCAAAGTTGAGCTCAGAATCATTGCAAATGAGAGAATAAATTACAAACAAAATAAATGTCCTTTACCAAGCTGGTGTTGGACAAGAGAATTCCCCAACAATAACAAACCAGAAGATGAGCTTGGAAAACATGGATTATTTTTAGTAATTTGGGAGTCACTTCTCAGCAAAGATAAAGCTTGATGAAAAAATTCAGAACTGGCTACTGATGATAAAAAAACTTTTGGGAGGGCAAGACCCAGCCAAGGGTGAACAAATACACTGTACTGCAAAGTCAAGGTGGATCTATGAAGGGGAAATCAAGTTTGTCAAATCTTTGGAACTCCTTGAGGGTGTCTCACTGGCAAAATGACAAGGGAGAACTTGTTGATGTGGTGTATTTGGACTCACAGAAGACTTTTGATAAGCTGCCACTCCAAAAAGATTTTGAACAAAATTAGAGTGCACGGAATTACATGAAATATACTGCTGAAGACTTAATGATTGGTTAACAGACACAAAACAGAGAGTAGGAATAAATGGGTCATTTTCAGATTTGAAGGCTGTGACTTGAAGTGTACCACAAGAATCAGTGCTGAAATACACAATCTAACCTGACATCCTTCATAATGTGGCATAATGTTCACAATTATGTTATGGACCCAGAGGTCCCCAAAACCCAGCAGCAATAGAAATTCACCAGGCAAATACTTACATAAACAAAAGTTGCTTTTACTTATCTTTAAACATGAAAACAGGATCAAACTCTAACTTATTACTATTAAATTAATCCCCTTCTAATTCTAAGCGCATGTGTATGTAATGTGTGTACAAGTTCAGAAAAGTTCTTTGGTTCACAGTCCAATCTCACTTTTCACTCCTTCAAGTTCACTGGTATCAGGCAATTCTTATACTGTGCACAGATTTTAACATTTATGAAGTTCACCAGGCTTTGGTGCTTGAAAGGTAAACGGTTACTGCTCAGGAAGGATCTTGTTAGCTTTCAGAGAGAGAGAGAAGGACTTCTTGCTTGTTGGAAACAAGCTGATTTCTTCCAATCAGTCACTTCAGTGTCTTGCCGAAGAAACTTGCCCCATCAGGGTTTTCCAGATGATAACCTCTTTCATTCAGGCCACCACAGAGTTTCTTTTCTGTTTCTCTTATTTCAAGTGAATCATTATACAGCCAGCCATCTCCTCTTGTGTGGACCACAAGGGCTTTGACCAGGCTGAACAACCCGTCTTCAAAATGAGTTTTTTCCACAATCTTGCCAGCTTGTCACGTTCCAGTCTCAGCTGTTGATGTTGAACTGGAGAACTATACAACTGAATTCTCTCTCTCTCTCTCGCTCTCTCTCTCTACCCCTCTCTCTCTCACTCAGAGAAAACCACATGACTCTCTTTGAACAGCAAATTGCCTTCAGACAAGACTGCAGCACCGGACCTAATCTTCTGAGTCCATTCATCTGTGCTTTCCAAAACAATAATCCATTATTCCACAGCATGTCCAATTAATACCTACTTGGGAAATTCTTATAGGCATCCTTCAAAGTTTTTGCAAAGGCACTCAGAGCCTGGACTATCTGGCTTGAGCGGAGTTCTGGCATTTTAAATTAGATGTGTTTTGAAGTGTTTGTATGTGACCTACATTAAAAAAAAACCTGTCACAATTTATCTCCTTTAAAACATATCTATGTACAATATAAAATATAACTTAATCAATCTGTCACAATTATAGGTAATAGGCACAAGTGTGCCATACACAGGTTTGCTATAATTTCATATTTAAATGACTGTGTTGACCATGAGAAGGATGCAGAAAAGATTTGGGATATTTCCAGAAGTTATGTGAATGGGTAAGAACATAGAAGATAGAACAGAGTTTTTAAAAAATGTGAAGTCAGTCACTTTGGGAAAAAAAAAGTAGGCAAGGATTTTTTCAAATGGTAAGATTGGTGTGAGATAGAAAAGTGTTGGTGTTCAGAAACAAATCACTGGACCTTAATATGGATGTCCTGCAAGCAATCAGAAAGGCAAACAGTTTGCAGTTTATTGACCTTTATTGTAAAAGGACTGGATGTTAAAGTAGAAGAGGAGAGCTGCCTTGCCCTAGTTAGGTCGTATCTGGAGCATGATGTATAGGTCCGGTCTCCCTACCTAGAGAAGGAAAAGCTTCTAATAGAGAGAGCAACAAGTTTCACCAGATTTATTTTGTCAATGACTGATCCCTTAGCTGACTTCATACTGATGGACATATTAGTTAAGTTTTAACAAACTGGACCAGTGCTCTCCTGAGTTCAAAAGAATGAAAAATTATTCAATGAACCAGACAAAATTCCTAAAGGGTTTGATACAGGAATCTAGAAAGAAGGGTCACAAAATAAGAGGCCAGAATGTTTAGTTTAGAGAGAGAAGAAGACCTTTCATCTTGGAAGTCAATGAATAATATACCCAAAAGATGCACAGAATAATTTTAAATACAAAATGTTCTAGGTGTGAAGGGATTATGGGATATGGAGTTACTGCAGATGACACTGGGGTCAAAGAACAGTGATAATCTGCTTGAATGGAGGAGCAGGGAGTAGGGATTGAAAGGTCATTCCTAGATCTGTTTCTGACCTCACAGTGTAAGGATCAAAATTGGGAATACATAAAGAGTTATGATGAGTGGAATGCAGAAGGTTTGCAAGGTTGAGTTCTGTTTTAAAGCTGGGGAAAAGTGAGACCATGAAAGAATTTGCTGACGTGGATTAGTTAGAAAAACAGAGGTTCTTCGAATTCTTGACAGTTGATAAACATTGGGGTGTTGAAGATAGGAGACTGAAGACCAATCAAAAAAATCTTAGGAATAGTCAAGGTCAGAGGTAGAAAAATCGGGTATGTGTCTGAACATGGCTACACTAGTTAAATATAAATAGAGAACATATAACCTAGAAAGCTACAGCAGAGTGCAGCTCCTTTAATGTACAGTGATGTGCCAACCTCATAACCTACTCCAACAGGTGCATGTACAACAGTAAATTAAATGAATACATTTAGTGCAAGCAAACATTAATGCAATATCATAGAAGACTCTGACTTTTAGCCTGATCAATAGAAATATCTTGATACTCAACGATGCCCTCAGCTCCCGTGAGAAACATAAACAGTAATAAAACAGATATTGTAGGTAGTCACAGAATGCACTGACCAGCCTCCAGCCATTCCTTCTTCATAACTGTTTGGGTAAATTCTACTCATTTGAAATTCAATCCGTTTTCTATCTGTCTGTATACATTTGAACATTCTCGGTTGGATTGAACTTTCTTCCTCAGATACTCAATATGTTATCCAACTTAATTGGTTTACAAAACATACTGAACAAAAGTACATAATCACTTTTGGAATTTATTGCAAGTTATTGGGGATCATGGAGAAGCTGATCACATGGACAGAAAGAGCAAGATATGGTAAAAGCCTAAGTGCAGGGACAAATAGTTGTTTCTTTTTACAAAGTACCTGTTCAGCTGCAGCTAGTAAGAATTTCAGTGAATATGTACATTGTACAATGTAAATGACAAAAAGTTCACCAAAGTTGATAGGATAGAAAGGAAACCCTAAGGAAAGAGCCCTGAAGTATGCACTTCCTTAACTGCCATTCAGAAGCTAGAGATGCGTTGCTTTTCTTATAGTGAAGTTTTTGCTGTTTCATAGAAGCTGACTCGATGGTGCAGAAGCGGTGATGCATTTTCCATGCACGATAATATATGGCTTTGGAAGGAGCTTCTGTTGTTGGGTTTTATGTACCACTGCTGCCTTTGTTCTTACTGGTGGTAGAGCATGTGAGTTTGAAAAGTATTTTTTAACAAGTCTTGGAGAAAGGTGGCAGCACATTCTGAGATAGGTAGTCACCAGGCTTTACATAGAAATAGTTATAAGTGAATATCAACCCCCACCATCTTCAAATGGAAAACATCAGTGACTGCAGCCACCATTGATGGAGAAAATCTGTGTTAGGGCAGGGAATTAGACAGAACTTAAACAAGATACAGTACTATGCTTTGGAGTGTGTGGAGTCCCTCAAGCATTGGTGAAAACGGTTCATCCTTCAGGTTGTGGCTTGTGAATGATGGAACAGCTTTGGAGAGTAGGGAAGCAAGTCATTCACCTCAGGATTTCCACTCTCTGACCCGTTCTCTCATGAGCCAAGTCCATTTGGGCTTCTGATCAATAGGTGAGGGCTTTGGCAGTGAAAATATAATTGAATATCAAGGTAAGACAATTGAAAATTATTTTCTTGAAGATTGTCATTTAACTGGGACTAGTGTGGGAAATGTTCTAGACAGAAAGAAGAATAGTAGAGAAGAAAGGTGAAAGAGTAAGGTGGAGGGTTCGAAAGAGCAAGAGAGGAATAGTTAGAGAAAGATGGGAAATGGAAAATTGAAACAAGTTACAAAAGTTTCCAGTGCAACACATAAAATGGCTGGCAAAACACGGCAGATCACGCTGCATCCATCGGAAGTAAAAGGCAATCTGACAAAGATCTCCAGCCTATACATTGATCGCCTTTTATTTCTTGTGGATGCTGTGTGACCTACTGAGTTTCTCAAGTGCTTCTGTGTATTGCATCCGACCACAGCATCTTCAAATTTTTTTGTTTAACTACAGGAGCTTGCAGGCTATTTTTTAGACCATCAGACTTTGCATTCACCACCCTCACAACACCCAATTGACACCCACTCCTCACTACCACCACAACCAGCCATACCCGAACAGATATCGCAAAATAAAATATTCCACTTCTGAGCTATACAGGATTGTAGAGGATTATGAGCATAGAAAACATGTATCTGACCATTTGATTAAACACAAAACACTATTATTGATATTGCTGCATTGGGACACCTTGGGGAAAATACGATGTAAGTGCAAGATTTATTATTTACTACTGTCAGATCTTCAGATTGAACCAAGATTCTTAATTTATATTTTGTAAACTTCATGTATTGTAATCATGTTTCATGCTGCAGGAAACAAGAAATTACGACATTTTCCGCATTATTTAATTTATTACCCAAAAGACCATCCACAGTGTTTTTCTTCCACTTACTTAACAAATACATAGAAATGGAAGATTGGGTTTTAGAAATTATTTCAGTGAAATTTAAAAACATATTTGACTTAACATAAATATCGTCCACAAAATTTGCAATCGGTTTAAAGCCCAACTCTTCCCTACAACATTTCTCATTGACTGCTGTTCAGTTGTTCCAAGGGGAATGAATTTACCTAAACCTGGATAAATCAATAGCTTCACTTCAGCATAGAAGACTTAATTAGTTTACTGATGGTTTCCATTTGAAGATGGTGGGGGTTGATATTCACTTATAACTATTTCTATGTAAAGCAATTTCAGGGAAAGGACAAAATTAAATTTAATGGTAACAAACATATGGTATACAGCTATATCTTCAAAGTGTTCAGTGATGAATGGAATTGATTGGCTGAAGGAGATTTGGAAAGAGACTAACAAAGTGGCATGGTAATAGAGTTAAAAATATAATCAAATACAATAATATAAGCTCAGAAAAATGAATCCCTAAGGATTATTGTAAGGCAGTTGGAACCGTTTGTCAGACTTCAGTGTTGTGTTAATATGCTACTGAATCCTACATGCAATATGAGGAATTTCACTCCAAAAATAGTGAGAGCTTTATATGGAATAAATTCCTTTTGTTAGGTGTTACTAATGGACAAGTACCACAGAAAGTAAAACAGTAAAATTTGGACAATGCTGCATTATTGAAGAGAGAGGTAAACTTACATGTCAGAAGTGGGATTTGACCACAAATCCCCAGTTGGAGCCCAGAACATCCATTTTACTGCAGAAGGACTTTGTTCCTTGAGTCTGGTGCCTCAAACCACTTGGCCTCAGGCTGAAACATCAGTTATCAGTATATCTTTAGATACCTTGAGGAAGGGGGTGAGGCCTGAAACATTGGTTATGGATCTTTACCTCCTAGGAATGCTGCACGACCTGCTGAGTTCCTCCAGCATTTTTGTACTTTTAGCACTATTGAGCAGATCAATATCAAGTTTCTTGGTAGAGTAGAAATGTCACCTCCAGAAAAAAATACTGGAGAGAGCTTGAAAAATGTTGGTGAGTTATACTGCATTGATAACTTCAAATCCACTCGATTACCTCAGGGCTTCAGAGAGAAATTTTACTGAATTCTTTGTAGATTAAAGGATTCAAACAGGGCAAATTGTACATGGTTTATCATGTGAGCAAGGTCATGTATCAAAAGTAGATCTCAGGAGGCATGCCTTCTGATATCTTAAAATTTGACTGAAGTGCTGCTTTAAAGTTTTCCCAATAGTATGAATTATTTCTGAATGGAAAAAAAATATTTGAAACTGGCTATAGTACATTTTCTGAAGTTCAAGTCATGGTAATCCACTGCCAATGCACTACAGCAATTACTTTACAAATGAATAAATCAATGACTTAAACTCTACCTCTCACAACCTGCTGAGTACTTCTGGTATTTTCCATTTGTATTTGTACAGCAGTCAAGGTGAATCTTGGTACCTATATTTCACAATATAAGATTGTCAATCGTTCTCAAACGACAAATAAGTCAAACTTGTCCAATATCAGCCCAGTAATGTTTTACTAATACTTTATTGGTTCTCAATGTCAGTAGTTGGCGTTACAGAGAAAAATTGTGGCTGTTATTTTGCAGTTGATATCGCAGTATCACAGGTTTGAGAAAGGAATTTAAAACATCCCGAAAAGAATGAAAAAAACAAAGAAAGGTTGCTGACTTCTATCAGTTTGTGTGGTTCTGGCCAGTCCTAAGTTGTACTTACACACAATCCTTCAGGATCATGTTTAGAAAGGCCAAATGGTACAGGTACTTTGGCTTTCCATTCATCTGCAACACATTCAACCTACAAAAGAGGAGGAATTCTTTTACATTCCTACTCTTGATGGGTTTTAATTGGGTATGAGTCTTCAGTTAAATTTCTGTTTTTTAAAGATAAATAGCCTCCTTTATTCTGCTATATCCTATGTAATCCACCAAGTTCTCACACGGTTAACATCCTGGATATCAAATTGACTAGAAACTCAACAGAGTCAACAATACCAATACTTTTACTGAAGAGCTGATCAGATGCTGGATCTCCTGCACTGATTTATTTACTCCTTGACACCACAAAGCTTTCCACCAAGTTCAAGACAGACTTCATTAGTATAATGGAATACTCTTTTATTTGTTTGGACAAGTGCTCATGAACAATACTCTCGAATCTCAACACCATCCAAGACAAAGCAGTCCTATAGCTGGATGGTGTCTGGTCTCATAACCTTTGTTGTACCCATTGTACTCAGATATCATATGAAATGAAGTGAATTTGCTGGACCAGTTTCTGTGATGGCGGGCAAGTTAGATGATCTGTTTGGCACTCTGGCTATTCTTCGGCAACCATGAGGCAAACATTGTTGAGGGGGATATTCTCAGAGCCGTCTTCTCAATAGAAGGCGAATGATATTTGATCTTGTTGAAACTTTGCCACATGATTGTGGTCAAGACTGAGAATGGAGAGGATTGAGAACAATCTCCAGATTATACAACCTAGAGTAGCTTTCTATACTTCTGCACATCAAACTTTATTGTGTCAATTCCTGGTGTGATTTGATAACTTTAAATAAAGCACTTCTGATATCTGAGGACCTCACATGTTCCCATAAATACAGCCCAAATCTAATGGAAAACTGTCATTTATCACTGAAGCTGATTATAAAACTTGATCAATCATTGGAATCAGAAACTAAACCAGATACAAGATGATATCTTTATGAATGCATTCATTTTTAGGATCTGCATGTTGTTGGAGTGATCAGCATTTGCTGCCCTCCCTAAGTTGCCCTTGTATATTTGGTTACGTGTATATATTTCTCTGAAAATCTGATACCCTTTGTACTGAAATTTAGATAGCAAGCGATTAGCAGCCTATCAAGAAAGGAAATGGGAATGTTGGACTTTATTGCTCGGGGCATTGAATTTAGGAGCAGAGAGGTTGTGCTGCAACTGCACAAGGTAATGGTGAGACTGCGTCTGGTGTACTGCATGCAGTTCTGGTCTCCTTACTTGAGGAAGGCTTTGGAGGAGGTCCAGAGGAGATTCACCTGATTAATTCCAGAGATGCGGAGGTTAGACTATGAGGAGAGATTGAGTCATCTGGGGTTATACTCCCTTGAATTTGGAAGAATGAGAGGGGATCTTATAGAAATGTATAAAATTATGAAAGGCATGGGCAAACAGAGGTAGATACACTGTTCCAAATGGTCAGGGAGACTAGAACTAGGGGACATAGCTTCAAGATCCAGGGTAGCAGATTTAGGACAGAGATAAGGAGGAACTGCTCTTCCCAGAGGGTGGGGAATCTTTGGAATTTGCTGCCCGTTGAACCAGGTGAGGCTACCTCAGGAAGCATATTTAAGACAAAGTTGGATATATTTTTACAAAATAGGGGAATTAAGGAATATGAGGAAAAGGCAGGTAGGTGGAGATAAGTCTATCATCAGATCAGCCACAATCTCATTTGATGGTGGAGCAGGTTCGACAGGCTAGATGGCCTATTCCTGTCCTTTTTTCTTATGTGGATAGGCCAGGGAAGACTTGGCAATTTGTTGTAACTGTAGCTATGACCATGATTCACCACATGAATTCATGCCCTAAATGACTACTTCTCAAGGCAGAGCATGTGTTCTCCTGCCATTGCTGTCTAGAGCGACACCTCAATGAATATCTTTGATCTGTTGCAAGTATATTGTAAGAACAGAATGACTCTCAGCCTTTTTTCAGTCTAAGAAAAAATTTAAGCAAATTTTATGAAAATGGGGCCATCCTATTTGGTCACATCTCCCCATACATTCAATTCAAGTGAGTCTATTTTCTCTCAATGTAAACAAGAAGATGCCAGAGTGACTCGGGGTAAGGCAGCCTACAGGGATAGAAGTGGCTAGTCAACATTTCAGGTCAGGACCCTTTATTAAGATTCAATTAACATTTCTCTATTTTCTCTCTGTTCACAACTTTGTGAAATGCCTAAAATGCAAGATAATGTTGTCACTGTGAGTTTATTCACAATCTTCACTGCCATTGTTCTCTCGTGCTCTTCTGGCTTTAGTTGGATAATGGCAAGTGTTATTTGTCCCGAGCAGAAAGGGTGGAGTAGCAAAAACAGATGTTGGAATTTGGAAAAAAATAATTTGATGTTAATAAAGAAAGATGGGACAGTGAGCACAGCACTTTAACAGTGCCAGCATTCGGGACTGGGGTTTGAATCCTTGCACCATCTGAAAGGAGTTTGTATATTCTCCCCGTGTCTGCGTGGGTTTTCCTCAGGGACTCTGGTTTCCTCCCACTGTTTGAAACATACTGAGGATTGTAAGTTAATTGAGTGTAATTGGACTGCACGGGCTCATGGGTCAAAATTGCCTGTTACTGTGTTGCATGTCTAAATTTGTTTTTCCAAATTACATCAATGGATTAGTGATTCTGAGGACTGAACTAATAATCACCCAGTGTTACGACCCCAAAGGACCCCAAAACCCAGCAGCAATAGACATTCACCAAGACAAGTGGTTTTTAAAACTAAAGTTATTTTTAATCAACTTTAAACATGAAAACAGAATCAAACTTTAACTTATCTCTATACTTAACTAACCCAAATTAACCCCCTTCTAATTCTAAGCGCACGTGTATGCAATGTGAGTGTAAATTCAAGAAAAGTTCTTTGGTTCACTGTTCAATCTCACTTCTCCTTCTTCCAAGTTCTCTGGATGCAGGCAATTCTTATACTGTGCACAGAATTTAACATGTATAAAGTTCACCAGGCTTTGGTGCTCGAAAGGTAAATGTTTACCGCTCAGGAAGGTTCTTGTCGGGTTTGCAGAGAGAGATTTGTTGTTCCAGGATGTCCACAACTGAGGTACCCGTTCTATTCCTTTTAATCCAAGAGAAACATCAGACAGATAGCACTTCCAGCCATCCACTGCTCTGGAACTTTTTGCTTCCAACCAGCTCTTCCTGGCTTGTTTCAGCCGTGACTGTTCAGTCTCTTTTCAGTGTCACACACACTAGCAGAGAGGGCTTGTCTTCTCTCCCTCTTTCTCTCTCTCTCTCTCTCTCTTTCTTCAACTTCTAACTGCCAGGAAGCCCATGTGACTCTCTCAGTGGCAAAACCTCCACCCTCTTCAGCAAACAACAGGAGTTCTTCTCCTTAGTCGAGATGTTTTCTTAGATAAACAAAACCCAGGAGTGACCTTTCCGTGAGCACTTTGCAGGAAGGTACTTGTAGCCAGTTTGTCTCCTCCAAAACAAGGGTCTTTCATTTTATGACATCAGTTCAATTTGCACCTACTTGTGAAATGTGCATCACATTCTCCAGAGATCCTGCAATGTTATTAAATATGAATTCTTCAGTCTTTCAAATAAGGTCTGTTTTAAAATGTGTGTATGTATGTAACCCACTAATCTTACCAAAGATCTCATAATATTATAATCCATTACACCCAGATGCTCAAAGATTAAATTCAACTAATTAAATAAATATGACATAAAAGGGCAGCAGTAATGGTAACCCTTGAAACTGCTGGAATGTGATTTAAAAAATATTCTCAATTACCAATAACCAATAGGATGTAATTTGGCCAACATGTAATGCCAATGTCCCAGAAGTGTGAATGACTTTTAACTGAGAGAGTCAGCACAGCTTTGCGAGAGGTAGGTCAGGCCTCATGAGCCTGAATAGAGTTTTTTGAGGAAGTAACAAAAGAAATTGATGAAGATATGTTGGTAAATGTGGTATATATGGATTTTAGTAAATCCCCCAATGGTAGAGTCGTTCAGAAATTCATGAGGTACGGGATCCATGGAACCCAGAATTGGCTTGCCTGCAGAAAGCAAAGTGTAATGGTAAATAAAACATATTCTGCCTGGAGTTCTGCAAGGATCTGTTCAGGGACCTCTGCTCTTGGTGATTTTTATAAATGACCTGGGCAAAGAAGTAGAGGGATGTGCCTGTAAGTTTGCAGATGCTATGAAGTTTGAAGGTGTTGCTGATAGGATAGAAGGTTGTTGTAGGTTTCAAACAGGATCTAAAGATTCAGAGTTTGGTGGAAAAGATGCAGATAGAGTTCAATCCAGATAAGTGTGAAGTGCAGCTCAGTTAGCATAGCGGTTAGTGCAATGCTATTTCAGTGCCAGCAACCTGGGTTTGAATCTGGTGCTGTCTGTAAGGCATTTGTACATTTTCCCTGTGTCTATGTGGGTTTCCTCCGAGTGCTCCAGTTTCCTCCCATCTTACAAAATGTACAAGGTTTGTAAGTTGACTGATATATTTGGGGTGCACAGGCTCATGGCCTGGAAGAGCCTGCTACCATACTGTATGTCTAATTTAATTTTAAATTTGATGCATTTTAGTAGATTGTACTTGAAGGCAGAGTACATGATTATTGGTAGAATTCTTTATAGTGTGGAAGAACCTTGGGATCCAACTCCATAGAATTTTCTAGGCCTCTGCGCAGATTGATAGGATAGTTAAGAATGCTTATGGTATGCTGGCCTTCATCTGTCAAGGGATTGAGTTCGAGAGTCATGAAGTGATGTTGCAGCTCTATACAACTCTAATTAGACCACACTTGGAATATCGTGCTCAGTTCTAGTCACCTCATTTCAGGAAGGATGTGGAAACTATGCAGAGGACGCAGAGGAGATTGACGAGGATTTGCCTGGATTGGAAAGCGTGTCTCGTGGGTAAGATTAACAGAGCTAGGGCTTTTCTTTTTGGAGTGAAGAAGGGCAAGAGGTGACTTACTAGAGGTCTACAAGATTATGAGAGGCATCGATAGGGTCGACAGCTAGCAGCTTTTTTCAAGGGAAGAAATAGCAAACATGAGCAGACATCTGTACAAAGTTTAGGGGAAATGTCATGGGTAGGCTTTTTATTTTACACAAAGTGGTGGGTGCTTGGGATACATTGCCAGGGGAGGTGGTGGAGGCTGGTAAAATAGAAACATTTAAAAGACTCTTGGGGACCTGGATGCGAAAAAAAATAGTTATGGGTGTAAGATAGGGAAAATGGAGTTAGAATCTGTGTCATAATGCTCTATGTTGTATGTAAGTGTTCTTTGAAATAGCCCTGTCAGTCAATTCAAGAGTAATTAGGAAAATTAATGGTTCATTCCCCAATTTTTTTCACATCCATGATTACTGAAAGAAGTTCCCATCTCTCCTCACCTCCTATCACACCCCATCATATATTTGATCCTTTCCCTTTTATTCCATCACTTACTCAGTTCTTTCTGTTGTTTTATTGATTAGTTTGTATTATTCTGTCCCCTGCAATGGTCACCTGACATAGCTTACTCAGTAGAATCATTGCTCATTGTTACATTCCTCAAGTTTAACCCCTCATTTACTTAGTCCTATTCCCTCAGAGATGGTACAAGTATCAAGAGACGAGTGCCACGATATTGAATCTTCCCTGACTGATTCCTACTCCCCTCTCCAGTCTCCATCAGAAGTTTCTCATCTCAAGAAATAAAATTACTCAATAAATCACCTGCTTATTATTTCAGTCTTTCTCTCTTTTTCCTGCATCCTTATGCGCATGAAATTAGTATCTGTCCTCTGGGTCCATACATTTAGCAATAGCCTTTACTGTTAACAGGTCCCAGTTGAGGCAATTAAGCTTCTGAAGGCAACTACTGCTGTTTTGAAACTGAATGAATATTAAAAGAGAAAATGCTCTTTTTTGTCTTCTTGGTTTCTCCTCCATTTCATGATAATTTAAAGTTTCTGGAAACATGAAACGTCGCTGCTGCAGCCATGTTTTCTGTATATTTTATTTAAGATTCATACATGCAGTAACTATAATTATAATACTACAAATGTTTAAAAAAAAGAACAAATTGATGACATACATGATGGTTTACACCCAACCCCAAAAAACCCTCCATCCCACCCAACCATCCCCCTCAAAAAATATATACAAACTGAAAAAAATAAAACTTCATAGGTATAAAAAGAAAAGGAGAAAGAAAAAGAAAAAAAGATCTTTGGACTAGAAAGGCCAACATGGCCTGTTTCCGCTCCGTAAATGGTTAATATGGTTATATGGATTGCAGAGAGAGATGTTGTGTAGTACAAACGTAAACATACAGAGGAGAATTCTGCAGGACGAGAGGGTTAAGGATATTTGAGTGTACAGGCACCAAATTTGTAAAAACAGAGTATTTATTTCCTAAATTATGGTTTTTTTTTCCCCAAAGCAATACAACTTTGATTTTCAGCATGCCACCTTGGCATCGTCAAAGATGCATCTGATCTCCATGTAATAGCAATATATATTTTCTTGCTACCGTTAATGCTAATTTAAGAAATTTCAGTCGATAAATTGATAGTTTCAATTTAGGAGTTGTACCTTCAATATTTCCTTATAAAAATAAATCAGAATCTTGTGGAAAATCAATTTCTGTAACTTGTTCCAAAAAAAATTACATAAAGCCATCCAAAAGTGTCTCAAATTGGGACAAGACCACATTGGATGCATAAAGGATCTTCCATCATCACCACACCTAAAACATTGGTCTAATAGGTCTGATTTTCATCTATTCAACTTCTGTGGTGTAAGATATAATTGTTGTAAAAAACTGCATTGAACTAATCTATATCTTACATTAATAATATTAGTTGTACAATCTTTAAATAAATTTTCCCACATTTGTTGCCCTATTGTAATATTGAAGTCTGTTTTCCATCTCTGTCTAGATCTATATAATTCTGGCTTAAGAGTTCCACTTGTAACAATGAATATATCAAGAGGTGAATTTTTTAACAATCCCTCTCTTAATAAGAGGTTGCACCCATGTTTCTACACTGCCTCTACACTTTATTCTTTCCCACACACAATGCTGTGATCAACTACTTAAGGTGCATTTTGCCTCAGTAAAACTTGTTTTTTTTTAATTATTCATGGAAAAGGTGCTGGTAACATGCCAGAAGCAAAGCAAAATTTCCCCCGGTACAGTTGATTGATCCATCCTGAGAATTTGGCACACTCCAGATGCTCACTTTGCACAATCTAAATTCAGCTCATAGGACAACTCTTGATTTCTGAGAAGAACTGAGGCTCCAAATAAAGAGCTCACATAAAGGCACAAAAAGATTAAAATCTATTTCATGCAAAAAAAAACCTTAAGCAAACTGAAAAGTTAAATTTTTAAGTATTTCATTCTGTTTAAATCTTGTTTTGAATGTTTCATTTAGAAAAAAAATGTTGAGCTGTAATTCTTTTCAGAAACCTTACCTGGATTTTGCAGGTGTAACAAACAAAATAGATCATTCACCTTTATATCATGAAAATGACAGGGGTCTCAAGAGTTGCTACTTGTCATACAGGAACTTTGTTTCTGAGCCATCTCTAAGTTACTGGGTGTTGCCAACCAGAATTTGTAAGCCTTAATTAAATGGATGATTGGCAACACTTTATGTAAATTTAAAAGATAAAAATATAATCATATTCACCATACAAAAGCATGAAACTCATACTAGTTCAATATATTTTGAATTAAGATTATTGTTTATTAATATATCACAGATCATTTCATAGGTTTTCCCTGTTTGCTTAAGAGTTGTAACAGGTACGGATATCAACAGACCCATCAACAATGCTTTTATACAATTAAAAAATGATAAACTCAACTTTTTAGAACTTTATGCTTTTTTTAACGGGTAAATGAACAAAAATGTCTCCTTTTGTATAGGAATGCAATACATCTCCATCATTTTTGTAAGGCATAAGAGTATTATTGCCTCATAACATTTTAAAAATCCATTTGCTGTAGTTTAGAAAATAATTTAATAACAGTATACTTCCTACGTTACTGGAACAAAGTTTATCCGATCATCAGTGGGATGCGGTATTTACATGACAGATTTCTCACAGTCTGTCCGACTAGCTGCATTTATGCAGTTTGCTTCAGAGACATTCTGGTCAAGTTGCTTTGTGCCTACATAAAGCATCATTAGACAGTAATGAATGGGAAAGTCTACATGTGTAAATTGAAATTTTTGCTCTGCAGGTGATGATGTTGCAACAAGCCAAAGTAATAAAACAGAAGACTTCATCAGCTTAAACCCATAACCAGAACAGTTTAAAAGGTTGAGACCATGAAGCGGAACATATGGAACAGCACAAGTCTCTATAATTTACTTAAACGGTATGCTTCGATGCTGTGGATTCTGAGACGCAAGAGGGGTCACAGGTTGATAAAAGAATTTAAACAGCAGGTTCAGGCATAGATCTTGTACACTATGTATCCAACTTTCAGTGTTCAGATTTATTGTCAGATATCAGAGTCAACCCTGAGATTCATTTTCTTGTGGGCCAGGCAGAATTTCTATTGCTCAGTTGTGCAAAAAACTCTACTCAAGAAAAGATAGGAATACAAAAGAGAGAAATCTAAACAAACTGACTGTCCAATACAGAAAAAAATATTCAGTAATAGATAATGTGCAAATTGAGAGCCCTTAATTCAGTCTCTGATTTGGTTTGTTTTTTTAGGAGTCTGATGGTGGAGGGTAGCAACTGCCTCCTGAACCTCGTAATATGAGTCTTATAGCACCAATACCTCTTTCCTAATGGCAGCTGCAAAAACAGAACATGTCCTGGGTGGAGTGGATCCTTGATGATTGCTGTTCTCTGACGGCAACGTTCCTTGTAGATTTTCTCGGTGGTGGGGAGAGTTTTGCCTGTAATGTAACCCATTACTCTTGCAGGGCTTTCCATTTAGTGTTATCAGTACCCTAATACCAACACGTGATGTAGCCAGACATCGCACTGTCCACTACATAACTGTAGATGCTTGTTGAGGTTTCTGATGTCATACAAATCCTCTGCAAATCCCTGAGATAGTAGATGTGCTGAGCATACAACATACTACATTAGGGATCAACGGAAAGAATCACTAAACAGAGTGCAAGGACAAAAGTATCTAAAGTGGGAGTAGGTGATAAGGCTCCTTAAGCCTGCATCGCTATTTAGAAAAAGTACACAGCTG
This sequence comes from Narcine bancroftii, assembly GCF_036971445.1. Classification (NCBI taxonomy): domain Eukaryota; kingdom Metazoa; phylum Chordata; class Chondrichthyes; order Torpediniformes; family Narcinidae; genus Narcine; species Narcine bancroftii. Next base: position 180,447,223 of record NC_091474.1, read on the forward strand.
GTTCTGTATTTTCTCAGCATATCGCCATATCCTGCATAGATCAGTCAGACACTAGTTTTCTCAGAAGATGATAGATGCCCAGTCTTATTGAAGCTGACATTCTGTACAAAGAAAATTCTCATCTTCGAACTATATTGCAAGCCCATCAGTCAAAGATTACTCACCAAAAACTGGATTTGCGAGACTCTCAGCATCTGTGCTCTCCCTCACTCTCAGATTCTTGCATGACTCATCTCATTCATTCTTATTGCTAAGAAATGAAGACCAATCTTCTCTCCTCATATGTCAGCACCCTCATTCCAAAAGTCAACCTATGGAATTGATGCTGCAATGATTTCAAACCAAGAATTTTACTCAGTAAGTAATCAATCAAGACTGTGCTGTGTGTTCCAAATGAGATCTGATCATAGTTCTGACTGAACAATCTTAGCCACGCTTTCTTACTTTTGTTGCCCAACCACCTTTCAACAAAATTTGCCTTCCTGATTGTTTGCTCCGCCTTTGTGTTTACATTTTTGCAACATATGAACTCACACATTAATTAGCTTCCTGCAGTACTGAAAAAAAACATTTCCTCACATTTTCCCACATTTCTCCATGCATATTTACTTAACATCTGGCTAATTATACAAGCACTTTTCTAAGTGGTCTATTATCACATACTTAATGATGGATTGCAGCATTTTTGCCATGAGCAGATGTTATCCTAACTTTAATTGTGGTTTTATATTTACTACCTTTCACCTGCTGGGAATCTTCAATCTTCAGAATATAAGCAGATGTGAAAATCATCACATTTGCTTTCATTGCATTAATTCTTTTAATTTCTTTATCATTAAACATTTGCAAACCCCTTCCCACTTTTATTATAGTGTATATTTTGTAACCGTGATGTATACCAAATATATTTGATTTGTACCTTAGTCTTTTATAAAAATGTCTCCAGTCATTGTTTCCATGGAATGTTCTCTTCCTGTATATAGCATTGCAAATGTTACAATGTTATTTATGTTTCTTTCCAATTATTGTATGCTCCTTTTCAATATATTGGTTACAATTCTGCTTCCTAAAGTTTATCTAATCTTGAGCCTTATTTCACTTTAAAAATTCTGCATTTCATCTATATAGGACAGTAAAAGACCTTTCTGGACCAATGACCCCACGTCATCCAAATACACCTGTGTGACCAGTTAACCTACTAACCATGTGCATCTTTGGAAGGTGGGAGCACTCAGAGGAAACACACATGGTCACAGAGAGAATGTACAAACTTCTAAAAGATTGTGCCAGATTTGAACCTTGGTTGCAGCTTAAATAGATTCTCTTTTCATAATGTATTCCAATCCTTAATTTCTTTTGTTACCTCTGTCTATTTTCTTTTCAATTTTTTTAATGGAGAATTTTTAAATATTTAATTAAATACTTCCCCTTTGCATTGATTGGGGAATCTTTTAGCTTAATTATTCATTCTACCTTTGCCAATGCACCTCTCACTCCAACAAAAGTGATAAGTGGCTTTACTTAATTTCAAGCCAAGTTTACATTGTCCTGTCTTGAATTGTTGTAAACCATAATCGATCATGAAGTGATCACTCACTATAGAAGGCAGGGTGAGGTAGTCTGATCCCCAGTTCATTAAAGTCATCTTGTTCCTGAAAACTGATCCAAATCTAATCTCTGATCTCATTAGAACCATAGAATGCTACCTTCAGATTACCTATGGCAATTTGATTTGTTGAGTCCAAAATGAAAATGAAAGCCTTTCTATTTATTATTGTAATACCTTTGGTTAATTCTATCTCTAGTTACATTTCTGATGCCAAAGGGGTCTGTAAACCACTCCAACTAGAGCTGTTTGTCCCTTATTATCTCTTCCTGTGTTACTGAAATAATATCAACACAATAATCCTGAGCACATGTGCCCCACACGCTTGCATATACAGGTCCTTACTACATCCTCTATACACTCATCATTGTGTGCCCAAATATTGCACTAATTCCATTTTCAAGTTTGTAGATGACACCCCTGTCGTCGGCCTGATCTCAAACAATGACAACATCTTGTATAAGAAGGAGACAGAGTTTAGTGAATGGAGTCAGGATAATAGCCGCTCATTTAATTTAACCACAATGAAGAAGCTGGCCATTCATTTTAGAGAATTAAGAGGAGCACAGGTTCCAATTCTAAATCAAAGGTGCTGAGATGTGGATGGCAGAGAGCTTCATTTTCTTAGGGAGTCATAATCACTAACAGGTCCTAGTCTAATCACATTGATAGTGCAATAAAGAAAGTGCACCAAAGAAGGAAATTAGGCATGTGTGCAAGGCCTCTCACTACTGTGGTCAACTTTTGAAAGCAATAACGAGTCCAGTTTGCATGAGAATTTACCAAATGGGAAAAGGGGGTGATTTTATATTGGGCCCCAGTAACAGTCTAGGATTGGAGGCACAACTAAGGATATCAAAGCATATAGCATCAACTCTGCAAAATTAATTAATTGGCTACAAAACATACTTAAGTCCCCTGGACAGCACCATCATAAATTATTGAACAATAACTTCAGAGTGTTGGTAAAATTTTAACATCTCAGCAGAAAATGCTGTTTCCAAGTTGAAGAACAAAACCCACATTTAATTGCAAAGATATCTGAATATCACAGAGCTTCTAAATTTCTTCTAAGAACATTGCATCAGAATAGTTCATTCCATCCTCTACCGATGCACCCATCATTCAAATGAAGTCACGAAATGCCTACTGTAGCTGAAGCTTGAGTGTTCTTAAGAGCCTTGATGATCAGAGATCATTTACTGCAAGGGACATGATGAAGTTTAATCATTTCAAAATGCTTTCTTACAGAAAGCATGACAGGACTTTTTCTTTGAAGAGGATGGGGAATAAAAGAAGAAAAATAGTCAAATTGAACTTCCTTATCACTATCAGAATCTGAAATTGGAAAGGGGGCGTTATTTCACAGGCAGCTTGAAAGAATTCAATTAGATTTTACATTACTTAAGTAAAACAACTACTGTTGACACTCAATTGATTGCCACTAAATCTATATTTATTCTCTTCACATTCAGAACTCTTAATGCACAGCACAACTTTGCTTCTGCTGAGATTGATCAATTGAGTTAAAACTATACTTATTATCCTCTATTAACTCTTAACTTGGAATAAAAATGGCCAGAGTAAAAGCAAAAGAGCACTTGCTGACATAAACTGAAAAAAAAATCCTCCCAATAACATATTTATATTACCAAAGGCTTCCACAGAAGATACTGCAGAAGATACAAGCTAATATCCTGGGAGCAGTATATTAGCTTGGATAGGATTGTTAACCTACAGAAAACAGTGTTGGGATAAATTTGCCATTTTCAAGCTGGCGAACTGTAACTTGTGAGATACCACAAGGATAAGTGCTGGGGCTTCAATTATTTACAATCTACATTAATGACCTAGATGAAAGGACCTACATTAGCTGATAATACAAAGATAGATAGGAATTCAAGATGTGGGGAGAATAAATAAAAAAATGCTGGAAACTCATTCACAATTCCAAAGTCCAATGCTGTTAACAATGACCAAATATAGAGAAAAATTGTATATATTTCTGGGTGTCTCAGTAGCAGTTGGGAAATATTTCTCCACATTTTCTGGAGGGAATTTTATTATTATTACTTACCCCTACCCCTCCCAGTGTGAAATGTCATTGGAGATCTCACATGCAAAAATCACCTGCAATCCAATTTTCAACCTCAATGGTCTGAAAAATGAGCAGCCAGCTTTTAGTATCTCCCATTCTCCTAAAATGATGCTATTTAGAGATCCCAAATCTCATCCTCAATGATTCAGTAACTTCTTATGACCACAAATATATTCTCACGTGTACCTTGACTGTTTTCTCCAATACTGTAGATCTGTGTCAGAGACATTGTCATCTTCCCAGAATCAGGATTATTTTAAGATAGCGCTGATAATCTCTGTCACATCTAAAGGTTTGCTGCTCACTGCTGGCTTAGTCAAGTCAATGTCAATCCTGACATAAACAGAGAAAATATGAAGTTTTCCTTCTGCACACAAATGTATGAAGAAGGGTATGGTTTTTGAGCTGCACTTCGGGCTTTCCAAAAATGAAGGTATTTATGTATATATAAGGATTTCTCCAGCAACTTCCTGCCTGGAAGGACTGGAGTACCTCTTTTGCACATACTAATATGTTCTCCATTTTATTTTAGTTCCTCCAACACTTATGGAGAAATCCCCATCATTGCAGCATCCATATATTCAGAAACAATCAGAAAGTGGAGGAGTGTGTCTTATATTATGATATATCCCACTAAGATGTTTTTAACTGTACTTTGTCTATTCTTTGTACTATTTGACTAATTGCAACTATCCTCTCTCCACTGATGTTAATTATTTACTTCTTATTCTTGCATAACCACTGTATGGGTTCACTTGCCTCAATAGCACTCAAAACAAAATTTATTTTAGTGTACCTTCGTACCGTGATGATAAACAATGCAATCAATCAAAATGCTCACAAAGACAAGAACTTGCAAATAACAAGAGGAATACTGTGCAGTTTTCTGACAACATGAATTTCAGTGCAGTGTACACAAATTACTCTCATAATCTGAATTTTACTGACAGTTTTAAGGTGACCCACAATGCAGTTCTAAATGGCAAATAAATTATTTTTGGGTCAAAGTCTCTGTGAAGTTTAAGAGAATGGGTAAAATGATGGCAGGTGGAGAATAACTCTGTGAATGGAGAAGTTATCCACTTTGGTAGGAAGAACAGAAAAGCAGAAAGTTGGATAAATGAGATAGTATGGAACATTTCTGTGAGGAGCTATATGGTTGCCCTCATATAGGGAACAAAGAAAAGTACCATCCAGATGCAGCAAGAAATTAGAAAAGTAGATGGACTGTCAGACTTGAACACCAGATGAACTGGGATATAATAGAAGATATGCCCTGCATCATCTATGTGGGCAACTGGATTACGACATACAGTGTAATTCTCCTGATTTAATTAGGGATACACATTCTGTATGCAGTTGGAGAAGCTTCAATAGCTTAATTGCTTAGATGAAGGGGTTGAACCTATACTCATTTCCCCTTGAAGAATGAAAACATAAGAAATAATGGAAGCATTAGACCATCAGGCCTTTCAATATTTCTTCTTCTGTTATGATCATCGCTGATCACTTAGCTCAGCATCATTTTCCTGCACATCCTCAATCCTCTTGGAATCCAACCAATTACCACCCTCTTCTTTAAGTGAACATGTTTCTTCTAATCTCAGTTTTCAAAGGTCCTATACAGTCTTGTGAGATAGTGACCTCTATTTCTGGACTGTGAAGCCATCCTTCCTGCATCGAGTCTTCAAGCCCTGTGAACATTTTGTGGGATCGCTTCATATTTTTCTGAACATCAGAGGATGGAGACTTATCTTATTCAATCTCTCCTTGTAGATAAACCAGCCGAGTAAATTGTCAGTGCACTACCATATGGCAAGTAAATCCTTTCTTAGGTAAGGAGACTCAAATTATACTTTTGACAAACAGTCTCTTCAAAGCCAAGCACAACTGCAAAATCTTTGTTCCCGTCCTCCAATCATCCTGTGGTAAAGGCTAATCTAACATCTTTCTTCAGTCATCGCACATGTAAACTTTCAATTACTTATGTTAAAGCACAAACCGGTTTCCTTGAACATCAATAATTTCGCACCATTTAAAAATGATTCTGCTTTTCTTTTTTTTCTGCATCAAATTTTAAAACTTAGCAACTTTCAATTCATTTCACTGCTGTGTTTCTGTCCACTCACTCAACTTATCCAGAATTCAAACATTTTCACCTGTTCTGCTAAATTCACAATCTATCTCCTAGATTTAATACTTTCAGCAAACTTGAAAATGTGACATTTAGTTCCCTTGACCAAATGGTTAATAGTTTTTGAATAGTTGGGATCAATTACTAATCCTTGCAGTACTCCATCCCTGCCAATCTGAGAACAATCCATTCATTTTACCAATTTTTTACCAATTCTCACTCCATAAATGATCGTGGGGATGAGAGGGTTGATGAGTGAGGAGTGTTTTATGGCTCTGGCCAGTACTTGCTAGAGGTTAGATGGATGAGTGAAATATTCTAAATATTGAAAGGGCTAAAATAGAGTGGACAATGGAGATGATGTTTCCTCTACTGAGAGAGTCTAGGATCACAGGAACAGACTCAAAATAAAAGGACATCCCATAAGAACGGAGGTGAGGAGAAATTTCTTTAGCAGGAGGGCATTGAATCTGGGGAATTCATTGCCACAGACAACTATGGAGGTCATTGTGTATATTTAAAGCAGAGGTTGATATGTTCTTGATCAATAGGAGCATCAAAGGTTATGGGAATAAGGCAGGAGAATGGGGTTGAAAGGAATAGTGTCTCAGCCATGAGTTGAATGGCCAAGTAGACTGAAGGGCTTAATTTGCTCCTAAGTTTTATGTTCTTATTTTCTTTATTAGAGCATATGATTCTGAGCACTGTTAAAGTAAATGCTGAGAATCATCTTCCCATTTTGAGCCTAGTTGTGGATTATGGGCTGTACCCATCCAAGAAGGAGCATGAGGAGAGCTGCAAATTGTTGGAATTCTTCACCTCAGAGAACCAAGGAGACTAAAATATTTTATATTCAAAGCTGTGACAGAGTCTTGGATCGAAGGGTCAAAGGTAATGGGAATAGGGAGAACTGTTGAGCAAGAGGTTAAGATTAGTTCAGCCATGTCCTTAATGAATGGCAGAGGAGGCTTAAGAATTATCTGGCCCTCGCACGCTCTTATATCTTGCCTTGGATTTAACATCAGCAGAATTGAAATCTCCATTGAAAAAAACTTTTAGATGTCAACAAAGTATAATAATTATCATTTTGCATTCATTCAATTAACTGAATAGTTTCTATGAAGGTCAATCTAGCTCAATACCAAGAATGAAAATATACCTTTGATAATCTTTGCAACATTTTTCAGTGATAGAGGCAAATTCATAAATAAATACACACATGGCATGTTTAGTGCAACAAGAATGTAGCTTAATCGAAGAATGACAAAGGACTCATTTATAAAGTCTGATTTAAATCCAATTACTATTACAGTGTGTTTCCCCATATCCAAAAAGCTTGGGACTGGATGGTTATTGGATTATATAGAATAAGAAAAAAAAACAAAAACAGCACAGAAGCTTTAGTCACTGCCGATCCCTGACACCTCCCCACTGACACCGCCAGTCCCCGATACCTCCCCACTGAAGTCCCTGCTCCTGCCCAGGAGCCTGAGGTCCCCACTCCTGCCTGGGAGGCTGGTCTCCTTGATGATGCCGGGACAGTGAAGAACCAAGTACAGTGAATGGTAAAGAAATGGAAAGAGAGAGGGAGGACTTACCTGAAACAAGGACAATCAACATTCCAATTCTTCCTAGTTTCTCCCCATGCGCTGCCTGACCCGTCAATTTCCTCCAGTCACTCACTGATGGCTCGAGATTCCTGTCTGCTTCTCTGAGCCAACATCCAGCCGTTCAGTGTCTGTCTTCCCGGCTGGTTCTGAGCTCTGTTGTTACCAAACTAGCACCAACAGAGCAACAGAGCCCCACAATGGCATGTCAGGTCATAAATTTTTTCAACTTGTGACGTCATGTTGGTGTCGAAGTAAGTTCGGTTAATAGAACTTTTTGGTTAATGGATTTTCGGATATGGGGAAATGTAGTGTATTAACTTGTTGGAACTTGCACAATAACTGTGGAATATTCTATGTGCCAGGTGACGTTCATAGGAATACATCTGTTAAAACCTTGGGGTGAGGAGAAGATTAAGATAGGGAAGACAAATCCAATTTTTAATTGTATGTTGTTATAACAATTGTTGAAAAGATTCAAAGGAAATTTAAAACACCAAAATACCCATTGTCCTGATGTAGTTCCCACTAATGTATTAAGAAACTGAACAATTATGCTTAAGAACTTCATGAAAAAGGAACAAAATGGTTTAACAGCTGAACTTGGTTACCTTTTAATGTTCAACAGAGCCCAAGGAATTCCAGTAGGTGTGTTAAATGCAGGTAGTAGTTTCTTGCCCAGATCCACTGCTTTACTCCTGAATATCTGCAAAGAAAAACAATGAGGCATTACTGTACCTGGAAGAAACTTGAAGCCACCGAGAGACAATACTTATGTTAAAATCTCAAGATGAAAATATATAATTTAGACATACAGTGCGGTAACAGGCCATTTCAGTCCACAAGCCCATGCCACTCAACTTACTCTCCCAATTGTTTTGAACGGTGGGTGGAAAACAGAGCCCTCAGGGAAAACCCACGAAGATACGGGGAGAACATACAAACTCCTTACAGATAGCATGGGATTCGAACCCCAGTCCCAATTGCTGGTGCTGTAAAGGTGTGCTAACTGCTACACTAACCGTGCCACCCATAGTTTGGGTTACATTGCCCATTTTGCTCCAATATGAAATCACATGTTGGGTGAGATATCAGCAGAATTATTCAGCCGGTTGAAGATACACAGATTAATCATAATTAGGTTCAACTTTGCAGTATGATTCACAATTGGAACTTTTTGAAATCCAAGTATTTCGTTGTGCAGCATCAACAGCAGATTGAATGATTACTGATGAACTATTCCATAGCTTACCCACCTGGCAACCTTGACTTACCCTGTCAGAGATATTCCCATTGTCTATCCATTCCTTCCCCACTCTCATTTCAACTTGTATCTAATTTGTTTCTCTCTTTCCCTGTTTTGACAAAGTCTTCAACCTTAAATGCTTATGGTGTTTTTCCTTCTATGCATACCATGTGACCTGTGGAATGCATCTAGCATTTTCTGTTTATGTTTAAGAAAACTGAAAGTTCTGGAAAGCAAAAACAAAATTTGCTGGAACCACTCTCTCTTGGCAGAGAGAGGCATGGAGTTAAAAACAAATTAATAATGATCAGAATTCTGGAACAGCCAATATCTTAATGAGTATTGAAGCAGGCTCAAGAGTACTTTCCTACTCTTGTTCCTGTTTCTGATGTGCTTTTTGGTTCAATCAAATCCAAGCTCCTGATTCAACAAGCCAAAGAGCTCAATCCCAAATGTAGCCATGGAAACCTGAGACTGAAGAGTGTTACTGGTCTCATCCCACTGCCTGGACATTTCTGGTATATCATTCAACACATGCTTGAGAATCATGCACTTCACCCTGTGTGCTGCAGTGAGACTATGATGAGAATGGAAAATGACAAAAGGAGGACCTATCTGGACATGTTATACTTTCGGCAGGGCTTAGCCTGGTGGAATATTATAGGAGCATTGCAAAGAAATGAAGATGCTTAATAAACAAGCTAATCCTAAGAATTCACCCAACAGAGTATCTCAGTGATGCAATTAAAACTTGGGAGCAAATTTTCTCCTGGGGGGAGGATAAAGAGTATTAGCGAACATTACAACATGCATATATGAAATTATTGCTGTGATTGAATAACTTTGGGTGTATTTTACCCAAAATGCCTTGTCAGTTTCATGCAGCGTCCACAAAGATATAAAATGTATTGCATTAGCTGGTAAATGTAAGTTAGTTAGTGCACATGTTGGGAGAAAGGATTTGTTGCAACCTCCATTGATGTTGCCCACATGTGCTAGTTTTGTACCACCAACCATGTCCTTGGAAACTATTCCAGACTTCTCTCTCAACACTTTCATCAGCTCTTCATTTATCTGGGGGCTTCCTAATGTGCACTATGTTCCTGTAGTTGAACATCTCCACAAGGAGGTTGAGATGAAAAGGATATTTGCTCTGTCTGTGATGGCACGTTCCTATGCCCTTTTTCCAAAGGTTCACAGTAACACCAGCAATGTCTGCTTTTAGTGGAAATTTCTCCTTATAAAAGTGATGTTTGGAGTGAGTCAACATGAGTTGCTTTTTTTCCCCAGAGGTACACATATGAAAATATGAATTCATCCTTGATTAACTCTTTGGACACCAGCCATTTTTGACCTGCAGCATATATACTCTAGACTGGATCCATGCATAATCCTTTACAGTAGTAAAGTTCAGTACATGGTTGGGTATAAAACCAGTCCTGGAAAAATGGATACAGAGCATATGTGTTTGTTGCTAGTCCTGTAAAACTGGGACATGGAGTCCAAAGATGGGTCAAATGGAGGAAATAATATAATTTGCACCCCCAAAGCACACTAATTCTTGAATGAGAGAGCATTAAAAATGACCCACTTATAGCACCAAGGCAAACTGATAAGTCTCATAAGTTATGTGTTATTTTAGTGTCTTTTATGGCAAGACAAAGTGCTGACTCCAGCAATATATAAACACATTACTTTGAAAGATAAAGCAAGGTAATTTCTAAAAATAAGAAATATAACTTTGGTTACATTAAAAGAACAATGAATCCCAGTAGAGAAACAAGAATACTTTATTGTGGCACAGAAATGACTCATAATAAAATAAAAGAAGGGCAGACTGTTCCCGAGTTTCTTAGAACACTACATCATCACTCTTCTAAACAAACATATGCTGGACATGTTCCAAGCAATTTCTTAAATTTAGATATGGTCAGTGAAGGGACAGATGTCTTTAAATCAAAAGGATCTTGTTCTGACCCATGGACTGAAACAAGAAAGTCTGCTGATGTTGTAATTGTAGTACAGTAAGACTCCTGTTATCTGGATTCAAGCAACAGACAAAAATATTGCGGAAAACAAATAGGTAAAAAAAACAAGGATGTTTAATATTCGGGCGCCTTGCCATTAGTTCATCAATCACGCAACACATAGTCTCAAACAACTGGATAACCCCTGCAGATTCCTAAGTGTCTTGTTGCTTCATTTCGAAGGACTGTTTGGGCCCCTGAATGGTGGTGAAGAAGGTGAAAGTGCAAGTGTGGAATTTCCTGCAGCTACAGGGGTAGGTACCAAGGGGTTGATTGGTGGGAAGAGATAGATGGATAAGGGAGTCAGGGAGAGGTCCCTATGCGTAAGGAAGAGAGAGGAGAAGGGAAGGTTCATCTGGTAGCAGGATCACATAGTAGGTGGCAGAAATGAGAAAGGATGATATATGTTGGATGCAGAGGCTGGTGTGATGGATGGTAAGGACAAGGGTCATCCTGTTATATTTTGACTGGGGCAGAGGGCCAAGTTGATGGCAATGGAGAAGTCACATCTTTTGAAGAATGAGGACATCTCAGATGATCTTGCATGAAGACTTCATCCTGGGAGCAGATGCGACACAGACTGAGGAATTGAGAGAAAGCAACAGAATCCTTGCATGGGATAGGATATAAAGAGGTGCAGTCAAAATAAATGGGAGTTGATGGATTTGTAGAAAATTTCTGTTGAATGTTTGTCTCCCAAGATAGAGACAGAGAGATCAGAAAGTAGAATGTGTTCCTGGCGATGGACAAAATGAATTTGAGATTGACATGGAAGTTGGTGGCAAAGTGAAACAATTTGTCGACTTCATCATGGCTGCATCTACATAGCAGAGGAAAAGTTGAGGAGGCTTACTTGCATAGGCCTGTAGCATGGATTGCTCCACAGAGCCAGCAAAAAGGCAGGCATAGCTAGGCCCATGCAGGTTGGTACCCATGGCTAAACCTTTGACTTGAAGAAAGTGGGATGAATCAAAGATGTTACTGAGGGTGACATCAAGTTCTTCCTGCCAGAGGAGGGTGATAGTGGGGGTGGGGGGGGGGGGGGATAAGCTCATGGGGCCTGTTGTTGAGGAGGAAACAAAAGGCTTTCGCTCTGGGGAATAGAGGTGCGTTGAGATTAGATGTCTATGGTTACGATGAGGCAGTCAGGTTCAGGGAACTGGAAGTTGATGAAGTGATGGAAGGAATGTGAGGTTTTGCAGATGTAGAAGGGGTAGGTCTACACCGGGGATAAAATGGAGTCGAGGTAGACTGATACCAGTTCAATAGGGCAAGAGCATGAGGAAACAATGGGTCTACTGGGACAATTGGGATCTTGGATAGAAAGTAGAACTGACCCATCTTACTCAGACAGGAAATTGGGTCATCCATGATTTCAGAGATTGATAGATCAGGCTCTATGAGCTGATGAGCCTAAGCTCTGCTTTTATTTCTTAAACAAACTGGCAAATGAACCAGAATCACAATTTATTATCGTAAACAAGTTATGAAATTAAGAACGGCAGCATCATACTGCAAACATTCATATTATGAACCATCTTCCAACACTTTCTTCTTTTTATTTTCTTCTTTGGCTTGGCTTCGCGGACGAAGATTTAAGGAGGGGGTAAATGTCCACGTCAGCTGCAAGCTCGTTAATTAGTGTCTTCCAACACTAATACATACATATATATATATATATATATATATATACACACACACACACACACACATAAAAAAATAAAAATAATAGTGCATGAAAAGTAAGGCAGTGTCTTTGGTTTATTCCTCATTCAGGAATCTGATGGCAGTGGGGAAGAAGCTGACCTTGTGCCATTGAGTGTTCATCTTTAAGTTCCTGTACCTTCTTCCCGATGGTAGCAGAATGAAAAGGGCATGGCCTGGGTGGCGGGGGCCTTTGAGGATAGGGACTCCTTTTTTTTTTAAAAGACACTGCCTCTTGTAGATATCGTTGGAGTGAAGTCTGGTGCCTGTGATGACGCAGGCCGAGTTAACAATCCTCTGGAGTTTATTCTTGTCCTGATAGAGTTGGCGCCTCCATACCAGGCAGGGATGCAACCAGCCAGAAAGCTCTCCACAGTACACCTGTAGGAATTTTTGAGTCTTCAGTGACATACCGAATCTTCTCAAGCACCTCACAAAATATAGCTACTGGTAGGCCTTCTTCGTGATTGCATCAAAATGGAGGCTCCAGGACAGATCCTCAGAGGTGTTGACACCCAGGAATTTGAAGTTCTTGACTATCTCCACTACTAAGCCCTTGATGAGGACTGGGTCATGTGCCCTTTACTCCCTCTTGATGTCCACAATCATCTCCTTAGTTTTGCTAATGTAGAGTGCAAGATTGTTGATTTGACACCACTCAAAGAGGTGATCTCTCTCTCTCCTGTGCACTTCCCCATAGCCTTTTTATGATTCTGCAGACAACTGTGGTGTTATCGGCAAAAAATAGATAGCATTGGAATTGTGCCTGGCCACAGTTGTGGATATATAATGAGTAGAGCAGTGGGATAAGCACGCATCCTTGGGGTATGCCTGTGTTGATGATCAGTGAGGAGATGTTGCCTCCAATTCGTACTGACTGTGGTCTTCCAATAAGAAAGTCAAGGATCCAGTTGTGGAGTGGAGTACAGAGGGCCAGAGTTTGTAGCTTCTTGACCACCACTAAGGGAATAATGATGTTGAAGGCTGAGCTGCAGTCAATGAAGAGCAGCCATAAGTATGAGTTGTTATTTTTGATGTGTTCCAGAGCTAAGTGAAGAGCCAGTGATATTGCATGATTGTGACAATAAGAAAATTGCAGTGGCTCCAGATCTTTACTTAGTTACGTGTTCATTCTGGCCATGACCAGCCTCAAAACATTTCTTCACAGTAGAAGTCCAGTGTGTTCCAAGAGTACAATGAGGGTATTTTATGTTGTGCAATGAGTTGAAATTATGTGGAATGCAGCACCTGAAGAATGTAGAGTAAATCCAATTAAAAAAATGAATTGAACACATAATTAGTGCACAAAATCCTGCAGGGTTAAAAGACACAGGAGAAGGAGGTGGAACTGATGAAAGACTTCCTCCTGAGTAGTTTTATTCTTTAATTCCACAGTAACTCAGTGGTGGTACAGTATTGAACCTAACCATTTTCTATCCTGCAACTTGTAGATAATTTAGGACATTAATTCCAAAATTTCTCCCACAGATAATCTTCTTCTCAGCAAATATTCTAATAATCATACAATTATATACAAGTAACACAACTTATTGCCAGAAACATCATATAACATGGAGAGATTTTTAATACACTTAGTACTGATCAAACATGGTTTAGAATTAATTAAACTGGAAATACAAGCCTTGGGAAGTTGCTCTAAAGAGGAAAACTGTGGGACAGATACAGGATGCGATTAAGTTGTTGATTCCTTGCTTAACAATACTCTTTCTCAGGGATACAAGTATTTGGCATCAAGCTGTAATTTAAAAGTTAAAATATTTAATGTTTTTTTTTTCTAAACTCATAGGGCTATAATCTCTTCTTTGGTGTGAATTCTTAATGGGAGATGTATTCTCACATCCCTAGGAAGCTGAAATGAATCACTTTCTACTGGGTCAAGATGAACAGTAAGCTGCAGGGAGGATTACCATGGCTAAGAGGAATGCTGCCACAACTGAACTGCAAATTCCAGCAAGTTCACTGCTTCAGAAATAGAAAAAGCAGTGGCCAGTTACTTAAAGGATTGCAAAGGCTTGAAGATTTTCCATTTGTCACCCTTGAAAACTTGGATAAGCGCGTGAACAACAAATGTTGGCAATTGGGGCTTGGAAGGAGTCACCATCTTATGCGAAGGCAAAGACCTCCTACTCCCCTGTCACCATCTGATCCTGGGCATAATGCCAACTTACATCAATGTTCTTAGGAACTAGAGGTAATTATTCCAGAAATCAGGAAACTCAACCAACGACCTGGCCCTGATCTCTTCCACTACAACCACAATTCCCATCGGGATGAAGAAATGTCAGCTCCATTCATCGATACCAAGTTTGTTTAGAGCAATACACTTGCTGAGTTTTCATACAACTCACCTTCAAGTTAATTATTGTTGATCATCTGCACATTTTTCCAGTTATTGATGTGAAATTACAAGAGTAATGCTGAAGAGCTAAAACACATGTTTTGATTTCACATGCATTTTAACTGAATTATCCATTTCAACCCCATTACATCAAAATAAATATTCATTTGAGTCTAATGAGATTTTGTTTTGGTGATGGTGGTTACCAGTTTTGCAAAGGATGAGGATATAAAATAGTCAACTCCAAGGGACAGAAACTAACTCTATGCTCAGAACGCAGAACTATTTTTTCAAGAACACCCACACGCCTTCCTATTCTGAGAAAGAAACCATTTGCAAGTAAAATGGAAGATAGCATATTATTGCTTCCAGTTTCTCATCTCTTCATGCTGTTTTTATTCTGGTAAAGCCATGATCTGAAGTTACTTTCATATCTGAGGAGAGAGGCTGTTTAATTCTACCAGTACAGAATGCCAAAGGTGAGAGCATCCATTGAAACCTGGAAGGAAGATATTGAGAAGTCAGGACCACATTTGTGCTCAGAGTCTAAATGATCAACAAACAGCGATTTAATTCTCGTTCCAATTTCCAATATTAATGTGAAGCTACATTTAGTAGCATTACAATATAGGAAATCAGAGGACATTGTTGTAAAATGCATTTTGCATGAAAGAAGTGTTTGATGCACGAACAGCAGTGTAAGAGGATGGAACTAGGTTGCTACAGCACCTCTTTCACTCTCAGGATTAAAGACCCACCCTACATCCAACCACTCTCTGAAACCCAACCTTTCCAGTCCCAGCAACTGGATGGATGCCTTCTGCACCTCTTCCAATTTATTGATGTCTTCCTACAGCGGTGCAACCTGAACCGCATACAGTACTCTAAGTGTGGTGTCACCAATGCGAGGTATAGCTGAGTCATGAATTCCCAAATTTTGATTTCTATAACCCACTTAATGAAAGTGAGTCTACCAAACTTCACCACCCTATCCAACTGAGTTGCCATTTTCAAGGAATTATGCACCTGTACCCCATGGTAAATCTGTTCTACAACACACTCCAGGGCTCTACCATTCATTGTGAAAGTCATGTCCCAGCTTAATTTACCAAAGTGCAACTCCTTTGACTTGTCAGAGTTACGGTCCATTTGCTACTTGTTTGGCCCACCTACCCAGCTCATCTAGATTCTATTGTAAACTTGGATATCCTTCCTCAATGTCCAGTATCCAAATTTGATGTCATCCTTAAATTTATTAATCAAGTCAACAGCATTACAATTACAGCAGTGGACCCACTAATGACCCCTGAGGGATATCACTGGACACAGGCCCCCAATTTAAAAAAAAATTCTTCCACGACTACCCCCTGCCTCTTTCCACTCAGCCAATTTTGAATACAATAGGCCAGCTCACCACAGATCCCATGTGATTCAACTTTCTAGACAAATCTGCCATGTTCTTTCTTTGGCTTGGCTTCGCGGACGAATATTTATGGAGGGGGTAAATGTCCACGTCAGCTGCAGGCTCGTTTGTGGCTGACAAGTCCGATGCGGGACAGGCAGACACGGTTGCAGCGGTTGCAGGGGAAAATTGGTTGGTTGGGGTTGGGTGTTGGGTTTTTCCATGTATAACATTGTCAAAGGCCTTACAAACGTCCATATATGCAACACACACTGTTCTGCCCTTATCAATCCTCTTCAGATTCATATTTATTGTCAGAGTACATACATGACATCTCATACAAATCTGAGATTCCTTTTTCCTCCTGGCACGGCAGAATTACCACTAACTGGTAACGGAAAAATTAACTGTACAAGCATGAACATGTAAACAATCAAAAGAACTGTAAAGAAATAACAAATGCAAACAAACTGACTGTACAATATAAGGAGAACGAAGAAAATCAATAAAGTGCACAAGTAAGAGTCCTTGAGTTAGTCCCTGATTGAGTTTGTTGTTGAGGAGTCTGAAGGTAGAGGGGTATATCAGCTCTTCAAAACACTCTATCAGAGTCGTGATCTGCCATGTATGAATCGATGCCAGCTACCTCTAATCAGTCCTTGACTATTCAAATACCAGTAGATCCTGTCCCTCAGAACCATTTCCAGCAATTTTCCAGCCATTGACATCAAGCTCACTGGCCTATAGTTGCCTGGGTCAACCTTGCTGCCATTTTCAAGGCTGACACCCATTTCGCATTGGCATTATGTTACTTCTGAACTAATGAAAGAAACTATTTTCTTTAGAAAGTAAATGACAGATATAGATGCCAGAGCAATGTAAAGTTAGACAAAACAGAAGTTGGGTGGCAGAATGCAAGTCCAGATATTAGTGGCAGTGCTTGTGGTAAATACCAATTCTAGTTTCAACAGACTTACAGCAGAAGGGCTTACTGAACTACTGCAATCAAACAACATGTTCCAACCCTAAATACTCATCCCTTGTGAGACAGCAATTTGCATCAGCCTCCTCTGGATTAGTTGGAATATTGTATTCATTGCTCTGTACATTTATATCAGAAAGGTCAAATGTTAATTCGCCACTGTACTAAATAATTCTGTTTTCATCAACAGTAAAGTCAAACATATCAGCTCAGATCCTCCTGAATGCACAGAAACCTTGTTTTCAATAAAATATTTTTGATACAAAATGACAGTAATGACTGGGAGCTAATATTTTCAGTATTTTGAGGAATTCTCTATAAGAATGAAAAAAAATAGCAAAATGCCACTTCAGTTCTTCAAAATAATTCATTCGAACTGGCAACTTAGTTGTTTCTGAAAGAAAGCAGTATACCACTACAGTCATACTGAATAATGCATCGCAACAATTATATTGAGGTGGACAACTGGACTTTAAAAGCTGTGTAATGTTCAATTATATATTCATCATGTTTTTTCTGTGTTATTAAGCCCTAGGTACTGCTGCAATTCAGTAGATCCCAGTCTTCAGGAATAGTCAGGGAACTGATGCTCAATAATCAACCGTGCACTTGTGTATTCAAGTGGTGTGATTGTTTAAGCATTGGATTTCTCTCTGAAAATAGAATTAATTCTTATCCCTGGTGCAATGCAGTACAGGATTGTCTGTGGAGGAACAACTACCAAATACCTGATGTTGAATTAGGAGCTTAAAAGCAATTTCATACTTTTTCTAAATGCTATGATCAAATTTCAATGGCATGGTTGTAATACCAGAAACATATATGCATTATGCAATTGTGGAGAACTCACCACAGCCTAGAAATATGGCAAAACAATACCTACATGCAGACTATATTGGCCTGTGTTCTCTAATAGACAGCAGAAACGGTTCAGTTAGTGCAGTTAAACAAGAAAATCTGCAGATGCTGGGGTTGCATGCAAGACTGGCACATTTTGGCAAAATTGACAAAAATCAGCAAAACAAAACTTGCCTTTGCAAATTTAAGTTCGGGTTATGTTGAGCTTGAAAACTTTCCACGAGCTGACTTTGAAGACAAGGCTCACATGTTATAACTGACTATATTTTTAAAGTTCAGAAATCAATAGAAATAGAGCCACAAAAAGAGCAAGACTCACTCCATTTGACCCGTCCACCCACCATTAGCACCACACAAAAGTGCTGGAGAAACTCAACAGGTAAGGCAACATCCATAGGAAGCAAGAGGTAACCAATATTTTGTGCCTGAGCCCTTCATAAGGAATGAACAAAAACAGGTAGATGGCTGATGGGGCGGAAGAAGGGAAGAGGGTGGAGCACAGATAAGAGGTAATAGGTAGATACAGATGGGAGAATAGAAGAGAAAGATGTAATGGGGAGAGGGCATACAGCAAAGAAAGATAGCTTTCTGATAGGAGAAGGAAAGGAGTCAGGAGTTGGAAGAAGGGAGACAGAAAGGTAGTGAGAGAGACTGGGAAAAGAGGCTAAATATTAATGCCGTCTAGTTGGAAACTGCCGAGATAGAATAAAGGGTATTGTTCCTCCAATTTACTGGTGGCCTTGATTTGCCATGGATTGATGTATTGTTGTGGGAAAAGGATGTGGAATTAAAAAGGTTGGCCACTGGGTGGTCCTTGCTGTTGCAGAGGACAGAGCAAAGGTCCTCAATAAAACGATTTCCCAGTCTGTCTTGAATCTCAAAATGGAGAGGAAGCTGTATCAGGAGCACTGGATGCAGTAAATAACCCCTGCAGATTCACAAACGATGTATTGCTTCACTCCGAAAGACTGTTTTGGGCCCTGATAGTGATGAGGAAGGAGGTGTAGACATAAGTGTAGCACTTACGGTCACAGTGGTAGGTACCAAGGAGGCAATTGGAGGGAAGGGATAAAGTGGATGAAGGAGTTATGGAGGGAGTTATCTCGACAGGAAGCAAAGAGGGAAGGAGAGGTGAAGATGTGACTGGTAGTGGGATCACATTCTGCTCTTGTAAGGATTCTTTTCATTTCCCTCAATTTCTCCTTCTCTACTCCATTTGTTCCCAGGATGAGATCTTCCATTCCATTTGAGATGTCTTCAAAAACGTATGGCTTCCCCTCTCCTGCCATTAACTCAGCCCTTGTCCACATCTCCTCTATTTCCCACACATAAGCCCTGGCTCCTTCCCTGCAAGACATGACACAGATAGAGTTCCCTTTGTCCTCGCCTATTACTGCTTATCTATTAGCTTCCTCCCTGCTTTCCTCCACCATCACTCACCATTATTTTCAGACATCTATCTCTTTTTCCTGATTTCTGACAAAGGGCTTCAGCTTGAAGCAGTGGTTACCTTTTACTTCTTATGGATGCTACATGACCTGCTGAGTTCCTCCAGCATTTTTGAGCATTTCACTTGACTGATTTTCTGCTTTACCTCCATCCACCTTCTTCCTTCATGGTCAAAGAAGACATCAGTGGCACCCATTTCCTTCACAGATTTTCAGATCTCCTTAGAAACACACCATAATTCAATTTAAACAGTTGCTTGTCAGGTCCAATAAAAGGAGCCTCATTCATCATTCAAATGTCATTTCTTCCTGTCTACCCAGACACAGCCATGCTGGAATTTAATAACTCCTTGAATTGTTCATGACAATTACAAGAAGGTGCACAATTTAAGTTGCAACTAGCCTGACCCCAAGTTTACCGTCAAAACAATCAAAATAGCAATTAAATTGCTTTCAATTTCTATTTTAATGAGTTTGGGATAGGAGCTTTCAAAGAGTGAGATCATTGTTTCTCTGAAGCCAAAACATTTATTGTGAAGTGATGCCTATAGGAATAATCACTCACTCCACAGGGAAAGAAGTGCCCATATAGGCCAAACAATAATTTGCTTTTTTCTTCATGTGTGGGGAAAGTAAGAATGCTGGATAGTGGAACATTTTCACACCCACTGCTGACCCATCAATGAACAAATAAAGTGAAGGTGCAGGAAATCAGATGGTCAGGGAGCATTCATGGAGAGAAAAAGACAGCTTTTCTTTGCATGTTTACTATTCCCACATCTGTGGTCTTGTTTCCTTGTGTCTTACTGGCACATTGATGTTAAATGAAAATTTGTCAATGCATTTTACAAGCTCTGCTATACATTTTCTCTCATTCTTTACACACACACACACACACCCCATGTTGTCTGTATACTGTAGCTTGACGACGGAAACTCTACTGACTTTGGTTGTGGCATGGAATCACCACTTCCCATTAAATCCTCTGGAGTTAGGAAGCTGAGGGGAGACCTGATAGAGATTTATAGAGTGATGAGAGGCATTGATAGGGTGGACAGACAGAGTCCTCTTCCTGTAGTAAAATTTTCACATGCTGGAAGACATATATTTAAGGTGAGGGGGAGGAAGTTTGGGCAAATACTTCGCACCAGGAGTGGCAGGTACCTGGAATGGACCATCAGGAGTGGTGGTGGAAAGATACAGAAGTAGCATTTAAGAGATTGCCAGACAGATACATGAGTATGACAGGGATGGAGGGATATGTATTGTGCAAGCAGCTGTTTTTGTTTGACTTGGACATCATGGTCTAACCATTACATAGTTTAATAAATTGGACAAATTAGAAACCAGTTTTAAATTCATGTGTGGAAATGATGATTTTTTCTTTCTTTGAGATAAAATGAGTGAAAAGGATGAAAGTGCCTTAAGAATTCATATATTCATATTTGTTAAAACTGGAGAACAATTTGACAAGAAGATGATAAAATTTGATCTCAAGCTTTTATAAAACAAAACAGACATTGAACAAAAGGTATTGTTGCATCAGTGTTCACAACTACTGAAAAGTTACTGGTTTCACATCACTGATTGCTGCTTCACCTACTGAAATTTTCCTGAATCTTCAGTAATTTGTCTTAGAACAGTTATTCCAGGTCAGAAAAGACATTATGACAAGATCATACCAGAGATATTTGCTATTATATCTGAAATGAGACATTTTAGTTACATGGTTATGAAGAGGCACAGGTGCAATAAAGGGGAGCTAATAGGAGCCCAAAATTGAGGGTATAAATAAAGTGAATTTGACATTAATTATTTTCATGGTAGGTGAATCAGTATCTGAACCACTGAAGATGACAAATGAAAGAATGATAGGAGAGGAAAGAATTGTTGAGCACCTGCCAAAGTGTTAAGATATGAAGCATATTATAGATATATGAAAACCCATAACAGTTTATTTTTACCAGCAGTAGGTTGTTAGCATAGATTTGTAGGCATTTCAAATACCTTAAAATTACGAGTTAGTTTGAAATAATTGCATATTATAAAGGGGAAGATCACTGTCACTCACACATGACTACTTGCTGTCTTCCTTCAGATTTACTTCATCAAAATTTGAAATAAAGAAAGCTGTACATTTTATATGCTGCTCTGAGGTCACTGGAAAAGTAGTATTAGATGGTGCAAGATCAAGCTCTTGATATGAAATGTGAACCTTGATTCTAGTTTGTAGGGCTTAACCTGTATAGTTATTGGTAGGTTTTTCCGCAAACTGCATCCTAATTCCACTTGTTCCATTCATGACTAAAATTTCAAATAGCGAAGAAGAATGTGTATGACTGACAGAGTAAAAAAAAGGATGCTACTTACAGGAAGTGACTATTTGCAAGAGATGGACTTTTCCTAGCATTGCCTACCACGATATGTGCTGTGGTTCAAAAAGGCAGAGATCCAGAAAGATCAATTTCAAGCTCTGACCACGTGACACCACTCCAGTACTGGGCAGAAGTAGAAAATGTACACTGTGATTATTCCTTTCTTACTTTGAATGTAAGTCCTTGTGAAAAGGATGTTTCATATTTGGTCCCTTATTATATTGTTTTTAATGTTAACCAGCCACTGTGGTGCAAGCCTATTTGCTGCTAAAGAAACATTGAGGTTGTGTGTTTTATTAGCTTTAAAAATTGAGTCTTGCTGTTGTCCATTGCAACTTATATTTTTAAGAGGATTATCTACTTAATTTTCTTCAGAATATTTACATTGTACTCAAATTAAATTCTGTAGTCCAGGATGCACTCTAGCATTTGGAGGAACCCAACAATCTAGACCAGTGGTTCTCAATCTTTTTCTTTCCACTCGCATACCACTTTAAGTATTCCCTATGCCATAAATGCCCTGTGATTAGTAAGGGATTGCTTAAGGTGATATGTGAGTGGGAAGAAAAAGTTTGAAAACCACTGTTTTAATCGTACTTAATTGACTCATTATATGCATTGTTTCATAACTCCAAAGGAAATGGACCAATGACAATTTTTCTCAAGCAAAATATTTCAGTAACACTTGGGTCTAGAGCAGTAATTCTCAACCTTCCCTTCCCACTCACCTACCACCTTAAGCAATCCCTTACTAGTCACAGAACACTGATGGCATAGGGAATACATAAAGTGGTAGGTGAGTGGAAAGAAAAAGGTTGAGAACCACTGATCTAGTCATTGGGTAGACTCCATGGATACTCCAGGCACAGAAGAGGGGCAGGAAGTCAACTATGGTGGAACTCTCAGTGACCTCCTGGACCAGTGAATGGCCATTCAGGAGTAGACCAATGAGGAGGTTCCCCCAACCAACTCACGTCCCCCGCCCATTCACCAAATATCAGGCGAATGGTGCTAAACTTAACAGCTCCTTTAAGTTCTCAATGAGGGACTGCAACTTCTTGCATTCCATATACCACAGGGAACATGACATAGAAATGGCAGACTGTAAAAGATTTGTTGCATGGCGCTACTCTCTAGTACACTTTCAACCTCAGATCCCTGATTTAAAGAGGAGGACTCCCTTAAGGACAAACCTCCCCTGGAGATCCCTCTTCATGTTGGATGGATGAATGGATTGCCATGGCATGTCTGATTAGCAAACAGAGAGGATGTGAAGAATATACTGAAAAATCCCAGCAATGTGAGGTATGGAAAAGCAATAGACAATAGACAATAGGAGCTGGAGTAGGCCCTTCGGCCCGTCGAGCCAGCACCGCCATTTTACAGATCATGGCTGATCACTACCATCGGTACCCCTTTCCAGCCTTATCCCCATAAACCTTAACTCCTTTGCCCACTAGAGTCTTATCTAACTCTCTTTTGAACATAATCAGCGAATCTGCCTCTACCACCCTCTGTGGCAGAGCATTCCACAGATTCACACTTCTCTGGGTAAAAAAATGTTTTCTCATCTCCGTCCTAAAGGGCCTACCCTGTATTCTTAAACTATGCCCTCTCGTCCTTGTCTCCCCATCATTGGGAACAAGTAATCCGACTTCACCCTGTCTATCCCCCTGATAATTTTGTATACCTCAATCATGTCCCCCCTCATCCTTCTAAACTCCATCGGATACAAGACCAGTTTTTCTAGCCTTTCAGCATATGTCAACCTCGCCATCCCTGGAACAAACCTTGTAAATCTGCGCTGCACACCCTCTATAGCTAGTATGTCCTTCCTCAAAATTGGAGACCAGAACTAGACGCAATACTCCAGGTGGGGTCTCACCAGGGCCTTGTATAACTGCAGAAGGGCGTCTCTGTTCCTATACTCCAATCCCCTCTTTATGAAAGCCAACATGCTATTCGCCTTCTTCACAGCTTTCTGAACCTGTATGCTAGTCTTCAGTGACTGGTGAACAAGTACACCCAGATCCATTTGCTCCTCCCCACTCCCTAGCTTGTCTCCATTTAAATAATACTCAGCTTTCCTATTATTGCCCCCAAAATGGATAACCTCACATTTGCTTACATTGAACGTCATCTTCCATTCAGCAGCCCACTCCCCCAACCTGTCCAAGTCCCTCTGCATTTTCCTGACATCCTCCTCACACCCCACACCGCCACCCAGTTTCGTGTCATCTGCAAATTTGCTCAAATTATTAATAATCCCCTCATCCAAATCATTTACATAAATTACAAACAACTGAGGACCCAATACCGATCCCTGCGGCACTCCACTCGTCACATCCTGCCATCCTGAAAAAGACCTGCTTATCCCAACCCTTTGTTTCCTATTTCTTAACCAATTTCCTATCCATGTCAGCACCTTACCTCCAATACCATGCTCCCTGATCTTGCCCACTAGTCTCCCGTGCGGTACCTTATCAAAGGCCTTCTGGAAGTCCAAATACACCACATCCACAGGCTCTCCCAAGTCCACCCTCTTTGTCACATCCTCGAAAAATTCATGGAGGGCATTTCTGATAAATGGCATGTGTTGTGTGGCACTGTCCGCTGATGAAAGTTTTGGGGTTGGTACTATTGAGCATTTCTGGCTGAGTGGGGATCAGTCTGGACAGGGTCACCCACACTTTTGAGCCTTCCCCATACCCATTGTGATGGGATGGCTAGAAGTAATGACCACAAGCCCAAGTGATATACTGCTTGATCCTCAACCCTGGCAGCTGGAGCACCTAGTGGGGAAGCATTCTGATGAGAGGTGAGTATATTCCAAACTGAAAAGTTCTTTGTGAAACACTGACAACTTCTGTAGAAGAATGCAGCTGATGTTTGGATTGGGAGCTGTGATTTTTACTGAAGGAGGTGTCCTTGGTGGAAAGAACACATCCCTCCTCAATCAGAAGACCCAGAACCTCAGCAGAGGTGGAGTGCTTCCTCCTGCCCTAGAAGAGGTCCACCAGCTTTTTTTGGAATTTGCCAACAAAGGCAGAGAGCCTTATCAATGTGAGCAATTAGTACCACAACTTGGAGGTCACTTTATGGTCACTTCTGCAGGAAACGCAAGGTCATGATAGTAGGAGATCTTAATTTTCCACATATTGACTGATACTCCCATACTGTAAAAGGGCTGGATGGCTTGGAGTTTGTCAAGTGTATTCACAAGAGTTTTCTAAATCATAAATAGAGCTACCAACTCCTATTAGGGAATGAGATGGGACAGGCAACAGAAGTATGTGTAGGGGAACATTTTGGGTCTAGTTATCATAATGCCATTAGTTTCAAGTTAATTATGGAAAAGGATAGATCTGGACTTGAGGTTAATATTCTAAATTGGAGGAAGGCCAATTCTGAGGAAATGAGAAAGGATCTAGAATCGTGGATTGGGATAAGTTACTTTCAGGCAAGGATGTGCGAAGTAAGTGGAGACCTTCAAAGGTTAAATTTTGAGAGTACAGAGTTTGCATGTTCTTGTCAGAATTGAAGGCAAGTTTAGCAGGCATAAGGAACTTTGTTTTTTGAGGAATATTGGGGATCTGGTTCGGAAGAAGAGAGAGCTGCTTAGCATGTATAGGCAACATGGAGTAAATGAGGTACTTGTGGAGTATACAAAATGCAAGAAAAACCTCAAGAAATAAATCAGGAAGGCTAAAAGAAGACATGATGTTGCTTTGGCAGATAATAAGAAGGAAAATCCAAAGGGTTTATGCAGATATATCGAGAGCAAAAGGAGAGTGTGGATTAAAATTGGTCCCCTTGAAGATCAGAGTGGTCAGCTATGTATGGAGCCAAAAGATCTTAAATGTTGTTTTTTTTCATCAGTATTCACAGTATTCACACAGTCATAGGAAATAAGGATATGAGGTTATGGAACCTATAGAGATTAAAAAGGAGGAAGTGCTTGCTGTCTTAAAGCAAATAAGGGTGGATAAATCCCAAGGGCCTGACAAGATATTCCCTCAAATCTTGAGGGAGGCTAGTGTAGAAATTTCAAGGGCTCTGGCAGAAATATTTAAAATGTCCTTAACCATGGTGTGGTGTTGGAAGATTGGAGGGTAGCGCACGTTGTTCTATTGTTTGGTTGGGAGAGGTATGGAAGGCTATGGACTGGGTGCAGGTCAGTGGGACTAGGCAAAAAAAATGGTTTGGAACAGACTAGAAGGGCCGAAGGGGTCTGTTTCTGTGCTGTAGTGTTCTATGGTACTTGGCAACTGAAGGAGCGCACTGGAGAAGTCCAGTACAGCGCCATAACAGAATAGTGACTTTCTCCTCCAACTCCTGCCAGTTTGCCAGCATGTTTTCCTTAGCAGGGCTCAGGTAGATATCCATTCACAGGAGGTACTCTACATGAAGTCTCATTTCATCTGGGAAGGATTTGCACGATGATGCTGCCACGAAACACCAAATTTCATGACTTGTTCATAACAATAAATTCTGATTCCATCTATCACTGAGTCCCGAATATTTATTCAATTTGATCCTTGCAGAAAAGACCTGATGACACTCTTAAATCTTTTGCAGGTCAATGGTCTGCAACTACAAGGAGTGCAGCATGCAGCTTTGGTTTGTAGCTTCAGGTTAATGCTGACTGCCTCAATAAAAATGATTGCATTACCTTTAAACACAATGTCCAAGAGAGGGAATGAGTGAGTAAAAATGATACTCAACTCTAGATCAGCAAAGCGGTAATTATATTGCTGTATAGCCAGAGGAAGGGTTTAAAACAGTGTAACAAGGACTAAGATAGATCAAAGCCTTAATTTATGAAAAAATATTTTTTTCTTGATTGACACTGTGTTACAGTATGGTTGAAGTCTCATCAGGTCTTCTGAAAAATAAACAACTTTAATTTGTTTTTCTAAAACCATGCTTGTTCCAAAATATACATTTCATTCATTTCCATTTAACTACATTACCAGTGAAAGGTGATGTGGGAACAATTTGCTTTTCTGCCATACAAATCCATTTTTGTAAAGCAGGATGGAAAATATTATTTTTTAAACACAGAAATTATAATTTACTAAAAACAGTAACCTGCAATTTTTTTAAAACAATGCTGACAAAAGCAAGCAAGATGCACGAGCAAAGAATGCATATCTAAATGAATAATTAACTGTTTCATTGTTTTATATACCAGTAAATGGACAAACTACATCCGACTCAGGGGAATGACTCAGTCACTGATAGAGAAAGAAAATAATCAGGACATTTCACAATAAAAATGAAAAAAGACAAAAATATTATTGCAAAATTTTGTTCATTCAAAAAAATCCGCACAATAGATTTACATGAATTGAAATAATGTGAAGCATTAAATAAGGAAAATATTGAAAACAATTTTTTTAAATATAAAATAAAATGGCAATCTTCTCATTTGTAGCAGGGACAGAGTGTATCCTCAATCTACAACAAAAATAACAGGAAAAGTTGAATTTTTTCTTCCTGCAACTTGATGAGGTTGTGGCGATCCACTTACCAGCAACCGAACTGGCTCCCAAAATGGCGAACATGCTGTGAAAAATTAACCTGCATCCAACACAGGTTTTTATCTGGTCTGATAACATCAATTCCTGTCCATGTGGCAGAAGCAGTGATGTATATAAGCCCAGCATGCAAACCTGGAGGTGTCAGTTGTGCACTAGATTCCACAGTGTGTACATTGGCTTCCATGTGTATACATCAACTTCACAATGTGTACGCTGACATGTATAGGAGCTCAGTATAGAATATTTTGCTACATTGGTGACCCTGATATGGAAATTTTTTCTTTGATGCATGCTGTGGTTCTGAAACTGCCAATGTTTTGGACTTTACAACCATGTGTATGGCTTGACCAAGCAGAATCCCAATTCTAGTTGAGGCAGATAACATTTGATTCTACACAGTACTACCATATAGTAAGTACCATGGATCAAGAGATGGCATGCTGAGTTTCTGATTTCCTGCAGCAGCCTCTGGAGGAGGGCGTGTATGGTGCTCAAGAATCTGCTCATCCATACCTTTAGCCTCTCATGATGTGAGCAAACAGCCTGTTTACTTCACTTGGATGCCTTGGGAGTCAGGACCCCTTCTGTGCTGATGAATGAAATGTTGGTACCAGTGGAAGGACATAAGCCCTACCTCATGTTTGAGCAGGCTTTCTTGGAGTAGTTGCCAGAAGATATCCACCTACTGCTGGCTGGCTGATGAGGATTGCAGTGGCTCATGCTGATGTTCTATGGTGGACTTAACAAGAAAGTGTGACATCTTTAGGGCAGATCACCAGATTCTGCTCACAGCAGCAGGACTGTGCAACTCCAACCTTAGACCGGCAAATCTGTTTTCAGACTGCTAGTCAGGCAGAAGACAAAGGGTTGAAGGCAGCACCCACTGGTGTCTCTACCATCAATGATGGGGTGCAGAAGCTTGCAGCTGCTGACCTCCCTGTTTGTTTCAGGGAAATGACCGGGCCAGCTGTCGGTAATGGCTGTAGCAGATGGCCATCAAGACAGCCTTTTATATGCTTGGGATAGATATTCTGGCCAGAATTTCTTGGTGAATACAGGGGCTGAGATCAGCATGCTTCCCACTTCGGGGCACAACATGCGTAACAGAAAACCTGGGCCATTATTGAAAGCTGCAAACTGCAGTGCAATCCAGACATTTGGCACATGTAGGATTCAGCTTCAGTTTGGCGATATGAAGTTCATGTTATCACAGTCGCACAACCGCTACTGGGAGCTGATTTTCTCAGTGCACATGGCCTGCTGATTGATCTAGAGGGTCGAAGGCTTGTTCATACCAACACTTTCCAGACTTTTGCCCTAGGTGAGGCCAAGCCACCAGCCCCACATTTAGACTCTGTTACTCTTTTGGAGAATGAATTTACTAGGTTGTTCGAGTAATTACCCGCAATAATTATGCTGCAATATGGGGCCACTGCCGCATGCCCAAACTTGCAGGCTCCCTCCAGATAAACTTCATCTGGCCTAAGAGGAGTTTGAAAGGATGGAGGACATAGGTAGTGTACAATGGTCTGATAGCTGCTGGGCCTCACTGTTCCACATGGACCTGAAACCGCAGCCAGATGGAGACCTTGCAGTGATTATTGCAGATTGAATGAGGTTACCACATCGGATCATTACCTGGTACCGCATTTACAGGACTTCGGGTCCAACCTGCAGCCAGCCCGCATCTTTTCCAAGGTGGACCTTGTCCAGGGGTATCATCAGATCCTGTTCCACCTATGATATTCCAAAAATGGTTATTATAACACTCTTTTGGCCTTTTTAAATTAAAAAAAGGATGCCTTTTGGGCTCAAAAATGTCGGGCAGATTTTCCGTTTAATGGACAGAGTAGGACATGATCTTGACTTTACCTTCATAGGCCTAGATGACATACTTATTGCTAGCCGCATTCGCCAGGAACATCTGTCCCACCTGCGCAAGCTTTTCACTCATTTTAATGAGTTTGACTGATCATCAACCCGGCCAAATGTCAAATCAGGTTGGCGACCATCGACTTTCTGGGCCATAGAATCGAGAAGCACGGAGCAAAGCTACTACGGAGCAAAGGTCGAGGTGATCTGGGTGTTCGCAAAGCCCAGCATAGTTAAACGCCTCCAGGAGTTTGTTGGAATGGTGAAGTTTATCGCTGGTTTCTACCATCATTGGCTCGCATCATGCGGCCCCTCTTTGCCCTGGTGTCAGGCAAAGCAAAGAATGTCACTTTGGACAAAGAATTGTCAGCAGCATCGAGAACAGCAAGGAAGCACTGGCTAATGTAGTATTGTTGGTCCACCCAAGAGCAGATGACCTGACAGCCCTGACAGTGGATGCGTCTCGTATGGCAGTAGGAGGGGTGCTTGTACAGTACATCGATGGACAATGGAAACCATTAGCTTTCTTTAGCAAGTACCTAAGACCACCAAAATGCAAGTTCAATGCTTTTGGATGAGAATTGTTGGCACTGTTCCTAGCTATCAGACATTTCTGGTACTTTCTAGAAGGCAGGCATTTCACAGCTTTTATGGTCTACAAGCCACTTACATTTGCCTTCATTAAGGTATCAGATCCATATTTGGTTCATCAACAGAGACATTTATCATATATTTCTGATTTCACAATGGCCATTGAACACATCTCTGAAAAGGCCAACGTAATGACAGATGCGCTGTCTCGCCCAGCCATGAAATCTGTGAAAACCTTAGCCCAAGGGTTGGACTATGTTGCAATCACCAAGTCCAACAGGCGGATGAAGAAATTACAGATTATGGAACAGGAGTATCAAACCTGCAGCTGAAGAAATTCCAGTAGGCCCGGGGGAGCTCAAGCTCCTGTGCGACGTATCTACAGCCCATCCTCACCCAATTGTTTCAGTGGTGTGGAGATGGCAGCTATTTGATGCAGTACATAGGTTGGCACATCTATCCATCAGAGCAACTGTCCAGATGGTAGCCAACAGATTTGCGTGGCAAGGCCTTTGAAAACCGGTCTGTTATTGGGTGAAGACATGCATTCGTTGTCAGACATCCAAAGACCAGTAACACAAAAGCCTCACTGCAATCTTTTGAGCCGATGAATCAGAGGTTTGACCATGTACATGTCGACATTGTCCGCCCCCTGCCGGTGTCACATGGTTCCATTTTTCTTCTTACAATAGTGGATCGGGGTGGCAAGAGGGAGTTCCACTGGTAGACATAACTACCAACACCTGTGCCAGGGCCCTCCTTTCTGCTTGGATAATACGTTTTGGTCTGACAGCACACATCATGACTGACAGGGGTACCCAGTTCATGTCAAGCCTATGGTCAGCAGTGGCCACCCTGCTTGGAACCAACTTGCACCACACAACTATGTACCACCCACAATCCAACAGACTAGTATAAAGGTTCCACAGGCATTTGAAATCAGCCCTTATGGTGTGTCTGCAGGGACTTAACAGCGTTGACAAATTGCCATCAGTACTCTTGGGCATACAAACGGTACCTAAGGACAAAATAGGTGCCTTATCAGCAGAGTTGATCTACGGTGCGCCCTTGATGACTCCAGGAGAATTTTCATCAGACTCACGAGTATGGGAGGAGAAGCCCACAGCAGTCCTAAGCAAGCTCTGTGAGAAGCTCGGTTCTTTAGTGCCCATTGTAAAGGTTAAAACCTTATGTTTTTGATTTGTCGTTAATTTTATGACTATCTCTTTAAGAATAAATTGTTTTTGTAGTGTTACCATAGTTACTATGATGTCATATGTTATACTATCTGGGTGCACAGGGAATGCGTTCAGTCTTTGAAGAACCATGGAGGAGGTGTAAGTATCAAAATACTTTTGTTTGAATTTGACTCGTATCATCTCTTCTCATCTTAATCATCTCTTATTATTGTTTTATATCATTATTATTATACAGAATGCTTTATTTAATCAAGTTATGAAAATCTTGATGTGAAGTTATGGAAAATGGTTTATATCAACGAATTAAAGTTACTTACAGCTGAAAATATGAAGTTTGGTTTATTGGATTGATAAGATTATAATTTGGAATATCGAAGCTTGTGTTTCTGTCAAGATGGCATGTTTTGAAATTGGGAAATACGAGAGATTAAAAAGTGTCATCTATACCCATACCGACATTTCAACATGGTCAGGCAAGGTCCCCAGAACTGTCAGGACTGGAAGTACGTTTTTGTACAGAAAGGAGCACACAGAGCACCATATCAACATCCGTATGAGGGACCCTTCGACGTACTAAGATTCAATGGTTTGACGTACATTTTGGACATCAGAGATAAAGAGGAAACTTATGTAATTGACTGCCTCAAACCTGCCCATCTGGATCTGGATGGACCAGTCATGGTCCAGGTGCCTTGGCGGAGAGGAAGGCCACCCAAACAAAATGAAAATACAGTCTTTGAGGGTCCACATCGGGATTGCCAGTTCTTGGGGGCTTATGTGTTGACTCATTTAACAACAAGTGAACCGGCTCCCAAAATGGTGGATGTGCTGTGGAAGATGCAGGAAATTGACCTGCATCCAACACAGATTTTAATCTGGGCTGATGACATCACTGATGTTGTCACTTCCTGTCCATGTGACAGAAGCAGTGATGCATATAAGCCCAGCATGTAAGCCTGGAGGTGTCAGTCTTGCACTAGACTCCACAGAGTGTACATTGACTTCCCCATGTAAACGTCAACTCGACAACGTGTACAACAATTCCACAACATGTACACTGATACCTGAAGTAGCTCAGCATAGAATACCTCGTGACAAGGTAAAAAATGTGTGTTGGCTTTGAAGCCTTCCCATTTCAACTGTCAATCATTCCTCAATCAGGCAGAACAGAGGGTAAAGATCACTCTTATCCAGAGTTACCAATGAGATTCCAGAGGAACTCAGCAGCAGGTCAGGCAGGATCCATGGGTAGAAATGGTCCGTTAATGTTTCAGGTCACAAACCAAAATGCTGACTGATCATTTCTACTGTGGATTCAGCCTGACTGCTTTGATCCTCTAGCTATTCATTGGGTGTTCAAGATTCTAGCATCTGAAGTTGTTTTTTTGTTTCTCTCCTTCAAAGTGCTAGTTTCCCCCACTTCCTGAGCAAATCTCATTTTATTTCCATTGACAAAAAAGACATCGGAAAACTGATAGCTTAATTCAGATATAGTTCATCCAATTAACAATCAAAGACAATAATTATTCCTTATATTGGAGAATGATAACAAGCAGGGTTATCTCACTCAAAGACCATGTGCTGGCTAACCTAGAAGCAACAAAGAAAAAAATCAGAAAATATTGGAAATATGGAAAAGAAACAATTCCGGAAATACTCTGCAGGTCAGGAGTATCTGTGAAGTCAAAAATAGAGTAACATTTCAGGTCAATCACCATAACTGGGAAAAATAGGAGGAGAAAAAACAGGAACATGAAGAGGAAGTGAAGAATGGAGAGAACAAAAGGAGTGTCTTTGATGGAGTTGAGACCAAGGAATAACAGGTGACATTGAATGATGTTGACTATGAGATGGTAATGAAGCTTCTTAACAGGAGTCTTCCTCTTCCCTCTATTCCCTGCAAGTTTTTATTCTCTCCTACCCCCTACTCTATTTACTCCTCATCCAGAGAGATTAGCACCAGTACCTTCTGCTGTCTGACACCCATCTGTGTAAGCCTTCCTCTCTTGGCTTCCACCTCATCATCCACTTTCTCTTTCTCCTCAACTACCCCCTCCCTTTCTCTGCAAGTGTATACATACCAATTCTCTAAAATGTCCTCCTTCTGAAAAGGAATCACCAACTTGGCATGTTAACTCTTTTCCTCCTTCCATAGATGTGATTTGACTCACTATTCTCAGCATTTTCTATTATTTCTTTTGTTGGTTAACCTAATTGGGTCCAGTCATACCCATCTTAGAGATTGCATTCCTTTTGTGACCTCATCCTCTACATCACTGCAAACTGCATTTGACTGAAGGTCACACTCTCTTCAAACATAGCTTGTCCCAATGTTTCCACCTTCAACTGTATGAGCTTTTCACTGATTATGCTGCGAAAGGCCTTGAGAGCTTCTACTATCTTAAAGATAATGAAAAAATGGTCAAAGCTGCTTCTTGCGTAATATGTGTATGCCATTGTTTATTCAAACCAATTTTAGGAAAACATTTTTAGAGAGAAAGTATAAAAATATACAGGGTGCCTTTTTTGGCACGGTTGAACAATTAAAGAGTTGAATTTTCTGAATTCACCCATGATTTTTAAAAATTAAATTAAAGTCTTTGTCCTTTAATTGATCTGCTTGTTTTAGTGTGAGCCAGAAATAGCTCCGTATATGTTAGGAAAAAGTTTTAGCTTTTACTACACTGATGGCTAGATGAGCAATTTTACTGAAATGGAAGGTTGATTCTTTACCCTCCCCATGCACAGTGGTTACATGATGTAACATAAGGTTGGAGAAAATTAGATACAATATTAAAGATATAAATTTTCAATTTTGTAAAGATGTGGAGCTATTTCTTGGAATACTATTATGATTGGAAGAATTAAGAACGCTGAAAACTCGGGAGTTCACCATCCGATGCCTGGAGGTTGCTATCTGATTCCAAACTTCCTTTTGTATAACTAACACTAGCCTTGATTAGAGGGAGGGGGTTGATTAGTTTTAGTTTTATGGGTTTTCTTTTTTCTCTTTTTTTAATTATTTTTACCCAAATAATTTGGTAAATGAGTTTAATGATATATATTAAGAATATGTTAATTGCTTTGTTTTTCATATGAATAGGCAACTGGCTAACACTGTAACATTCTTTCTGATTTTCTTGACATGTATACGAGATGACTAGCTGAATTTTTTATGCAAGCTTATACTTTAAAGCTCAATAAAAATATTTTTAAAGAGTTGAATGTAATTTCTCATTTGCAAATTAAACAGATTCCCTTCAATAAAAATATACTACAATGAGCAATCAGCTCTTTGAATGAATGGCATTGCCTGAGGCAACAGTGGAACATGTTAACAATTTTAATAGGAACTACCTGCAAATCATTTTGAGAAATGTTAAACTCCCATTCTTCATTATCTCCAATTTCAATTGAGATGATTGTCATCAGCCAGGTATCAATATGCAGATGGAATCTGAACTCTTACTCCACATGAGCCAAGTGGATTACATTTTAGTATATGCATTCAAAAATTATGTAAATTGACAATGTAAGAACACCATTTGTATTCATAAAATGCTGGACTAACATATGTCAACTTCCCAAGTCTTTGGCAAATATTATAACATAAATTACAAATTCTCTAATGTTCCATCATTTATTCTTGTCTCAGCAAATTTCCTCTGATACTTCTACTGAGCCCCCAATTTACTCTGTAGTTTACAAGCATGCAGTAAACCGTCAATATTGAGAGGTGCAGTGAAATTATAACAAAGACATTCCAATACAAGTGTGCCAATGTAGACACACCTCTGTATATTTTGAGACGTTCAGAAAAAAAAAGAAAAATGGAATTTTTACCATGGACTAAAAGTAGCAGTATTCATGTTTTTTAAAACCATAAATAAAAGCACCACTTCAGTGACAGAGACCTCCCAGTAGCCAACCATTTCAGTCTGTGTCACACTCCCACACTCACATGTTTGTCCATTGCCTAATGTACATCCCACCAAGACCACCCACAAATTGGAGGAACAACACCTGATTTTCTGTCTGGGCACTCTCCAGCCAGATGGCATTAACAATGGCTTTTCCAGTTTCTGATAACCTGCTCTCTCCTCTTTCCCCTCCCTCCTTCCCTTTCCCTTTCCAGATCTCCTCCCTCCCTTTCCCCTCCACTCACCCAGCCATCCCTCCTCCTCTTGATCGCTGCTGTCCCCTCCCTCCCTTCTCCATCTATCACTTCCTGTCTTTGCCACCATACCTTCTCCCCCCCCCTTACTCTTTTGTTCAGACACCTGCCGACGGTTTTCCATACTTTGATGAAGGGCTCAAGCCCGAAACGTTGGTTATGTATTTTTACCTCTGCTCTATAAAGGACGCTGTTTGACCTGTTGAGTTTCTCCAGCATACAAGCCCAAAACGTTGGTTATGTATTTTTACCTCTGCTCTATAAAGGATGCTGTTTGACCTGTTGAGTTTCTCCAGCATTATGTGTTCTTACTTCAAACACATATAGCATCTGTTTTATGCTTAGGGTTAAAGTTTAAAATCAACATGACAAATGGATTGAACTAATTAAAACTAATTTTAATCCAATTCAATTTCATTCACTTTGAACGGAGAAGAAGCTCGCTCTATTGGCATAGTGCAGCTAAGCTCTAAATGAAAGCCAATGATGTGAAGAACAGCCAGTGGGGGAAAAGGGTAAAGCAGCTCCATCAACCAACTCTTGATATGACATTTTTGGACAGAAGTACAGAAGACCAGTGTAAAACGTAAATGGAGAAAAAAATGCATAAGCTTAAACATATTGGATTTGAGGGTTCTTATGAATAAGACATAGAAACCTGGCTCACAATTACAGCAGGTAATAGGGAAATCTAATGAATCTTGTGCCTTATCTTAGGAGGGCTGGTGTATAAAAGTTGACATGTCTTACAAGGTGAAGAAGGTACCGTTGAGACCAAATTTTTACAGTTTGATGCTCGCCAACTGTGACTCTGCCGCTGTGGTGAAGTGCCTTGAATCCAGCTTCATCACCATTCCTCACTGACAAAAGTTGTAAAGGTCAAATGCCAACAAGGCATCTGGAGCAGGTGCGATCATTGGTGAAATTTTAAAATTTTGCAGTGAGAAATTTTGGTCACAAATTCACAACCTCATCTCTGCTCCTGGGTCGAGGTAAACAGGCTGAAGGACTTCAGAGAAGTGATAAATATGATGAGGTTCAAGAGAGAAGGCACGATGGATTATGGTAACCATAATCACTGCTGTCTTCCACAGGGAAAGTTATTGCCAGGGTCTTCCCCACCACCTCCTCTGAGTAGCTGAAAAGTCGCTTACAAAATCACGGTGAACACCATCTGTTCACTGGCACTATGGACATGAACTTCACTGTACAACTCGAAGAGAAATGCAACGTCCAGCACCAACAGGCAATGTTTTTTTTTCTGATCTCACAGATGTCTGTAACTAATTTAATGGAGAGGAAGTCTGATATAGACTTCTCAAATTTGGAAGTTGACCGAATTTCATCACAACCATCGTTTTACTTCTTGGACCTCACCATGATCCTCACCCACAGGATCACAACAAGCTTAGTCTCAGAGCAGGCCAGTATTAAGGTGATATCACTTTTCTGAATCTTTCTTACTTCCCACTGGAGTCGAGTTGTTTGATCTATTTCACCTGCACTCCAGAACCAAAGCACTCTAACTTCAATAAAGACAGAAGACGTTGGAAATAGACAGTGAATTGCACCTGTGTAAAGAGAAGCTGAGTCAACATTTTGTATTTCCAAAATGGTCCCTTCTTATGCTGGATTTCCAGCACCTGTAGTTTTGTTTTTAACTTATATACTACATTCAGTCATCTATCTGGAGTATTTAAAAGGTGCTTGCATATGTGGAACTTGGAAGCTAATTTTCAAAGTATGGTGGTTGTTAAATTAGCGGCTCATGACATGTTATTACAGTGCTAGAGACCCAGGTTCGAATCTGGTGCTGCTCTAAGGACTTTGTATGTTCCTCCCATGACCTGAATTAATTTTCTCCAGGAGCTTCAGTTTCTTCCCACTGTCCAAAATGTACAGGTTGGACGGTTATTTGGGTATAAATTGGTGGCTCAGGTTTCAAGAGCCAGAAGGGCCTCTACTGTGCTGTATCATTAATATATATATATATTTAAAAAGTGATTGATAATTTGTTCACTGAGAGATACACTTTATACTTAATATACAAAAACAAAAGTTCTCTACCAGCTTGCATTTGACATATAATGCAATAATAGTCCACAATTAGACCCTGGAAAATATGGACATATTCGCAGATCATTTGCCCACCAAATCAACAGAAGTACCATCTCTCATAGAAGTATCATCAATCCTATTTCCCCTCATTTCACTGCAATATATTCTCTCACTCAAGCCCATTAACAACACTCCACATCCCAGATTCTCCCACTAGCTACCTAGGCTAGGAGCAATATTCCGTAGCCAATTAACTTTCCCGTACGGTTTTAGGAGGTTGGTAATGCATGCAGTCACTGAGAGAATATGCAGACATCTCACAGGCAGTTCTAGAGGTGAGGATTGAACCCAGATTGCTGGAGCTGTGAGGCAGCAATTCTATAAGCTGTACCGTTGTGCACTACTCAGAACACTCCTACGGTGGATCCCGAGGCTCCTGGAATGGCCAAATCATTTGTTTCAGAATAGCAAAGAGAATTTCAAGAGACAGTCGAGATAAAGAACATTATTTCCATTCTCATGTTTCAACATGCAGTTTTAACCAATAGGGATTTTACAACGAGTCAAAAATGCCATCTAAAATTACGTGGAAATGAAAAAAAAATACTTGTTGACTACTCTCTCACACCAGGACAGTTACAATCACAAAAAAAGATTCTCAAAATAATGAGTGTAAAACTCTTTCTCTGTTAAAAGTTCAAAGCTAATATTTAATGTTTTACTATTTAGCTGCACTTGCAAACCATGTCTCATTTATCATGGCAAGTGCCTGCTAAAGATCCCTCAAAAGCAATCAATGCTGCTCTAATTTAAGTTGAAAACACTTGTATTGAAATTTACTTTTCTGTGCAAATGACACAGTAGCCTCTTTCACACAGACCAGTAAAGCTGGCTTTTATCTGCTTTTCAAGCTCTGTCGAAAAAAAAATCAAAGGCGTATTGGGTGGTCCAAACTTACCTGTCTTCTATCCTCCAAGGGGGAGTACTCTCAGCAGTGGAGCCTAGTGCTGCCAGACTTATCTAAAACAGTTGACCCATGCCGAAACAGGAAGGGGTGATGACGTCTTTTGCAGATGACATAAGTGTGGGAAATTCAAATTGTAGTGACTTCATCAGTACTAATGAACTTGCTTAATAATTTTGATTATGATGCTCAGAAGCTTTAATGGAGTTCTAAGACTGCACAGAATGTGCAAAGCTATCAAATGCATATATTGTTTCACCACCAATCTGAGTGCACAGCAATGACACCTCCAGTTTTACATAACAGTTCATGCTGGCGATGCTGCGATACATGTCCTGTCTCTTTTGCTTCGGGAAGCTGGCTTGCAGTGCGGAAGGATTCATGGAGCTGGCTTTTATCGGCTCTGTGTGAGCAGGCAAGCCAGCTTCCTTAGATGGGTCATGTCTCTGGGAATACCGCGGCTTTGCAGTATAAAAGGGGCTACAGAGAACTAATTAGCAGCCACCTCACGACCATTCTCCAGTTTTCTCCACGTTAAGTAGAAATAGTTCAGATCACCTTTATGTTTCAAGACAATAGGGAAATGCTTTTTCAAAAGCCTCCTTTAAGCTTTTGCATATCAGACATGATGAAGGTTAAAGCAAACAAATTCAGGCCACAATAAACAAAATTGGCAGCAAACAGAAAGGAGAGGGAAACAAAACACACTGAGTAAGGATTAAGAGTAGGTGATCATAATGTAAAAGGTTCAACAAGGAGATTTCTGCCAGCACTGTAATTATTCTCATTATTTATCAGGAACTGAAATACAATTTAAAAATGTGTTGATGACACCTAACTGGGGAAGGAAGGTGGCAATACAAGAACACTAATAAATCTGCAGAAATAAAGTGTAATTGCTAAATGCATTTCAATATCACAACAGAAAAGGGGAGAAACATTTGAAAGAACATGTTAGGTGACATTTGTATGCAGTTCTGGTTATCCCATTAAGGGAAGGGTGTGATGGCTTTGGAAAGGGTACAGAAGTGACCTACCAGGATGCTGTTCCAACTAATAGGTATGAGGTATGGGAGAACTGATAGAAGTTTACACAGTTATGAAAGGCATAGATAGCTTAGACAATCAGAATCTTTTGCTCAGAGTAAAAGTGTCACAGACTAGAGGACATGGATTTAAAGTGATAGGCCGTAGGGAGGGGGACTGTCAAGTGGATGTGCGGGGCAAGGTTTTGTTCCCACACAGAGAATGGTGTATGCCTTGACTTGCTGACAGTGTTAGTAGTGTAAGAACGTACAGCTGTAGCTTTCAAGAGGTTGCTGAATAAACCAATGGTTATACAGGAAATTGAGGGATATTTTTCATGTGCAAGCAGCCGTGATCTAGTTTAATTTGCACATCATATTTGGCATGGATTTCAAAGGATGAAGTGCCTATTTCTATGTTGCAGTGGTGAACAGTAAAATTGAGGAAACCTCACATGCCTTGCAATTGCATGAAGAGTTAAGTGGAGGGCTGATAAAGGATCAAAAAGATAACCCATTGTAGAATAAAGGAGATTTTAGTAGTGGTTGCCTTTGCAAAAGCAAGAATGATGACAATTCTGAAACGATGGGTGAAGTGTATTAAATATTGAGTACAATAAAGAGATCAGATGGGAACCTTTGAAGGATTTGGCATTTTTCTAGTGGAGGGGAAATTGATAAGTACAGATTCAGATTGCTAAAGAATCAGAATTTGGAAAGAGCTGTGAAGTTGGCCAGCACCATCACAGGCTTCAGTCTCCAATCTCCACTCCATTGAGGACATCTATAAGAGGTGGTGTCGTCAGAAAGAAGCCTCTATCCTCAAGTTCTCTCACTACCCAGGCTATGCCCTCTTCACACTGCTAACATTGGAAAGGAGGTACAGGAGCTTGAGGATGAATACCCATTAGCACAAGGACAGCTTCTTCCCTCCGCCATCAGATTTCAAAATGGACAATGAACGACAGACACCGCATCATTTTCTCTTACTTATTGTACAAATTCATTTGTTTTTAAATGCAAGTTTACAGCAATATTTACACTGTTACACTTCTGCAAAACAACAAGTTTAATGACAATATATTCTGATTCTAACAGAGGACTTTGAGACTGTATTGACCATTGGTTAATATTAGTGGTAAAACAAACATACATGATGTTTCCCTTAATTTGCAGAAGCAGAGAATGTAAGGGTGGTGAGGTTATATCAGAACTGTATATAACGCTAAATGTTCCACAGGTTAAATGCTGCCTACAATTCTGATGTGATCACTTGAGAGAGGATGCAGAGGCAGAGATGTGACAAGAAAAATTCAGTGATGAGAAAAGTTTGCACAGGCTGGGTTTGTTTTCTTTGGAATAGAAGAGACTGAGGGGAGATTTAATTGAGGTGTATAAAATGATCCAAAGTCCGGATAGAGTGAATAGCAGAGGAGTCAAAAACCAGGGCATGGATTAATTCACAATGTGGAATGTAGGGGCCTGAAACACATTGGCTGAAATGGTGGAAGAGAAAGTAATCCTCATCTCTTTAAACAGTTGCACCTGAAGAATTATGGGCCTCTTAGTTTAGGGCCTGAAAGTGGGATGAGGCTGATAAAATCTTTTCAGGTAGGCTGAATTCGGTTCTGCACACATTTTCTATATTTCCAAAGGCAATAAAAAGGGGGCTTCACACAGCTGAGTAACAGATTAAATTGACAGATGTACCAAAGGGATATCCAGCGAAACAGATGGAGTGATAACTAAAAGTAGTGAGAAAATTATTAAGGTAATAATTAACAAAGCCACAGTCAGTTGAGGGATATTGAATTGAAAAGCATAATTGAAATAGTAAATTAATAGTGAAGTTTAGTCTAA
The DNA here is from genome assembly GCF_036971445.1 of Narcine bancroftii. Taxonomy (NCBI): domain Eukaryota; kingdom Metazoa; phylum Chordata; class Chondrichthyes; order Torpediniformes; family Narcinidae; genus Narcine; species Narcine bancroftii. The sequence continues at coordinate 180,488,355 of NC_091474.1, forward strand.
CTTTCAGAATCTACATTTTGAACAACCTTTGAAAAGAATAAAAATGGCTTTGAAAAGGAACAAAGAAGTTCAAGAGGATAATCTGCAAGGTTACCCTTATCATCTTTAGCTGCACAGATGGAAGCTCAACTTTGTATTAATGCTACTGTCCTGATCTTCAAAAGGTAATGTAAGTTTTTTCAGAAGGTAAACAAGAGAAAGAACATAATTCTAATGATAAGACCTAACTGAGAGGAAAGGGTCAGAGACCAGTGATAAAATATGCTTCTACTTTATCTTTATGATGGGTCTAAGCCAGAGTAAGGTCAGATACCTGTGTATTAGACTTCCAGAGCGCGCCTGCTTACTTACTATGGTGCAGACATGAAATTCTGGAACTTGCTGCTCTTCACTCTGCAGTTGACACATTGGTTCTCTACCAAACTGGCTGACTGTGTGTTCAATCCCAATGCCTGGATGGGGTTAGATCATGTGAAGCATGAGCAACAAGGTGTTGTGGTCAGGCCAGAAGGGTCACTTTGTAGAGTTGTTCTGCTCTCAAGAGCAAGTCTGAACTTTTTATACCCTGCCAGTTTAATTCTCCATGGCTGACCTCTGTGTTTTCAACCACATAAATGCTCCAACAATTCCCAATGAAAGCTCAAGGAACAGCAGCTAAGCTTCCATCTGAGCACAAGACAACTTTCATGAATTGTGTGTATCCACCTGTCTGATTCAACTTTTTTTCTTTTAAAATCTGTATTTAACTGCAGCTTTTAAAAGTAAATGTGGCCTGCATTCCATTCTCCCTTTTGCTTTGCTCCATCTCTCTCACTTTCTCTCCATCTTTCAGCTACTCCCATTGTGATAGAGATCCCACAGGCAGTGAGATTGCTGAATGAACTGCTCATACTAACCCTCTGAGACTACAGTATTTATCAAACAATATTCATTTATTTTTATATCTGTATACCTGTACTGCACGTTTATCATTCTTCTGTTTTAAGTCTGGTTGTGTGTTTGCATGTTTTTACACAGAGGTCTGGAGAACACTGTTTCATCAGGTTGTACTTGTACAATTGGACAATAATAAACTTGAACTTGAACTCTCCATTTGCACTGCCCAGTTTGAGACCATTTCCAATAGTTTGTGGTTTAATTTGAATTTCCAACATCTGCATTTAAAAAAAAAATCCTGTATAACATGAAAATCAAGGCTTTTTTTAAAAAAAAGCTTTCAATTACTTATAGACCTTCCTACTACATTTGTCCTCTTCATTAGGTTAGTCCTCATTTCTCTCTCCTTCATTGTGTTTACATTGTCCTGCAAATCACACGTCTCTCATGAAAGGCATATGCAATGTGGTTTACATCATTAAATTAGAGTTCATCACAATACACTATTGGTTGCGATGAAAGGAGCAGATTTCGGTACGACAATTTATTTTTAATTTTTTTAATTTTAATTTTTTTAAATTTTCGGTATAATCCCATTAACTATTTTCAGCATATGTCCCTTCAATGTACAATGTTATTTTTCACTATAACAAATAGCTCGCTATTCTCTCAAAATAACAGTACAATATCAGATGATTATTTATTGACTGCAGCTCGGCATTGAACATAATAGTCCCAAGCAAACAAATCCCTAAGTGGCATGACCTTGGCTCAGCACCCCTCTCTGTAATCGGCTCCACAATATTCTATCCTGTAGGATACAATCAATATTGGCTGATGACAGGGCCTTTTCCACAAGGCTGCATACTCATTCCTCAACTATACTCCCTATCTGCCCACAATCGGCAAACATAGCTACAATTCTATCTATAAGCAGAATATCCCACAATGACAAGGCAAAGTACACAAGAGAGATAGAGGGACTTGTGACTTGGTACCAGTAAAACAACTTTCCCAAAATGTCAGCAAGCCTAAAGAGCTGGCTCTTCGAAGCTCATTCCTCAGTAAGCATCACTGTTGTTGAGGTAGTGATCAGAGAGCTTTAAGCTCCTGGAATAAAACATCTCCAGTGACTTGTCCTAGTCAGTGGCCAAAAATGTGTACCAGCACTTCTACTTTCTCAGAAGCCTAAGGAAATTTGGTACATCACCTGCATTCCTTAACAACTTCCACAGGTGCGCCATTGAAACCATTCTATTAGGGTTGTGAATGTTGCTCAGGCCATCACACATACTCCATCCCCTCACCTTCATCTATAACTTACACAACCTTGGAAAAGCAGCTGACATATTAAAAGGCTTATCCAACCCTGGTCACACCCTCATCACCCTCTTCCCATGAGTATGAGATTACGCAACACCAGATTCAAGAACAACTTCTTTTCCACTATTGTCAGACACTTGAAGGAAGCCAAATTAGTAAAATTGTATTTTCTTTGTTGCTTACCAACTGATCTCACTCTGTAATGCTTCATTTTAAAAAAAACTTTTCAACTGTGTATGAGATATCTAAAAGTCTGTTTTCAAAACAACCTGTACCACTCATCTTGGTACATCTGACAATAAAACTGAACTTGAACTGAAATGCCCCAGTGCATTTTTCTCAGCATTTTTGATTTACAAAATTTTGCTTAAGAAAACATTTCCAAGAACGTATCCCCTTTCATAAATCGAGAAATGTATATTTAAAGCTCCTCTGTCCTGATGCATCTATGTTTCACAGACTTCTTTTCACGGTTTCATTTGTCTCATAAGACAACTTAAAGCTACAAATCTACAAGGATAGTCATCTCATTACCAAGGTACAATTTTCAAGGATGTTTTTAACAAGAGAAATCTCATTATGTATAACTTTGCAATATTTAATTTTCAAGGATGAGAACTTACAACACTGGCAGCACAATTGTGGAATTAAAGTAATGAAATTTAACTGGAACATCTGCCTGTGGGAGCAATGGAATGTTTTATAAAGGCTGGCTTGATTACCACATGCAAACTTCACAAAGTACTGAAGCAGCAGTTGGCACATGAGCCAGTCAGGGAGCTAGGGAAAGGAACTAAATGTTTCACTTGCTCTGTGCATTTTGACATTTGGATGATTGCTTATTCTTCTAAATATTACAGTTTTCCTGAAAGTGAAAAGAACACGTAAGGTTTTAGGACCATTCATCATCGGATGACTTCTTACTTCAAATTTTCTGTGAAAGGAACACATGTTACTTACTGGAGGGGTGGGGAGTAATTTAACTGCAAAATTCAGATTACATTAGATGGATGAAAAGCAAATATGTACACATATGATATCTTGTATGCCAAACAGCCTGGGAAGTACATATTTGGTTAGTAGTATTAACTGTTTCGGGAGTATTAGACATTAATTGTACTCTCTTCTCAAAGTCCACTGAGGACAATGAAACTTAATATCTGGAGGCAATTATAATTTCCTTTTTTTTGGCCATTACATAGTTTTTTTTTAACAAATATTCTAAGGAACCCAGTAGATTTAACAGGAGCATAGGAGCAGGGATCCTTGTCAGTTTAAAGAATCATGGGAAATCAGACCCAGGAGCTAGATGCTAAATTCTCAGGATTTCTGAATTATCGGACAGCAGATTATCAAAGTTTCACAGTGGCTTTCTTTGTTTTGCCAAATACGTTGCAAGGACAACACCTTTGTGAAAGGAATTCCTCATTTCAAAACCCCATTAAGATCTGTATTCTCACACTTTGTTTCACAGTGCTAAGAGCTGGAGCAATGCAATTTGCGACTTGTGTACACTGGGGAATGAAAGACAATATTACACTTAAATAATTTTCCTATATCCTGTCTACTCAGGTTCTAATGGGGGAATTTAGTTATGCATTTTTTTCAGTGCACAATATTCCCATACTGTGTAATGAAGAGAAATTCGTCTTTGTGGAGACCAGGAGACCCATTTAGGTGTTTTGTTTATAAATATATTATTAAATATTTCAGATTATGCCTTTCAATAAATAGCCTCCACACAGTGTGAAATGAGGTTCATTCTATCTTCAAGAACATTCAGATAACCAAAAAAAGGCAGCACTGCCGGAGCTGCTGTAACAGCAGCACTACAGCTGGTGCGGACCTGCACAGAGTGGAGAGCGAAGACTTAGCGCACCCTTGCGGGGTACAACCGCCCAGTCTGACAGCTGTCAATTCTGTATAGGCTTTAAATGGCCTGTTAAAGGAGTCAACAGTGGTTTATTTTAAAATCCAGTGGTTGCAGTGTCTGGGTGCCTATGATCAACAGCAGTCACAAGGGGTTGCAGGAAGGGGAGGATTGGCGCAGGGGACCAGTAAATGGGGAGGACTCCCCCCCCACCAGTTTGAGGAGGATACTCAGAGGAGGCTATCCTCTGAGACGTTAACGTTGGTGGTAGACCAGAGGCCGAAGAAGATACACGGGGTGGACTACTGGTGACTCTAGGCGAATAACCTATGTAGGCTGCGGGCAAATGCAGTCAAGGGACTCACAATGGGCTGTGGACTGTTGGAGACTGGCTCAAGACTGGTTGAAAAGGTACCAGGTATTGGACCTGGGATGTGAAAGGGTGATGGTGGCTTCCTGATCATGTCAGAGTTGTGCATCTGGAGCTCGGGCTTGGACTGAATGCTGTGTGGCTGGTGAGGCTGTGGGAGCATGTGAGGTGAAGCTATGAACATTCAATAACTCTGGGGGACTCTCTTTTGCTTCTCTTTCTCTGGCTGTAAAGACCACTGGGCAATTTTTGCTGATAGCGAATCTTTTCCTGGCTTACAGTAGACTAAAGGAGCTCTGTATCCAATCATGGTTTCTGGTTAGCCCTGGTTGTGAAGAATGATTTTGGTGACATCCTCATTGCCCTTGTTGATGTAGCCAGTCACTGAGCTCATCTACTGCTCTATGTTTACATTACTCATCTACGTTAACATGGCTGTTGTGGGTGGCTACCTCCCTGAAACAGCTCCAGTTCATGGTCTCAAAGCAATCTTGCAGTGCTGATATGGGCCCCCTTTCCCTACCACCCAGCCACGTCCTGATCTCCCTGCGAACTGACTTAGTTTACTTTGCAACCGTCCATTTGTCGGGGTTAGAAGGACCAATATGTGATTGGAATAACCAAGGTGGGGGCGAGGTGCAGTTAAGTGCAGTCTTATACACAGCAGGAACATTGGTGTACACCTAATGCCAGGATGTTCTCTCCTCTGGTGGTGAAGTTTACATGCAGTTGAAAATATGCCAAGACCATTTTCAGGTTGACGTGACTGAAGTTGCCAGCAACAATCATGGCACCATCAGGGCGGGAAGTCTGGGCTTCGCAGCTGGTGCCATAAAGCTCCTTCATAACTTCACCCTCATTAGTCGAAGGAAGAATGTAGACTGCAGCAATCAGCATGGCCAAGATTTCCCTGGGCACATGGAGGGTCTGTATTTCATACAGACTTTAGTAAGGCCTTTGACAAGGTTGCATGTGTGAGGTTCAGGAAGGTTCAGCCAGTTGGTATTTCTGATGAGGTAGTGAATGGGATTCGATATTGGCTGGATGGGAGAAGCCAGAGAGTAGTGGTGGATGGTTGCTTTTCAGACTGGAGACCTGTGATGTGTGCTGAGGCTCAGGGATTGGTGCTGGGACCATTGATGTTTGTCATCTATATCAGTGATCTGGGTGTTAATGTGGTAAATTGGATTACCAAGTTTGCAGATGGCACTAAGATTGGAGTTGTTGTGGACAGTGAAGAAGGTTTTCAAAGCTTGCAGAGAGATCTGGACCAGATGGCAAAATATGCTGAAAAATGGCAGATGGACTTTAATGCAGACAAGCATGAGGTGTGGCAATTTGGAAGGACAAACAAGAAAGGACATACGTGGTAAATGGTAAGGCACTGAGGCGTGTCGCAGAACAGAGGGATGTGAGAATACAGATGTATAATTCCCTGAAAGTGGCATCACAGATAGGTTTTAAAAGAGAGCTTTTGGCATTTTGTTCTTCATAAATCAAAGTATTGAGTATAGGAGTTGCGATGTTATGGAAATGTTGTATAAGACATTGGTGAGGCCAAATTTGGAGTATTGTGTGCAGTTTTGATCTCCTAACTGCAGGAAAGGCATCAATAATATTGAAAAAGTATAGAGAAGATTTATTAGAATGTTGCCGAGACTTCAGGGATTGAGTTACAGGGAAAGATTAAACAGGTTAGGACTTATTCCCTGGAGCATAGAAGAATGAGGAGAGATTTGATAGAGGTATTTAAAATTATGAGTGGAAAGACAATAAATGTAGGTAGGCTTTTTACATTGAGGGTAGGTGAGATACAAACCAGAAGACATGGGTTAAGGGGGAACTTCTTCACACAGAAAGTGGTAGGAGTATGGAACAAGCTGCCAGCTGAAGTGGTGAATGCAGTCTCAGTTTTAACATTTGGATGGGTACATAGATGGGAGAGGTATGGAGGGTTATGGAATGGGTGCAGATCAGTTGGACTAGGCACAGACAAGAAGGGTGAAAGGAGCCATTTTCTGTGCTGTAATATTCTATGTTTCTGTATTGGTACGAGCCCAGAGAACCCCAAAACCCAGCAGCAATAGAAATTCACCCAGACAAACGGTTATTTAAACAAAAGTTGCTTTTAATTATCTTTAAACATGAAACCAGAATCACATTTTAACTTATCACTATTGACTTAACTAATCTAACTTAACCCCCTTCTAATTCTAAGCGCACGTGTATGTAATGTGTGTGTACGTTCAGAAAGGTTCTTTGATTCACAGTCCAATCTCACTTCTCATTCCTTCAAGTTCACTGGTTGCAGGCAATTCTTATACTGTGCACAGAATTTAACAGATATAAAGTTCACCAGGCTTTGGTGCTTGAAAGGTATATGGTTACCGCTCATGAAGGTTCTTGTCAGTTTTCAGAGAGAGATTTGTTGTTCCAGGACATCCACAACTGATTTACTTACATCAGCCACTCCACTGTCTTGCTGACAAAACTTGCCCCTTCAGGGTTCTCCAGATGATAACCTCTTTTTTTTCAGGTCACCACAGAGTGCCTTTTTGTTTTTGTTATTCCAAGTGAAACATTAGACAGCCAGTCCTCTCCTCTTGCATGAACCACAAGGGCTTTGACCAGGCTGAACTAAGCACTCACAACCCATCTTCCAAATGGGATTTTCCACAAGCTTGCCAGCTTGTCCTGTTCCAGTCCCAGCTGCAAGTTGCTGACTGTAACGGTGTAGAAGTGATCTCTGTCTCTCTCTGAGAGAAAGCCTGTTTTACTCTCTCTCTGCTTGCAAAACCACATGACCCTCTTAGAACAGCAAGGTCCCTTCCAAATAGAATGCGGCTCCGACAAGCTCTTTCATCTGTTGCCTTTTTGTAAACAACAATCCATTAGTGAAGTCTACTGGGCACTCTCCAAAGCTTCTGCAAAGACTGCTGGCCCTGACATGTCTTGCATGGGGCAGGTCTCCAATATTTTAAATAAGATCTGTTTTAAAGTGTTTGTATGCAACCTACACTAAAATCTGCCCTAATTTATCTCCCCAAAACATATCTATATTCTCTCACAGTATATAATAGTTAGTAAATTACTATTTTTCTTCAATTTCAAACAAGCTTGCCAAACTTCTCTCCCATTGCAACATTACATGAATAAGCTTAACTATTCCTGACTCCTGTTCTGCATCTTGCTAATTGGATCAGAATAGTGAATGTCGTTATTTGGTACTTTTAAGTAAACACACTCAAAAAAAGTAAATGTTAGAAGAACAAAATGAGATAATATTCTTCAACTGAGTCCCATTTTTATACTCAATAATTCAATCAAATCAGACGACCCAGACTTCTATACTTTTCACTGTTGTGTTACTATTTAGATATTTTCTATTGCTCTCAATGCAGACGATCAAGTACAATGCCCTTTAGTGCTTTGAAAATCCTGATTAATGGATGCCAATTAATGCTAACATTAGATCAGATGTTCAGGACAATTTTATGTAATGAGTAAAAATATAACTTCAAAAGCATACATTTGTAATTTTTTTAATTTCTGAAGGTCTATGTTTGGAAATGCTCATACAGTGGGACTTCTATTCAGGTAAAGATTGCTTTCCAGCATAATGATATTTACAGATTCGTGGGTTTCTGGTCAAGTTCAAAGCTCAATTTCATATTCATCTGACAGTCAAAATCAACAAATGGCCATCAAAGTGACCATCATAATCATATCAAATTGCCTCAGGGTCATCTATGATGCATTTGGAGTGATAGTATTCCATGTAGTGGTTGCATGAAAGCTCCAAGGTAGAAAGGAAGAACTTTGTTCATCTTTCTAGCATATTCCCAGAGTGAAGTTTCTTAAATCACTATACTGAGAGCCAGGTGAAATTGGAGCCTCTTAAATTACTGAACATGGACAGTGAATAAGGGGTCACACATCGGATGGTGGAACTCTTTAAGAAGCCAATGGTGCCCAATATTTCTTCAATATTTAAACAAGAGGATGCACTACTTTAGTTATTCTCCCAATCTTATTTGATTGGGTGTACGGAATAAAATGTTGTGTATATTTCTTGCGTTGTAGGTTTTTGTGAGGACAGGTGCTGAGAGCAATTCTCCATGCTCCCAAAAAGTAAATCAGGAGAAGGCAGCTTCAGTAACCAGATTTTGAACAGCAGTTACTATTGCATTTGCATTGCACTTTAATTGTCAAACTGAACCCCAGTTCATCCTACAATTTAATGTGTTTGTTCCACAGATCTGTTGTTATTACCATTAAAAACATTGGAGAACTGTGGCCAGAAGTAACTCCAATTACTGGAGACCAGTGGGGATGTACCACTGACAGGCTGGCAAAGGATGTCAGCTGTGGATTTATGACTTTCATTTACACAGTTGCCAGACAAGGTTAGTCTCTACATTTTTGAGTTGCACAGAATAAAGCTATAGATTCTGCTTCTATTTATCTTGAGACCAAATTAAAAGAATTGAGTTTTTCTTTGGAGTGTGAATGATATAGTGGTTGAACTATCAAGGTATTATTGTCAATGAAATAAAATTATGGATCTTACAAAAAATTCCATTTGTTAATTTCTAGTTGTATGCTTATGCCAAAAATGCACAAAAATATTTCTGAATGAAACTAAATTGCCCTGATGTGCTCTTTAAAATATACTGAAAGAGGAAGCTTAACATGGGAAATGATAAACCAATAAAATTTCTCCCCACAATTCCCATGCTGAAGGTTTAAGACTTGTATCCCTCTCAACATTTCCTACCCATGCACCTATTTTTTTTAAAAATGCTGTAATTGTATCCACTTCTACGACTTCCTCAGGCAACTTGTTTCATATATCCACTACCTTCTGTGCAGAAAAACTTGCATCTCAGGTCCTTTTTAAATATTCCTTTCTCATCTTAAAACTAAGTCCCCCCAGTTTTAAACTTCCAAACCCGGGGAAAAAGACAGTGATAATCTATCCAGTCAATGCCCCTCTTATGATTTTATGAAGTTCAATTAGGTAAACTTTCAGCCTCTTTACTCCAGGAAAACAGCCCCAAGCCCTCCAGACCCAGTAACATCTCTGTTTTCTCTGCACTCTCTCCAGCTTAATCATATTTCCCCCCCATATTTGGTGACAAGAACTGCTCACAATATTCCAGGTGCAGACTCACCAACATCTTGTACAATTAATACATCATGTTCAAACACATTCTTCAATAACTTGTCTATCTCTGTTGCTAGGAAACCCTACAATGGCCTATCTGTTGACAACATTCCTTAGAGCCCTGTTATTCACTGTTTATGTCCTGTCCTCATTTATCTGATACCCAACTCACTCTAACAAAGCCAAGTTTTGTTTCTAACAAGTTTTTGCACATTGATTTTAATGGTAACCAGCTCAGTTCATTCCCAGCAGACCTTTTATTTAGTAATGTTACAAGCTCCAACTGATTATTTAAAGATTCAAACACACCCCACATCGAGCCCATCCTGCAAAACTGTATGTTTCTCCAGGTTCCCCTGGTGGCCAATATGCCAGAAGTAATCTTGTGCATCCAGACTACTGAGAGAAGCATCCTGTAAGCAATGTCTATCCAGGCATCATTCACAACATCCAGTCGTCTTTGAAGATCTCAGGGCAAACTCACATATGTATAAGTCAAAGCTAGTGTCATCCCTGATGATTTTTTTTTGCATACTGTCTCTTTTAATAGATGCAACATAGGCTATTTTGTTGCTTATTGTTGTACTGAAGAAGTCTTAGCTCTTGCGCAAAATTGAATAGCTTCGAATTTTCACCAGTCCCAATGGCAGAATTGCACAGGTTCCAGAAACGTGCATTCATGGAAAGCACTCATAACCTAAATCCCTTTGTTCTCTGTTCACAAGGAAGCTTACTCTTGCACATTACTCTTCAGAAGACTGTGTTGATTTCTCAGTCTTTCTGGAAGACTGTCTACTTGCTTCCACCATTGGAACACAATCATCCCTTGCTAACACTCTCCAGTAACTGAAAGAGTGGTGATTATATTATAAATTCTTCTTATTATTACTGTTATCTGATGCTTTAAGGGCTACTTATGAGGTCAGAGCTATGATGAAAGGTGCTACCAATACAAGAAATATATCCTCTCATGACTTCTTCCTGAAACAGCATATCACAAGGGACCCTGTTTTTATTACTTTTGAGGTACTGCTACAATTTTTTAAATTATGTTTCTGAAAAAGTGATATGGATATTGCTACAATTACTTTATTGCCAGAAGAATGATGCAGGATAATTTCTACATTAATGTTTTAAATAAAATCATGATCAGTATAAATAATGTAATTAGAGTAATTGTTTCAGTTAGTGTAGAGGTCAAGAGCCAAGGGACATAGGTTTGAGAAAACAAACAAAAGATATGAAGGGACGAAGAGGCAAAGCTTAACATAAGGTGTAATTACTGGTGTGATATAAAACTATTTCCCATCGGATGGAGGAACTAGATTCAATCGCAGCTTTTAAATTAAAATTGGAGACGCGTCGAGTGCAAAATAGATTACACAAGATTTTAACAAGCTGATCAGGACTTGGTGAGCTGAAAGGCTCCTTCCATGTTGAAACAATTCTATGATGAAATAGCTTCACTTCTCGTTTATCCAGTAAGGTTTTCATGTTACGCTGGCTGTGCTTTTTCATTTAATTTAGACATCCAGTACAGAAACAGGTTTTTTTATGACTTCATGCCCAAGCTGCCCAAATATCCCAATTAACCTACAACCCCTTAACCTGTCGCCCAGTAGTAGGAGATGGTATGTGTTCTGCTTGGAGGTCAGTGTCAAATAAAATTCCGCAGGGATCTGTTTTGGGACCCTACGCTTTGTGATTTTCATAAAGAACCTGGACTAAGAAGTAGAGGGATAGGTCAGTAAGTTTGCAGATGACATGAAGGTGTTATAATTACAACAGGATGTAAACAGGATACAGAGATGGGCAGAAAAATGGCAGATGGAGTTCAATCCAGATAGGGGTGAAGTGATGCATGTTAGAAGGTCAAACTTGAAGGCAGAGTACAATTGCAGGATTTTTAACAGTGTGGAAGAACAGAGGAAGCCTGGGGTCCAAATCCATAGGTCTCTCAAGATTGCTGCACTTGTTGATAGGATAGTTAAGAAAGCTTATGGTATGCTGGCCTTCATTAATCAGGAGATTGAGTTCAAGACTCATGAAGTACTGTTGCAGCTCTATAAAACTCTGGTTTGACTACACTTGGAATATTGTGTTCAGTTCTGGTCATCTCATTAAAGGAAGGATGTGGCAAATATGGAGAGGGTGCAGAGAAGATTTACCAGGATGATGCCTGGATTGGAGAATGTGCTTTATGAGGCAATTTTAACAGAGCCTGGGTTTTTTTTTTGGAGCGAAGGTGGTTTAGAGGTGACTTATTAGAGGTCTACAGAGAGCAGAACTCTTAGTGTAGTGATTAGCCCACTATTACAGCACTAGCAAGTTGGGTTCAAATCCGGCACTGTCTGTAAGGAGTTTGCACATTTTCCCATGTCTGCATGGGGTTTAATTTCCCCTGGGTACTCTTGTTTCCTTCCACCTCCAAAAAAAATCACAGTGTTGTAGGTCATTTGGGTGAAATTGGGAGGAACGGGTTTAAATGGCTTGAATTGGTTTCCACTGTGGTGTAAATAAATTTAAAATTACATTTCAAAGATTGTGAGAGGCAAAGATAGGGTAGACCACAAGCCTGGGGTGAGAGTAGCAAACACCAGAGGACATTTGTACAAGATGAGGGGAGGAAAGTTTAGCAGAGATGGCAGAGGTAAGTTTTTGACAAAGAGAGGTAGTGGGGGCTTTGAATGTATTGCCAGAGGTCATGGTGGAGGCTGGTACAATTGGGATTTTATAATAACTCTTAGACAGGCACATGGATGCAAGAAGAAGAGAGGGTTATGGGTGTGAGGTAGGGAAGGATTACTTTGTGAGTAGGTTTCTAACAGTCAGCACAACATCATGGGCCAAAGGGTCTGTACAGTGTTGTAATGTTCTATGTAACCCCTTATGTTTTGAAGGTTGAGAGAAAACCAGAGCACCCGGAGGAAATCCATCAGAAATGGGGAGAATGTCCAAACTCCTCACAGATAGCATTATTTAATATGGTAATTAGTTTAAAAGTATAAGATTCCTGAAACAAAGATTATTTGGATTTTGCTTCAAATTTCTTATCTCATATCTGCAATATAACTGTACATGAACTAATGCATTATTTCACCAGTAATAGGTCATTTAAATAAAAAAAAAGAACAGAAAATGGGATGATCAATGGGTTGTATAAAAGGGGGCGATGTGTCAGGATGGAGATTGAAAACTTGCCTGAATAATGTATAAACAACCACCTCTCACTCAATGTCACCAAGACTAAGGAACAGATTGTGGACTTTAGGAAGATAAAATCAGAGGTACATGAACCAGTAATCTTGGGGGATTATTGGTAGAGGAAGATCTATCCTGGAGCCATTATATTGATGCCATTGTGATGAGAGCAAAACAGTGCCTCTACTTCCTCCAGATTCTGCAGAGGTTTGGTATGTCATCGGAAACCTTGGCAAATTTCTAGAAATGTGTGGTGGAACGTGTGCTGACTTGATGCATCACAGTGTGATATCTGGGTACCAATACCCCTAAGTGAAAAATCCTACCAACGGTAGTGGACTCAGCCCTGTAATTACAGAAAAAAAACTCTCCTCACCATCGAGAATATTTTCATGGAACATTGGTGTTGGAGAGCAACCACAATTATCATAGGTCTTCACCACCCATCAGGAAGGAGATACAGATGCCACTAGTCTCATGCCACGTTCGGGGATGGGTGCTATCCCTTAACTATCAATGTCTCGAATAATAGATTCAGACTCATTCAGACTCAATAAAAGTCTCATTTTTCTCTTATTATTAGTACTGTATATTTATACCTACATCTACATTTACATTGTCATTTTGTTTACAGTTCTTTTTTTCTTTTAGTTCAGCTTACAGTTATCAGTATAGAGATTACTCAAACTTGGCCCACCAAAAAGGAATCTCAGGGTTGTATGTGATTTCATGTATGTACTCAGACAATAAATTTGAACATTTAATGTGCAGGCAAATCAATAAACTGTGTTCTGAGTGACAGTAGGTCTCTAAAAGTAAAAAGATAAAGGACCCATTATTGTCACGTAATACTACATTTAGAATGTGACATACATGAAATTCTTTAACTTTTGTCTACCGTAAGGCAGACAGAGAGTCACCACCTTGTCCAGCGCCCCTCACAGAAACCTACAGCACCTGGTGTTCCTAGGTGGTCTCCCCTCCCATCCAAATACTGACTAGGCCTGAGCCTGCTTATCTTCTGAGATCAGACAATCTCAGGCATAGTCAGGCTATTAGGTCCTGTCTAAGGAAGATCTGATCCATTTGCCATTGATAAGTAGCTATTCCATTAACAAAGCTCTTCATTGTCTCAACTACTTCTTTAAGCAACATCCTAAACTCCCTTGTCCCTTAGATGACAATTTCTATTTTGCCAACCATATCTGAAGTCTTCCAGATAACATTCAGGTCATCATTCTCCCAATACATTCTGAGGATTCGGGAATATAACAACACGAGAGAGATAAGCATTATTGAAATAGTAAGATTAGAAATAATGAGTCATCATGTTTTTGCTTCCACCTTGAAAGTCACATTTCTTCAATACATAATAAACCTATTAGCTGTAATGGAGATGAAGAGCCATCTCTGCAAAATTGGATTTGGTCTATATTGTATAATATTGATTATTCATTTTGAAAGAAATTTGATGTGGCAAAATGGAAAATAAACTATTTGTATGGATTAAGGGTAAAGGTGAACGAAAGCTGTTCTTGTACTAAAATTTTTCGATATGGGAACTCGGCAAAATCAGAATATTTCACAACAAGTTACCTCTGGCAATATTCTAGAATGAATAAAGAAATACCCAAACCACTTAGCGGATATGATAGTATCTTTGGAAAGAGAAACTATTAAAATTTAAGGTCCCAAACCCTTCACAGACACATCTGTACATGGATTTGGGAGTAGTCATGGGTACCCACATGGGTCCTAGCTACACCTGCCTGTTTGTGGGCTTTGTGGAGCATGCCAGGCTGCAAACCAACACAGGTAAGACCCCTCAACTCTTCTTCCGCTATATTGATGAGTACATCAGGGCTGCCTCATGTACCCACGATGAGCTTGTCAAATTCATCCACTTCGTGGCCAACTTCCACCCTGATCTCAACTCACCTGGTCCATCTCAAGATCAAGATTCAATTTATTATTATAGTAATAAAACGGTGTCATATTACATGAAATTTCTCTTTGCCTGCTGCAAGGCAGACAGATTTGCCACTGGCAGGAATTGCCTAAGCATCTCTTACAGTCTGAATTATAGTCAGACTTACAGTCCGAGAGAGAGAAGCAAAAAAGAGTCCTCCAGGGTCATCGAGTGTCCGTAGATTCACCTCCAGCATCTATGCAGCCATACAGAGCCCAGTCCAAACCATTGGCAACCCGAGCTCCAGATTCAAACTTCTGACACAGTCAGGAATCCTCCAGCGCACTCGCCACCTCCTCACATCCCGGTTCTGATACCTGGTACCCTTCCAGCCGGTTCAAGTCTGCAGCCAAGTGCGAGTCTCCTGACAGCAGTCTCCAGCAGCCCACAGCTTCCGTAGGTTCCTCAGCTTGAGTTGCCAGCAGCCTGCTGCATGCACTGGTCCTCAGCTGCAGAGCCCCCTCATTGGTCCGCTTTTCGCTCTCAGATGGAACGTGATCTTTCCGTCCTCTTTTGCCCTGCTCCAGTCCTTCGCTTCCCCAGAGTCTGCAGCCTCTCATGGCTACTGCTGAATAATAGGCGCTGGCATCCTGGGCGCAGACCACAGTTGTGGGATTTCAACTAGAACCACTGTTGGTTCCCTCAACATTCTCCCCTTCCTGGATCTCTCTGTATCCATCTCGGGAGACAAGCTTTCTACCTACACATATTACAAACCCACAAATTTCCACAACTACTTTGACTACACCCTCCTATCCTATTGCCTTCTCTCAATTTCACTATCTCGGCCACATCTGTTCCCAAGAGGAGGTCTTCCAGTCCATCTCTTCCGAAATGTCTACCACAAATTATATGAAACTGGGAAACATAGAAGGATAATGATTAGCCCAGACGTGGACTTCAGGAGGGCATACACAGGATTATAGAATGGGATATTGATTTCAAAATGTAGCACTGTGGGAATGCACTTATATTATTCCACAATCTAGATTCTGGTGTATGTAAACACAAAAATGAAAAGTATCATGATAACTTCTTCAAGATTACAAAACATTTTGCTAATTTTGGGATGGTAAAATAAGCCTGAATAACTTTACAAGAAAAAATTATGTCAGAAATTAATGCATTTTCTGTTTGAACTCTGCTAGTGTAATATGGACAATTCTGTGCAGCTACTTCGGGAAATATCCTGGAAATGTAATCACCATTTCTACATTGTCATCAGGTCTAAATGTGCAAGACCCAAAGAGTAACATGGTGACAATATCTTCTCCAGGACTGCAGTGATTCATGAAGACAATTCATTACTACCTTTTCATGTACAATTCTCTCTCTTTGGCTTGGCTTCGCGGACGAAGATTTATGGAGGGGGTAAAAAGTCCACGTCAGCTGCAGGCTCGTTTGTGGCTGACCAGTCCGATGCGGGACAGGCAGACACGATTGCAGCGGTTGCAAGGGAAAATTGGTTGGTTGGGGTTGGGTGTTGGGTTTTTCCTCCTTTGCCTTTTGTCAGTGAGGTGGGCTCTGCGGTCTTCTTCAAAGGAGGCTGCTGCCCGCCAAACTGTGAGGCGCCAAGATGCACGGTTTGAGGCGTTATCAGCCCACTGGCGGTGGTCAATGTGGCAGGCACCAAGAGATTTCTTTAGGCAGTCCTTGTACCTTTTCTTTGGTGCACCTCTGTCACGGTGGCCAGTGGAGAGCTCGCCATATAATACGATCTTGGGAAGGCGATGGTCCTCCATTCTGGAGACGTGACCCATCCAGCGCAGCTGGATCTTCAGCAGCGTGGACTCGATGCTGTCGACCTCTGCCATCTCGAGTACCTCGACGTTAGGGGTGTGAGCGCTCCAATGGATGTTGAGGATGGAGCGGAGACAACGCTGGTGGAAGCGTTCTAGGAGCCGTAGGTGGTGCCGGTAGAGGACCCATGATTCGGAGCCAAACAGGAGTGTGGGTATGACAACGGCTCTGTATACGCTTATCTTTGTGAGGTTTTTCAGTTGGTTGTTTTTCCAGACTCTTTTGTGTAGTCTTCCAAAGGCGCTATTTGCCTTGGCGAGTCTGTTGTCTATCTCATTGTCGATCCTTGCATCTGATGAAATGGTGCAGCCGAGATAGGTAAACTGGTTGACCGTTTTGAGTTTTGTGTGCCCGATGGAGATGTGGGGGGGCTGGTAGTCATGGTGGGGAGCTGGCTGATGGAGGACCTCAGTTTTCTTCAGGCTGACTTCCAGGCCAAACATTTTGGCAGTTTCCGCAAAGCAGGACGTCAAGCGCTGAAGAGCTGGCTCTGAATGGGCAACTAAAGCGGCATCATCTGCAAAGAGTAGTTCACGGACAAGTTTCTCTTGTGTCTTGGTGTGAGCTTGCAGGCGCCTCAGATTGAAGAGACTGCCATCCGTGCGGTACCGGATGTAAACAGCGTCTTCATTGTTGGGGTCTTTCATGGCTTGGTTCAGCATCATGCTGAAGAAGATTGAAAAGAGGGTTGGTGCGAGAACACAGCCTTGCTTCACGCCATTGTTAATGGAGAAGGGTTCAGAGAGCTCATTGCTGTATCTGACCCGACCTTGTTGGTTTTCGTGCAGTTGGATAATCATGTTGAGGAACTTTGGGGGACATCCGATGCGCTCTAGTATTTGCCAAAGCCCTTTCCTGCTCACGGTGTCGAAGGCTTTGGTGAGGTCAACAAAGGTGATGTAGAGTCCTTTGTTTTGTTCTCTACACTTTTCTTGGAGCTGTCTGAGGGCAAAGACCATGTCAGTGGTTCCTCTGTTAGCGCGAAAGCCGCACTGTGATTCTGGGAGAATATTCTCAGCGACACTAGGTATTATTCTATTTAGTAGAATCCTAGCGAAGATTTTGCCTGCAATGGAGAGCAACGTGATTCCCCTGTAGTTTGAGCAGTCTGATTTCTCGCCTTTGTTTTTGTACAGGGTGATGATGGTGGCATCACGAAGATCCTGAGGCAGTTTACCTTGGTCCCAACAAAGCTTGAAAAACTCATGCAGTTTGGCATGCAGAGTTTTGCCGCCAGCCTTCCAGACTTCTGGGGGGATTCCATCCATACCTGCTGCTTTGCCACTTTTCAGTTGTTCGATTGCCTTATATGTCTCATCCAGGGTGGGAACCTCATCCAGCTCTAGCCTTAGGGGCTGTTGAGGGAGCTGGAGCAGGGCGGAATCTTGGACTGAGCGGTTGGTACTGAAAAGAGATTGGAAGTGTTCTGACCATCGGTTGACCCTTTTTCAGCAGAGGGACAGCCTTAAGACCACCTGGATGCATCCCCGATCCAAACACTGGCACCTCCTGGACTACATCCTGGTGCGAGAAAGTGACAAACAAGATGTGCTCCACACCAGGGTCATGCCTAGCGCGGAATGCCACACTGACCACCGGCTGGTTCGCTGCAAGCTCAACCTTCACTTCAAGCCAAAGCCCAGGAACAATAAAGCCCCCAGAAAGAGGTTCAATGTTGGAAAACTGCAGTCAGACGAAGCGAGAGGAAACTTCCAGGCAAACCTCAAAGCAAAGCTCGACGTTGCAACCCGCCTCACGGACCCGTCCCCTGAAACCCTCTGGGATCAGTTGAAGACTACCATACTGCAATCCACTGAAGAGGTACTGGGCTTCTCCTCCAGGAAAAACAAGGACTGGTTTGACGAAAACAGCCAGGAAATCCAGGAGCTGCTGGCAAAGAAGCGAGCTGCCCACCAGGCTCACCTTACAAAGCCGTCCTGTCCAGAGAAGAAACAAGCCTTCCGTCGCGCATGCAGCCATCTTCAGCGCAAACTCCGGGAGATCCAAAATGAGTGGTGGACTAGCCTCGCCAAACGAACACAGCTCAGCGCGGACATTGGCGACTTCAGGGGTTTCTACGAGGCTCTAAAGGCTGTGTACGGCCCCTCACCCCAAGTCCAAAGCCCGCTGCGCAGCTCAGACGGCAAAGTCCTCCTCAGCGACAAGATCTCCATCCTCATCATGTACAATTAGGGATAGGGCAACAAACATAGGTATTGCAGGATTACCCATATGTAGTGATAAGTAAATCTCTTTTCAGAAAAAAAACATGCACCAGTAAATTGATAATTTAATTAAAGAAATGCTAGATTCATGACAAACTAAAAGTAAATCACTGCAACTTTAATTGTGCTCTGTTGCTGCGAGAGAAAGAAGGAGCCTGACTCGAATGGTGTCCAGTTGTTCACACACGCACATTTTAAACATTCCTTCCAGGAACACCTGCTGCCCGCTCCACAGTCAGAACCCTCCCGGTTGCTGACATCAACGGTACATCCGTGACTTTCTGAGCCAGTTCAAACTGCCTTTAGGGGAGCTGCCACATGGCCCTTCCCCAGAACTAGCGATTGGAGGCAAAATGCCCGGCACCTGCACCACCTCTGGTTGTTTGGGTGGGCATCCTCTCCTTTGCCGTGCGGGAACTGTAACTGATCGATCGAGATCTAGGTGTGCTAGCTTGAGTTGGTCAATGGTGAATGTCTCTTCACACCCACTGATGTCCAGGATGCAAGTCATGTCATTGTGGCGTACCACCTTGAAATGCCCCTGTAGGGACACTGTAGGGGCAGTCTGTGCGCACCTCTCTAGACAGCAAGTCCTTAGGCACAAAGAGTGTCTTGGTGCCAAGGTGGGACATTGGAATCGGAGCCAGTTTATTGAACGGCTCATGCAATTTGTTGAGGACCTCTGATGGGGCATCTTTCTGCCCTCGAGCTGCAGGCACAAACTCTCCAAGCACCATGAATGGGGCGCTGTATACCAGCTCTGTCGTTGAAGACTTCAGGTCCTTTTTGGGTGCTGTTCGTATATCGAGCAGCACCCAGGGTAGTTCGTCTATCCAGTCTGGCTCATGGAGATGTGCCATCAGGCAGCCTTTAAATGCTTGACCAGGCCATTTGACAGCAGTGGTAAGTCATTGTGTGGCGGAGCAGTGTTTCCAGCAGGCATGCCAGTGCGGTCCTGCATGCAGATGTGAATTGCGGACCCCTCCCTGTCCGAGATGACAAGGGCTAGGAGGCCAAAACATGCCACGCAGGTGGAAACGAGGGCCCTAGTGCACGACTCTGTGGAGGCATCTGCTTGGGGAACTGCCTCCATCCATCTCATGAACCTGTCTACCAAGGTGAACAGGTACCTCAACCCCTTTGACACTGGTAAGGGGCCAACAATGTCAACATGCACATGCTTGAACTTCCACTGTGATGGCTGGAAGGGCTGGAGTGGAGTCTTTATGTGCCATTGTACCTTTACGGTTTGGCAGTCTGTACACGTTCTGGCCCAGTGCCCGACCTGCTTTCAGAGGCCATGACACATGAACTTATCACAGATAAGCCAACTGTGCAGGATGTCAAAAATGTGGTGCCTTCAAATGGCTGAGCCGATGGGCCGAGGCAAAGGAGTATTGGACCCCCTGGTCCCATTGCAATGTGCTCCAGGACTGTATACTGGGATTTCAGTGTTCTGGTGCTGAGCTTCAGCTAGTGCCACGTAGTCCACCCCCGGAGATAGGGAATGCATCACTTTCATGGAAGCGCGTGACAGCGCGTCGGCAACAACATTGTTGTTCCCAGAGATGTGTCTTAATGTGGTGGTAAATTCCGAAACATAAGAGAGGTAGCATTGTTGGCGGGCCGACCACGGGTCCGACACTTTGTCGAAAGTGAAGGTTAGAGGCTTGTGGTCAGTGAAGATGGCGAACTCCCTTCCTTCAAGGAAATAACGAAAGTGCCGGATGGCCAGGCACAAGGCTAGCAGCTCCCTGTCAAAGGTGCTATATTTGGTGGGGTCGTAGGTACTGGCTGAAGAATGCCAAGGGCTTCTATTGGCCGTCAATTAGCTGATCCAGGATGCCGCCCACTGACGAGATGGAGGCGTCCACCGTGAGGGTGAACCAGGAGTGTGGCATTTGCCAGGGCGCCCTTGGTCTTATCAAATGCCATTGCAGTCACTTGCGTCCATGTGATCTCCTTGGTCTTGCTGGGCAAGAGACCAAACAGGGATCACATGATGTGGGCTGCCAAAGGGAAGAAGTGGCAATAAAAGTTTACCATCCACACAAACTCTTGTATGCCCTTAACCATATCAGGTCTGGTGAACTGGCGGTTGATGCGAAGCTCTAAGAAGTCAATGGTGGACTACCTGAATTGGCACTTGGCTAGGTTTATCACAAGTCGAAAATTTCCGGTGATGGCAGAGCAGACGCAGGTGTTCCTTGCGGGAAAGGGTGCCGATGAGTATGTCATCCAAGTAAATGAACAAGAACTCCATTTCTCACATCCATCAACCTTTGGAATGTTTGTGCTGCGCTTTTTCAGACCGAACAGCATTCTGAGAAACTCAAAGAGTCCGAACGGCATAACCTGAGCTGTCTTTGGTACACTGTCTGGCTGCACCAGGATTTGGTGGTACCCAAGTACTAGGTTTATCTTCGGGAAAATGTGAGCACCATCCAGGTTGGCAGTGAAAACCTGTATATGGGGCACAGGGTAGCAGTCTGTTGTTGTGGTGTCATTCAGCCTTCGGTAATCACCGCACAGTCTCCATCCTCCTGCTGAGTTAGGTACCATGTGCAGCGGGGAAGCCCATGGGATGTCAGATCTGCGCACAATCCCCATCCCCTCCATCTTCCAAAACTCCTCCTTTGCAAGGCAGAGCTTCTCTGGTGTCAGTCTGTGGGCTTGAGCATGGAGTGGAGGTCCTTGCTTAAGGATATGGTGTGACACGCCAAGCTTAGGTGTTGCCAAACAAAACTGTGGCATTATGATGTCTGGAAACTCCGCAAGAACTATTACGAATTCATTCCCTGAGTACATTACGGAGCCCAGGTGCAGGGCGAATAGCTTGGCCTCCTCCAAAGGAGAATGTCTGAAAAGTCCTGGTATCTACTAACCGTCACCCCGTCAAGTCGACCAGCAGTGAGTGGGCTCTGATGAAATCCGTCCTGAGCAAGGGTTGGGATACCACAGCCAGCGTGAATGTCGAAGTGAACGTTGACTCCAAACCGCAGGGATAAGGTTTGAGTACTGTACGCGCGGATGCCACTGTTGTTTATTACTGTCAGCACAGGCCATGCCTTTCTGTTCCACATATCGTGACCTGAATGAAGGAGGCTCCGATGATTTTGGCTTTGGTGTCTACCAGTAACTTGCACCTGGAGTGCTTCTTCCAGACATAGAATAGGCTGTTACAGTGGCCAGCTGCCATAGCCATTATCAATTGCCGGCCATGGTGTTTCCCAGAAACGCACATGGAGGTCAGCAATGGCATGCTACGTAACCACACCGTTGGTGGTAGAAACACCGAGAATCAGTGCTGGTATCGTCCCTGTTCGAGGGTGTATACGGCCTCACTGCTGGGGTGCGTGGAGCCTGGCCTTCATGTGTGATGCAGCACTAATCTCAACAGGGTATCCGCCCTGCTGCTTTGCACGTCGCAAGATGTCTGTGCGGGCGCGGCCAAGCTGCGGGGGTTGCTGAAATCCTTGTCAGCTCGCATAAGGCAGATATGCTCAGGCATCAGCTCTAGAAAAAATTGTTGGAAGGGCAGACATGACTTATGGCCATCTGCCAGTACCGACATGACACTCTTGAAAGCCAATGGAATGTGGTCACCTAGACCATCCATGTGCAGGAGCCACGTGGCTCGTTTGCAGAGGGAGAGAATGAAAGTCTGGAGGAGGAGGGCTTTAAACTTCTTGTACTTGTTGTTAGCAGGGAGTCGATTCACATGACCTTCCTTCTTCTGGTGGAGGGTGCTCACTACATAACAGTACTTGGTTGTACTTCAGCTTGTTCAAACCAAACTGCTGTCTGAGTCATCCAAAAGGAAGGCAGTTTGAGAGACACTGCACTTCAGGAGGCCACGTTGTCCATGCCGGGTCCAAAATCCATTGTGCCCATTGGGGTTATCAATGTAGTCACATTGTATCGCTGCAAGAGAAAGAAGGAGTCTGACTCAAGTGGCGAGGGGTTGGAAAACGGTTTACTTGTTCACACATGCACATGTTTTAAACATTCCTCACAGGAAACTGCACACGCTGCAGGGCGGAAATGATGTCACCTTCCTGCCTGCGATTTGCTCCACAGTCAGAGCCCTCCCGGTTGCTGACATCAACGGCAACTTTCTGAGCTGGTTCGAACTATGCTTAGGCAAGCTGCCATACAACAATTATTAAAATTCTACCATGGTTTAAAATATGAAAAAAATTCAAACGGACATGCAAACAATATAAAAATGCACGTGATAATCTACCATATAATTAATTATATCATTAGTTACACAAACCTCACTGCTGAACGTTATACACCATCAATCTTTATCAAACTAATAAAAATGTCAAATGAAACTAATCCAGACAAGTCCAAAGATGTTGGTACTCAGCAGTTAGTTATAATAAATAATAATAAAGCTTTGACTTGTCGAATAGATGTGTGTATGTTAACTGTGAATCAGGCAAAGTGGTTGCAAAGGCAACAGCTGATTCATAATAGGAACAAGTCTCTGCCCTCTGAATCAATTCTTTTAGATTGGAGTGTTGTTAATGTGACACCATTTTTTTAAGAAATAAGGGAGAAATCAAAGAATTATAGACCAGTTCGCTTGGCTTCAGTGGTGGGGAGAATATTTAAATTGTTAAATATTCCACTGCTGTGCATTTGAAGAGAAATGAAGGGATTAGTTCTAGTCATCATGGATTTGCGAAAAGGAAATCATGCTTGGCAAATCTCAACTTTTTTGAGGATGTAACCAGTAGAGGGGACAATGGTGAACCAGGTTAAGCAGTAGATTTGGACATTCAAAGAGCATTTGATAAAGTCCAGCACAAAAGATTGGCATGCAAAATTAGAGGAAGTTGTGTACTAAGAGTAAAACATGAATGTCTGCAGACACCGTGATTGAAGTAAAATCATAAAGCTGGGGAAAATCAGCAGGTGAACAGTGTGATTTACAGTGCCTTTACATAATGTTTGGGTCAAAGAAACTATTTTCCTTTATTTGGCCCTGTGCTCCATAGTTTTAAATTTGTAATCAAACATTTCACATTTATCAAAGTTATTTGTATACAGTTTGGTTTGATCATGTAGTAATTACAGCACTTATTTATACATAGTCCCCTCATTTCAGGGCACTATAATGTTTGGGATATTTGGCTTCACAGATGTTTGTGAGTTCTCAGGTATGTTCAATTGCTTCATTGGTGGAGTTATAAGAGAGCTAGGCTTGCTTCTAAGTTTGGAGTTGCCATTTTTCAACATGAGGACCAGAGTTGTGGCAATGAAAGTCAAATAAGCCATTATGAGGCTGAAAAACAAGAATAAAACTGTTAGAGCCATCTCCCAAATTTAGGATTACCAAAATCAATAGTTTGTAAAATCATTAAGAAGAAAGAGTGTATTGGTGAACTTCAAGATGCAAACCCATTAGTTAGCCACAGAAAGGATGACCAAATTACAGTTTGTCAAAAAGTATTTAAACAAGTCTGCAAAATTCTGGATAAAAGTCCTGTGGACAGATGAGTCCTAGATTAACTTGTATCAGAATGATGGCAAAAGCAAAGTGTGGAGGTGCCCAAGATCAAAAGCATACCATCTTTCCCACAGTTTACATTTTGCAGTGTAGCCTCTGTAAGTCCATGAAGTCTTCTGTGGACAGTAGTCTTAACATATCCACACCTTCCTTGAAGAGTGTTTCTGATGTGCCAGACATACATCTGTAGATTTTTCTTCATTATAATGATAATTCTTCTTTCATCAGTAGTGGAGTCTTCCTTGGAATAGCTGTCCCTTTGTGATTACTGAGCTCACCAGTATGCTCTTTCTTCTTAATGATGTTCCAAACTGTTGCTTTTGATAATCCTAAGGCTTGTGTGATGTCTCTTACTGTTTTATTCTTGTTCTTCAGCCACATAATGGCTTCTTTGACTTTCAATGTCACAACTCTAGTCCTGATGTAGAAATATGGCAGGGAAAGGGAGCGATTATTCCCACAAATTGGACCCTTCCCCGTGGACGCAGGAAGGGCAACATAGATCTTTGCCCCTTTCCCTCTCCATTCACAGAGCCATCATCCCTCCCACTCTCCCTTATCCACCTATTACATCCTGCCTGTGAGACTGTGCCCCTCCCCCCCAACCATTTTGTTTGGGTGCCTGTCTACATTTTGCTCACATCTTGATGAAGGGCTCAAACCTGAAATGGCCTTGTATCTTTACCTTTACACTGTTTGACCTGCTGAGTTTCTCCACCTTTATGTTTTTAAGTAATGTACTGACGCGTTTAGAAAACTGGTTGGCTGCTATGAAGCAGAGTTAAGTAATAATGGGTCCTTTTCAAATTGGTTGGCAGTTACTATTGGTTTGGTGCTGGGACCACAATATATACATATAGATGCTGTAGATGAAGGAACTGCATTTAATATCTCTAAATTTACAGCTGGTGACAGTATGAGCTGTTAGGAAGATTCCAAGAGACTAATGGGTGACATGGACACATGAGGAGAATGGGCAGGTTATCCACTTTGGTGGTAATAACAAGAAGTCAGGTTATCTGAATGAGCAAAATTAGGTAAAGGCGAGATGCAACAAGACTTGATGTCCTGCTGCATGAATCATTGAAAATTGGAATGCAGGTAGAGCATGTGATGAAGAATGAAAACAGCATGATGGCCTCTATTATGAGAGGTTTTGTACAAAAAGCAGGAAGGTTATATTGCAAGTGCACAGAACCTTGGTGAGAACACACATCTTGAGTATTGTGAGCAGATTTGGTCTCCTAATCTGAGGAAGGACATTTTTGCTATTGAGGGAGTGCAGTGATGATTCACCAGACTAATTTCTGGAATGGCAGGACTGATGTATGAAGAAGGGCTGATAGACTAACATTATATGCATTAGGAATTAGAAGATTGACAGGGGATCTTATTGAGACATGTAAAATCCTGACAGCACTAGACAGATTTGATGCAGAAAGAATGTTTTGATATTGGAGAAGTCCAGAATAAGATTCAACAGTCTTACTATAAGGGGTAAACCATTTAAGACTAAGGTGAGCAGAAACTTTTTTACTTGGAGAGTTGTGAATTTGTGGAAAGTTGTTGAGGCCAGTTCATTGGATTCATTCAGAACTGAGTTAGATGTGGCCCTTAGGGCGGCACGGTTAGTGTAGCAGTTAGCGTAATGCTGTTACAGCGCTAATGACTGGGATCAGGGTTCAAATTCCACACTATCTGTAAAGAGTTTGTACATTCTCCCTGTGTTTATGTGGGTTTTCCCCAGGGGGTCTACTGTTCTCCCACTGTTCAAAAGATATGCCGGGGATTGTAGGTTAATTGGGTGTAATTGGGGACAAAGGCTCGTGGGCTGAAAAGGCCTGTAACCCTGCTGTATTTATAAATTTATTGCAAAAGGGAACAAGGTATATGACGAGCAAGCACAAATAGAATAATGAAATCATATGATTAGCTATGTGTGGTGAACTGCTGTACACTCTCCTCTGGCTCTGCCCCATTCTGTGACTGTACCCATGGCTCCTCCCTCTTGACCCTGTATAAAGGCTCCAACACCATAACCTCCCCCTAGAAAGCCTAGGTCACAGCACAGGATGACCTTCAAGGTTATTGTAAATAAAAGCCTATTGTTCTGTAACTCCAGCCTTTTGATGAATTGATAGTGCAACAATTTTATTTATAATTTTTTTTCCAATGATGGAACAACTCTTGAAGCCTGATATGCTGGAGATTGACCCACAATCGCCAGAAGCCTCAGACAGCTTTGAACTCTGGGTACGCTGCTTTGAGATCTTTCTGCAAAATTGCTCCGGAATCGTGGCCGCAGAGGCAAACAAGCTGCAACTACTATTTTCCCGGGTCGGACATTGAGTGTTCCCGATGATCAGGGATGCCTCAATGTACAGGAAGGCAAAGGAGATACTCAAGTACCAGTACAGGGAGAAAGTCAATGAAGTATATGCCAGGCACATGTTGGCTAACTGCAGACAGCAACCAGGTGAATCGAACAATGAGTTCCTCCGGGCCCTGCGGGGTCTCACACATAGATAGCGCATTACTTTGATCATATTGAATGGTGGATCAAACTCAAAGGGCTGAATGGCTTTCTCCTGCTCCTATTTTTGATGTTTCTGTAAGTCACACAACACCACCATTATTGCCAGAATAAAGAGTTCTTACCACATATACTTTTCCTTCCAGTGATGCAGAAAGAATAGAATCAGTAATATAGAACATAAATATTTCAGATTTATTGTCAGATTACATACATGGTATCACATACATCCCTGAGATTCCTTTTTCCTGAGGGTGTGGCAAAATTACCACTAATTGGTAGTGCAAAAAAATAATCTGTACACAGTGTAAAACATGTAAACAAACAAAAGAACTATATAGATAGACCCATAAAGCAGATAGGATAACTACTTCTTCAAGCCTTAGCTCTGTTCTTATGTAAAATCTGGAATTCCATTGAATGTATGCCCTCTGACTATTACAAAATACCATTATTGATAAAATGTCAACATGATTTTCTTTGCAATTTTGTCTCTTTCCACAAATCAGCTGCAATATCATGCTATTTATTCTGGGAAAAAATATGGTTTGAGTGAAGAAGGGCCTTGCACTCTTGCACAATGAACAAGAATGGACCTTTTAGCTAACTCAAGTCTGATTTGCCATTTAGAGAAATTATAGTTGATCAGCGACTCACTGCCATTTCCTCCAATTTTTGTAATACCTTGGATTAAGAGACATCATTCAATATCGTCTGAAGTTCACAACTTTCACATACCATTGTAGTTAATATAAGATGAACTCCTTTAAAGACCAATGTATCTTTCCAGAATTAGACACAATGCTCCAGGAGTGGTATAACCAGGAATTTACATAACTACGGACTACAGTATAACTTCCATTCCAGTCCTCAAAGTATTATGTCAGTTTTCTAATAATCCTTTGATCACTTTCTATTTTGTATTCTTTTGTATTCTCATCAAACTTGAATATGTGACCCTCTATCTCAACAAACTGTTAATAAATAGAATGAATAGATAATGCCTCTTTGAAGAAGTTTGCATGATATATTTAATTGTATCCAACCAATCAGAGCATCCTACCTTGGTTCCTGGTATGGATTTTAAAATGAACTACTGTTTTCAGCTCCCCTTCACTGATCACCTATTCTCCTCCACCTCTCTTGAAATGTCTGCACTTCACCAATAAACGCAGGCATTGCTAGTGATGCTCAGATCATGAAAGTGAATTAAAAGTAACAAGACATGGGAAATTAATTTACAGACAAAAAACTTTCGATTTAAACGAAATTTCAGTCCACGTAGAAGCGACTGCATAATCTTGAATTGATAACAAATGGAATATATCATCCTCATCTCCTCAGCTATTTTAGTTATGTTAACTACATTTAGTTAACTTCTAAAACAATAGACTCAAATAATCCAGAAGCAATAAGAAAGATCATTATTTATGTGCAAAACTGAACAACATGCACAAATTATCCATGGAAAGAGCACTTTTGAAAATATTGGTAAAGACATCACCAGTGCAACTGCAACAAATATCTTTTTATACATAATTGAATTCAGTGCTACTGACATTCAATTATATTCGATCATTATTTAACATGTTACATTATGGTCTAAATGAGTTGAGATCTGCAAATTCAAAGCAATTCCAAAAATTTACAACTTCCCTGATGATTTGCCAACAAGCAATTAAAGGAGAATATAAATTAAGTTAAATATAGACTGCATGTTACAGTTAATTAATAATTTTAAATTAAGCATCATTTGTGGAATTCCATTTCATTTCATCAAGCTTTGTGCAGCATACTAAGAATGACAACCATGAAATTAATGTCTGTCAAATTTTGCTTTACAATTAAGATATCTCTTTGCATGTACCATATTTGAAACATAGTTTCATTGATAAAACCATTTGCAGTATTCTATAAGCCACTAAACCAAATAATCTATTTTATTGGATAAACAAGATTAAAGTGTCATCTTGTATAAGATCATATTCCAAACGGTAGTGTGTTTGATGTGGAATCATTTACCAATCCAAGATTTCAGGAAATGAGAAGCTTGTAGATGCTGGAAAACTACACACAAAGTGCTGGAGAAACTCAGTCAGTGGCTCAGGCATAATTCATGGAAAGGAATAGACAGTTGAGGTTTTATCCTGAAACTGAGCTCATCACCAGTCAGCCTATGATTCTCCCCCATCCCTGACCCAAACTTTTTATTTGTGTGTCTGCCAGGTTCTTCCTATTCTCAATTAATGGATTTCAGTTCAAAATGTTGACTATCTATTGCTTTCACTTAATGTGATTTGAGTACATAAACCAGGCTAATAGTGGAACACCATTAGAATTCTGCCTTGCTTGAATGCCCTCTTGTGAACTGTAATTTTAAACTGCATGGTGCAGAATTAAGAGAGGTATGCCAGATCATGACTGGTTTAGATAGAATAGATATGGCAAGTTGATACCACTGTTGAACAATGGTTGGTGGTGGGGCACAAACCTAAATTTTAAATGTTTGCTTCCTAAGGGGAAATGAATAAATAGGCACTTGTAGGAGAAAAGGTCAGAGGGCTACACTGTATAGAAACAGGCCCTTTGACCCAACTAATCCATGCAGACCATTGCCAATCCAAGTTAGTCCCATTTGTCTATGCTTGGCCTAAATCCATCTAAACCTCTAAACATTCCCTATCTATGTACATGTCCAGATGTGTTTAAAATGTTTTAATCATACACACCTCTGCCACATCCTTTGGCAGCTCCCTCCATATACACACCACCCTGTGTGTGAAGAAGTTGCCTTTCAAGTTCCTTTTAGAGCCCCCCTCTCATCTTAATCTCCTGCCTCGTGGGGAAAAAAAAGCTACTTATGCAATCTATAGGCTTCTTCAGGTGCATTCTTTGCCAAGAATGCGCCCGCAGAAGCAGAAGCGGCCCTTTGAATTGCCATTCAGGTGGCAGTGCTAAAAGCGCAGCGCTGGCCACCTGAAGGGACAGCTGCACCGGATGCACCTCTGAGCGCAGTCCATCTCCTGTCCCTTTGGGCTGTCAGGTTTGGGATGGCTGGCTGTCAGAGCTGGGACAGCTGGCGCGGGGACGTCCAGCGCCGGCTGCTCCACAGTGGGGACTTATGTTGGGCTGTTGGGAGATCTGGGCAGCAGTATCAGTGTGGGGATGTCCTGCGCTGACAGCCCATTGCCGGCTGCCCCTTCCCTGACGTCCCATGCCAGGGGGCAGGGGCAGTTAGGAGGGGAGCTGTCAGGCGCTCGCCAGCTGATTGTCATCCCCTTAGCAGTCTCTTTCAGGCGGCTGCATTCACATGCGGGGGGGACCTCAGTGCTCTGGCAATTATCCCACCTGGAGGAAGGTTACAAAGTTCGCCTCGCAGGCGCCCCCTGCGCTTTCAAGTGGCCTCACGACAGCTGCATATAGGCAGGTATTCTGGCCACCTAAAAGTGCCTTATGCCTCTATAAGGTCATCTTCAACCCCTAAGCTCCACAGAAATAGTCCCAGCCTATCCAGTCTCTGCTTGTAACTCAAGTTCCTCAGTCCTGGTAAGATCCTTGGGATTTTTTTTTTTGCAACCTTTCCAGCTAAATATCAAGGCAATCAGAAATGCAAACAATGCTCCAAATATAGCCATACCAGTGGACGGAGAAGAAAGTTATCTTAGACCACAATGGTGATCTTGACCAATTGGGTTAAGTGGGTAGAGGAGGATTTGCAGATGGAACTTAATTCAAATAAATGTGAGGTGTTGCATTTCCATGAAGACAAATGTGCCAAATTGCTTCTTTGCACTTTGTCTACCCATTTGCCACCTTAAGGGAACTATATACCCTGAACATGACAAAAAACAACAATCTTGATTTGCTGAAATGCAACTCCTCACTCTTGAATTAAA
Source organism: Narcine bancroftii (assembly GCF_036971445.1). Taxonomy (NCBI): domain Eukaryota; kingdom Metazoa; phylum Chordata; class Chondrichthyes; order Torpediniformes; family Narcinidae; genus Narcine; species Narcine bancroftii. The sequence continues at coordinate 180,519,106 of NC_091474.1, forward strand.
CTCTATCTGCTATTCCTCCACGGCCCATATACCCAGTTGAACAAGATTCCTTTGCAGGATAACTTTTTCCACAGTCCACTATTCTGCCAATGTCAGCATCATCCAGAAACTTAATCGATCGAAAGACTATGGTGAAAGAGTAAAGAACTGAGACTGATTGGATTGCTCAGCTAGGACTGGTGTAGACTCAATTGCCTCCTTTGCACCTCTGAAATTAGGTTCCTGTGTGCTCATGTTAATGAAAAGATTGCTTTGGACTGGTTGCTTCAGTAAAGGAGGTTTGACATCTGTTCATTGCTTCCTCAGTTATCAAAAGCAAATAAAGATCAGCAGCAAATCAGAGGGATCATGTTATTTGCTTAATCTGAGAAACCGCTCATTAGATTTGAAGTCCTTTGAGATGTACAGCAACAGGTCATTGCACATCAATCAATAGACAACCTATGCAATGTATAGTTCCAATGCATTTTGTTGCAATGAGCTTTACAGCTGCTAAGCATTCAATCCTGATACACACCACTTTATCTCTTCAAAATTTGCTGCACCCTTAATTAGATTTGGGGAATCTTGAATATGATTTTCTTTTATTAGAACCCAAGCTCCCATTACAATATGTATAATCAGAGATGATTGATGTCTCATTATAATCTTAATGGCTCGGTTATTGGTCACAATTTTTAAGTTCTCCCTTATGAAAGCAACATGAAATAGAAACCTATTTACTCCTCTCATCAAAAATAAGTATCTAAAATAAACAATTGTATGGAAATATGATTACTTTAACACAATATATATGTCAAACTTTAATTTTTGTCAAAGATTGAATTTAATGTACCAGAACATCAAGAGGAGTCTTTCAAGTAATTGCTCTGTTCAATACATTCCAACTGATTGACGAAACATGATAGTTTTCTTGCTGGTTTTCTAATTTACTCTATTATTTATCCTGCCACCTAATTATTGCTTTTCTTCGTGATTTCATGAAAAAACAACGAGATGTGGGGGGGAGACCAGCAGCGGCAACTCCCTGAGGAAGTTGGAGTGCCGTCACTGGGAGTCCATACCCGCAGTAAAACTTTTAAAATGCCTTCTGTTGAGTTGCAGCAGGAGCTGCAGTTACCTTGTTCTGTCACTACATCAGAGAGAGCAGGGCTGAGCTTTTCTGACCTACAGTGTATGCAATTAAATGATGTTGTTCAAGCTGTTATTAAGCCTTTGACATCTCAAATAAATGAAATGGCTCAAATGACTGCTGGTATAAGTTCAGAATTAAATATGGTTAAGACACATGTTGGTGCATCTTATGAAGAATTTTAAAAAATTCAGACTGCTTTTTTGGACTGTAAACAACAAGTGGCTTCTAACACAGAAAAAGTGCTGAAGGTTGAAAAATCAGTCATCGAATTGGGAGAACACGAGAAGGAGCTAGAGAGGAAAATAGACTACTTGGAGAATCAAAGCAGAAGGAATAATGTGAAAATTGTTGGTTTGCCAGAAGATATAGAAGGACAAGATCCTCTTCGTTTCTTTAAAGACTGGATCCCGCAAGTATTAGGGCAAGAATGTTTTTCTGGGGGATTGGTACTGGAAAGAGCCCACAGAGCTCTAAGAAGAACACCCTCAGCTGGTCAACAACTGAGACCAGTAATAATTCGATGTTTGAATTATTTGGACAGAGAAGCAATACTTCGACTAGCGGTGCAGAATGCGAGATAACGACAAACTCCGTTATTGATTCAGAATAGCAGAGTTTTCTTTTACCCTGATTTGAGTCAAGAGGTCATTCAAAGTCGACGTCGATTTAATCCAGTTAAAGAAGTTTTGTGGCGTAAAGGTTATAAGTCTACTTTTCGCTACCCTGCAGTGTTGAAGGTGTTTTATGGAGACTATCAATTTCGGTTTTTTGAAAATGATCATGAAGCAATGATTTTTTGCTGATTCATTACCAGATATAAGAGGTCAAAGATGTAGTCCACCATTATCTCCTAAAGAAAAATCTGGTTGTTCTGGAAACAGAAGAAATGGCAGAAATGGGTAAAATGGAAATGGAAAGACTCCAACTTCTTCTGAAATGGGATCTTCGAAATTGGAATCTCTTGGATGAAAAGAAGAATTTTTTTTTCTTACTCTATTTTTTTTGTTATTATGATATTTTTATGTTATTGATTGTTTGGCTGGGGAGGGAGAGATTTCCTCTAAGTTCTTTACTAGTCATCAGCCACTGGTGGGTGACCCACATCCAATTTTTGCTTAGGGGATTACTACCTTTTTTTTCCCTCAAAACTTTATTTATTAATTTTAACATATGAAGAAAGTAAGTAATTCACGTACAGAAAAAAATACAAAATAAAGTAATACAAATACAAAGTAACATAGTTAATACAATACCAATCTCGGCATCTCCCCCTAACAACTAAAAACTAAGACTAAAATAAAACTATTTTTAACCCCTAAACCCCCCCTCCCCACCCCCACGATAAAGAGTGAAGAATTAATACTATTATTATAATTAAAAAAAATAAAAAATATATCTTTAAAAAAAGATCGATATATATAAAATAACAAAAAAATATTAATAAAGTATTAATTATTAATCCAAATTTTTTATTATATAAGAATATATATGAAAAAACAAAAACAAAAAGAACTTAAACAAAAAAACCCAACTAATAATAAAAAAACTAAAAAAAAGAAAAAAAAAGAAAGGAAAAAAAGAAAACATATATATAGAAAATATATAATAAAAAAAAGTTTTTTTTAAAGAAAAAAAGATTAATTCAAACTTATTAGGGGATTACTACCTTTTGGTAGTTTTTTTTGGGGAGGGGGATTTTCATTTTTTATTTTTTTTTATTTTCATTTTAGTGAATTTTTTTTCCTATTGGAGGGCCTATAAACATTGATTTGAGTTTTCATATAAATATATTATTGGTATTTAGTAACAATAGTAGATATGTCAAAGTTGAGGTTTGCTACTTTTAATGTTCGAGGATTAAACAGTCCGATTAAGCGTAAGCGAGTCTTGGCGTATATTAAGAAAATGAAAATTGATATTACTTTTTTACAAGAAACACATTTGAATGTGAAGGAAAGTATGAAATTAAAGAGGGACTGGGTTGGGCATGTATATTCTTCCTCATTTAATTCTATGGCTAAAGGTGTAGCAATTTTGATACATAAAAATTTATCTTTTGAATTACAATCAATGGAGGAAAAGGCAGAATGTATTCTTAAATTGAATTGTAAGAATTTTAGTGAATTTTGGACTTTACTTAATATTTATGCCCAAAATACAGATGATGAAATATTTATTTCAGATGCATTTTTATGTTTGGGTCAGGCTAATGATAATATTTTAGTTGGTGGTGATTTTAATTGTGTTTTGGAACCTTTATTAAATAAATCTCTGAAGAAAGTTAAGAAATCCAAGATGGCACTTCAGGTTCAAGTGTAGGTGAAAGATCTTAATTTAGTAGATATTTGGAGATGTCTTAATCCAACAGAGAAAGATTTCTCTTTTATTCATCTAGACATGAATCGTTTTCAAGGATTGACTTCTTTTTAGTATTGGCACATTTACAAGGGAAAATACAACAAGCGGAATATAAAAGTAGGGTGATTTCAGATCATTCTTTGTTATATTTTACATATGCAACTTCTGAGAAAATCCAAGTGGCCTATCAATGTTGTTAAAAAATATGGAATTTATTGATTTTTTGAAAAAACAAATTAATTTTTTTTGAAAGAAAATTTTAATTCTGTTCAAAGTAAGTTTGTATTATGGGATGCTATGAAAGCCTATTTGAGAGGACAAATAATTAGTTATACTTCTAAAATAAAGAAGAATCGATTAAATCAGAGTTTTGAATTAAGAGAAACAGATTGATGAGTTAGAAAAGGAATTTCAGAAAGATGCCACAGAAGATCAGAAAATAGAATTATCTAGGTTGAAATTGGAATATAATACTTTGCAATCTTATCAATTTGAATGTGTGATTAATAGGACTAAGCAAAGGTATTATGAATGGGGAGAGAAAGCACATAAGGTACTGGCGTGGCAATTAAAGAAAGAACAGATTTTGAGGACTATTAATGCTGTTAGACGGAATTCCCTTATTACTTATAAACCTCGTGAGATTAATGATGAATTTTACTCATTTTATAAAAAGTTATATACATCTGAAGGAAAACAAGAAAATGGATCGATTGATCTTTTTTTAATCACAGTTGAATTTACCGATATTAGAGGATGCAGATATACAGGAGTTAGAAGAACCATTTACTGATTCGGAAATTAAAATGGCTATGCTGGAAATGCCAAACGGTAAATCGCCTGGTGATGATGGATTTTCGGTTGAATTTTATAAAATTTTTTATGATGATTTATCTACAGTGTTTGGGGAGGTATTACGTCAAGTTGGAGAACATTATGAATTACCTGAGTCTTGTTCTAGTGCTTTAATTACAGTAATTCCAAAAAAAGATAGAGATCCTTTTAAGGTATCTTCATGTAGACCAATTTCGTTGTTAAATGTAGATTATAAAATAGCTAAAATATTAGCGAATAGATTGGCTAAATTTTTACCCAAGTTGATTCATATGGATCAAACAGGTTTTATAAAGAATAGATATGCTTCAGATAACATTTTGTGTGTGATTAGTTTGATTAATAGATTTCGACAATCTTCAGATCATCCGATGGTGATATCTCTAGATGCAGGAAAGGCATTTGATAGAGTTGAATGGAACTTTTTGTTTAAAGTTTTGGAAAATTCAAGTTTGGTCCTTTTTTATTGGTTGGATTAGGGCTCTATATAGTAAACCGGTAGCTAGAGTATTGACGAATGGTTTGATTTCTGAACCCTTTAAGCTATCTCGATCAACTCATCAAGGTTGTTCTTTATCACCGGCTTTGTTTGCGTTAGTGATTGAACCTTTAGCACAATTGATAAGACAAAATACACAGATACAAGGTATGAAAGTTTTATACGAGGAGTATAAAATTAACTTATTTGCTGATGATGTATTGGTGTATTTAACAAACCCAGTTCAGTCACTTTTGCATTTGAAGGAGTGTTTAATACAATATGGATGTCTTTCTGGATATAAAGTTAATTGGGAAAGAAGTGAAATTTTACCGGTAAGTGAAGGAGATTATTCAGTTTATAAGAATATTATTAATTTGAAATGGACTGATCGAATTAAATATTTGCGTATAATTTTGAATGTTAATTATCAATCTTTATATAAATTAAATTATGTTCCGTTAATAAAAAAAATTAAAACTGATTTTATCAAATGGAAATATTTACATATTAATTTAATGGGTAGGATAAATACAATTAAGATGAATATCTTTCCGCATATACAATATTTGTTTCAATCTATTCCGTATTTACTTGATAATATTTTTTTTGAGATTTGAATAAAATGGTTAGGGAGTTTTTATGGAGAGGTAAAATTTTCGAGAGTAGCTTTGAATAAATTAACTTGGAAATATGAGTTGGGGGATTACCTTTACCACATTTTCAAAATTATTATGAAGCAGCCCAACTTAAATTTATTAGTTCATTGATGGATTTGGTACGGCCTCCTAGTTGGGCCAAAATTGAGATGGCAAATATTTCTGAATTTGAAATACATCAATTTTTGTTTAGATGGAATATAAATTTGTTACAACAATATAATGTGCCTATACTAAAACATTTAATGAAGTTATGGATAAAGAAAAATAAAATGACAGGCTCTAGGGGTAAATTATCGGCTTTGACTCCATTGTATAATAATCAACTTATTCCTTTTTCAATACATTATCAAAGTTTCTTGCATTGGAGATTTAAAGGTGTGAAAAATTTGGGAGATTGTTTTAAAGAGGGTAAATTTTTATCTTTTAATCAGATGAGGGAAGGTTTTGGTATTGATAAGAATTCTTTGTTTCTATATTATCAAATTTGATCTTTGGTAAGATGTATGTTTGGTAGAGATATGATTTTACATGAAATGACTAAATTTGAGACTTTTCTTATGAAGGTACCAGAGAAGGCTTATATTTCATCTATGTATCAAATATTATAGGATGGTATGGATAAAAATGGTTGGGATAGATCTAAAAGTAAATGGGAAGCGGATACTGGTTTTATTTTTTTCCGAAGATGATTGGTTAGATATTTATTATGATAGTATAACTAGACTGATAAATGCCCATTATGCAATGATTAACTATAATTTTTTTACATCAATTATATTTAACACCTGAAAAATTAAAAAAAGTGTGGTTTTCATGAATCAGACGTGTTTTAGTTGTGGTGATACGGTTGGAACTTTTTCATGCTGTTTGGTCATGTATACATATGCAATCTTTTTGAAAGAAAATTCAATCGTTTTTAGAATATCTGTATAAGATTAAAATAGTTTTAGATCCAACAGTATTTTTATTGGGTAGTTTGCAACCTTTGAAAGGCTTGGGATTAGATAAGTTTTAGCTTGCTTTTGTATATTTAGCTTTATCCATAGCGAAAAAATGTATTGCTAGTACGTGGAAAGATACAAATATGATTGATATTAAAAGATGGCATAATGAGAAGAAATATTGTTTAATAATGGAAAAAATTACATATGTTTTGCGTGATAATTATATTTTTTTATTAATAAGTGGTCATTATAATCAGAATATTTACATTTCAATTTACATTGATTAGATCTTAATATGTATATTTAATTTTTCTTTAATATTTTTTCTTTCTTTATGGCTCTCCTTAGGAGAGTTGGCTGAAGGGGGGGTTCTTTTCTCTTTTTCATACATACATACATATATATATATATATATATATATATATATATATATAAAACGTCCATGTTTATGGTTAATTGTTGTATATGTCATATATGTTTTTTGAATGAATAAAGTTTTAAAAAAATCATAATCCAGTAGAGTAGTCTCATTATCAACATTAGCAATTCTCACCTTTCATTCCAGAGTTTGACCTATGCACCTGTGCTCTTCATAAAATAAATACAAATTGTATAAATTATTCTGTACATAAAACACTATTTACTGAATTTTCAACAGCTAACACCTGCCAACTTAATCAAGTCATGGTCACCTGCTTCACTTGCTCAAAGAGAGACACCTACATTTGGCTACTTTTTTCTGTTCCTTGCTATCCATGTCCTTTAATTCATCCCATTCTTTTTCCCTTTCACATTCCACAAAAACTTGCACACTCACCTGATTCCATCTGCTTCTACTCTCCCTTGTTTCTTCCAAATCTGTGCCCATACTTAAAAAAAAGTACACAGTTTGATCAAAAAAATTACTTGATTATTTTTAAATAATCCAAAGTTGATTTAAAACAGAAATACTTAAAATGAGTTAAAATCATAAAGTAGTACAATCCTTATTCTTGCAACCAAATTATTGCATACATAATTCTGTGTTAAAATGAATGACAGCTGTCCAGCCATTCTAACAACCTATGAATATCTTTTTGAAGTCTATTATTAGACTCCTCATAGCTTCCTGCACAGCTTTATCAGATCTGGAAATTTAATTCAAACTTATTAGCATGTATTGGAGAAGTAGTGGTCATAATATTGGTCACTATACAGTTCTCTCCATTCCAAGAAAAAAAACATACATGAATGCTCAGTGTTTCTGGTTGTTTCATTAACCTTCTATACATGCCAATACAGTATTAGCTTAATATATTTCATGGGTTTCAGCTTAGATAACAAGTTTTTCTGACATTTTATCAAACATTTTTCTACGTTCCATAAGTGCCACATGATTTATATAAAATTGCAACCATAGAATATTTCTGCACTGGCTGAAGTGATAAATTTGGAAAATGTTTGCTTAGTTATTTTGGATTGCAGTGAGATTTCAAAAGATAGCGTCTTCTACGTGGTGGGAAAAGAGAATACACTTTGATACTCTCAGGTTTATGGTTTTTCCAAAGTTCTCATCTCATTGTAGCAAAAGCATTCCTGAAATTTATCAAGCAAACAGCAAATCAAAACTGAAAATAAGGTTTATCAATCATTAATTCTTGACATAAATACATTTGGGATGTTTGATGAAAGGTGAAATAAAATGTCTCATCTGACTTGATTTGTGGAAATAAGTGCATCAAGTGCTTAATAATAAGATTTAGTATTTTAACTTTATTCAATTTCGATATCATCTGAAATACAAATCTAATGTTGGTACAAAGTAACAGTGCACTGAATATTGTCAAAGGGCCTCATAGTGACACCAGCTACACTCCCAAACTATACTCTGGACCTTGGTTTTACTCCTAATGCTATATTAAAGGATGGAGATTATTAAGCTTGGGAAGTTACTACTGCCTGGTGTCAACCTGGTGGGAAAGTCAGTCTGGCCAAGTTGTTTGGAGGGCAGGTCAGTGTTTCAGTGTAGAGAAGGCTAGTGTTAAGCTTTCAAAGTTTTTTTAGTGTAGGTGTTAGTGTCGTTCAGGTGCCTAACCTTTTCTCCAGGATCATTGGGACCAGACACCTGCTGTTGTTCGGAATCTTCCTGATTTTGGAATCATTTTGAGTTCTGTCCCTTTAAGCCTGCCCGAGTCACGCTGCTGCATCCACCCCCCACCTGAGTTTGCTGATGTCTCTCTCTCTCTCTCTCTCCCCGAGTCGCAGTGCCGTCTCTCTCTTCCCCCCAGCCCGCGAGTCATGCTTTTTGTCTTCCCCACTCTCATTCATCCAAGTCACATTGCCATCTCTTCCCCCTTGCCAGCCAGAGTTGAGCTGCCAACTCTCTTCACCCCCCCCCCCTCGCCCAACCGAGTCACATGCGGTCTCTCTCTCTCTCTCTCTCTCTCCCCCCAATGTACCAGTGCCAGGAAACCAGTCCCCTTCTTGGTTTCTTCTGTGCAGTCGTTGGTACAGCGGTTTCTGCTGCATGGGGGATTATGGGTAGCAACGAAAGTCATTGTGCCACAGCCACTGGGCCAAATTGAAGTGTCATAATGCTGTACAGCTGTCAGTATAGGATGCGCTTATAAAGTAGTGGAAAGCGACAGGATATATGGGAGTTGATTGAGGAGCGCAGCAGGTCATGTTTGGTGCCAAGCTCCATCGTTGATGAGCAGATGTCATCTATTGAAAAAAGTGCAGGTTTTTGGAGGTTGCTGGCTTTCAGAATTCTGATAAAAAGTAAAGCACCTGTCTTGACATGGACACATGTAGTATTAGTGTCGTTTTAGTATTAGTTTAGTTATATTTCAAAGGTTTTTAGCGTAGTTATTAGTGTGTAGCATTAGTATTAGTGATGTGATAATGGTGGCCAACTGGGGGACCAGGAGTTGTGGAAGCTCCTCTTGCTAAGGGCTGAGGAGGAAATCTCCAAACATATAAGAGACAATGTGAAGGACAGGCTGTTATTTGAGAGGGCCACCTGTAGGCTTAGGGACCTAGATTTGACACTAGGTCTGCCAAATTGTGAGGGCAATCACAAAGCATAAAGATTTGTCACTAGGTGTCCTAGATTGTGAGGGAGCTGATCTGTGGGTATTTCCTCAAGTTTGAACAGTCTAAAGCCCACTGCAGTTATAAAATGCTCTTTTATATGTTTTATTAAATTGTGCACACTTTTTTGCGCGCTCTTTTAAACATTGTGCGCATCCAGACTAACAGGTTCCTTGGAGTGCACTTGGCGGAGTATCTCACCTGGACCGTTAACACCAACTCCATAGCCAAGAAAACCCAGCAGCGCCTCTAGTTCATGTGAAGGCTGAGGAATGTTTATCTCCCACCCTCCATCCTCACTACATTCTACAGAAGATGTATTGAGAGCATCCTGTGCAACAGCATCATCGCCTGGTTTGGAAGCTGTATCTCCTTAGACCGCAAGACCCTGCAGAGGATAGTGAAGTCAGCGGTAAAGATCATTGGGGTCTCTCTTCCTACCATGAAGGAGATCTACAACATTTAATGCAGGCAAGACGATATTGTGAAGGACTCCACACACCCCAACCCCCCCCCCCCCCCATGTAAACCATGACCAATATAAAGAGAGCAAAAAAAACTGAAGAAATTAGAAAGGCTAAAAGGAGATATCAGGCTGCTTTGGCAGGCAAGGTAAAAATAAATCCAAAGGGATTGTACAGGTATATTAAAAGTAAAAGAATAGAGAGGATAAAATTGGGCCCCTTAAGGATCAGAGGGGTGGTCTATGTGAGGAGTCAGAAGAGATGGAAGAAATTTTAAATGATTTTTTTCTTGAGTTTTCACTAAGGAAAGGAATGTTGGGTCAGGTGAAGTAAGAAAAACCAGTAGTGAGGTCATGGACTATATATAGATTAATGAGGAGATAGTACTGGCTATTTTAAAGAGAAACAAGGTGGATAAATCTCTGGTTCCTGACAAGATGTTGCCTAGGATCTTGAGGGAGGTTACTGTAGAAATAGCGGGGGCTCTGAAAGAAACACTTAAAATGTCATGAGCTACTGGGAAAAGTAAATTGGGTAATTATAGGCTTGTGAGTCTGATGTCAGTGGTAGGTAAATTAATGGAGAGTGTTCTTAGAGATGATAATAAATAATTATTTCCATAGACAGGGGCCGATTAGGAGTAGTCAACAAGGTTTTGTGCATGGAAGATCATGTTTAACATATAGAATTCTTTGAAGAGGTTACTAAGAAGGTTGATGAGAGAAAGGCTGTGGATGTTGTCTACATAGAATTTAGTAAGGTTCTGTATAGGAAGTTGGTTAAGAAGGTACAATCATTAGGTATTAATGTTGAAGTAGTGAATTGGATTCAACAATGGTTGGATAGGAGATTCCAGAGTAGTGGTGGAAAATTGTTTGTCAAATTAGAGGCTGGTGACTAGGGGAGTGCCTCAGGGATTGGTACTGGGTCCATTGTTGTTTGTCATATATAATTTGTTTGATGAGCTAGTAAATTGGATTAGTAAGAATGCAGATAATACTAGGAGTGATTCTCTTGTGGACAGTGAGGAAGGTTTTCAAAGCTTGCAGAGGGATATAGGACAGTTAGAAGAGTGAGCTGAAAGATGACAGACGGAGTTTAATACTGATAAGTGTGAGATGCTACATTTTGGTAGGACTCATCAGCAAAGGTTAACACATGTTAAATGGTCGACAATTGAGGAGTGCGGTAGAACAAAGGGATTTAGGAACTTTGGCACATAATTCTCAGAAAGTGAAGTCAGATGTAGATAGAGTGGTGAAGAAAGCTTTTGGCATGTTGGCCTTCATAAATCAGAGTATTGAATACAGGAGTTGGGATGTCATATTGAAGTTGTATAAGGCATTGGTAAGGCCATACTTGGAATATTGCGTGCAGTTTTGGTACCTGAATTATAGGAAGGATATCAACAAAACCCAACACCCAACCCCAACCAACCAATTTTCCCTTGCAACCGCTGCAATCGTGTCTGCCTGTCCCGCATCGGACTGGTCAGCCACAAACGAGCCTGCAGCTGACGTGGACTTTTTACCCCCTCCATAAATCTTCGTCCGCGAAGCCAAGCCAAAGAAAAGAAATCAACAAAATAGAGAGAGTGCAGAGAAGATTTACAAGTATGTTGCCTGGGTTTTAGGGTTCAAGTTACAGGGAAGTGATAAACAGGTTGGGACTTTATTCCCTGGAGCATAGAAGATTGAGGGGTGATTTGATAGAGGTCTTTAAAATTATGAGGGGGATAGATAGACTTAAGTGTGGATAGGCTTTTTTCATTGAGAGTGGGGAACATTGATTGAGATTGAAGGATGAAAATTATAGGGTAAGCATAAGGGGAATTTTTTTCACTCAGAGGGTGGTGGGAGTGTGGATTGAGCTTCTGGCCAAAGTGACAGATACAGGCTCGATTTTAATAGTTAAATAAAAATTGGATAGGCGTATGGACGAGAGAGGTATGGACGGTTATGGGCCGGGTGTGGATCAATGGAACTAGGTGGGAGAAGGTGTTCGGCATGGACTAAAAAGGCCAAATTAGCCTGTTTCTGTGCTGTAATCGTTTTATGGTTATAAATTCACCCTTCTTCCATCTGATAGGAGGTACCGTAGCACTCGGGTCCTTACATCCAGATTGTGCAACAGTTTTTCCCCCAAGCCATCAGGCTCCTGAATTCCCAGAACATATGTGGATAGTGTACCGTGGACATTTACTGTCTAAATCTTAATATTTTAATATTTAATATTTAACTTCTATTCTAACTTATATTTATGTAAATATGCTCCGTGGTCCTGGAGAAATGCTATGTTGTCTTTACCATGAGTGCATGGTATGAACGATAAATAAAGGTGACTTTAATTGAGTTGCCATATGTCTTATTAAATTGTGTGTGTTTTTTCCACCCTCTTACATAAATTGTACATGTATGTGCTTTACTCCTGCTCTGATTTCACTGTCCTGTGTGTATATATAATACGTCACTCAGGACATCACCACTGGAAGTTGGGTGCCCCCCCTTTAGCTCCGCGATACCGGGTATTTAATGTTAAAGGGGACAAGACCTCAGGATATCATGGTCCGATATTTCAAAATGAGTCATTCACATGCCAATTTAGCGAGTTGCCAATGTGAAAAGGCTTATCCATATAAAGACATAAATGTGATTCTATACAAGTATTTAGAATGAACAAAGCAACAAATAAAAATTACTCTTCTGAATCCAGCTCGAGCCACACACTTGACTACTGTAATATTCTGATTAATCTGGCATTTAATTGTTTGGTAATATCCATAAATCTTCGTCCGCAAAGCCAAGCCAAAGAAGGGATTATGATAGTCCAACACCTGGCTCACTCATTAGTTCATAGAGTGAGCCGATGATCCAGAGTGTGAGGAAGGTGTGTGGCCAGAGCTGGGTTCATATGTGCAGCTCAGATGAGATCTGGATACTGGGTCAAGTGTGGGACCTGAGTCAAGTTTAGATGTGGAAGACCAGAGGTCAGGAATATGGGAGGTTTACACCTGGAGCCATGGTCCAGGGTGCTTGTTATTTCCTTGTTTCCTGTAAACTCACCAAGTTTACTGGAAAATTTATCAAACTGCAGTGTAAACTAAAAAAATTGATATAAAAATATTTGGGTACATTGTAATATCCAATAGTTTGGAAAATCTGTTAGTCCAGCAACACTTAAGTCCCAAGGTCATCCAGTTATCAGAAATTTGTCGTAATGATATGTCATTATCGGCGATCCCTGAATTACAGAAGGGTTGGCTTCCAAGAAAACAGTACCTAATACGAACTTACATCATCTGCATATGCATTAAGAAATGCGAGGTGAAAAAAAAACTGTATTCATTTACATATTTTACTCTTAAATTCCATAAGAGCAAATTTTATTCCAGATCTCAAATTTTTGAGTAGTTATTTTGTGAATTCTGTAAGAGCAAATTTCTGTAATTCAGGGGTTGCTTATATGTGCCAGCATCAGACAACAAATACCACACCGTGTTGCGACCAAAGCCTGTGTGTTTCTGCTTGCAACATGGCCTGGTTTAGAAAATTGATGTCCCAGGAACGCAGAGGCTGCAGAACGTACCAAAATGACCTATCCAATAACCACACTGCTACAAAGAGGGAGGCAACACCATAAAGCATCCACATCATCTTCTCACTGCTATCTTCAGGAAGAAGGTGCAGAAACCTGAAATCTATATCTTCATTATTTTTCTTCTGCAAGACAGGCAAGCAACACAAGAACAGCACCTCATAAAATACCAACCTGCCTAGACTATCACACATTTCCTGCCCCATCTGTTACAGCGAAAAGTGTTCTTATATTGGGCTTTTCTTCCATCTCGGATCATACAGAATCGGAATGGAACCAAGTCAATCTCAGACCTGTGGTACTCTCCAAGAAAGATTACTACACATTTAAAACTAGCATATCAAAGCTAGAACAACAAAAAGTGAAATCAGACTTGCAACCTCTATAAGGGCAAGAGCAGGAGGTGAATCGTTTTCCAAGACACACACCATTCTGATCTAGAAACATTTCTGATCACCCATCAGCTTATTGAATGGCAGAACAGGCTTGACAGGGCAGATGTCCTTATGCTGCCCCTATTTCTTAAGTTCTATATTCTAGTTCCTTCACAGATCCTGTCAAAATCCCACAACACCCCAACTGAAAGTCACTTAGTACAGGACTGTGGCAGTTCTTGGAGGTGGTTCCTTCCACATTGCCATGAACAAATAAGGGTTGTAATTTTGCTGTCCTTGCCAGCAAAACTTGTTTTCTGAGAATAAATATGTATACACTGACTACATATCAGAGAGAAAGGAGATTATTTTGTCAATGTTAGATTGCAAGATACATAGTGAAAATTAATAAAACATTAACCAAAAAAAAACAGATATCAATGAAGAATGCAGCTGATCAATGAATTCTGAACAAAAATGAACAATGGAGTGTTGCATTAAAACAAATAATGATCCTGGTAGTGCTTTGAAGCTATGCCTTTGCTTAGTATCAAACTCAGTGGCCTTGTTTTTTTGGATAATAGCTATGAAAGCACTAATCCAAAAAAAGAAATTGATCCCACATAATGATACATGCATTTCATATTAAAGCACAGTTCATACTTCTGAAGCATAATCTCTGATTGGATGTGTTATGTGCCAAGGGCTCACTAAATTACAGCTCATGATGGAAACTACAGAAAGGAAACAATACAACTTTTCTGTTTTTCACCAAGTTGCAAGCACATGTAAAATAACTCTAACCCATGAGAAAAAAAACCAAATATATGTCACAGACAGTTGTCATATGTTATTATACAACATATTCAAAATATGTGTGTGTGTTTGGGAGGGGTGAGGAAGGGAGGGACTGGGAAAGGAAGAGGGAGGTGGATGTGGAGAAGTTGAGAGTGGAGGTGAGATACAATGTTCTTTCTAAGTAATTAGATAGAGGAGTTGCAGCATGATCTCTTAAAAAGTAAAGACCTTCAAAATGGGCTCTTTATATGTTAGGAACATAATTAGTGTCCTAGCTGACCACATCGTAGTGTGTTATGCTAACTTCAAAGCAGCAGATCGTAGGTCAGTACGGAGGGTTATTAAAACTGCTGTGAAGATTACTGGGGTATTCCTTCTCTTAATTGATGATATTACAGGGATCGTTGTTTAAAGGGGGCTCAGAGAATCATTGAGGATCCTGAAAATCTTTGAGACACTACCTTCAAGAAGGAGGTACAGGAGCATAAGGAAACAGTTACATCCCGCAGGCAGTGAGACTTATAAAACTGTACATTATTTATATATATATATATATATATATATGTTGGATAATCATGTTGAGGAACTTTGGGGGACATCCGATGCGCTCTAGTATTTGCCAAAGCCCTTTCCTGCTCACGGTGTCGAAGGCTTTGGTGAGGTCAACAAAGGTGATGTAGAGTCCTTTGTTTTGTTCTCTGCACTTTTCTTGGAGCTGTCTGAGGGCAAAGACCATGTCAGTGGTTCCTCTGTTTGCGCGAAAGCCGCACTGTGATTCTGGGAGAATATTCTCAGCGACACTAGGTATTATTCTATTTAGTAGAATCCTAGCGAAGATTTTGCCTGCAATGGAGAGCAACGTGATTCCCCTGTAGTTTGAGCAGTCTGATTTCTCGCCTTTGTTTTTGTACAGGGTGATGATGGTGGCATCACGAAGATCCTGAGGCAGTTTACCTTGGTCCCAACAAAGCTTGAAAAACTCATGCAGTTTGGCATGCAGAGTTTTGCCGCCAGCCTTCCAGACTTCTGGGGGGATTCCATCCATACCTGCTGCTTTGCCACTTTTCAGTTGTTCGATTGCCTTATATGTTTCATCCAGGGTGGGAACCTCATCCAGCTCTAGCCTTAGGGGCTGTTGAGGGAGCTGGAGCAGGGCGGAATCTTGGACTGAGCGGTTGGTACTGAAAAGAGATTGGAAGTGTTCTGACCATCGGTTGAGGATGGAGATCTTGTCGCTGAGGAGGACTTTGCCGTCTGAGCTGCGCAGCGGGCTTTGGACTTGGGGTGAGGGGCCGTACACAGCCTTTAGAGCCTCGTAGAAACCCCTGAAGTCGCCAATGTCCGCGCTGAGCTGTGTTCGTTTGGCGAGGCTAGTCCACCACTCATTTTGGATCTCCCGGAGTTTGCGCTGAAGATGGCTGCATGCGCGACGGAAGGCTTGTTTCTTCTCTGGACAGGACGGCTTTGTAAGGTGAGCCTGGTGGGCAGCTCGCTTCTTTGCCAGCAGCTCCTGGATTTCCTGGCTGTTTTCGTCAAACCAGTCCTTGTTTTTCCTGGAGGAGAAGCCCAGTACCTCTTCAGTGGATTGCAGTATGGTAGTCTTCAACTGATCCCAGAGGGTTTCAGGGGACGGGTCCGTGAGGCGGGTTGCAACGTCGAGCTTTGCTTTGAGGTTTGCCTGGAAGTTTCCTCTCGCTTCGTCTGACTGCAGTTTTCCAACATTGAACCTCTTTCTGGGGGCTTTATTGTTCCTGGGCTTTGGCTTGAAGTGAAGGTTGAGCTTGCAGCGAACCAGCCGGTGGTCAGTGTGGCATTCCGCGCTAGGCATGACCCTGGTGTGGAGCACATCTTGTTTGTCACTTTCTCGCACCAGGATGTAGTCCAGGAGGTGCCAGTGTTTGGATCGGGGATGCATCCAGGTGGTCTTAAGGCTGTCCCTCTGCTGAAAAAGGGTGTTTGTAATGACAAGCCGCTGTTCTGCGCAGAGCTCCAACAGGAGGCGCCCATTGTCGTTGCACTTGCCGACGCCATGCTTGCCCAGGATTCCTGGCCAGGTTTCTGAGTCTTTGCCGACACGAGCGTTAAAGTCGCCCAGGATGACAACCACAGCAATGAGCTCTCTGAACCCTTCTCCATTAACAGTGGCGTGAAGCAAGGCTGTGTTCTCGCACCAACCCTCTTTTCAATCTTCTTCAGCATGATGCTGAACCAAGCCATGAAAGACCCCAACAATGAAGACGCTGTTTACATCCGGTACCGCACGGATGGCAGTCTCTTCAATCTGAGGCGCCTGCAAGCTCACACCAAGACACAAGAGAAACTTGTCCGTGAACTACTCTTTGCAGATGATGCCGCTTTAGTTGCCCATTCAGAGCCAGCTCTTCAGCGCTTGACGTCCTGCTTTGCGGAAACTGCCAAAATGTTTGGCCTGGAAGTCAGCCTGAAGAAAACTGAGGTCCTCCATCAGCCATCTCCCCACCATGACTACCAGCCCCCCCACATCTCCATCGGGCACACAAAACTCAAAACGGTCAACCAGTTTACCTATCTCGGCTGCACCATTTCATCAGATGCAAGGATCGACAATGAGATAGACAACAGACTCGCCAAGGCAAATAGCGCCTTTGGAAGACTACACAAAAGAGTCTGGAAAAACAACCAACTGAAAAACCTCACAAAGATAAGCGTATACAGAGCCGTTGTCATACCCACACTCCTGTTCGGCTCCGAATCATGGGTCCTCTACCGGCACCACCTACGGCTCCTAGAACGCTTCCACCAGCGTTGTCTCCGCTCCATCCTCAACATCCATTGGAGCGCTCACACCCCTAACGTCGAGGTACTCGAGATGGCAGAGGTCGACAGCATCGAGTCCACGCTGCTGAAGATCCAGCTGCGCTGGATGGGTCACGTCTCCAGAATGGAGGACCATCGCCTTCCCAAGATCGTATTATATGGCGAGCTCTCCACTGGCCACCGTGACAGAGGTGCACCAAAGAAAAGGTACAAGGACTGCCTAAAGAAATCTCTTGGTGCCTGCCACATTGACCACCGCCAGTGGGCTGATAACGCCTCAAACCGTGCATCTTGGCGCCTCACAGTTTGGCGGGCAGCAGCCTCCTTTGAAGAAGACCGCAGAGCCTACCTCACTGACAAAAGGCAAAGGAGGAAAAACCCAACACCCAACCCCAACCAACCAATTTTCCCTTGCAACCGCTGCAATCGTGTCTGCCTGTCCCGCATCGGACTGGTCAGCCACAAACGAGCCTGCAGCTGACGTGGACTTTTTACCCCCTCCATAAATCTTCGTCCGCGAAGCCAAGCCAAAGAAGATATATATATATATATATATATATATCTAGATTTTGGTTTGCTATGTATATTGTCTATATTGTTTGTGTGCAGGGTGTACTGTGTGTCTCTGTGTGTGCACTATGATCCAGAGATACACTGTTTTGTCTGATTTTGCAATCAGACAGTAAACTTGAACAGCACCATATGCTCATTCCCAATTTGGCCTTCTTGGCCTTCTTGCTTACCTTCCAATGTACACAGCCTTCTTAGACATATCGAGATCTATCAAGTACATTCTAAATTACCCTCTTTTCCATGGTTCCACAGGCCAGCAAGAGACCTACATTTCCTTACATTCATTTCAAATGCCTGTAATCAGAGCTGGTGACACATTTGTCATTTTGCACAGCTAGATCCACATCTCTGAGCAATCATGATAAAAGTTGTGTTTGTATTTCTGGTGTTAAAACAGCAGACATAGATTGGGTATATCAGTATATGAGATTCAGCATTAAGCGCCAACAGTACCTTCTGGACAGATTTTTATTTCAACTTATGATTGTGTTGTTCAAAGAGCCGGTTTACTCATAAATAACAGATTATTTTGGTCATAACTGCTTCATGAAGAATAAACATCAGCCCAGGGCAATAACATTCTTTTTAATCCAAAGAGTTCCTACCAAAAAGAAATGATATATTTGCAATTCATAAATATGCAATTTGTCATAGACTGAACAATCAAGCTATTGAAAACATCCTAGTGGAAGCAACATTCTCTTTGGTGAAAGGAAAGTAACTGATGAGAATGAAATAACTTTGGAAATACTGGTGATCAAAAAATCAACTAATCAGAAATTATGTAGTTTACCTCTTGCAAAAATAAATTTAAAACAATCCATGGCAGCTGCGGTACGGTTTAATGTTTTGCAATGTATTTCTTTGAGGTGGAATTTCAATTTCAATAAAAACATTGAAAAATAAAATTATTCTAAAAGGATGTTTTTAAAACATACAGCACAGTATCAGGCCATTTCAGCCCACAAGGCCATGCTGCCAAATTTACACCCCATCAACCTGCACCTCTGGTAAATTTCAAATGGTAGGAGGAAATCGGAGCCACTGGAGAAAACTCACACAGACATGGGGAGAATGTACAAACTCCTTACAGACTTCATGGGACTCAAACTCCAGTCCAGTCCCGATTGCTGACGCTAACCCCTACGTCAACCGTGTCACCCTTAAACATCCCCATCATCAGGATAGATGAATAAATATTCATTTACAGTCAGTGCAAAAAAAAAAATGTGATGTTTCAAGAGTTTAGACAGATCCTTTGGTCCTGAAGCAGCTTTTGGACTGTGGGGTCTGCACCAAAGGTGGCGGCACCTATGATCGGCAGCAACCATGAGGGGGTTACAGACTCCAGGGAAACAGAGGAGCAGAAAACAGGGAGACCACCATCTATTGGAGAAGAAGAAGAGGAGGCGACTCATGCAAAACGGTGACCACAGCAGTGGACCAATGAAGAAACACAAAGTTGGCGGACGGTTGGTGACTTGAGGCGAGGAACCCATGGAGGCTGAGGGGTGCTGGCGATTGCGGTGAAAGGATTCGCACCAGGCTTCGGACTGCTGGAGACTGGCTCAAGATTGGCTGAAGAGGTACCAGCTATTGGAACTGGGACGCAAGAGGGTGCCAAGGGCACAGAAGGGTTCCTGACCATGTCCAAGGTTCGAATCCGAAGCTTGGGCACTGTTGGTTTGGACTTGGCTCTGTGTGGCTGAGAGGGCTGCAGAAGTGATGGAGGCAAATCCATGGATGCTTGTTGACTCCAAGGAGAATTTCTTTTGCTCTCTTTCTCTGTCTGTAAGAGGTGGTTAAAGCAATTCCTGCCAATGGCAATTCTGTCTGCCTTACGGCAGATGAAAACAACTTCTACGTAACATTGTATTGTCTTTATTACATGACTATAAATTAAGTCTTGAATCTTGAATTTATGGATGGTGTTTCAGACAGACTTGCATATGCAATCATTGGTATAGAGGGAATGGGGAAGTGACGAGGTGCCTGTGTTGATGCCCAGCAAGGAGGAGGTGATTTTGCTGATCTACACTGATGAGCATCCTCAAATGAGATTGTCAAGGATCCAGTTGCAAAGGGAGGAACTTCATTGAGGTGTGGGGGGTGAGCAGATGGAACTTGGGGAGGAAGTTGAAGGATCTGGGTATCCAGGAATGAGAGGAGAGGGGCTTGTTTGGAAAGAATCAGATGTTTGAGAGGGGGTTACAAAAAAGGTTGATGAAGGGAAAGCTGTGGATGTTGTCTATTTAGACTTTAGTAAAGCTTTTGACAAAGTTCCCCACAGGAGGTTAGGAAAAAAGGTGGAGGCATTAGGTATAAATAAGGAGGTAGTGAAATGGATTCAGCAATGGTTGGATGGGAGGTGTCAGAGAGTAGTGGTAGAAAATTGTTTGTCCAATTGAAGGCCGGTGACTAGTGGAATTCCTCAGGGATCAGTCCTGGGTCCACTATTGTTTGTTATATATATTAACGATCTGGAAGTAGGGGTGGAGAATTGGATAAGCAAGTTTGCGGATAATACAAAGATTGGTGGTGTTGTGGACAGTGAGGAAGATTACCGTAGATTAAAAGGTGATTTAGGAAGGCTGGAGGTGTGGACTGAGAAATGGCTGATGGAATTTAATACAGGTAAGTGTGAGGTGTTACATTTTGAAAAGGCAAATCTAAATAGGTCATATGCATTAAATGGTAGGCTATTGAGATGTGCAGAGCAACAAAGGGATTTAGGAGTTATGGTAAATAGTACCCTCAAGGCTGATACTCAGGTGGATGGTGTGGTGAAGAGGGCATTTGGAATGTTGGCCTTCATAAATCAGAGTACTGAATTCAAGAGTAGGGAGGTTATGATGAAATTGTACAAGGCATTGGTGAGGTCAAATTTGGAGTACTGTGTACAGTTTTGGTCACCAAATTATAGGAAAGATATAAACAAAATAGAGAGAGTGCAGAGAAGGTTCATGAGAATGTTGACAGGATTTCAAGGTTTGAGTTACAGGGAAAGGTTGTGCAGACTAGGGCTTTTTTCTCTGGAGCGTAGAAGAATGAGGGGGGGACTTGATAGAGGTGTTTGAGATTTTAAAAGGGACAGACAGAGTAAATGTGGATAGGCTTTTTCAATTAAGAGTGGGGGAGATTCAAACTAGAGGGCATCGTTTAAGATTAAAGGGGGAAAATTATAAGGGGAACATGAGGGGAAATTTCTTTACGCAAAGGGTGGTAGGGATGTGGAATGAGCTTCCGGCAGACGTGGTTGAGGCGGGATCATTGGTTACATTTAAGGAAAGACTGGATAGTTACATGGAGAGGAGAGGACTGGATGGGTATGGACCGGGTGCTGGTCAGTGGGACTAGGAGGGTGGAGATTTGCTATGGCATGGACTAGTAGGGCCGAACTGGCCTGTTCTGTGCTGTAAGTGGTTATATGGTTATAAAGGAACAGAGGGGGAATGGTTCCCTGAAACTGGTATTTTAATGTTCATGCTGTTGGGCCTTCGGTAACCCAGGTACAATATGAGGTAATGTTCCTGTAGTTAGTGTTTGAACTCAGCCTGGCAGTAGAGGAATAGAAAGACATACAGGTCTGTGTGAGAGCGAGGAGAGGAGTTAAATTGCTTACAATGGAGCTCAAGACAACCGTTGCAGATAGAGGTGCTCAGCAAAGCAGATGCCTAGTCGGCAATTTATCTCGCTGATGTAGAGGAAGCCACATTAAGAACAATGAATTCCATAAAACGAGGTTGTGTCTGCAGAAAATATTTGTGTGTGTTCACTGATACAGCCTTTATCTTTCTGTAGAGACTTTAAGCCCAGATCACTGTGACTGATTATTAGATTTTCTCACATGATGGTATTAAATGTGGAGTGATAGTTAATGAAAAGCAGCCTGAAAAACTGTTCTTCTGGTCCAGATGAGCAAAAGCAGTACGGATGGAAAATGAGACGGCACTTGGTGTTGACCTAGTTGTGACTGAAAGCCAATACTAGTGGGTCCAGATCCTTCCTGAAGCAGGGAGGCAAGTTCCATAACTAACCTCTCAAAGCCCTTCATCACTGTGATTGTTGAGGCAAAATGTGAGTTCTTAAAATAATAAATGGGATTCAGGCTTAATGCCAGAATGGAAAAATGCATCAGAACAACCACTCAAGTTCAAGTTCATCGTCACATGTATCAAGGTAGAAAGAAAGTTTGCTGGCCAGCAGCCAAATCTGTCGACCAATACATACGAGAGTAGTAAAACACAGCACGGAGCACAGAGTTACAAAGAGAAATCAGCTAGGACAGAGAAAATGAAACTCACGGAAATCCCTACTTCACTTAGCAAATTGTTTTGAGCGATTAAAAATGGGAGGTGAGAAGAGATAGGTGCATTTCCTGCACTGCTCTCCGATGAGTGATGAAGAGCAGATCAGAGTTCAGGATGCCTTTCAGATTTGTAAGTTATCAAGGTACCTTGACATGGTGCTACTAGATTAAAGAACTTTTTTTAAGAATGCTGGCTCGATCAATTCAGCTCCAGGAGTTTGCAATCATGACCAAAGGAATCCTTAATCCTTCAATCCTGATGTCACCATTTAGCTATAATGGAGAATCGGAGCAGCATGACAGGCAGCACCCATATGAAGCACCAAAATATGTCCAGCAAAACAAGATTGTTGAATGGAGGTATTGCACCTGCATGTCTCTTATTCTTCTAAATGTGCAGCTGAAATCACAGTAAAAGAATAACCTATTTTTTTCAATACTTAGCTTAATAAGGATATTTTAACAAGCTAGGCACACAGGCATCATTACCTAGATTCCAATTTTAGTGATGTCATCTGGTCCACCAATGTACACTACTTGTATGATGGCACATTATGAGGCATTTCACCATCAAAGTATTAGGGACATTTATAATTGGCAGCAATTAATTGCAGCCATTTGTCCCATGATAGACTTCATACATAACATGTTGTTGCATGAAACACATTTAAAAGCCATTCTTGGATACAAATCAAGGAGGAGAGGAATAAAATCAAAGTAAATTGTGGGAAAGTTATTGTAGTGCTAAATTAATTAAGAGACTCACTATTCTTAAAATTAATCACTGCCTAGAGGTAGTTCTCTATAGAACCCACCTTGCATATATTGTTCTTGATGCGGCCTCCTCTACAACAGTAAGACAGTGAAGACTAAACCACTGCTTTTCTGAGCATCTTTGTCTTCAATGATTGCCTTGAGCTGCATTGTAAGCCCTTTTACCTCCACACTTTTATAATGACCTGTCTGCCCTCTGCCTCTTCCACTACCAGGGTGAGGTCAAATACAAACCATCATATTTAGCTTCGGTACTCATCGATTCAACAGCATTGACATTAAATTGTCTGATTTGAGGGAACATGTTCTTCCTCTGCTTCTTTATCTCTCATTCTGATTCACTCAGGTCCTCTCAACTACCCCTTTCTTTCCAAATCCAACTCTTTCCCTCAGCTCCCTGACTATCCCATTATTTGAGTGCAGTAGATTTAGAGTCATCGAATGATTGATGTTGTGTATGACCGCACACAATTAAGACTCGGAGATGTGATGCTTTCTCATCCTTAACTTTTAAACTAGCATGGCTACTGACACACAGGGTTATATATGGGTTATAATGTCCAGCAAAGGGCGGGCTTATACACAACACTCTCCCCCCCCCCACCACCCCCCGTGCACCCCCCCCAAACATGTGATAAATGCTGACTGGGCTCCTTCGAACTAATAAGATTACATTGGGCACAGGATAACAAGTGAGAAAGGACAGCAGAGGGCAGGCTTATACCCAACAATTGGAGTTTCAATGGGAGAGCATTTGGGGTACAGTGATCTTAACTCTGTCAGTTTTCAATAGTTATGGATAATGAGTAGATAGGAGTTCAAAGAAAAGTGCTAAATTGTAGGAAGGCGAATTACAACGGGCAGGTACTGGGGAGAGTAGATTAGGAGTGGTTGTAATTGGGTAAAACCACATTTGAAATGTAGGAATCTTTTAAATGCCAGCTGGTTAGAAATCAGAACAAACGTTCCTTTGTAGATAAAAAGATAAATATGGCAAGGTTCAGGTATGATGGATGCAAGCGATATTGTAAATTTAGTCAAAAAGGGAGAATATGTAATGTTCATGAAGCTGAAACTAGACTGGGCCTTGGGATTAGAAATAGTGTATGAAAGGAACAGGAAATAAAGAGGGCTAAAAGGAGCATTGACATATA
Organism: Narcine bancroftii; assembly: GCF_036971445.1. Taxonomy (NCBI): domain Eukaryota; kingdom Metazoa; phylum Chordata; class Chondrichthyes; order Torpediniformes; family Narcinidae; genus Narcine; species Narcine bancroftii. The sequence continues at coordinate 180,543,425 of NC_091474.1, forward strand.
CTTGGAGATTGTTTAAGGAAAATTTTAAGGCATTTTATACATACATTATAAACAAAAGAGTATCTAGGGATGGTAAGACCACTTAAGGGCAAAGGAACTGGAGGAAGTGGGTGAAAAACAAAATCAGTATCCAGGAGAAGGCTTGTGAGATTTGAGAGGGGTTTACTGAGGTCTTCCCCAAGTAATTGACACAGGCAAAAGAGAAGATTGCTAGGACTTTGACATCAATCTCCATTTCCTACTTGTGCCCTCAGGTCAGGTTCCAGAGAATTGGAGACTAGCCATTGCTGTTCCTTGGTTTAAGGGTAAATTGTGAGAAACCAGGAAATTATATCCCAATCAGTGTAAGGGAAATTATTGGACAAGATTGTTTTGAGTAATATTTATTCAATAAGCATGGGCTTATTTGGAAATGTTAGCATAGCTCCCTGAAAGTGGCAGCTTAAGTAGATAGGATAGTGGTGAAGACATGTGACTTACTTGCCTTTATTGGATGGGCTGACAAGGTATGTTTCAGCTTTGTCCTTGCTGCATTATTGAAAGGATATAGGGGTTTTGAAGAGGGGCAATGAGGTAAGAGATCAACAACGATCTTTTGAAAGATAGGGCAAGTGCTGAAACTGAAGGATTTATGCCAACTTGTTCTTTATATTCAGATTCAACATCTTCCCAGAGCAGAAGTAAGCTATCTTATAACATTAAGGTTAAGCATTGGAGGTCGAAAGATGGAGGAATAAGCATCTCTGTGGTGTTTCTTTCCTTTTGTCTACCCAGAAGTGCCATATCTAATTGCAACAATAAGATTTGTGTTCAAAAATGTGCATTTCAGAAGATCTTTCTTCTTTGGCTTGGCTTCGCGGACGAAGATACATAAGCACTAAAGATACAGAAAGACACATAAGGGAGAAGGTACCTAACAATCTAAAGCTTATCTCCAGTCAAAAGCCAGTTTCACACCAGCATAACAAGCTAAAAGTATTTTCCATACATTTTGAATAAATTAATTTTTGGCACTTTTATGTATTATCAACATATTAAAGTTTAGTACTGAGTGCAGGTCAATGATCTTCACAACAGTCGCTTAGTGAATACCATGGAGCCAAAAAAAAATTAGTACCACATCTTTATCTGATTTTTGATCTTTCTACTGCTACTCTGTACTGATTGAACAGGATATCATAATGAACGTATCCATTATAAAGGCTTCCTACTTTCACAACATTACCTCTCTTCATCAGAATTTGATTATATACTCTCCTAAAACCCTAACCCAAGCATTTACTTTCATCTCCCGAGTCAACTATTGCAAATCTCTTCAAAGTTGTTCACAATCTTTCCTCCTGTATAAACTGGTGTTCATCTCAATTTAAATCCCAATTTAATCCAAATTTAGTCAATATGCCCATCTTCTCTGTGCTTGCTAACACTCATTATTTCTGGTCTGCAAATGCTTAATTTAAAATGTATCTCCTTATTTTTAACTCTCCGTCCCTTCTCCAAGTTCTGCAGCATCATGGAAATCATGTGGTCCTCTTGCTCATCCCTGTGTTAATCATTTCAATCAATGGCGATCATGGTTCAGAAATACTCTCTGAACTTCTTTGATTCTTACAGCTTCCTTCCTTAAGACACATTAAAATCTAAAATTTTATCAAGCTTTTGCTTGTCTTGCAAAGCAATTGAATATTTTATATGGGTACCTGTTGAGTACATTGAATACATTGACCATAATTACCATCTGATCTCATACCTTCTCGTGTGGGCAAAGTTTTTGACATTCCTACTAAATGAAAATTCACTGCTCCCTTAAATGGCTGCGGATCTTGCTCTCACCATTTGTCCACAACCCTTCATCAACTGTTACACTGTAGTCTAGTTTCTCTCCATCGTAGAAACCCACATCATTAGTGTCCCTTCTTAGCAACTTCACTGGGGATCAGATTTCCCTGCTGATCTCTTTCCCCATCTATCTTGGTTAGACGCACAATTTTGAAAAATAAATTCACTTAATAGAAATGGTGGTGGTGTGGCAGCTGTGATAATAGCAGTGTTACTGTTAATGTGGACCTGAGAGGAGTGGGAAGTAGAGATGCATTTTGCAGTGATCTTCCATGGCATCTTACTGCCCATTTGTTACATTGCCGAACACAGGTTTAAATTGGCCATTGAAAGGAGCTGTCTGGTTTTTTTTAAACTAGAAAACCTACAGAAGTCAGTGCCCAAGATAGCAGCAACCATGCTTGGATGTCCAGACCACAAGGACTGCTTCAGGGCACCTGGGCAAGAGAACACACCATCACTAAGAAGGAGAAGGCCAGTAAAAGACACTAGAGTAGGAGACCACAGCAGCAGACCAGCAAGGAGTTCGGTAGTCGAAGGACCACACTGGGTTGCGGGCTGCCTGTGGAGAACGGCTCATGGGAATTAGGTATTGGGACAGGGATTCATGAGGGTGCCAATTGCAACCAGGGCTCCTGAATGCCTCGGGCAATGACAGCTTCCTCATCATATTGGGGGTTCAAAATCATGAACCACAGAGGGTCACTTAGATGCCCGAAGCTTGGGAGGTTACGGGAACAGAGGAGATAGTGTCATCAGGGGAGGTGGTAGTATCCATGGATACTCAATCCCTTTGAAGAGACTCCCTTTTGCTTCTCTTCCTCTTCTTGATAGGGGCACTAGAATTGTGTTGCCACTTCATGGGGAAACAAAAGTAAATGCATTATGTCTTTTTATGTGCATGATAATAAAGGAAACTAGATTACGTTTTCAAATTTATAAAGCAAGCCAGAATTTGAAGTGCTACCAATCCAAAGAGAGTCAAATCAACATCTATTCAAAAGCAATATTATTTTCATCTGTAGATTGCTGTTTTGCCATCCAACAGTTCTAAGTACTTGAAATTTTGTGGTTGTGATTGCAGGGAATTGCTTTCGAAAACTGCCAAATATCTTTGTTCATACTCTTAACTTTGTTAAAACAAATTCCCACATCACATTTTTTATTTATTTCTACCGTATTAGTTAAAAAAACTGCAATGGCCATTCCGAGCTCCTGGCTGCATGCCATTTCAACTCCTTTGGTATTCCCACACCATCCTTGGTCTTCTCCACTGACAGAGTTGGGGCCAACATACCCAAGAGGAAGAATGCTTTATATTCCACCCTGGCAGTCTATAGCCTAACAGTATGAACATCAATTTTTCCAACTTAGGTTACAAGACCCCTCTCCCTTTTTTCCAAGTTACATCTGTTCTTCCCCTCGCCTGACCCATTTTGATCACTTTACAACCCACTTTTGTTCCATCCCTATGGGATTCTGTCATCTTCCATCCACATTTATCCTACAAGATTCTTACCTCACCCTTCTGGTTCCATCTAGACCCTCCATTATTAACTATTGTCACTTCCACTTCTGATCAGATTCCAAAACTGGAAGCTTTTATCTCCACTTATCACTCATCCCCGACTGTCTGACTCATCTTCTTCTAAATTACCTTGTAGCGGCTGCTACACACACACAGAAGCAAACCACAGGACATGGTGGAGGTTTCAGTTGAACTGTTTATTCAAACTTCGCGCGCGTCCTTAAAGGGTGGTGTGGGCTCCACCCCTGCGTTGGCGGTGATGTCATCATGTTCGCCCAAGGCATGCGCTTTTGCCTAAGCCACGAGGCACTGAGGTCCCCTGATGGCACCATCTTATCGCAGCTGCCCCACACAACCCCCCCCCCCCCCCCCAGAGCTGGCTTACACTTCTCTCTGCTTCAGTGGCCGACTTTGTTGTTTTGGTCAGGCTGTCAGTACTGGCTGGCTAAGGTCCAATTGCGCTGCCTTGAGTCTGTCAGTTGTAAATATGTCCTCCTTTCCCCCAATTTCTAGCGTGAATCTCTTGCCTGAGCATTTCAGGACTTTGTAGGGGACCTTGTAGGGACACTGCAGGGGCGTGGGATGTGGGCCTCGCCGGACAAAAACAAAGTTAGTCGTGGCCAGTTCCTTGGGAATGCAAAGCGGGGGTGGCTGCCGTGGTGGGTCGGTGGTGGGGGCACTAGTGAGATGAGCTTGCCCTGCAAGTCTGCCAGTAAGGACCGATTCTCGGTTGCAGAACCAACGCTTGAGCCAAAGAACTCCACGGGAAGCGACAAAGGTGCGCCGTAGACCAGCTCCGTGGACGATACCTGTAGGTTTTCATTTGGAGTCGTTCTGATGCCGAGCAGGACCCAGGGTAATTCGTCCGTCCAATTTGGGAAGGTGAGGCGAGCCATGAGAATTGACGTGAGGTGCCAGTGAAAGCGCTCCACTAGACCGTTGGCTTGGGGATGGTATGCAGTATTATGATGGAGCTTGATCCCCAAGAGGTTCACCAGCTGCGACCAGAGGGCAGATGTTAACTGGGTGCCCCTGTCGCTCGTCATGTGTGCCGGTATGCCGAACCTGGAGATCCAGTGGACGAGCAGAGTTCTGGCGCAGGACTCAATGGAAGTGTCTTTCAGCGGGATGACCACAGTCAACAAGTAGCGGGCGTCCCTGGACACTGGTAGGGGGCCCACAACGTCTACATGTATGTGCTCGAATCTCTTGGTCAGGGAGTCAAACTGCTGTACTGGGGCCTTGACATGGCGCTGGACTTTGGAAGCCTGGCACTGTGTGCAGTTTCTCACTATCTGGGGTACCTGTTTCTTGAGGCTGTGCCACACGAATCATTCTGTCACCATGAACACTTAGGTCTTGGCCGAGGGATGAGCCAAGTCGTGGACCATGCTGAAGGCCTGTGGTCTCCAATGCGGTGGGACTACCGGGCAAGGCGCAGAGCAGCATGTCGGGGCTGTCCAGCAATTTGAAGTCCTCGAGTCGGAAGCCCATGATGGTGATGCAGAAAGCTTGTATTTCTGCATCCTCCTTCTGCACCTGCGCTAGCTGGGCGTAGTCCAGTCCAGGGGATAGGCTGTGGATGGTGGGCCTTGAGAGCGCATCTGCAACGACATTGTCCTTACCCGCTCAGAGGCGGATGTCGGTGGGGGTGAAGTCCGATACGTAGGACAGATGTCTCTGCTGTCACACCGACCAGGGATCCTTCGACATGGTGAGGGCCTGAGTGAGTGGTTTGTGGTAGGTGAAAACCGTGAATGGCCTGCCCTCCAGAAAATTCTGGTGATATCTGATGGGCAAGTACAGGGCCAGAAGCTCCCTGCTGTATTTTAGTTTTAGAGGGCAAAGGTGCTTGCTGAAAGTGCAAGTGGGCGCCTGGCTGTTGACTGATTGCTACAGGATGTCCCCTACGGCTATGGCCGAAGCGCGCACTGAGATCGCATGTGTGGGCGTTAGGCTGCAGGTGGGCCAGTAGGGTGGCACGTCCTTCGTTGTGGTGAAAGCATTCTCGGCCTCTTCCATCCATTCCAGGGTCTTATTTTTGGCGATGATCAGTGCGAACCACGGCTGCATGATGCGAGCTTCCCCTGGGATGAAACGGTGGTAGAAGTTGACCATCCCGGTGAATTCTTGTAGACCCTTGAGGATGTCAGGCATCGGAAACTAGGTGCGGGTCTCAAGGGCGGTTGGGGGAAGCACACTCAGCTCTGCTCCAGTGTCTACCAGAAAATGTCGGCCACTGGACTTATTGATCACATGCAGGAGTCTGTAAGTGTGGCCAACCGTCGTAGCCATTAACAGCAGTTGGCCGGGTCGTTTCACTGAAACGAACAGGGCTGCCTACACTTGCGGGCTTGGGCCCCCTAGTCTTGATGGTAGAAACAACAGGTCGGGTGGTGTTCTTCCGGTTTGTGCTTGCGGGGTGCCTGCAGCCGATTGGGTTCTGGGCGGGAGACCTGGCTGACGGCGGCCTTGTTTTCTCACTTGGTCCGCCGGAGCACGTCTGTGCTGGCTGTGAATCTCTGTGGATCTGAGAAATCCTCATATGCCAGCAGGAGTTGGATGTCCTCTGGCATTTGCTCAAGGAAAGCCTATTCGAACATCAAGCAGGCCCTGTGGGCCTCTGCCAGCGTGAGCAACTCGTCCATGAGAGCAGATGGGGTTCTGTCACCCAGACCATCCAGGTGTAGGAGACTGGCAGTGCGCTGCCACGGGAGAGGCTGAAGATCCCGAGGAGGAGGCTTTTGACAGCGAGGTATTTACATTCCTCCGGTGGGTTGTGGATCAGGTCATCCACCCTGGCCACGGTTTCTTCATCGAGCGTGCTCACGACATGGTAGAACATCATGGTGTCTGAGGTGAAACTGCGCCTACGCCTGCCCAAACCAAGTGCGTGGGCGATGCATCCAGAAGTGGGGTGGGGGGAGAGTTTCACTGTAACCGCGTTGACTGCTGTTGCGTCCATATCAGGAGGCCAGAAAACCATCTGGTCTCGCTGGGGTCACCAATGTAGTGGCTGCTGCACACACAAAAGCACATCACAGGACATGGTGGAGGTTTCAGTTGAACTGTTTATTCAAACTTTGCGTCCTTTAAGGACAGTGTGAGCTCCGCCCTCTCGCTGGTGGTGGCGTCATCAGGTTCGCCCAAGGCGCACGCTTTGTCCTAAGCCACGAGGCACTGAGGTCCGACAGCGCCATCTTGCCATGTCTACCCTGCAGGTGCGGCAATACAAATGGCACCGGTTTGCCATGAGCAATGTGTGCCGCCACAACCTCTTATTTTTCTCTCACCTTTCTCTCCCTTTTTCTGTTACCTGACAATCCATCATCATTCTCTCCTCCCTGATTATTCTTCCTGGCTCTGTCTAATCCCTCTTACCCTGTTCTCATTATACTATTATCGCCCTTCTACACTTTCAGTCTTGAGAGATTCTGGCCCAAAAATGATGACTATTCTTTTTCTCCACTGATGTTCTCCTCCTGTTGAGATCCTCTAGCAGATTATTTTTTAATATTCCAGATCCCAGTATCGGCATTTCTCAAGTGTCATACAGATGAAACTGTCGTGAACCTTGATGTGATTTAATATAACTTGCTTAATAGAGAGAATGATACAAGTCTGAAGGGGATATATTCCTCTCCTGGCCGCCATCGTTCATAATCAACCATAGCTATATTGCGATCACATTATTTGGAGTCCAAGATATGTAAATAAAAAAGATGTTAGATCTATTGAAATTGCACATGCAACAGAAATGGTGGTCAGTGAAGCACAGGACTGGCAATATTACCTAGGAGGAGCTCAGAGAGTTTAGGGGTTGGGGCTTCACTTCACTGCATCTTATAGAAAATACAAAACTCACCTGAATGGTAAACATTATTGTTGTGGCAGTAACAACACCAGCATAATGAGTGCTATCACAAATCATGCTTGCTGTAATCGTGAGATTAAGGAATGTCTGTTGTTACAGAGTTCTGCATTGTGTATTGGCCTATGTGTTGTGTGGTTTTGTGTTGAAAACTGACAGTTTGCCTTAGAGAGCCAAGGTGAAGGTGGACTGCTGAGAGAGTGGGAGACAGACTGGGCATGTGCAGAAAATGGTCTAAAAATTTCTGGACTTGGACAATAAACCACCACTGTGGTGCTGTGAAGTGGAAGAAGGCCCAGAGCATGAGTCATGGTCTGGAGGACAGTTTAGAATGTTGGGATTTCAAAAAGGATGAACATTCCGAAGGCAGCCAGAAGGATCCGGACCAAGCCAGTTGCTCCTCTCTCTGCAAGCAACGCAAGATGAAAACTTTGAATTTGTGCTCTCTCTCTCTCTCTCTCTCTCAAAGATCTTTTGGCTTCAGTTTACCAAACAAACTGAATTTTGTTTATGATCTTTGCTTCGGTTGAGATCGAAGTTTTGTGGTTCTTGTGTGTTTTGTGTTGGTTTTGTGTCTAAGTTTGTCTGTGGGATGGTTGGAAATATAATTTAGACTTTAATTACATATGTTATATTTAGGCTGTGGAATTTATTAGTTTTACACTGTTATAGAAATTTGCATAGTAACCAGTGGGCATTGTTATAAAGGGGGGGGGATTTTGAATTAAAGTTTGAAGGTGAATTTTTTTTGTTAATAAAGTAATTGTTCATCTTTACCCCTGTGTGATATGCCTTCTTTGTGGTTACTGGTTTGATCTTGTAACACTGTCAAAAGATTGTGTTGAAATAAAGTATAGCTAAGGTACACTCAAGCAACTAAGCAGTGCAAAGCCTATTGAAATGTTCAGTGAACTGTATCATAGGTGTGACCCAAGGAAAATAACTCTGATGGATAGGAACTGTTCAGAGAAAGTCAAATGTTTGAAAGTCACCTATGTCAGTGAATTTAGAGAGTATCAATGCAGATTCAGTATCATTATTGCAAGAGAAGAGAATTGTATCCATTTGGCCAGAAGGTAAATGTGAACCTCAAGGAGCCAGGTACCTTTCTTTGTTCCTGCTTTACAGGAAAGTAGGAGATGTGATTTACAGTGATGAAATTTGCTAGGCCGGCCTCCTTTCCAATAAAAAGACTGAAAGTGGAGAGGGGTGGGGGGGTTGGAAGGTGAGAGTGTAGACTAGCAGCATGAAGAAATTGCCTGCATTAGCTGTTTTTGGCAAAGTGCCTTAAATATTTCATGATGACCTGAAGGAGAATGTAACACTTCAGTTTTTCAGAGCATAACCTTTTTCTTGGTGTATAAAACCAGGAGATTTTCAGGACTGAAAATGGCTGGTCCTCATTTAAAATGGAGAGAAACTTCTGCTTTATCATTCAGAATATAACAGTTGTAGAAGAAACAGAATGTATGAAGATGCAGTAAAAACCCCTGGTATCTGGACCTATGGGGATTGGTAGAGGCCAGATAAGTGAATTTCCTGGTTGCTTGAGAATGATTTTGTTGTGTGATTGGTCAACTAACGGCGAGGCACGCCAATTTTAAATATCCTTATTTTTTACTTATTTATTTTCCACGTTATTTTGCCAGTTGCTTGAGGGTGGCTGTTGCTTGAGTTCCTGCTAACAGGGGTTTTACTGAATGCAGGATGGTGAAGAGATTATTTCAGGCACAGAATCAAATCGATTCTGGAGTTTGAAGCATGTTTCCTCTCCATTTGTGATTGGCTGCTGTATCACTCCAGCACCATTTGTTCATAGCTCCCATTTGCTGTTTATTTTTTCTCCTATTATTTACACTGTTGTGTCATTATTAGTTCTCTTCTAGATAAACTGACCTTTGTTCCTATTTTGGTTTCCATTTATTTATTTTAGTTTGCTTGAATTGATTGCTTTCTGTTAGTTTTTCTTGTTTGTGATTATTCATTTATCAAGGTTTGCTTCAACATTTGCCTGGAGACACTCAGATTCCTCAACAGTTTCCTTTAACAGTTAAATGTTCTTCTTTGCAGATATAAAGATGATGTTGTTGGAGTCCCATTTAAGGGAGAAGTAGCTGAATTTCTAGATGGACAAGAAATTGATAAGGAACAAGAACAAAAAAAATCAAAAGTCAATCAATCGTCGTCAAGTTGAGTTACATTCAAGGTTGCCAATGAGATTGCCTAGGTTCTGGCTATAATATTCCAAACATTAATAGCCTCAGGAGTGGTATATGAGGACTACAAAGTTCCAAGGTTAGTACTTTGTTCAGTGAAAGGTGAAGGAATAAAGCCAATATCCATGCACTAAACAGTGTAATCTTGGTAGTGGGGATAATTCTGATAATAGTAATCAGAGACGGAATTCGCATCATTTCAAAATGTACCAATTGGTTTGATGCAGCTAAGATGGATTAATTAAAGGTAAATGGTATCTAATTAAATTTATGATTTATTGATGAGTTGTAGAGAGGATAGATGGACAATAAGAGAAACAATTAATGTGATATATGTGGACTTTCAAAAACATTTGGTCAAATGCCCCATAACAGGGCATGCATGAAATAAAGTACTGTAAAATATAGTACTGTAGTGGTGAAATTATAGTTCAGTTACAGTGATTTTTTTTTCGAGAACAGTGTATTCATGTGTATCCATGTTAACACTAGGATGACTGCTTTTCTTAATATATAATCATTGCAGATGATGCCGCTTTAGTTGCCCATTCAGAGCCAGCTCTTCAGCGCTTGACGTCCTGCTTTGCGGAAACTGCCAAAATGTTTGGCCTGGAAGTCAGCCTGAAGAAAACTGAGGTCCTCCATCAGCCAGCTCCCCACCATGACTACCAGCCCCCCCACATCTCCATCGGGCACACAAAACTCAAAACGGTCAACCAGTTTACCTATCTCGGCTGCACCATTTCATCAGATGCAAGGATCAACAATGAGATAGACAACAGACTCGCCAAGGCAAATAGCGCCTTTGGAAGACTACACAAAAGAGTCTGGAAAAACAACCAACTGAAAAACCTCACAAAGATAAGCGTATACAGAGCCGTTGTCATACCCACACTCCTGTTCGGCTCCGAATCATGGGTCCTCTACCGGCACCACCTACGGCTCCTAGAACGCTTCCACCAGCGTTGTCTCCGCTCCATCCTCAACATCCATTGGAGCGCTCACACCCCTAACGTCGAGGTACTCGAGATGGCAGAGGTCGACAGCATCGAGTCCACGCTACTGAAGATCCAGCTGCGCTGGATGGGTCACGTCTCCAGAATGGAGGACCATCGCCTTCCCAAGATCGTATTATATGGCGAGCTCTCCACTGGCCACCGTGACAGAGGTGCACCAAAGAAAAGGTACAAGGACTGCCTAAAGAAATCTCTTGGTGCCTGCCACATTGACCACCGCCAGTGGGCTGATAACGCCTCAAACCGTGCATCTTGGCGCCTCACAGTTTGGCGGGCAGCAGCCTCCTTTGAAGAAGACCGCAGAGCCCACCTCACTGACAAAAGGCAAAGGAGGAAAAACCCAACACCCAACCCCAACCAACCAATTTTCCCTTGCAACCGCTGCAATCGTGTCTGCCTGTCCCGCATCGGACTGGTCAGCCACAAACGAGCCTGCAGCTGACGTGGACTTTTTACCCCCTCCATAAATCTTCGTCCGCGAAGCCAAGCCAAAGAAAAGAAAGTGGTGAAATTATAGTTCAGTTACAGTGATTTTTTTTTCGAGAACAGTGTATTCATGTGTATCCATGTTAACACTAGGATGACTGCTTTTCTTAATATATAATCATTCCATGGGCTTTCAATATTCTTCTTTGGCTTGGCTTCGTGGACGAAGATTTATGGAGGGGTAATGTCCACGTCAGCTGCAGGCTCGTTTGTGGCTGACAAGTCCGATGCGGGACAGGCAGACACGGTTGCAGCTGTTGCAAGGGAAAATTGGTTGGTTGGGGTTGGGTGTTGGGTTTTTCCTCCTTTGTCTTTGTCAGTGAGGTGGGCTCTGCGGTCTTCTTCAAAGGAGGTTGCTGCCCGCCGAACTGTGAGGCGCTAAGATGCATGGTTTGAGGCAATATCAGCCCACTGGCGGTGGTCAATGTGGCAGGCACCAAGAGATTTCTTTAGACAGTCCTTGTACCTCTTCTTTGGTGCACTTCTGTCACGGTGGCCAGTGGAGAGCTCGCCATATTACACGATCTTGGGAAGGCGATGGTCCTCCATTCTGGAGACGTGACCTACCCAGTGCAGTTGGATCTTCAGCAGCGTGGATTCGATGCTGTCGGTCTCTGCCATCTCAAGTACTTCGAATGACATAAATCAAAATGCGCAGGAGGATTGTAACTAACGTCTTGAAGTAATAGGTATTCTGGTGAAATGGGTGAGAAAATGTTGGAAGAAATGTAAATCAGAAATATGTGAACTGTTAGATTTTAGATGGAAGATCAAGAAAAATAATATAAAGAGGGCATGTTGCTCAAAGAATATGGGAATAAAGCTTTGAGAGGAAAAAAACTGCAAAAGCTGTTGAAGTGATTGGGCAGCATGAGAGTGTTTAAAGAGAAATAGAGGATAATAAATTGAGGCACAAAGTACAGAGAAAAGACAGTCAAAGTGACCCTCTATAATGCACTAATTTTATCAAAACTGGGTGACAATATCCAATTCTGAGAGCCGATGAATTAAAAAAAGGGTGAGGTAAATCAGGAAAAAGATTAATGAACAGTTAACGGTTGACTGTGTTTCGATGTGTGAAGAGATACTCCGAGCTGAGGCTGTTCTCCTTAGAACACAGCGCATTGCACAGAGATCTGATACACATTATTTAAATCAGGCAAAGCGGACAGCTTGAAAATATTCCCATTGGCAAGAGGGTCAAGAATAAGGGAAGTAAAATGAAGATGTTTGCAAAAAGAACTATATCAAACATGAGATAAAATCTTTCTTTTTGTGTGTGTAGTGAGTGATTAGGATCTGAGTGCCAGAGGAAATCAAGGCAGTTTCTATTATACCTCTCTAGAGGGAGCCGAATTGGAACCTGAAAGCAAAGAATTTGAATAGTTATTTGGAGAGGCTGGGGAGGGGGAATATTTGAATTGCTCTCCATTGATCTGGCGTATACCTGATGGCCTGAATTACTTTCTTCCGTGCAATAACATTCTCTTCCTCTTCCTACAGATCCTTACATAATCCCTGGTATTTCTGATAGTCAATGGTCCTCTCACCATTTCATGAAATCTCCATGAGAAAGCAGCACTGGTTTACCTTTTATCAGAACTCTGCTTAGCCTTTGTATGCATCAGCCTTTCCATTACCCAGCTAGCAAGAAGTTAACTATTCATTAATCTCAGGCAACCCCTCTCAACTCAAACTCTCAGTTTAGTTTCAATGTATCAACAGATTCCAAACATCATGTGATGTTAATGATTTCTTCTTCCACATCAGTGTCAGTTTGCTTTTCTGGCCAACACTTTGTGCTCTTTCTCCAGTACATTCTCCCCTTACTAGCAAGCTTGAAGCCCTGGTCTTCAGTCTTTTGATAATCCACATGTTGCAAATGTCTGACCTCCTATTCCTACACAATTTATTTCTCATCTGAAACCTGCTGTTTCAAATATTTTTAAATATTTTTCACACTGTGAACCATATCAACCAAAATACATACCAACATTTCCCTCTTAAATATACACAGTGGCATTTTCTCCCCTTTTTTCCCCCCTACCTTCCCTCCCCCCTCCAAAACCAATAAACATTCAAAATATACAGTATAATAAACCCATTAAACAATTTCATCACAGAATGAAAATAAACAAGAAAACGTGTCATCTACTTTTACACACTGGATCAAGTCATTTTGTCTTCTTATCATTTTAGGGGGTGGAGGTCCATCCGAGGCAAGCCCTCTCTGTTATGTTCCATGTACGGTTCCCAAACTTGTTCAAATTTTTTTAATTAAATGTTATTTTTTCAATGGAATACATTTATTAATTTCTATGTACCATTGCTGTGCTCTCAGGCTCTCCTCTGATTTCCAAGTTGACATTATACATTTTTTTGCTACATCTAAGGCTATCATAATAAATATTTTTTGTGCTTCATCCAGTTTGAGGCCTAATTCTTTACTTCTTATATTACTTAGAAGATCTCTGGATTTTTGGATATGTTGTTTATTGTGATTTTATTTAATACTTGATTTAGATCTTCCCAAAACTTTTTCATTTTCTCACATGCCCAAATTGCATGCTGAAACATGCTGTTTCAGATAGTGATTCTAAAATAGTTACCTGTGTGTGTGTGTGTGTGTGTGTGTGTGTGAGAGAGAGAGAATGTGTGTATGTGTGAGAGTGTGTGTGTATGTGTGAGAGAGAGAAATCCAAACCATTACTGCTTAGGCACAGTTCTGGAAAGTTGGTCTAAACTTCAGTCTTAGAAATCCTGTGCTCGAACACAGACTCTTTAACTGATGCCCAGAATAAATCACGAAGGAGGTGGGAGAGACTGATTGACCAGACTGCTGAAAACTCATGAATCCTTGTCGAGTTTCTTGATGAGAAATACCTTTTGGACAAACGGTTGTCACAACTCCCCTTTTTCTTGCGTAGGGGAAGCAAAATGTGTGACTTACGCTATGCTTCCAAAAACCCTGGCACTGGTCAGTCGAAGTGACCTTTCTTTTGGTCATGGTGGGTTCAATATTTGCCCTGACGGGGAGAATCAACCAAATTGTCCATTTCACACAGAATCACTCCAGCACAGTGTTCAAGAGATGGGTGCTGATCACAAAGTGTGCTGTTTCTTTAAATGTTTCCTTCACATGACTTTCTCTCCAGCTGTCCCTGAATAAAGCAACAAAATGTTCTTTCTTCCTTCAGAGGATAAATCTTGGGCACAGTCTGTACCTGATTGTTGCCATTCAATTCTCTCCACAGTTGTGAATGGTTACATTCTGTAATAACCCTTAAAGTGGCAGTCACTAAATGAATCAGGAGCTCGTAATATCAAACTATAATTTCTTTTAAAAACTATGTTGAAAAGCAATACACATAAGTGCTGGAAAAACTCACCAGATTACACATCATCTGCAGAAAGTAAAGGGTACCTAACATTTCAGGCCTCACACCTTCGAAAAAGTATGAGCAAAATGCAGGCAGGCACCTCATAAAAAGGTGTGGGGTGAGAGGAAGAGAGGAGAGGAGGAAGAGGTAGAGGGAGTAGCACAGGTTAATGAGGGAATTTCAAACCCAGTGACAGCAAGAAATTCTAAACTTGCGCCCACCTTCCTCACCACCATTCGAACACCAAACATTCCTTCTCAGTGAAGCAACACTAAACTTGTGAATCTGTGGAGGTCATCTACTACATCCAGTGCTTCCATTGTGGCCTTCCCATCATTAGAGAGGTTGGAAATGGATTGAGAGATCATTTCAATTAGCATATTCACTCTGTCCACTGTAGTAACAGGGGCCTCCAAGTAGCTGACCATATTAATTCCACACACCATTCCCACACTAACATGTCTATCCATGGCCTCATGCACTACCAAACCAAATCTATCTGCACATTGAAGGAAATAACACCTAATATTCCATCTGGGCACTGTCCAACCACATGGCATTAACATTAAATTCTCCAATTTCCATTAATCATCCACTCCCCTGTCTCTCCCTTTCCCTATACCTCTGTCTGGGTCAGCCATTCCTTAACCCAGCAGGGAGTCAGAATACAGGGATCATATCCTGGTTGGCTGCAAGTTGGTAGTGGTGTCCCACAGAGGTTGGTATTGGGCCCACTTCTTTTTATGTTGTATATTAATAATTTAGATTATGGAATGAACGGCTTAGTGGCCAAGTTTGCAGTAGATGTGAAGGTAGGTGGAGGAGCAGGTAGTCTTGAGTAAACTGGGAGGCTGTAGAAGGACTTAGAGAGATTAGGCAAATGGGCAGAGAAATGAAATACAATGTCAGAAATAAATAAATGGGCAAACTATTTTTTTTTAAATGTGGAGAAAGTTGAAAATACCCAGATTCAAAAGGATCTGGGAGTCATCGTGCATGATTCCTTAAAGATAAACTTAAATGCTGAGTTGGTTGTGAAGAAGGCAAATGTAATGCTGGCATTCATTTCAAGAGGAAAAGTATATAAGATCAGGGATATGATGTTAAGTTTTTATAAGTCACTGGTGATATCTCACTTGGAGTATTGTGTGCAGTTTTGGGCAGCTCATTAAGAAAGGCTGTGCTGACATTGGACAGGGCTCAGAGGAAGTTCACAAGGATGATTTAGGAATGAAAGGGTTATCACAGGAAGAGCATTTGACAGCTCTTGGTCTGTACTCGGAATTTAAAAAGAAGGGAAGCTCAGTGACGTATTTTGAATGTTGAAAGCTGTGGACAGAGTAGATGTAGAAAGATTGTTTCCCATAGAAGGAGAAGAGGGCACAACAGGATTGAAGGGTGTCCACTTATATCAGAGACGTGGAGGTATTTCTTCAGCCAGAGAATGATAAATCAGTGGAATTTGTTGCCACAGACCATCGTGGAGGCCAAGTCAGTGGATGGATATAAGGAAAGATTAATAGCAGAATGGGCAGAGAAATGGCAAATGAAATTATACGGTCATGCACTTTAGCCAGGACATCAAAAATTCTGGGAGAATGCCAGGGAGTGGGGCTGAGTGGGAAAATGGATCAGCACATGGTTAAATGGTGGGGCTGACTCCATGGGCTGAATAGCCTATTTTTGCTACAATGTCATGATTTTATATCCACCTTCGTCCTCTTACCTGTTAGCCTGTGCTCCTCCCCATGCCCCTTCACCATCTTCTCTCCTTTCCCCCTCTCCCCCCACATTTTCATTCAGCCACCTGCCTGCTTTTTGCTTCTCTCTTGATGAAGGGTTCAGGCCCAAAACATTTACTTCCTATAGCTGCTGCTGACCTGTTGAGTTTCTCCAATACTTTTTGTGGACTCCACTCCACTTTCCTGCTTAATTCCTGTTGATTCTTTCCACAGTTATTCCACAGGTTCATATGCCCGAAGCAATCTCAGTTTTTGTGCCAGAAAACTGAAGATCCCACTCTATCTCTGCACACAATACAATGAAAATTTCAATCTAACTGTTCTCTACTACCCTTTGCCCCAACTAATGAGTTTCCCCTGCAAATGAATTCCTCCTACCTTTTGCCTAGTTACCCACACTCTTGTTCGGCTCCGAATCATGGATCCTCTACCGGCATCACCTACGGCTCCTAGAACGCTTCCACCAGCGTTGTCTCCGCTCCATCCTCAACATTCATTGGAGCGACTTCATCTCCAACATCGAAGTACTCGAGATGGCAGAGGTTGACAGCATCGAATCCACGCTGCTGAAGATCCAACTGCGCTGGGTAGGTCACGTCTCCAGAATGGAGGACCATCGCCTTCCCAAGATCGTGTTATATGGCGAGCTCTCCACTGGCCACCAAGACAGAGGTGCACCAAAGAAGAGGTACAAGGACTACCTAAAGAAATCTCTTGGTGCCTGCCACATTGACCACCGCCAGTGGGCTGATATCGCCTCAAACCATGCATCTTGGCGCCTCACAGTTCGGCGGGCAGCAACCTCCTTTGAAGAAGACCGCAGAGCCCACCTCACTGACAAAAGACAAAGGAGGAAAAACCCAACACCCAACCCCAACCAACCAATTTTCCCTTGCAACCGCTGCAACCGTGTCTGCCTGTCCTGCATCAGATTTGTCAGCCACAAACGAGCCTGCAGCTGACGTGAACATTACCCCTCCATAAATCTTCGTCCACGAAGCCAAGCCAAAGAAGAAAAGAAATTGGCATATTAATTATTTAAAGTATTACATTTGTTTTCATTCCTAGCATTACCTTACACCCCCTGCACCAGTCTCATATGATATGCATTTTGAAAACTGGTTCATCTTTTGCTGTACCAATTTCATGCTGGTTCTCCCATTCCCGTCTACAAATGTGTTATGTTATTCCTGAATTTCACCTGCTCCCACCATGGCACTTAATTCACAAAATACCCAGTATTATATGTGGATTGTGAAGGAACATTGTGAATGGCGGAGAGTCCCGTGACCTCCCTGTCTGAAACCTTTGAAACCTATCACCTGCCAATCAAGGTTGGCCTCCGGACACCCATTAGTGCATACCTTACTGTTGGCTCATTTAATTGACTCAGTGTCACCACTAGCCAGATGCCCAACTCAGAATAGGATAAAACATCAATTTATTTTGTTCTTTCTTCTTCTTGGTTCAAGCCCCTGGTATCGCTCTATGCCAGGCCAGTACAGTGAAGGAGTCCTGAGTAAGGTGAGCACTACACTTAAGCTGAGCCATAGGACTGTGATAGATCAGTAGTTGTAGCGACCCGCACCCCCGATGGTATCGGGAATCAGGTGTGGTTTGAAAGTCCCTGTCTGTGAAGTGTGTAGATGTATGGGAGCGCGTACACGATAGGTGGCCACTGGTATTGGAGTCTAACATGGGTCCGATGTGAATGTTATAGAGTTGTTTAGTAGTAGAGTAATAAAATATTGTTTGACGTCTTCCCATTTGTCTTCCATGCGCTCAATAAAGTTACCTTTAATTTTAACATTTGTGTCTGGACTTGTCTCTCTGTGAACCTGATACAAGTACTTCCCAAACACCAACAACACCTGGGCAGCTGATTTTCTCTGGTTTCATAAAAGTAACTATTTTCTAGATAAGATTGAAAACACAGGAGATGCGCAGTTTCTAAGAACTGATGCAAGGCTAACATTTCAGAGGGAACCAGTTTTGATGAAGGATCAATGATGTGAAATGATAACTGTTTCTCTCTTCAGTCATGAATATTCTGTTTTTATTTTTAATTTCCAGCAACAGCAAGTTTATTTTGTTTTTCTAACACTATTAGGGCTTGCCCTTTCGCTAAAGTATATAGAGTTAAAAATGCCCAAGAATCATGGAATAATCAGGGGAAAGCATGGACCTGCGTTTACTTATTTTCTTCAATACCTGTTAGTTTGCTGGTATATGGTGCCCTTTATTGAATTGAAACAATGTTACTCACCATTTATCCATTTGTTGCTCTGCTTGCTGCCTTCATCATTAAATTGTGAATTCTCTGACCACATCTTTTTAATTTGTTCATTCTCACTGATCTTCAAATGTATTTATGCTACATTAATTCAATATTTTTCTGATGGCTGCTTAGATGTTCTGTCATGCTCATTAATAATCTTTGCTTCTGTGAGCAGGTGGCCATATTTTATCATTTAGAAATCATGTTATTTAGCAGCAAAAAAAATGATGAAATTACACTTGAATGCTATTATTTTCCATTTTTAATCACCAGTCATTCGCCTGCCAATTCTGGAATCCACTATTTTAAGGTCTGCAATTCATCACATTCATAAAACTTCAAACACATACAATACTTCAACCTTTGGGAGTTAATGTGCCATATAGATTTATCTACCTTTTATTGCTGCATTTCATTCTCTTTGCTTTTCTATTGACTTCAATGGAAAGAAAAAAAATGAGTGTCATGTGTAATGGGCTGCCAATTCAACATCACTGGCTTAAAAACATCACTCAACACTTGGAGTGAATCACCAAGGGAAATAGACTGGTAGAAACAAGAATTTCATCTTGGTGCAATCATAGAGGTTCATCAAGAAGGATCAAAAAGCAAAATCAGAACAGGAAACCAAACACTAGGAATTTCTTTACAAGTCGATACAAGATTTTTTAGTTAGAAGGTATCTATTTTTGTATGCTTCATTTTAACAACTCAAAAGGTACACTGAAATGAAAAAGATTGTGATGTTTAGTTACTTTCATTTTCAATTTACTACTTTAATACAGCCTTCATAATATAGACTCCAGACTCCAAAGCAATGGTTGGTGTAAGGGTTATGGTGACGTGAAATGACTTGCAAATATATTTTTCCCAAGAAACTAATAGCTAGAAAAATGTTTATGAATTCTTAGAGTGTCTCTATGGTAACAGCCTTTTGCCAAGGTCTTTTTTCTGTGTGTTTAATATAACCAAGGTTTTAGTTTGAATTTTACTTTTATTCTGTGAGGGACCAGAGAAAGAAGAAGACGGTTCAGGTAATTTCTTTTACCATGTAATTTTGAAAGTATTAATGTATTTATAGTTCATTGTCTCTTTATTAATTGTTTTAAGTATAGTTTACTGTCTTAAGAGTTCAAACCAACTGAAAATTTCAATGATACTTTAGAAAAGACTTTTCATTAACGAGTCAAGATAAACGATGTCTGCATGTTTGTCAAGTGATTATAAAAAATAGTTTTAAGTTAAAGAAACCTGGATTATTGACTTGTTAGTCAAAAAAATAAACTAATTAAGTAAAAGAAAATCTGGATTATTGACTCATTAGTTAATAAAATAGACTATTTATAGTCAAAGAAACAGACTAGTGACTTGTTAGTCAATAGAAGATGGATCTTCAAGCAAGACTCACATACCACTTTAAGTATTCCCTATGCAATTTGTGCTCTGTGATTAGTAAAGGATTGCTTAAGGTGGTATGTGAGTAGGTGAGTAGGAAGGGAAGGCTGAGAATCACTGCTCGAAACCCTATTATTACTGCAATATTCTGCCTGAGAAAAATTGTCATTATTTGCATGGCCCATTTCCTTTCAAGTTATGAAACCATGCACATAAAGAATCAATTAGGTATAACTAAAACAGTAGTTTTCAAACATTTCTTTCCACCCACATTACCCACGTTAAGCAAATCGTTGCTAATCTCAGAGCACCGATGGCATAGGGAATACTTAAAGTGGTTTGAGAACCACTGATTTAGTCAAATGAACTGGACTTATTAGTCAATGGAAAATTGGAAATTTCATTTGGTAGAGAAGACTGGATAGTTTGGGCTCTGTTTAGAGCAGATCAATAAGAAGACATCTCAACAACCAAGTCCATTAAGAAGCAAAAAAGCCTTCTGTGTATTTATTACAGATGAGAACACAGTTTGGCACATTGGATCCATTTGTCCTATGAAGACTTGTTTAGATTTTGGAGAGATTGTTGTGCATGTTTGATCTGTGATTTCAATGAATGGCACAATGAAGAAAACAGCAACTGCAGCTGCTAAAGAGCTATGTGTCAAGAAGATGAAGAAAACAGAACTTATAGATGAATTGCAAAGTCAGCAATTAGGTACAAAGGGAAACAAAGAGGCTCTTCAAGCAAGACTGAGGGAAAAATATAGATAAGGCAAAGAATGCAGCTGTTAGGGATACACATCCCACAAAATTACTGCAAAAACCATTAATAGAATTTGAGATAGAATTTGTAATAGTGGCTGAAGCTATATTGCACAATGGTGGTGTGGAGGATGAACAATTCAAAATGGTTAGAGATTGAAGTAATACATGACATGCAGAATCTAATAGGACCTAGCAATAGTGTGTCAAATACTACTGGCAGAAGGAGCTCTAGAGCAGACTCCAAAGTTTCAAGTACTGAATCTATGTGTTTAAAAATTCAAGCAGATAAAGCACCTCTTAAAGTGGAACATGAAATGTTTTAGTTTGAATTGGATTTAGAATATAAGGAAGAGCTACAACAGATGTAGTGACCGAGAGTAGAGAAGTAGCTAAGAATGGAGGAAATGAAGCTAAAAATGCAAAAGAAACAGGTGGAATTGGACAAAATAATTGCTCTTATTGAGGCTGGACCACAGGCACTAAAAAGCTCAGTGGTATTTGGTGCTCAAAGTAAATTATTGAAAGCATTAGGTTTTGAGGAAGAACTTCAGAAAAAAAAGAAAATATTAATTACCAAAGCTGAGCAATTGATAGAACTACAAGAAGCGCTTGGTCAAGGACTAAGCAGATTAAGACTTGGTACTGAGCCAGTGCTACAGCCACAATACATCTTTGGACCTGGACCAGGCAGGTTAAGGCATGGGCCTGAGCCACCATTGTCTGTGCCAGATGTGTAAGATCCCGAATTAATCAGGTTGATTCAAAGAGCCAGAGATCAAACCCAAATGATGGCCACAATGGACAAAGATGGGGGCCAAATGCCATCTTTTGCAGACTCATACCAGGCACTCCTGGCAAGTATTATAAATCCAGATGGACAAAGTAATGTGTGCCTAGCCAAGACAAGTCAAGAGGAATTAGCTGCATAGTTAATTCAGTGACAGACCCTTCCTCTTCTCTTTTCAAGATAAAGATTCCACATTTTGATGGTGACCCACTTCAATTCCAAGCATTTATGAAAAGCTTTGAATGCAGTACTGAAATTAAGAGTCAAAGCTTAGAGGATTGTCTATATTATTTGCAGTAGTTCATGAGTGGATGACCACAAAATCTTGTAAAGAGTTGCCAGCATATGGCTCTGAATGAAGGATTCAAACAAGCTAAGTGATTACTAGAGAAGCATTTTGGTGACAAGTAGAGAATTTCTAGAGTTTATATAAAAAGACTGTTTCACGAACATTAATAATACCAGAGGACACGAATCATTTACAAGCTTATGCCCTCTTTGACAGAGGGTGTTGCAAAGTCATGACCAAGATTTGGCATCTTTGAGAGCTTGAAATACCTCAGAATATGGTAAACAATGTAGATCAATTACCCAACTGGACGAGACCTATAGAGAAGACAAGTTGTTGAATATCAAAGAAGATACTATGTGACAGCTACTTTTAAGGATTTGGTGGAGTTCATTGAAGGACAAGTGCATGTT
Organism: Narcine bancroftii; assembly: GCF_036971445.1. Classification (NCBI taxonomy): domain Eukaryota; kingdom Metazoa; phylum Chordata; class Chondrichthyes; order Torpediniformes; family Narcinidae; genus Narcine; species Narcine bancroftii. Next base: position 180,565,432 of record NC_091474.1, read on the forward strand.
GTCACAGATCCAGTGTATGGAATTAAATGTACACAAAAAGCGAGTAAAGAAGTTGAGAAGTCCAAATCATATCCTCAACCAAAATTGAAGTAAAGTACATTTATCATCTCTTTCTAACAGTGTTGGATAAAGAAATTAATGTTTGTCTGTTGAGAAGGAGTTTTTGTCATGTAATAATAAGCATGATTTGGGAAAGTGTGCTCAGATGGAAAAGACACATAATGAAAAAAATTGCTTTTTTGAAGGAAAATAGAGTATGTTTTAGCTGTCCATGTAAAGGACACATCAGCAAAACCTGCAAAAAGTGACTCAGCTGTGACATATGCAATCAAAGGCATCTTAAGATACTACGTCTTCAAAGAAAAGAAGAATACTGAAAAGGATCAAATGTTGATGAAAGCAGAAGAAAACAGTACTTAAGCTTTAGTATTGACAAGTGTTCTTACTGGGACCAGTGCAGATAACTGCAAACTCTCAACTGTGCAATTAAGGCCAAGGATGGGAATGCAATGATACGTCCACATGCATTTCTTGACCTAGGCAGCACTGCATCTTTTTGCACTGCGGGGATTATGAATAAGCTTAAACTTCAAGGAAAAAAGACAAATATTCTATTGAAAACCATGGGACAAAAAAGAGCTGTTTAAACTAATGTGGTTTCAGGGTTAGAGGTTGCTGGAATACAGCGATGATCTTTGTGACCTTCCACATATTTACATTTAGAAGTCTATGCCTGTGCATAGAGGAAGCATCCCACATCAAAATTATATGGATCAGTGGTCACATTTGAGGAAGGTTTATATACTGGAAAATAGTTCTGAGAGAGAGATGCTAAGTGGTTTAAATGCACTAAAGGGTCTGGAACCAATAGAAGTAATACTGAGTGTGAGAGATGGACCATACGTTATTAGAACTATGCTTGAATGGACAATTAATGGGCCATTAGAAAGAAATAATGATGTTGCTCAGAAACAGTCAACAAGTATCAATAGATAAGTTGTGAAACTTAATGAAACATTGAAACAACCATTCAAGTCAGACATTTCTGAACACCTTGATAGCAATCACAAATCTCCAAATACATCGTCGAACATGATTACTGAAGAAATTACGGCATGTTTTAAAATGAGCAAACACTGAAAATTGTGCTGATGGTATAAAGGAGTATTTCACTGACTATTTGGTACAACTACCTTCAGAGTACAAAATGTTGAGAAAGGACTTGGAAATATTGGATAATCCAGAAAACAGTGACCAAAAGGGTTTTAACTTTGCACTTGGAAATAACACTGAATCTCATGATTCTTCAGTTTTGAAAGTAATCAAGAGATAAGATCAGAGAGCAGTTGACAAGAATGGAGAATTAATTGTAAATAGAATTTCAAGTGTAAGAAAAGAATAACTGCTAAAGAAATGAATGCAGTTATTGAAGAAAAGGATGAAACCTTATTAAGATGCATACAGTTGAAAAATGAGATTCAGTTTTTGAAAAAGAAAACTGACTATGGAAAACAACCAAAGTACATTCTTGAAGACCCAATTAATAAAAGCAGAGAATCTAATAAAAAATTCAAGATAAATCATCAGAAAATGACACTGAATTGAAAGTTGTAAAATTGGATCCAGAATTACAATAGAAGCCAGAGTGGCTGTTAATAAATTTGAGGAACCAATGTTATTTAAGTTCTACCTTTCCTATAACCAAATGCAGAAGAAAAAGAAAAAGAGAAGACCCATCTTGTGCCCTAAAGAAAGTAAAAACCTTGGAAACTAAAAATAGCTTTATGAGCACACCAATTACCAAAGTCTGTCTTTTACAAGAGAGCTTTAATGATTGATTTTCACATTCTTTTGAATATTTACCCATTGTATCACTATATTTGATTTTTTTTGTGTGGTAATTATTATTTTTAGATATATAATTAGGGGCTGGTTTTGTAAAGGTTAAAATAACTTGAAATGACTTGCAAATATATATTTTTGCAAGATATTAGCAACTAACATATTGTTTATGAATTCTTGGAGTGTATCTATGGTTTAAAAAAAACTTAAGCCAAGGTCTTTTTCTGTATGTTTAATATAAGCAAGGTTTTAGTTTGAATTTTTTCTTTTGTTCTGTTAGGGACCAGAGTAAGAAAAAAAATCAGATAATTTCTTTGACCATGTAATTTTGAAAGTATTAACATATTAATAGTTTATTGTCCATCTATTGATTGTTTTAAGTATAGTTTACTGTCTTAAGTGTTCAAATAAACAGTGAAAAACTCAATACTACTTTGAAATGGATTTTTCATTAACGAGTCAAAACAAATGATGTCTGCATGTTGCTCAAGAAATTATAGAGGAAAACAATCGCAATAGTTGTCTTCAGAATGTGGTCACTACATTCAGACAAAGCTTACAACCCATCAGACATCAGGCTCATTAGATGTCAAACCCCAATATCTGGCCTACAAATTCAACTAACAAGCCTGGAGATCACGATAGTATTGTTGTTATAAGTCCAACCAGACAGATATGACTCATAAGCCAGTTATTTGAGAGTTGTTCCCTTTGGTTGTATATTGTCCTATTGTTCAGTTCAAGTTAAAATTTATTGTCACATGTACCAAGATATGTTTTTTTCAAGCAGAACAGCTAAATAGCTCAGATCTCATGCAGCACACATAGATCAGCTGGACACAATACAAAACTGCAGAGTTTCAAAGAGAGATCAGATGTTGTGGAGCAAAGCCAACATAGTTTTATTATTGCGAGGGTCATTCAAAATCTGATAATGTCAGGAAATAAATTGTCCTTTAATTTGGTTATGCATGATCTCATCATTAATCTTCCTCCCTCCATTTGGGGGGAGGGGAGGGGGTGGTTGAAGAGAGTATTGCCACAGTGGTATGAGTCTTTTAAAATGATAGCTGTTATCCAAGGGAGTAGGAAGTTTATCTGGAGTCAAATGAGGAATATGGAGTACATGAGATGACCTGAGCCGAGTTCACAATCCACTGTAGTTTCAAAATCACACTTTGATGTATCCTAACATCTTTCAATGGTCCACCTGTAGAATTACTTAATGGATGCAAGTGATATGCTAAATAACCTCAGGCTTCTGAAGAAGTAGAAGCACTGGTGTGCTTTCTTGGCAATAGTGTCAACATGGGTGGAATATTTCAGGTCAATGGAAAGACTTACATCCAGGAACATAAAGCTGCCTACTATCTCCACCCCATTATCATTGATATGGACCAGGGAGTGAACTCTGCTTCCTCTATGATATTGAGGAAGAAATTTTCCTGTCACAAAGCCATTAGCCCTTCTATCTTCTTTCAACATTCCAAACTGTCATTGTTACAGATCTTGCCAATGTAATCTGTGAATATATACATAGAGTTGGAGCAGTATTTGACCACACAATCATGAATGTACAGGGAATGTAATGAGGGGCTGAGTACACATAGAGGGGGTGCTGTTACCAATCCTCGCTAATTGCAGCATGCAAGTTAGAAAATTATAGATCCAAATGCAGAGTGGGATGCTGAAGCCAAGGTCATGGAGTTTGAGGGTGAGTTTGTTTGGTACTATTGTGTTGAAGATCATGCTGTAGTCAATGAATAACATAAAATGGGAAAGATGTGATCACACTGATAGGGTTGAATTATTGGCTGCTCAATAGTCAGAGAGGATTTGAGGAGCAAATCCGTACAAAGATAGCAGAACAATATAAGAAACAGAAAGTTGTGACAGTAGGAGATTTTAACTTTCCACATATTGACTGGGACTCCCACACTGTAAAAGGGCTGCATGGCTTGGAGTTTGCCAAATGTGTTCAGGAAAGGTTTCTAAATCAATATATAGAGGTACCAACAAAAGTGTATGGAATGTTTGATCTCCTATTAGGGAACCAGAAAGGTTAGGTGCCAGAGATATGTGTAGAAGAACATTTTGGGTCCAGTGACCATAATGTCATGAGTTTCAAGTTAATTATGGATAGGGATAGGTTTGATCCTCAAGTTGAGATTCTAAATTGGAGAAAGACCATTTTTGTGGAAATAAGAAAGGATCAAGGAAGAGTGGATTGGGATAAACTGTTTTCTGGCAAAGATGTGCTCAGTAAGTGGAAGGTGAAATTTTGAAAATGCAGAGTTTACATGTTCCTGTCAGGATGAAAGGCAAAGTTAACAAATATAGGGAACCTTGGTTTTCAAGGGACATTAGCGATCCGGTTAAGAAGAGAGAGATGTACAGAAGTTATAGGCAACAATGAGTAAATGAGGAACTAGAAGAGTATAGAAAATATAAGAAAATATTTAAGAAATAAATCAGGAAGGCAAAAAGAAGACATGAAGTTGCTCTGGCAGATATTATGAAGGTAAACCCAAAGGGTTTCTACAAGTATGTTAAAATTGACAAAATTGGTCCCCTAGAAGATCAGAATGGTCGTCTATGTGTGGAGCCTCATGAGATGGGGCGATCTTAAACAGTTTTTTTTTGCAACAGTATTTACTCAGGAAACTGGCAGAGTGTATAAGGAAGAAAGGGAAAGAAGCAGTAGTGCATAAAATATATCAAGATTAAGGAGGAGCAGATGATTGCTGTCTTACAGCAAATAAAGACGGATAAATCCCCTGTGCCTGACATGATATTCCCTTTGACATTAAGGGAGATGAGTGTAGAAATTAAGGGGCTGAGGCAGAAATATTTAAAATGTCCTTAGCCACAGGTGAGGTGCCGCAGGATTGGAGGGTAGCTCATTTTGTTCTGTTGTTTAAAAAAGGCTCCAAAAGTAAACCAAGAAATTACACAGCATTGAGCCTTACATCAGTAGTAGTTAAATTAATGGAGGGTGTTCTGAGAGATCAGATATACATGTATTTGGATAGCCAAAGGCTGATTAAGGATAGTCAGCATGGACTTGTGTGTGGTAGATCATGCTTAACAAATCTTATAAAAGGAGCTTACCAAAAATGTAGATGGAGGAAAGGCTGTGGATGTTGTCCACATGGACTTTAGTAAGACCTTTGACAAGATCCCACATGGGAGGTTAGTTCAGAAGGTTTGGACACTAGGTATCCACGGAGAAGTTGTAAACTGTATTTGAAATTGGCTGAATGGTAGAAGACAGAGAGTGGTAGTGGATGATTGCTTCTCAGACTGGAGGTCTGTGACTAGTAGTGTGCCTCAGGGACCAGTGCTTGGACCATTGTTGTTTGTTGTCTATATCAATGATCTGGATGATAATGTGTAAAATTAGATCAGCAAGTTTGCTGATTACACTAAGACTGGAGGTTTTGAGGACAGTGAGGAAGGCTTTCAAAGCTTGTAGATGGATCTGGACAAACTGGAAAAATAAGCCAAAAAATGGCAGATAGAATTTAATGCAGACAAGTGTGAGGTGTTGCATTTTGGAAGGTCAAAACAAGGCAGGACATACACAGTAAATGGTAGGGCACTGAGGGGTGGGGAGGAATAAAGGGATCTTAAAATACAATTACATAATTCGCTGAAAGTGGTGTCATAGGTAGACAGGGTTGTGAAGAAAGCTTTTAGGGTGAAAAGGGAAAGGTTTAGGAGAAAATTAGAGGAACTTCTTCACTCAGAGAGTGGTGGGTGTGTGGAACGAGCTGCCATCTGACATGGTAATTGCAGGCTCAATCTTAAGTTTTAAGAATAAATTGGATAGATATATGGATGGATGAGGTCTGGAGGGTTATGGAATGAGTGCAGGTCAGTGGGACGAGCAGAATGATTTTTCAGCACAGACTAGAAGGGCTAAATGGCTTGTTTTCTGTGCTGTAATGTTCCATGGTTCTATGTCCTTCTTGTCCGTGCATTCCAAGGCAGAGTGTAGGGACAAGGAGATGGCAGCTACTGTGAACCTGAATGGGTCAAGGTTATCAACAGAAAGATTTGAGAGGATAGACAGAGCTGATTTAAGATTCACTGACAAAACCATACATGTAGTTAGATGCTGTTATATTCTATTTCTACATGCCATGCATTCAAGCTCAATTGACCATTTTAATTAAGCTGTGAGATATGAGGTATGCAATAAGAGGTCCCTCAAGACTTGTACCACCAGGTTTAGGAACAGATGCTACCCCCCCACCATCAGACTCCTCAACAACAAACTCAATCATGAACTCGTTTAAGGTCTCTTACTTGAGCATTTTAATTATGCTTTTTTTATAATCTCTTTGCATTGTACAGTCAGTTTGTTTACATTTATTATGTTTACAGTTCTTTAATTGTTTACATGGATATATTGTGTACAGTTTTTTTCACTATCAATACATGCTCATTCTGCAGAAAAAAGGAATCTCAGGGTTATATATGATGTTATGTATGTACTCTGACTTGTCCCAGGAATTAACTGGGTCAGGGACCAGTGGAAAAAGAAAACTGTCAGCACACCAGAGTCAAATGATATTATTTCACGCTGGGAATTAACCACCTCAACCCCTACTCATATCCCTGGCGTCAGCTGATGCCAGCGTGGTGATAAAACCAGTGGAAAAGGGACAGCAGAAAATCACCTGTTTCCAGTTGAAGGTAGAACACTCCAATCCCTGGGGATGAATTAAGTCCCGGTTAAGGGTGGCCCAGTGGAAACAACACAAATGGCTTTCTATTCTGGGACACTGCACAGACAATTAACTGGGATGCCAGTGGAAAAGGGGCTTATGATTCATTCCTGTTGAGGAAGCTTAATTAATTTGAGAAACTTCACTTGCTGGACTTATTACGTTATGATGTTACAAAGGAACAGATTGCTTTGGAATGAATGATTAGTTTTAATTAAATAAGTGAGGAAGAATTTAAAGAATTTTATAAGAGAAAGAGTCAAATAAGACTCACCATGCTGTTTTGCATAACCCAAAATTTGATCGCTCTTGTCTGAGGAAACAGGATCTCTTTAATGTGGTTCATTCTGTGGACATCTATTTTTTGCATTCCTTTTAGGAAGAGAAAGTCTGGTTTCTAGAGTGGGAGAGAACAGCCAGAGCATAGCTTGATATTCCATAGAACTCTGAGCTGTAGTGATCTACAAGGCTGAGTTCTATTGCCAAAGGAAATTGCAGAAGAAATTCCCAGATTCCACCAACACCATCCAAATTAGTCTGTTTTACCTTTTCTTTACAATCACCTTAACATCAAATAGTTTTGAGCATGTGGAAAGTTCATTAAAATGTATTTGAGGTTCAAATTCCTGCCTTTCCATAGTTTTGTGCCCATGCTGTAAGAATCAAATATAAATCCTCCTTACCTTCCTGTAACCCAGGTTCCCAGCTGGGAACACTGAAGTACACACTTCGCATTGAATCTTTCTATCTTATCCACCTGCATTTGTGAATGCATAACCAAATTTTATTATTATTATTATTATTTTTTTTTTATAATGCTCGTTGATTTGCAAATATGAGACCCCATCTGCGCATGTGCAGTCATTTAATCTGTTTGACTTGCAGCATGGGCGCCATTTTGAGCGCCAACAAAAGGTCGAAAAAAGTCAGTAAATCGTGTTTAAGATGATCCGACTAATGTAGGGATGCCAAGCGCGAACACCAGGAAGACCATCCCTCAAAGGAGGTAAGCATAAAGCAATCCAGGGAAGCCAGTGGGAGGCTCATGGGCCCTGAGGTGGGGGAGGAGCGCAGCGAAAAGGCCTCGAGCTCACAGAGCTCCAACAGCACAACCGAAGCACCAAAGAACCAGCTGGCCTGGCAGGGAGCAGTCAACCTGCTGAGAAGCAGCAATGCCAACCTACCTCCATTGGGGGTGGGATCAGGCGATAGTGGCCTATCCTCGTGGAGGGTGGGGCAAAAGTCTGGCTGCACTGACCTAGCTTAGCTGAAGTTGGGGTCCGACATGTCTGGCAGTGATATAGAAATGCCACCTCAGGAGGCGAGCTCAGTGAGGGAATGTCTCTTCAGTTCTAGTGGCAGGGAAGAGGAGGTGCCTTCACTTAGTAAGACAAGGCCTGGCCACTCTACAACCCACTCGTCAGGCATAGTTAATCAGCCCCCTCGATGGGCGAGGATGACCACCAGCTGCGCAAAAAGCCTGAAAAAAGGCAACGTAAGTATCTCTGATCCACAGGCACCCACTTGATCGGAGTCCAAAACAAAAGCCTGCTGGAGCGCAGAGCCCACGACCAATGAGGAAATCAGATCTCGCTGAGACTGGACAAGTTGAAAGGCATGATATCAGCAACCGTGAGTAAACCACAAGTGCCTTCTGAGCAGGGAGAAGAATCTTATTTTCAATATAAATGGGACGAGGTAGAGCCCAAGGGGCCTGACGTGGAAATCGAATCCCCTAACCTCCAATACACTACTCCCATTGGTCGGGATGAGAGAAAAGTTCCATCAATCGCAGCAAAATTTGCAGTACCGAGGGGCATTGGGCAACCCCTCGATGAAGAAATCACGAGGTCAATATCATATCTGGTATCTGATGTCTTGAGAAAGATGGTGCTAGAGGACTCGTTTAAAAAAAATACCCCCACCCAGTCAATTGCCCTCAGCTGGATGTACCGCAATTTGGGGCAATTTGAACATCCCCATAAGAGCCAAGGACATGAACCTACCAAGATTACAGGGCTCTCTGGTTAAAGGTATCATTGTGTTTGCCCAGACACCGTTGTCAGATATAACAGAGACACAACAAGATGTGCTGGGGTTGCTCTCCCTTGCCAATTACGAATTTAATGCCTTCCGGAAGGAGCTGATAAAACCTGATCTAAATGTTTGCTATGCTCATTTATACAAACCCACTAATCCTGTCACTAAATTTGTCTTTGGTGATGATCTGAGTAAACAGGTGAAGGACCTGAATGAGCAGCAGAAGGCAGAGGCTGGAGTGGTTAGAGGTTCGAGAGTACAGGCAAGAGTAACTGCTATGTTTCATCCCTTTCGCAGGTACACGGGGGGCTTTAAGAGATGATATCCCTCTCAGGCGGCACCACCATGCAGGCATTTTTTAGGGCAAAGCCCTCTGTGGAGACAGCAACAACAGAATTTTTCCACCCAAACCTCTTCGCAGAGGTCGAGCCAGATTACACAGCCATGCCGGCCAAGCATGTTGAAAAAAATTGAGCACCACCTATGGACAGCAGAGTACATTTTCTAATTATGATGATAAGATTGTGGGCGGTCGATTAACAATGTTCTTTAGCCAATGGTATAATATTACTACTGATGCTAATGTACGGCATACAGTATCTGGGTATCAAATCAAGTTTGACCCACAGAAATTCCCTTCAGTTAGAAGTAAAGGCTTATACAATTATATACTCAGCACCTAGCTCATGGAAGCTACATATAAAGAGGTTATGGCTTTAGAACGCAAAAAAAAATGTAATAGAAAGCTGCTGCTGTGAAGAGAATGAGTTCATATCAAACATATTCTTGAGACCTAAGAGAAATGGGGAACGAGAGTGATCTTAGATTTATCTGACCTTAATGAGTATATCTTATACCAACATTTTAAAATTGACACGATTCACTCTGTTATACCTTTATTACATAAGGGCTATTTTATGGGATCCGTCAATTTACAAGATGCTTATTATTCAGTATCTATTCACCCACTCTCGAGAAAGTACCCGAAGTTTATTTGGAAGGACAAATTGTGGCCATATAAGGCACTACCTAATGGACTTAGTTCTGCACCCAGAATATTTACCAAATTGCTGAAACTGGTTTTCTCCCAGCTCAGTAAAGAGGGACATATGGTGATGGGTTACTTGGATGACACCATCGTGATTAGCAGGTCCATGGCGAAACACAGAGAGCAGTGAACGCCATTACAGCACTGCTGCAGGAACTGGGATTTATTATACACCCAGAAAAATCAGTCCTCAGCCCAACCAGAAAAAGTAAATTCCTCGGGTTTCTCTTAATAACGGAATCTATGAGAATAACTCTGCCAGAAGATAAAAAGGTGAAAGTTTTTCAGGCTTGTAGAGCTTTGATTGCAGAATCATATCCCTCTATATGTAAAGTAGCAAAAGTAATTGGAAAATTGGTGGAACTTTCCCAGCCGTTCGGTGCAGTTCGTTAAAATATAGATTCCGGGAAAGAGATAAAGTACAAGCCTTAAAGGTCACCAGGGGTCATTTTGATAGACCTATGTGCTTATCACAAGAGGCTAGAGCAGAACTTGCGTGGTGGACGACAAATGTATCAGAGGATTACCGTATGCCATGATAGAGATTAGAAAGTTTGATATGAAAATCCAATCAGATACTAGTGGTAAAGATGGGCCACCATAGACTTAACTACCTCTGTCGGTAGCAGATGGACTATTCAAGAGATTAGACTGGCATCAGCATCTGGTATTAACTTCCCAGAAATATTGGCAGCTCAGTTGGCACTGAAATCATTCTGTTCAGAGAAAAGGGGTATACATGTGTTGATGAGGTTAGACAACACCTCAGCAGTAGCATACCTGAATAAAATGGGAGGCTTGATGTCCTCATCACATAACTGGCTTGCAATACAGACATGGAGTTGGTATATTAAAAGGAATATCTGGATTACAGCCGTGTATTTGCCAGGGTGACTGAACTACCAGGTGGATTTGATGTTTAGAAAGTTCAATGATAGAACTGAATGGATGTTGGGGGAAAGAGTTTTAATCTGATAGTACAAAATTTTGAGTTGCCAGAGATCGATCTTTTTGCATCCCATTTAAATGCCAGAGTACCGAGATATGTATCCTGGTTGCCAGACCCCCAGGCAGAAGCCATAGACACCTTTACGATTGATTGGGAAAAATTGAATTTCTATGCTTTCCCCCCCCCACTTCTCATTAGTAGCTTAAGTTCAGGAGGATGGGGCCACTGGACTCTTCGTGGTGCCAAATTGGCCTTCCCAGTCCTGGTTACCAATGCTGAATTAGATGCTGCTCGAATGGCCTTTACTGTTGAGAAGGAGCAAGGAACTGCCAGTTCAGCCAATATCTCTCCTTTCCCCATCTTCTCACTCATTTCGATCACTTATGTTGCAGGATTGACATTAAAAGTTTGGCGTAAAAGGATTGTAGCTGAAAATGGTGGACATTATTTGTGCTTCATGGAGAAAGCCAGCTCGAAAGGAATATGCCACTTATGTTAATAAATGGCAACTGTTTTGTTTTAATGAGCATTACAATGTTAATTATGTTTTGGTTTCAGGTGTTTTGCATTTCCTCACTGATTAGTTTTATGTTCACGTAGCCAGTTATAGTGCTATCAATACGGCCAAGAGTGCTTTGGCAGCCTTCCTGACTCTACGTGACACCAAACACTGTCAGGAATCATCCCCGATTTCAAGATTCATGAGGGGAATATTTCACTTACATCTGCCTATGTCATGTTATCACGCCATCTGGTAATGTTAAAGTTGTGTTGGATTTGTTGCGACATTTGTTGCCAGCGTACACTTTGGATTTGCATGATTTATCATGGAAATTGGTCATGCTTGTGGAACAAAGTTTAAATTGTACGCTTATCAAGAGGATGAAAGATTATGTGTGGTGCGGTACCTGAGACAATATATTAAATGTACTCGCGATATCAAAGGGGAAGAGAGATTCTTGCTTGTATGTTACAGGAAACCGCATCAGTGTGCATTCTCTCAGATCTTGGCCAGATGGCTAAAGAGGACCATGAGGTTGGCCAGAATGGATACCACTCAGTTTAGGGGTCACTCAACCAGAGAAGCAGCTAGATCTACTGCTAGTAGAGCGGAAGTCCCCATTTGGGATCTCATCCATCAGGCAGGATGGTCAAATGAAAGAACATGTAACAGGTTTTACAATAAACCTCTGAGGATGGAGGAGAAAATTTCACTGCAGCAATTTTACAGGCTGCCGATTGAATCGTGCCTCTTACTGGAGGTCCATTGGGGCTATGAAGAAAAGAGACCACTGAGCTTTGAAATCTCAGATTAGCGAACCAATGAGCATTGCAGAAAATAATGGAGCCCTCCCATAATTACTTAGAACGCTGATAAGGTAGTTTCTAGTGTTGCATGTATGCCTCACAATTAAATGCTCTTTTGACAGAATTATTCCAGTTGTCGTCCTTTTCGAGATTCAAAGATTGGCTGCACATGCGCAGATGGGATCTCATATTATCTCACCACTCCCATTACTCAAATAATAATCATTAAACTTCAAACTGGCAAGTTCTCGTTTAATGCTCCATTATTTCTTCTTGAAAATGTAGACTTGCAAAAAGGCTATTATTTATTATCTTTTCCTATGTGCCCTCTTGAAATGAATGCCTTGCCACTTCAGAGGATAGCTATGAGACAACCTCAAAAGCATTGGGTTTTCCAACACAAGGATGACAGATTTCCTTTTTATGAAGGATATTTAAAAATAATCTGCTGGCAATCATGACTAATGCTATATTTTGGATTTCAAGTCCTTTAACTGCTGAACTAGATAAAAGCAATAATCCTGTAGTCCATAAAGCCAAATGATACATCTGTACAGCAAAGGAAGAGTCTATTTCCCATTCATGTCTGCAATTATTCTTTAAAACACGTTTCTAATCAGTCTTAATTACAAATCTTACCTTGTATGACAGCAATATTTTTCTATTCAACTATTTAATCAATTCACTCTTTGAAATTACTAATCTAACTTTTATTCACCTTTTGAAGTACTTCATGGCTGATCATTAATAACTTGCTGTATATTTTACCCCACTTATGGTTACCTATGGTTCTTTAGACAATTTGTGTCCTCTAATTACTGTCCTTCTTGCCACAGTTTCTCTTTACTTCTCTTAACAAAATTAATCTTGATGAATGCCCTCAATATATCTTATTTTGGAGTGAAGTACAAAAGTATTAGCTAGCCCATATCTCACTTTCCCCTGGCAGTCATCTTTACAAGACAGTGGGGGTACGGTGGGGGGGGGGGGGGTGTGGGGAAACAATTTTCATAAGTAGCTGAGTTCATGTAAGATATCCTGAGAAGAACAAATGAATCCATAAGATGGCATAAGCTTTCTATTGCTGTAATCACCTAAGGGTCTAGTTAACAGCTGTCTACTAAAGTGATCAATGCTGATGCAATTTCTATTTTGCCTTTCATCATTTTGTACCTGTAAGAAGCTTCAGCAGAATTATTAAGATTTGTTATAAGACCAGGAATTGTTAAATTAAAATAAGATTATACTAACATTCAAAATCAATTTCTCATTAAAAGCATTCCTCCAAACTGAGAACTTAAAAAAAACTTGTTAAATTAATTCATTGGAATTCTCAAAATCTATCAACTCTCACGTTACAAATATTTAAATAGCTTATATCATTTTCACAAATCAAAACATTTTAAACCGCTGTCTATATAACCATTTACTGTGTTTTCCTCTTCTACTGCAGACTGACACAAAATACATTAAGTGACCATCATCTGGAGTTATTCCAGACCAGAGACTACATATAATGATTATTTTCCAAGCAACATCTTATAAAATAAGTAACTTTTAGTAAACAAGTTAATCAGTAAATTAACCTTCTGACCTAGAAAGTATAGAAAATGAGCTGGTTGTTGATAATATTTAATTTACATTGGAACTTCACAAGAACAATTTAACAAGCATGTATCATTCTGCCATTCATCAAACTGCAAACCCAGCCATATGCTTGAAACAAAGCACGATCTTGGTATGAGAATTTTTATATAAATCACTGCCAGCTTCTTCCTTATATGGGTGAGGTAATTTCAAATGAGCAACAGAAAAGATCTAGAATCAATTTTCTGCTCTGCCTATTATTTTGGGGAAAATAATGAATATTGAAATTAAGGACAAAAGAAATCAACAAAAATAACCATTCTGAGAAGAGTTTTCAGTTCCTATTTAGAAAATATGTGCACTTTCCAGAATGACCCTGCAAGTAAAGTTACAGATCTCTTTGCCAAGAATCTTTCAAATGCCACAGAGATTCTTGTGTTGCTTCAAGTCGACATCAAATTTGAACACTTGATTTCTATACTTCAGTACAAACATCTGCTGTCTACACCTGGTAGCTGCTAATTTCAGAGTGTGTAACCAAGAGTGAATCATAAAGGCATATGAGGTATTATTATTCTTTAAGAAAAACAGAAATTTGCAGTTGCATTTAAATACCTCTTTTTTTAAAAAAAAAATCCCATCCAGGATGAGCATTCTTTGATAGAGCAGCTTGAATTGGCAAAAAAAACCGCAATATTTTTATTTCTCATAGTTGCTATTTTTGGTATCTGCTGTTACAAGTTTTTGATTTTAAGGATTTTAAGCAACAATGTTTGTACATTTGGCAAACTAATTGTAGCTAAGAGAATGAATTAATGAATCTTGTGCAACTATTTAACGAGACAGTTGTTTAAAAACATGTTAAGGACAACCACTTTAATTTATAAAAGCACTGTAGACATCCAAAAAACACAACACCAAAAAATATCCAAGTATCTTGAAAAGTTTTATAATTGAAATGAAGAAATTATAGCATTCTAATTGTAAGGAGAATGATCTACCCAGGCAAGAGGAGAATAGATGATTTATGATTTATTTTTCTTTCCTATCCCATCTTTCTAATTTTCTCAAACACTAATCATTAACACTGTACATTGTTAATTCATATTATAGGATGGAAGGCAGGAGAGGTCAGGGTGTGTATCCAATTTAAACAATCTCCACTCACAACATTCCAAACATTTTGCCAGTGCCTCACCCAAACCTTTAACTTAAGATTAGTCATGAGCCCTCAGTAAATGTCCCATCCAACTAAGTTTTTTATCATCTTGTAAGGCTATTTCATCAGTCGAGGACAATTCATCACATCTTTTTGTACATATTATGGTATTCCACCAAAGTCTAGATCGGTTGCAGACCTGGACTAACACGAATAGTGCGGCAAACATTAAATATTTAGTTTGGTGTTCCATTGTCAGATGGAATATAAATATACTTATAAAGTTAAAATGCTTAGTGGTACTTACCTCTTCGCCCGAGAGATAGTAAGCAGAAAGGAGCCCTCCAACAAATCGAATATTCACTTCAAAAACCGAAACTTCTGCATGCTAAAAAAAGGTAGAAAATTGCTGTTAAGACTGAATAAAATGGAACTTTTCTGTTACATTAACTGTAAAAACACAAAAATGCTGGAGAAGTTCAGCAGATCAAACAGTGTCCTTTATGTAGCAAAGGTAAAGATACATAACTGATGTTTCGGGCTTGAGCCCTTCATAAAAGAATGAGAAAATGCCTTCTCGCATACATACGAAGGAGTAGTGGGGGCATGGGAAAGGGGGATGGAAAAGGCAGGAGATGATAGGTGGAGAAAGGAGGGAGGGGACAGGTGGGTGGAAGAACTGTAAAAACAGGAAAGGGAAGGGGAAGAGAAAAGACAAACTGGTTTAATGGGAAGTAGTAAAGTCAATGTTAATGCCATCTGGCTAGAGAGTGCCCAGACGGAAAATAAGGTGTTGTTCCTCCAATCTGCAAGTGGTCAGGGCGGGATAGTACACAAGGCCATGGGCAGACATGTGAGTGTGGGAATGTGACGGAATTGAAATGGTTGGCCACTGGGAGGTCGCTGTGGTTGCAAACGGAGAGGAGGTGCTGAGCAATGTGATCTCCCATTCTGCAACCAGTCTCTCCAATGTAGAGGATGCCACAAAGGGAGCACCGTGTAGTGATATGTTTTCTCCTTGTACATTATACCCTACCTGTGTGCTGTAGTATGTATGAGGCTGACCCAACCACTAGTTACTCATCTCCTATGTCTCCTCCCCTTATGACCTGGCCATAAAGTTTGACCTCCCTCTCCCCTTCCAGCATTCCTGTACCTGGATCCAGGCTGGCCAAAGTTTTGTGTTTATTAAAGCCTATCATTCCCCTGCTTTCAACTTCGTGGTTATTGATAGAGCCTATCACACCGGATGCAGTGAATGAGTCCTCTGAGTGTTGCTTCACTTGAAAGGGCTCTTTGTGGCCCCGGACATTGGTGAAGAAGGAGGTGCGGGCATAGGGGAAGGTGCCATGGGTGGGATGGGTGGAGAAGGATGAGTGCACAAAGTAATAATGAAGGGAGCAGCCCCTGCAGAAGGCAAAGAAGGGAGGAGAAGGAAAGCTGCTCGCCTTTTCTTTCCCCTCCCCCTTTCCTCCCTTTACAATTCTTCCACCCTCCCAGCCATTCCTCCTCCCCCTCAATGCTGCTCTCCCCTCCCTCCTTTCTCCATCTATCATCTCCTGCCTTTGGCACCACCTTTGCACCCCCACCCCCCACCCCGCTGGCATTTATCATACTTTAATGAAGGGTTCAAGCCAAGAACATCAGTTATGTATCTTTGGTACATAAAGGACACTATTTGACCTGCTGAGCTTCTCCAGCATTTTGTGTTTTTACTTCAATCACTGTATCTACAGATTTTTGTGATTTAATTCTGTTACATTAACTGTTCACTTGCTCGACAACATTCTGAACCTGCCTTTCTATTAAAGTTGATTTGATTGTTCATGACTGACCAGATTATATTCTTTCAACTGCAAAATAAAATCTTAAGTTACCAGACCAAAAATTGCATATTTACCAACTGAAACTGAAATAAATACTGTAGAATGTAAACTCAATCGAAACTATGACTGGTCAAAGCACGAGTGCAGTCAGCCTGTGGAGCCCCAGAAATGGGATTCAATATAGGAGCATAAACTCAGTTAGAAGTGGTAATGTTTATTCCTGTTCTTCCTTTTTTCTTTAATAAAGCTACAGGAGTTCCATCTATTTATATTAAATTAAAGCTTGAGCAGTAATTGAATGATTCTTAATGAATACCAAAAAAAGAAAAATTTAATCTGGCTTTGTCATTGAACGATTCCAATTCTTGATGTACAACTGGATTACATTTTATATTTCTGAGGCAATTCTGAAATGGAAAGAATCAAAAACATATTGGGGTGGAACTTTCTCCTCAGTCACATATATTAAATATACTCATTGAAGCACATGCACAACACACACTTCTGATATTCTGAAATGGACTACACAGCACATTTAAAATAAAATAAAATCTCTCTGGTTTCTGCTCGGCCACTCCCTGTTCTCTCTCCCCCTATCTTTCTGTCTCCTTTCCTCCAGCTTTCCACCCCCTTCTCTCTCCATTCTTCGCTATGTTTGATCTTCCCTCCCCTATCTACTCTTGGCCCCAACCCCCAACACTTTATTCAGGCAACTGCCTCGATTTTGCTCATATTTTGATGAAGGCCTCAGGTCCAGAATATTGGTTATGTATCTTTGTTGTATAAAGTGTACAGTTTCACCTGCTGAGTTTCTCCATCATTATGTTTTTACTTCAATCACGGTTTCTGCAGA
Source organism: Narcine bancroftii (assembly GCF_036971445.1). Classification (NCBI taxonomy): domain Eukaryota; kingdom Metazoa; phylum Chordata; class Chondrichthyes; order Torpediniformes; family Narcinidae; genus Narcine; species Narcine bancroftii. The sequence continues at coordinate 180,582,777 of NC_091474.1, forward strand.
CTTACATATTTTACTCCTACACTGCACATTTCGTTTCAACTTGTCAAAGAAATCACCAATGCCACTTCTACTTTGAGCAACTCCTTAACTGAAAGTAAAGTTTTAGGTACTCTTCATAACTCTTTTAGTATATGTTGCTTTTGCCACCTGCCACATATCAGTAAATTTTCAAAATTCTCCACAATTTTAAAACAAGTTGCACATCTCTAAAATAGGCATTTAATCTTCTTCCATTATTGTCAAGGCTAGATGATCAGAAATAACTTTGTAATAATTTTCACCAGTATTTATATTGGGAGTGAAGACGATTGAAGGAATCAGTAACAGATTGCATATAGGCTGGAGACTGGATTATAAGGATCCATCATTTTGAAGGCCAGTGAGCTCTCACTTTGATGGAAATAGTATAGCCTTGAGGAAGATAATTTCAAACTAAATGATACACATTCATACATGTAAGAACATATTTATTGATGCAGATCAATAAATGCCTTTTCATGTTTCTTTAGCTTCAGTCAAACCTTTTTGTCATTCTCTGAGGCATCTGATTTGGCATTGTCATATTTGCAGAATCAACCACACAAGTACTCGAGTCTCAGTAAAGGATCCAGGCATGAAAAGTTGATGGAACATTTCCATGCATGGCTACTGCCTGACCGTCTGAGTTCAAAAAGCACAAAAAATAAAGATTAAATCACAATTATAAAATGGAAAATATAATGCACAGCAGATCTTCCTGGATTAAATGAAATTGCAGCTTTAAGTTGTTTAATTTTACTTTTGCTCTTTCTACAGGTTTTCATTCCATGCACCATTCCCAGGCTGCCAATGGAACCTTGATGTCTTAATTGATAGGATGCTGGTGGAGAAGTTGCATCTTCAAGCTTCTGAGAGTCCACACATTGAAGGACCTTATTTGGAGCCAGCACATCAAGGTTACATTGAAGAAGTCACCCCAATACAATGCACTCCACAGCCTGGTTAGGAATGCAGAAGACTACAGAAAGTGGTGTAGAATCCTGAAGTCCAGAACTACGAGGCTCAAGACCATTATTTTTCCAACAGCTGTTGGGGGATCCTTTCTTTCTGTCAGAAAAACTTTTTTTTTTGTGCATACTGAAAGAATGAACGTTAATTTATTTGCATTTTTTATATTTATCATCTTTTTTCTATCTTGGCTTTTGTAGTAATTTAATTTATTCCTGTGCATTTGGTATATCTTTTGAACTTGTTTGGCAGCAGAAAATATGAATTTCAGGTACATGTACATTGAACTTGTGTGGATGAAAATAAACTCATTAATGTATATTAGATGTCTTCTTTGGCTTGGCTTCGCGGACGAAGATTTATGGAGGGGGTAAAAAGTCCACGTCAGCTGCAGGCTCATTTGTGGCTGACAAGTCCGATGCAGGACAGGCAGACACGATTGCAGCGGTTGCAAGGGAAAATTGGTTGGTTGGGGTTGGGTGTTGGGTTTTTCCTCCTTTGCCTTTTGTCAGTGAGGTGGGCTCTGCGGTCTTCTTCAAAGGAGGTTGCTGCCCGCCAAACTGTGAGGCGCCAAGATGCATGGTTTGAGGCGTTATCAGCCCACTGGCGGTGGTCAATGTGGCAGGCACCAAGAGATTTCTTTAGGCAGTCCTTGTACCTTTTCTTTGGTGCACCTCTGTCACGGTGGCCAGTGGAGAGCTCGCCATATAACACGACCTTGGGAAGGCGATGGTCCTCCATTCTGGAGACGTGACCCATCCAGCGCAGCTGGATCTTCAGCAGCGTGGACTCGATGCTGTCGACCTCTGCCATCTCGAGTACTTCGACGTTAGGGGTGTAAGCGCTCCAATGGATGTTGAGGATGGAGTGGAGACAACGCTGGTGGAAGCGTTCTAGGAGCCGTAGGTGGTGCCGGTAGAGGACTCATGATTCGGAGCCGAACAGGAGTGTGGGTATGACAACGGCTCTGAATACGCTTATCTTTGTGAGGTTTTTCAGTTGGTTGTTTTTCCAGACTCTTTTGTGTAGTCTTCCAAAGGCGCTATTTGCCTTGGCGAGTCTGTTGTCTAGCTCATTGTCGATCCTTGCATCTGATGAAATGGTGCAGCCGAGATAGGTAAACTGGTTGACCGTTTTGAGTTTTGTGTGCCCGATGGAGATGTGGGGGGGCTGGTAGTCATGGTGGGGAGCTGGCTGATGGAGGACCTCAGTTTTCTTCAGGCTGACTTCCAGGCCAAACATTTTGGCAGTTTCCGCAAAGCAGGACGTCAAGCGCTGAAGAGCTGGCTCTGAATGGGCAACTAAAGCGGCATCATCTGCAAAGAGTAGTTCACGGACAAGTTTCTCTTGTGTCTTGGTGTGAGCTTGCAGGCGCCTCAGATTGAAGAGACTGCCATCCGTGCGGTACCGGATGTAAACAGCGTCTTCATTGTTGGGGTCTTTCATGGCTTGGTTCAGCATCATACTGAAGAAGATTGAAAAGAGGGTTGGTGCGAGAACACAGCCTTGCTTCACGCCATTGTTAATGGAGAAGGGTTCAGAGAGCTCATTTCTGTATCTGACCCGACCTTGTTGGTTTTCGTGCAGTTGGATAATCATGTTGAGGAACTTTGGGGGACATCCGATGCGCTCTAGTATTTGCCAAAGCCCTTTCCTGCTCACGGTGTCGAAGGCTTTGGTGAGGTCAACAAAGGTGATGTAGAGTCCTTTGTTTTGTTCTCTGCACTTTTCTTGGAGCTGTCTGAGGGCAAAGACCATGTCAGTGGTTCCTCTGTTTGCGCGAAAGCCGCACTGTGATTCTGGGAGAATATTCTCGGCGACACTAGGTATTATTCTATTTAGTAGAATCCTAGCGAAGATTTTGCCTGCAATGGAGAGCAACGTGATTCCCCTGTAGTTTGAGCAGTCTGATTTCTCGCCTTTGTTTTTGTACAGGGTGATGATGGTGGCATCACGAAGATCCTGAGGCAGTTTACCTTGGTCCCAACAAAGCTTGAAAAACTCATGCAGTTTGGCATGCAGAGTTTTGCCGCCAGCCTTCCAGACTTCTGGGGGGATTCCATCCATACCTGCTGCTTTGCCACTTTTCAGTTGTTCGATTGCCTTATATGTCTCATCCAGGGTGGGAACCTCATCCAGCTCTAGCCTTAGGGGCTGTTGAGGGAGCTGGAGCAGGGCGCTGTTTACATCCGGTACCGCACGGATGGCAGTCTCTTCAATCTGAGGCGCCTGCAAGCTCAATATTATACCTTGTAGTGGGGAATGAAGCTGTTTGGCTGACTGAGGTATCAAAAGGTGAACACTTTTCAAGCAATGACCACAACTTCATTGGCTTTAAAATAGTTATGAAAAAGGATAACACTAGTCCTTTCTTTGTATAATATTCATAAATGATTTGGACAAGGTTAATTTTGGCAAGAAAGTAAGTTTGCTGATGGCATGACATGTGCCACAGTAGACAGTGAAGAAGACTGCTAGCATTAACAATTGTATCATGACCAGATGGGGTCAAAGATAAACTGAACCAGGGCAGGATTTACTCTGTTAACGGCAGTGCCCAAAAGAGCGTTAAGGAGTAGTGGGACCTATAGATGCTGAAAATATAGCTCCTTAAAAATGGCAGCATAGGGTAGAGTAATGAAGAGATTATTTGGGACACTTACATTTGTCAGTCAGAACATTAAATACAAGTGTTGGGGCATCATGTTAATGTTATACAAGACATTCTTGAGACCATAATTGGAATATTGTGTGCAGTTTTGGTCACCTAGCCTTTGGAAGGACATTATAAAGTTAAGAAGGTACAGAAGAGGTTTATGAAGCTATTGCCAGAACTAGTCATGTTGTGTTATCATGAGGGACTGGAAAAGCTAGGCTTGTTTTCTTTGCAACACAAGAGGTTGAAAAGGGATATTACTAGGTATATAAAAAGTGAATAGTGACAGATATTTCCTGGATAGGAGAATCTAAAACGAGGGTGGGATATAGAACAGACACATTTAGAATATGGAACAAGGTGCTTGTCAAAATGGTAGAGACAGGCACATTACGACTTACTTTACTAAGATTATTATATGAAATATAACTTAATATTAACCTAAATATTAATATTAACACAGATCCATTACAGAATGTTGCGATTCACAGCAGATGCAATTGCTCCACAGCAGATGCAACATTGCTGGATCTCCACTCAGCTCTGGATCACCTATATACATATGGCTTCTCTTCATCAACTAGAGCTTGGCCTTCAATACCATTATTCCCTCAGTGCTGGCAAGAAACTACAAACTCTAGGCCTCTGCAACTGGATTCTTGACTTTCTCATTGGAAGGTCACAGTCAGTACGAATTGGAAACAATGTCTGCTCCTCACTCATCATCAACACCAAGGATGGTGCAAAGCCCACTGCTCTACTCGTTATACACCCATGACTGTGCGGCCAGGCACAATTCAAATGCCATTACAAGTTGTCAGCAGAATCACAAACAGCAATGAGGAAGCGTTCAGCTCATTGAATGATGTAATGACAACATAACTGCGCTCACCATCAGCAAAACCAATGAGATGATTGTGGACTTCAGGAGGAAGTCAGGGGAGCATGACCCAGTCCTTATCAAGGGCTCAGTAGTGGAGAGGGTCAAGAACTTCAAATTCCTGGGTGTCAACATCTCCAAGGATCTGTCCTGGAGCCTCCACATTGATGCAATCACAAAGAAAGCTCATCAGCGGCTATACTTTGTGAGGTGTCTGAGGAGATTCAGTGTGGCACTGAAGACTCTCGTAAACTGGCTGGTTGCATCACTACATGGTATGGAGGCACCAAATCTTAGGACAAGAATAAACTGCGGAGAGTTGTTAACTTGGCCTGTGACTTCACAGGCACCAGACTTCACTCAATCGAGGATATTTACATGAGGCAATATCTTAAAAAATCAGCCTCTTTCCTCAAAGACCCCCAGCACACAGGCCATGCCCTCTTCACTCAGTTACCATCAGGAAAAAGGTATAGGGACATAAAGGTGAGGATTCAATGGTACAAAGACAGCTTCTTCCCCGCTGCCATCAGATTCCCGAATGATCAATGAAACAAAGACACTGCCTTACTTTTCGTGAACTATAATTTTACATTGTTTAAAGTAATATTATATGATGGTTATAATATGAATCTATGCATTATTATGACAATAAATTCTGATCTGCTTCTATCACTTCCTCTATCATTTTATCGTACATACTACTCTACTCATGATGAAGATGACTTCTAGGTTCCATTTAAATAATTTGCATCTCATTTTAAATTGATGGCTTTGAGTTTTAGATTCCCTGTACCCAAGAAAAAGTCATTGACTATGTACCTTATCTATGCCCTCATAAGGTCTATACCAGTAGTTCTCAACCTTTTGCTTTCCACTCACATACCACTTTAAGTAATCCCTTTGCCATCAGTGCTCTGTGATTAGTAAGGGATTGCTTAAGATGGTATTTGAGTGGGAAGGGAAGGTTGAGAATCACTGCTCTAGACTACATTGTTTCTAAAATATTTTGCTTGAGTAAAATTGTCACTGGCCCATTTCCTTGGGTGTTATGAAACTGTGCACATAATGAGTCAATTAGGTATGATTAAAACAGTGGTTTTCAAACTTTTTCTTTCCACTCACATACCACCTTAAGCAATCCCTTACTCATCACAGAGCACCTATGGCATAGGGAATACTTAAAGTGGTATGTGAGTTGAAAGAAAAAATGGTTGAGAACCACTGGTCTATACCTGTATAAGGTCAACTCACAATCTCCCATGCTCCAGGAAGAAACATCCGCCTATGCATGTTCTCCTTATAATTCAAGCTCACGAGTCTATGTAACATCCTCATGAATCTTTTCCACATTTTTTCCAGCTTAATGACATCTTTAATGGATGGAGGTGGAAATGGTCCTGGGAGACAATATATCCAAAGGCCTCTCCAGAAGAGAGAGAAGGTGTGTGTGGTGTGTGTATGAGTGTGTGATGATTTGTCTTTCAGAGAGATTTTCTTCACACGAGTATTTTCTTCTCTTGCATGAAGACTGGAATCTGTGTTCCAACCAATCAAACTGCCCTCTTTATCTTAAAGAGACGGTCAGAAGAGGACTTAATTATTTCAAAGCCACTTATTCTGTGTTTCCCTTTTTCAGGAGTAACACCGGCAGCTTTTTTCCACCTCTGCATGAAATATTGTTGCTTTCGATCCTGTCTTAACAGGACGGCAAGTCTCTCATTTCAATAATATATTTCTTGCAAATCTCTCATGTCGCATGGTATGTGACAGCATTTCTGTCTTTGAAGTTCATAATATCCCTTGGTACCTATGTGCTAAAAGCATCTCTGTCCATTTACTTATAGAATTAAAGTAATTCACTTTTATGCTTCTCTCTTATTTCTAGGCTATCTGGAATTTACCAAGAAAATGGCTTCTTGTATACTCAAGCAAGCAATCCATTGTTGCACTTATCTCAAGAACCATTGTAAAAATATTTCACCTCTTCTCCTTGCAATGCAACAGCAGACTCTTTCACTTTCAAACTGGCTTCCATGCTCAATGGTGTTTAAAATGCAAATGTGTTTGTTGATTCTGAAGCCAGCTACCAACTGCAAAGAACCACGTGTGTCTGTAGAATGTAAATTTTGGGTCTATTTCAGGCTCTAAACTTCCCCATACTTGAAACATCGATGTGAGCCTCAGCTAATATATATAAGAGGATCTCCATTAACTTGGTTACAACTTCTCCTCACTGCTACCTTAATGACAAGTCTGAAGATGAGCACCTCAAGGTTCAAGAACAGTTTTTTTTTACCAACAATCTCCACTTGTTACACTCATCATGAACTGCTCCACCATCACAGAAAGGATTTCCTATGCAATTGTAATCCCACTTTTTTCTGCACTGTGGTAACTGAGAATATTTATGATCTATCTTTTGTATTTATTATTTCTTTAAGTCAAGATATACTACTCTTGTTTTTTAAATTTATAATCTATCTGTATGACTGAAGCAAATAATATTGGTGCATATGTGCATTTTACAATAAACATGATCATCAGCTTTCCTAGAGTGAGTGACCAAAATGGTGAATAATACTCAAAATGTGGTTTCACTAACTTGTCCAATAACTACATTTATACTTTGATCTTACTAGACAGCAGAATCAATGGTATGCTGATTCACAAAGTTTCATAGATATTTCAAGAGCCCAGGAAAACAGGCTATAGAAGATAGCAAACATAGTCAGGTCTATCGAAAACCTCCCCTACATTTGAAACAGCTATGTGAGGCGCATCCTCAAGAAGTCATCAAACATATACCACTGATCATTAGTGATTCAATACAAATTAATGGTGCATTGGCTTGTAAAAGGATCTCAGCCTCTTTTTGAATTTATGTGTTGCATTTCAGTACATTCTAAAAGTATAGCACACTTTAAGATGAAAAACAGACCTGCAGCTCATGGATGAGAATTCTGAGGAATAAGGTATGCTGTAGAAATAAATACAAGTAAATTTAATGCTGAAAACCCAATTATCAAAGAAATAAAACAGACTTGAAGGGCCGACATGGCCTGTTTCCGTGCTGTAAACGGTTATATGGTTAAAACATCCATTCTCTAAGTTCCTATCTGTGGTAAGTGAAAACTGTAATAATATCGTTATTCAGCATTTTATAACTCATGATGAGATTTGGAAATGTATTTTTTCATTGTAGCCCAGGTAGCAAAAATGGCTTCATTCTATCTATTGCACAACTTGCTCTGATGTTCAATAATATATAAGAACAAACCAAATAAAAAACTTTGCCTTCTGTGATTCATAAATTCTATAAAGTCTCTCGTCACAATGAAGAGGGACACATACTTTACATATTGTGATGTGAGGTTTTTAAAAGTAACAAATTATCTCTAAGATTCAGGAAACACATTTAGTTGAAATCACTGATCAAAAGAACACTTATGGTGTGCTTGCCCTCAATGGACAGGGCAGAAGTACAAGATTAAGGAAGTCAGTTGCAGCTCCATAAAACTTTGGTTAGGTCACACTTGGAACCATTGTGTGCAATTCTGGTTATTTCTTTACAGATATGACATGGAGGCTTTGGAAAGGATGGAGAAGAAATTTACCAAGTTGCTGCCTGGGTTAGAGGGTACGAGTTTTGGGATAGATTGAACAGATTTGGGTTATTTTCCCTGGAACATCAGGGTCTGAGAGGAGACCTCAGAGAGTTTATAAAATTATGAGAGGCAGAGATAGGGTGGGCAGTCAGGATTTTTCTGCTAGGATAAAAATGTCACGTACAAGAGGACATGCAACTAAAGCAGGTGGGGGTTAAGGAGATTTGTTAAGTTTTTGCACACAACGTGAAGGGTGCCTGCTGAGGTAGTGGTGGAAACAGATATGACTACAGCATTTAAAAGGCTTCAAGTTAATATGCAAGGAATAGAGGTTTATAAATTTTGGGCAAGCAGCATCATGTTAGTTTAACTTCTAGTTATATTTGGTGCAGACATCATGAGTGAAAGGTTCATTCTTGTAGTATTCTAAATTAACTTTCAAGTTTTCACTCATCCCAACGATGCATAACCAAGACTTAGAAAATAATTCAAAATCTTTTAACCTGTTTTTTTTATTATTATTGTAAAAAAGGTAGAGCCATTCACATGAAATTATAACTTTCAAAATTAAATATTTTTAACAATTTCATTAATGTTAACTATGAGTCATTCAGTAAATTTAATTGCCTATTTAATTAATGTTTCAACAGGAAACATAAATGCTGTAGCATCTCCTTGATTATTACTTTTTTAACAGCAAATGACCACAGAATAACCTCCATACATAAATAATTCATTTATTAGGATAGAAACAAAATAAAAAGCTGAGTCATAGTAAAATAATCTGTCCAACTTTATTAATACCACATATTGTAAGGCGTTGCACTTTGGCAGGTTAAACCACGGCAGGATTCGCATCGTAAATGATAGGGCACTGGAGAGTGTTGCAGAACAGAAAGACTTAGAGGAGCAAGTATATAATTGCATGAAAATGCCAACACTGGTAAATAGAGTGGTGATGAAGGCATTTGCCATCCTTGCCTTATCAATCAGGGCATTGAATCATGTCATAACTATACAAGATGTTGTTGAGACCACACTTGCAGTTCCAGTTGCCCAGTTAGAAGAAAGGTGTCATTATTCAGGAAAGGGTAAAGAAAAGATTCACGAGAATGTAATTGGGATGGGTGGGCTTGAATTATAAGCAGAAACAGGAAACTCTGGGACTTTTCTCCTTGGAGCATTGAAGGGGGCCTGACAGAACTTTATACATCTTCACAGAGAGTGTGGTGGGTATACGCAACAAGCTGCCAGAGGTAGTGGTAGAGGTGGATACAACTGTCATACAGAAAACAAAATGGGAAAGTTATGTAAATTTCAGTTAACAACGTAGCTGGTATGGATAAGTTGGGCTGAAGCACCCATTCCTCTGCTGGAATATAGTATTGAATAACTGCAATCTCACGTGTTGCCATTAACAGAATTATTATATTGCATTTAAATTTATGTCTTGCTTGAGGTTTTTCCATTGCTGCTATCAAAAAAAAGGCTTTTTTTCTGCTCTGCTGTACAAGTTGTTCCTGCATTGAGCAATTTGAAAGAAAAAAACCAGTTTGCTTTAATATGCTAACTTATGTTACTCGTGAATGCTGAAGTGCCTCTAATCAGAAGACAGAGGGCATATAAAATTTTGCAGTTCGTTGCTGAACCCACACCATGAAATTATTCAAGGTGACACTCAATGTAAAAAAACATGCTGAAATTTCACTTGCACAGATGGCAGAACAATACACATCATCTGATGAATTTCCAAAATATAAGACCTGTACTGAAGCTGATAAACTGAATATATGGTTGTAATTCGCAATACTGTTCTTCTGTTCTGAAGTCAAGGATTATATTTTCTTCCCTCATGTATAATTCAATTATTCAAAACCAACCTGAAAGGAAAGAAATTCTGAACAACGTAAAATCAAACCCAATGCCTGCATTCAAATTATATCACAAATTAGACAAACTACTCAACTTATTACAGCACAGTTTATATTTCTTAGAGCAAATCTAAAATCATGGACAGTTTGAAAATAAAAATTGAATGTCATTTGACGTGTGACAAATTTAGGAATTCTGTAACAATAGTAACCAGGTAAAAATATTCAAGCCACTTCACAGGGATGCCATCAAACTAAATTTGACATGAGGTCCCACAGAGGCATCAAATGGAAAAAAGAGAGAGCAAGATTTAAGAAGAGAATTATGGAGAGATGGGGAGGAGTAGTAGCTTTTTAATTGCATATTCAAAATATGAAGACAAGTAGTTTCATGCAAATAGCCGAGCAATGAACAATAAAACCAGGAATAAGAAATACTTACTCAAAGGTAATAGTCACTAATTGCAGTGCCTTCATTCAGTATACATCAAAGGAATAGTTTTTCCTCAGTTTGAATTTTTTGGTCAACATTAGTGCTAAACTGACATGAATAGTGAAATCAACCTGTGGCCACTGGAATCACAGTGGACTTGACAAAATAATCACACAAGGTGTTTTTAGAGTGAATCAAACAGATTTACTCTTCATAATTTGCGCAACCTATTAAAAGGCAGAATCATACGCTGAACACACCCTAATATCATCAAGCACTGACATCACATGACTAGTTTGATGCCTTCTGGGAGTTGTAATGCCACCATAGCGCTGCTACACAACTTCCAACCCCTCCCCCACCCCAGAACTGGCTGAAAGGTATGTCAGTCTTTTGGTGGTCGATGCGACAGACTGTTGGCTGCTGCAGTGGGGAAAGGCTTGTCCACATAATCTGGTTTAAACCTGTCAATAGTGAAAGACTGTGGCTTCCCTCCAATATCCAAAATACAAGTCGACCTAGTTTATCTGAGTATCCTATAAGGTCGTTCATAAGTTGTCTGCTTGCTTGTTTTGGGGTGTTGCCTGCTTGTAGGGAGTGATGTACTAAGAGTACTAGAGTGTGTCAATATTGGAGGGGTTGGTTGCGCAGACTTGTCTTTCCTTGCGGTGCTTTATAGCCAGCCATAGAATGTCTGTCTGCGCTGCTACAGACATTGGGTCTTCAAATGAACACTTGGATAACATGAACCCAATATCAGCTGATGTTCGCTCTAAAAAGAGCTGCTCGAATAACCTATTGGGACTTTCACCAGATGCCAGGAACAGTATTTCATCCATTAGTTCTGAAGGGGTGCCGTATCCCAAACCATCGGAATGTAGTAGTTTGGCTGCCCTGTCCCAACGGGACATATGATATACATAATAAAAGTGTTTTTAAAGCATCATACTTGCTGGTATCCAGTAGAAAGTTGCTGACCCTCTTAGTGACAGCCTGGTCCAGGGCACTGATAAGTAGTGTCAACTTTGCGAACATGAAATTGTGCTTCAGCCTTTTGGAATCAGTTCAGGCTCAGCTGTCCAGAAAAGTGGCAGCTTCACAGCAACGGCTACAGAGTCCATGTTTGTCCAAAAATATGTTTTTGGATTCGTCGGGGTCACGAAATGTGGCCACTGGAATCACAGTGGACATGACGAAAAACACCACACAAAGTGTTTTTAGAATGAATCCAACAGATTTACTTTTCATAACCTGCGCAACCTTTTAAAAGCTCGAATCACGTGCTCAACATGTGCTGACATCATCATGTCACATGGCCAATTGAATGCCTTCTGGGAGTTGTAATGCTGTCATAGCGTCGCTACAAACCCATTAAATGATCAATTTCTGCAATCTCAAGACAACCCTACCCAGTAGATAAAACTGCTCAATGTAAATGCACTTTCAAGATTTCCATTTTTTCTATCATGTTGAAAATGCAGCTTAATTTCAGATCTACAAAATATTTGATAGAACTTCCCCAAAGGGAAAAAATTGACACAAAGGCCGAACCACTTCAAACAGAACTTTGTTTTGGCATCAAGCCCTTTCACTGCTTTACCTGATGCAACACAAACATGAAAATCAGAGAATCATATTTCCTACAGTTAGTTTATCTGTTTAAGTCAAAATTAAAATGGACGGAATGTTTAATGTGTGATGGCATACAACTTGACCAGGAATAATGAAGTGCATACAAGGAAAGACATGTTTAATTTACTATGCGGTTGGGAGACATGATGGAAGGGGAACTGTAGGGGGGTGGGGACTTCAGGGAACAATGAAAAATAAGAGGATGGCTAATTGGGAAAGAGTGGGAAGATCAGCCAGATAGTTGAGGTCAAGATTTGGGCAGATGCTGGTTGGATAGAGTTTAAGAGGACTCTGGTTGATACTGGGAAGAAATGGAATATCTGACACGATCAAGGAGAGGGTAGTATGAATAGGATGGAGGTTGTGAAGAGAATGAAACTCGGAAGTCTGTAGATGCTATGATTGTAAGACCCCAACAATGAAGACGCTGTTTACATCCGGTACCGCACGGATGGCAGTCTCTTCAATCTGAGGCGCCTGCAAGCTCACACCAAGACACAAGAGAAACTTGTCCGTGAACTACTCTTTGCAGATGATGCCGCTTTAGTTGCCCATTCAGAGCCAGCTCTTCAGCGCTTGACGTCCTGCTTTGCGGAAACTGCCAAAATGTTTGGCCTGGAAGTCAGCCTGAAGAAAACTGAGGTCCTCCATCAGCCAGCTCCCCACCATGACTACCAGCCCCCCCACATCTCCATCGGGCACACAAAACTCAAAACGGTCAACCAGTTTACCTATCTCGGCTGCACCATTTCATCAGATGCAAGGATCGACAATGAGATAGACAACAGACTCGCCAAGGCAAATAGCGCCTTTGGAAGACTACACAAAAGAGTCTGGAAAAACAACCAACTGAAAAACCTCACAAAGATAAGCGTATACAGAGCCGTTGTCATACCCACACTCCTGTTCGGCTCCGAATCATGGGTCCTCTACCGGCACCACCTACGGCTCCTAGAACGCTTCCACCAGCGTTGTCTCTGCTCCATCCTCAAAATCCATTGGAGCGCTTACACCCCTAACGTCGAAGTACTCGAGATGGCAGAGGTCGACAGCATCGAGTCCACGCTGCTGAAGATCCAGCTGCGCTGGATGGGTCACGTCTCCAGAATGGAGGACCATCGCCTTCCCAAGATCGTGTTATATGGCGAGCTCTCCACTGGCCACCGTGACAGAGGTGCACCAAAGAAAAGGTACAAGGACTGCCTAAAGAAATCTCTTGGTGCCTGCCACATTGACCACCGCCAGTGGGCTGATAACGCCTCAAACCGTGCATCTTGGCGCCTCACAGTTTGGCGGGCAGCAACCTCCTTTGAAGAAGACCGCAGAGCCCACCTCACTGACAAAAGGCAAAGGAGGAAAAACCCAACACCCAACCCCAACCAACCAATTTTCCCTTGCAACCGCTGCAATCGTGTCTGCCTGTCCCGCATCGGACTTGTCAGCCACAAACGAGCCTGCAGCTGACGTGGACTTTTTACCCCCTCCATAAATCTTCGTCCGCGAAGCCAAGCCAAAGAAAAAAGAAAGTGAAAACACACCAAAATGCTGAATGAACTCAACTGATCCTTCCAGCGTCTATAGGAGACAAAGGTATTGCAGAAGATTTGGGCCTGAGCCCTTCTTCAAGGAATAAGCAAAATAAACCAGAGGCAGGAAATCTCAGAAAGTCTCAGAATTCAGACAATGACAGAGAAATCCAAACCAACAAAAGGTATTAATTGGATATCATATTTGTATGAAAGGAGACAGAATGGAGAGACAGAGCACGTGGTGGAAAAAGGGGCCAGGACAGATGTGCAGATAATGGAGGATATGCAAGTGAGCACAGATTTGATGGTGGTAGCAGGAAAGCCATGTTGTTTGAAGAAGAAAGACATCTCTGATGATCTGGCATGGAAGTCCTCATCCTGGGTGCAGATGTAATGGAGACATAGGAATTGAAAGAATGGAATGGAATCTTACATGGGACAGGGTAGATGAGGGAGCTGTGGGATTTGGTGTGTTAATAAGGCAAAGGGGTAATGTTGGGGGTGGGGTTAATGAGAGCCAAAGAAGTCGATATTAATGCCATCCGGTTGGCGGGTTCCCAGTCAGAAAATGAGGTGCTGTTCCTCCAATTTACTGTTGGTCTCAGTCTGGCAGTGCAGGAGACCATGGACAAACATGTCAGCAAGGGAATGAGATGGAGAATTGAAATGAGTGGCTGCTGGGAGATCCATGCTACTGTGGCAGACAGAGCTGAGGTGCTCAACAAAGTGTATCCCAGTCTTTGTTCAATCTCTCCAATGTAGAGGAGACCACAATAGGAGCACCAGATGCAGAAGATGACCCCTACAGATTCACGTGAAATGTTGCTTCACTTGGAAGGATTGTTTGGAGCCCCAAATAGAGGAAAGGGAGTAGGTGTGGGCACAAGTAGAGCATCTCGTGCAGTCACAGGGGTAGGTCCCAAGGAGATGGTTGGTGGGAAGGAATGAGTGGACAAAGGAGTAATGGAGGGAGCAATCCCTTCAGAAGACAGAATGGGGAATATGTGCCTAGTGGTGGTATCATCTAGTAGGTAGGGGAAATGGCAGAGGATGATGTGTTGGAGGCAGAGGCTGGTGGGATGGTAGGTGAGGACAAGAGGAATCCTGTCCTTGTTGCACGTGGGGGAAAAGGGGGCCAGGACAGATGTGCAGATAATGGAGGATATGCAAGTGAGCACAGATTTGATGGTGGTAGCAGGAAAGCCATGTTGTTGAAGAAGAAATACATCTCTGATGATCTGGCATGGAAGTCCTCATCCTGGGTGCAGATGCAATGGAGACGGAGGAATTGAAAGAATGGAGTGGAATCTTACATGGGATAGGGTAGATGAGGGAGTTGTGGGAGTTGGTGTGTTAATAAAAGGTGTCTGTCGAGTTTGTCTCTTGACATAGAGACAGAGATTAAGGAAAGGTGGATGGACCAAGTGAATTTGAGGTCGGGGTGGAAATTGGCAGCAAAGTGGATGAAGTTAACGAGTTCATCATGGGTACAGGAGGCAGCAGCAAAGTAGTCATTGATGTAGCAGGGGAAGAGTTGAGGGGTCTTGCCTGTTTAAGCTTGTAACATGGATTGCTTCACGTAGCTACAAAAAGGCAAGCAAAGTTGGGCTCATGCAGATACCCTTTAATCCGGAGAAAGTGGGATGAGTCAAAGTTATGAGGAAGTAGCTGCAAGATTAGAATTCTGTTACTTATTTAGAAATAGTGATGGATACAAAAGAGCTTCTTTAAATCAGCAATATCAACTTAACAAATAAGTTGTTGACTTGTTCAACTAAGAGCAGGCGACAAGGTCTTGATTTCTGATTAAATTTACAACAGGATGCTTTTCAATCTCTGCCTCAGGATTCTCCATCACTGCTGTCAAAGTGTTTCAAACACACAAAGTAAGATACAGTGCACCAAATTCCATATCACAGCCCAACATCAATACTGAAAATGTCAAATCTGATTTAATTGTTCAACAGAAATTGTTTTTTATTTTGTTTTTTTAATACTTTTTTTTTGTTTTTTTTTTTTAAAATTTTTCTGCCTCATAACATCCCGCTACCCGCCGGCCCGCCCGCCGGCCGGTCCCAACAGAAATTGTTTGCATGATAAATGTATACCAAGATCATGTTGGGATTTAAAATCTGTTGATTTACCAGCCAGCCATTCTCAACAAGGTGGGGGGGAGGGGGGGCGGGGAGGGTGTGGTGCAGACATAGACTGAAGTAATCTTTTTTTTGCAGTCAGAAGGAGAAAAATAAGGAAGAAACAAACTGAGCTTGACTGTTTCAGAAGGAAAGGGCCCCATAGAACAGAGTCCTAAGGGGGCTACAACTAAAAATACTAGGTTGAGAATGGTTGATATAACCATGTACACACAGAAACATTTCACATTCAGGTTGTCCTCAACTTATCACCTATGCGAGTTACGTCCACCCACACATATGGCCGAAATTTCTTTAAAAAATACTGTACATATGCTGAGATTCATTAAAAGCTCATCTGATTTAAATCTTTTTGAAAAATTGCTTTAATACCTCATTAAGACGTGCAAATCCAACTTACAACCAATCCGAGTTATGTCTCATCCTTTGGTCCCAATTACGTTCGTAAGTCGAGGACTACCTGTAGCCTAAATGTGCTTTTATGTAGTGACTGAACCAAGAAATAGGGAATTGAAAGAGATAATTCAAAGGAGTAATCTGAATGACCTATTTTTAAATGAAGGGGTTCTTGGGAGGAAAAGAAACTGAGAATGCTCTCCAATAGGAGTCAGACAATAGAAAGGAACATAGGGAAATCAAGAATCTTGGGGTTGGATGAGGTTCAGGACAGGAGGAAAGAGGGTTCAAATTGACATTTCTTATACCATTCAATCAGTGCAAGGGGATAGAAAGACCTTTAGACAATTGAGATTCAAACACATCACCAATAGCATATTGGCAATGAGTCATCAGCACCTTAGAATGAAGGTGTATGCAAATGATAAGGCCATTAGTGAAAGTTCCGGCTTTGTAAGGTGAGCCTGGTGGGCAGCTCGTTTCTTTGCCAGCAGCTCCTGGATTTCCTGGCTGTTTTCGTTGAACCAGTCCTTGTTTTTCCTGGAGGAGAAGCCCAGTACCTCTTCAGTGGATGGCAGTATGGTAGTCTTCAGCTGATCCCAGAGGGTTTCAGGGGACGAGTCCGTGAGGCGGATTGCATCGTTGAGCTTTGCTTTGAGCTTTGCCTGGAAGTTTCCTCTCACTTCGTCTGACTCCAGGTTTCCAACATTGAACCTCTTTCTGGGGGCTTTAATGTTCCTGGGCTTTGGCTTGAAGTGAAGGTTGAGCTTGCAGCGAACCAGCCAGTGGTCAGTGTGGCATTCCGCGCTGGGCATGACCCTGGTGTGGAGCACATCTCGTTTGTCACTTTCTCGCACCAGGATGTAGTCCAGGAGGTGCCAGTGTTTGGATCGGGGATGCATCCAGGTAGTCTTAAGGCTGTCCCTCTGCTGAAAAAGGGTGTTTGTAATGACAAGTCGCTGTTCTGCGCAGAGCTCCAACAGGAGGCGCCCATTGTCGTTGCACTTGCCGACGCCATGCTTGCCCAGGATTCCTGGCCAGGTTTCTGAGTCTTTGCCGACACGAGCGTAGAAGTCGCCCAGGATGACAACCTTGTCGGCTGTAGGGGTACGTTGGATGAGGTTGCGCAGGTCGGTGTAGAACTTGTTCTTTTCTGCTGGTTCCGCCTGGAGGGTTGGAGCATAGACACTGATGAGGGTGATTCGATGCTTGTTTTGAAGGGGGAGTCGCATGGACATGATCCGGTCCGAGTGGCCTGTCGGAAGGTTTTCGAGTTTGGAGGCAATGGAGTCCTGTCCAGAGAAGAAACAAGCCTTCCGTCGCGCATGCAGCCATCTTCAGCGCAAACTCCGGGAGATCCAAAATGAGTGGTGGACTAGCCTCGCCAAGCGAACCCAGCTCAGCGCGGACATTGGTGACTTCAGGGGTTTCTACGTGGCTCTAAAGGCTGTGTACGGCCCCTCACCCCAAGTCCAAAGCCCGCTGCGCAGCTCAGATGGCAAAGTCCTCCTCAGCGACAAGATCTCCATCCTCAACCTATGGCCAGAACACTTCCAATCTCTTTTCAGTGCCAACCGCTCAGTCCAAGATTTTGCCCTGCTCCAGCTTCCTCAACAGCCCCTAAGGCTAGAGCTGGATGAGGTCCTCACCCAGGATGAGACATATAAGGCAATCGAACAACTGAAAAGTGGCAAAGCAGCAGGTATGGATGGAATCCCCCCAGAGGTCTGGAAGGCTGGCGGCAAAACTCTGCATGTCAAACTGCATGAGTTTTTCAACCTGTGTTGGGACCAAGGAAAACTGCCTCAGGACCTTCGTGATGCCACCATCATCACCCTGTGCAAAAACAAAGGCGAGAAATCAGACTGCTCAAACTACAGGGGAATCACGCTGCTCTCCATTGCAGGCAAAATCTTCGCTAGGATTCTCCTAAATAGAATAATACCTAGTGTCGCCGAGAATATTCTCCCAGAATCACAGTGCGGCTTTCGCGCAAACAGAGGAACTACTGACATGGTCTTTGCCCTCAGACAGCTCCAAGAAAAGTGCAGAGAACAAAACAAAGGACTCTACATCACCTTTGTTGACCTCACCAAAGCCTTCGACACCGTGAGCAGGAAAGGGCTTTGGCAAATACTAGAGCGCATCGGATGCCCCCCAAAGTTCCTCAACATGGTTATCCAACTGCACGAAAACCAACAAGGTCGGGTCAGATACAGCAATGAGCTCTCTGAACCCTTCTCCATTAACAATGGCGTGAAGCAAGGCTGTGTTCTCGCACCAACCCTCTTTTCAATCTTCTTCAGCATGATGCTGAACCAAGCCATGAAAGACCTCAACAATGAAGACGCTGTTTACATCCGGTACCGCACGGATAGCAGTCTCTTCAATCTGAGGCGCCTGCAAGCTCACACCAAGACACAAGAGAAACTTGTCCGCGAACTACTCTTTGCAGACGATGCCGCTTTAGTTGCCCATTCAGAGCCAGCTCTTCAGCGCTTGACGTCCTGTTTTGTGGAAACTGCCAAAATGTTTGGCCTGGAAGTCAGCCTGAAGAAAACTGAGGTCCTCCATCAGCCAGCTCCCCACCATGACTACCAGACCCCCCACATCTCCATCGGGCACACAAAACTCAAAACGGTCAACCAGTTTACCTATCTCGGCTGCACCATTTCATCAGATGCAAGGATCGACAACGAGATAGACAACAGACTCGCCAAGGCAAATAGCGCCTTTGGAAGACTACACAAAAGAGTCTGGAAAAACAACCAACTGAAAAACCTCACAAAGATAAGCGTATACAGAGCCGTTTGCATACCCACACTCCTGTTCGGCTCCGAATCATGGGTCCTCTACCGGCATCACCTACGGCTCCTAGAACGCTTCCACCAACGTTCTCTCCGCTCCATCATCAACATTCATTGGAGCGCTTTCATCCCTAACATCGAAGTACTCGAGATGGCAGAGGTCGACAGCATCGAGTCCACGCTGCTGAAGATCCAGCTGCACTGGGTGGGTCACGTCTCCAGAATGGAGGACCATCGCCTTCCCAAGATCGTGTTATATGGCGAGCTCTCCACTGGCCACCGTGACATAGGTGTACCAAAGAAGAGGTACAAGGACTGCCTAAAGAAATCTCTTGGTTCCTGCCACATTGACCACCGCCAGTGGGCTGATATCGCCTCAAACCGTGCATCTTGGCGCCTCACAGTTCGGCGGGCAGCAACCTCCTTTGAAGAAGACCGCAGAGCCCACCTCACTGACAAAAGGCAAAGGAGGAAAAACCCAACACCCATCCCCAACCAACCAATTTTCCCCTGCAACCGCTGCAACCGTGTCTGCCTGTCCCGCATCGGACTTGTCAGCCACAAACGAGCCTGCAGCTGACGTGGACATTTACCCCCTCCATAAATCTTCGTCCGCGAAGCCAAGCCAAAGAAAGAGTGAAAGTTCCAGCAGCAGTTGGAATGAATTAGAGAAGAAAGCAGACAATGCTTGAGGGCTGGAGAGGCAAGTTTAGGTGTCCTCGGCCTCAGAACTGAAGCGGATGAATGGTTTCCTCACGTGTATAACCTGGTGAAGAAGGGATGAAGGAAGAATCTCAACAACTACTGCTTGAGATAAACCAGTGCTGCTAGAGCAACAGCACTTCCATTTAAATGCTACTACAGCTGGTTATGTTCCAACATAAAGGCGACATAAAATTCACCTGTATCTGTTGAGGGAGCTTTCATAAAACAAATAGTTGATATCTGAAGACAAGTCACCACCTTTATTTATCATTCATACCATGCATGCATGGCAAAGATGAGATAGTTTGTCTGCAGGACCATGGAGCTTATTTACATAAATTTGTTAGAATAGAATTTAAAAACTTTAAAATATTAAAACATATGCAATAAAAGTCCACGGTACGTTATCCACATACATTCTGGGAATTCAGGAGCCTGATGGATTGGGAGAAAAAACTGTTGTCCAATCTGGACGTAATGACCTGAGTGCTATGGTACCTCCTACCAGATGGCAGAAGGGATAACAGTCTGCATGAGGGATGTGTGGAGCCCTTCACAATTTTTATTGTCTTTCCCCTGCATCGTTTGTTGTAGACGTCCTTCATGGTAGGAAGAGAGCCCCCATTGATATTTTTTGCTGACTTCACTGTCCTCTGCAGGGTCTTCCAGACCGAGGAGGTACAGCTTCCAAACCAGGCAATGATGCACAGGATGAGCTCTGTAGAATGCAATGAGGATGGAGGATGGGAGATAAACTTTCCTTAGTCTTCACAGAAAGTAGAGGCACTGCAGGGCTTTCTTGATTATGGAGCTGATGTTAAGGGACCAGGTGATATTCTTTGCCATATGCACTCCAAGGAACTTGATGTTCTTGACGACCTGAATGGATGAGCTGTCAATGGTCAGCGGGAGTTGAGAACCATCTCTTTTGTTTATTAACATTCAGATACAGGTTGTTGACTCTGCACCAATCTGTCAGCATATATCTCTGTATGCTCACTCCTCATTCTCAATTTGGACTCCTCACCAAATTGTATCAGTGATGATACAATTTGTTGATTTTCTTTCACAATATTTTGTTTTTTTTAAATATATGGGTCTCAAATATTTAATGTTTGTCATAGATACATTGGCCAAAGGGTCTGTTCCTCTGCTGTACTGATCTATGTTCTGTGACTTTTTGTTATTTCTGGCATTGAGCAGCATTTTGAGCAGCCAAGATGGCAGCACGCGAGGTTGCAGCGGCTCTTCGGCTCCTGACAACAGTTGTGCTACGTTGTCTTGATGATTGGCAAACATTCATCAAAATACAAAACACAAACCGGATTTTCAATTAGCAGATTGGATCATTAAGATTCTGTGCAGTTTAAACTAACTGAAGCATGGAAAACAGACTGCCATAAAACACAGAGCAAATCATGGGAGATGTGTGGGAGGCCATCGTAAATGCTGCCAGAGAAGACAGACGCGTGGAAAATGGCCTGGCATCAAAGTTAGAATGAGAGGTAACCCCTTTACACCCATGTTCCTGACGGTCTTACTCTCAAATGTAAGATCCCTGGAGAAAAAAATAGATTACTTGAGGCTGCATCTGATTCAGAGAGAACTGCAGGTTTGCTATGCTTTGGTGATTACAGAAACATGGCTCCAGCACACCATTCCAGACTCAGCGATACAGCTGATGGACTTACCTTCTTCAGAGCAGACAGAGACGTTGCGGCTTCTGGCAAGACTCAAGGAGGGGGAATGCATTCACATCAACAAGAACTGGTGCACGGGGGGAGTGCCAAGATGGTGAAGAAAAAAGACGTGTGTTCCACCTTTCCCCAGCTGGATTATTAAATACCCGACTTTACAAAGTATAAAAGTGGTTAAAAATAGTTTTTGAATAACAGTGATTCATCATGGCTACTAATGTGAAGAAATCTAAAACGCAACTTCAGAAGTAATTACCATATGAAAGTATAGACGATCTGAGGCCTACCTGCACAGCTGAATCCACGGAGTCGTTGTTGGGAGTCTCCAAACCCCAGAGGATTCCTGCCCATTCAAGTTTGACTTTGGTGCCAATCCTGCAGTTGCAAGATGGCGCCGGCACTTCGGTGAGTTTGGTTGTAGCCGACCGGCGTGCATGTGAAGCCATGAGTGTGGGCGGCCTGACTGATAAAGGGGCCCGTGAGCCCGTGACATTGCTGGGTGGCCCGGGGACACCCAGTGTAGCATCGGAGGATGCCCCTGCGTGTCCGGCGGTTCTGCTGGGCATGTGCAGAGCATCCTGAGTCTGGGACTTTTTGAAAAAAGTGTGGGCTGTGGGGAAGCCTGAGTGTCGGCACCCCGACGAGGCCGGGGTGCCAGCGTTGAGTGTCCAGACCCGCAGCCACACAGTCAGAGGATCTATGGTGACTGAAGGTGAAGAGGAACTCACCTTATTGGAATTTGCCCAGGAGGAGGAACCTGTACTTTTAGAAGGTAGACCTCAAAAAGTGGCTATGGAATCTGGATTGGACTCAGTGTTCACTGTTTTGGAAGGGATTGCTTTTCAAATGGATAATATGTCAAAACAAATGTCAACTCAAATAACCCAAGGATTTATGGATGTGAAAATAATAATGAATATTTTGTGTGAAGAAATGTCAACTATGAAACAAGAAATGACTGTAGTTAAGAGTGATATTAACAGTTGTATAAAATCTGTTGATATTGTACAAGATAATTTTTTAAAAATTGAAACAGCTTTTTCTGAGTGTCAAAATCAAGTGGAGCGCAATAACGAAAAAATTGGAAAAAGTGGAAGGTTCTTTTGTAGATTGGGGGATTCAAAAAAGGGATTTATTGAAGAAGATTGATTCTCTGGAAAATCAAAGCTGGAAAAATAATGTGAAATAGTTGGTCTTCCAGAGGACTTTGAAGGTTCTGATCCAATAAAAATTTTAAACATTGGATCCCAGAGGTATTGGGTAAAGAGTTTTTTCCTGAAGGTTTGGAACTGGATCGGGACCATAGAGCTTTGAGAAAAAAAGCACTTCCTGGACAAACACCAATGGCGGTCTTGATTCGTTGTTTGAAGTATCAAGATAGAGAAATTATTTTACAAATGGCAGTACAGAAAGCGCAGTTGATGATTCAAAACAATAGTGTTTTTTTAAGCCGATTTGAGTCAAGAGTTTATTAGAAGACGACGGGAATTTAATTCGGCTAAAGATGTCTTATGGCGAAAGGGCTATAAGTTTGCTTTTCATTATCCTGCAATTTTGAAGGTTTTTTATGGAAACTTTCAATCTCAATTTTTTGAGAATGATCACGATGCCTTGGGTTTTGCTAATTAATTGCCAGAATTGTGAAGAAATGGGTGGTCGTCACTATTGTCTCCTAAGAGGAGGGTAAATGGAAATAGGAATGGGTTTGGAAAGAATAGTAAGAATGGAAAGAAAGAAGAGCTGACACGAAGTCTTATTGACATTGAAGATCCAGAACAATCATTGGGCTTGGAATCATTGGGTTGAATATATTTACTATATTTGATTGTTTTTAATTACATAATGAATATGTATCTGGCTGGGGAGGTGGATGACACTGAAAGCTTTGACAGTCATCTACCACTAGTGAGTTTTTAACACCCAGATTTTTAGGGTGTTACTACCTTTTGGGGTTTTTTTTAAATTTTAAATCTTTTTGTTTATTGAGGGGTGGGTTTTGTGTTCTTTTTGGAGTTTTTGAAGAATTATAAAGGGGAGCATTATTTTATAGAGTGTAAATATATTAGTAGTTAGTAAAAATTTCTACTTTGAATTTTGCAACTTTTAATGTTCAGGGATTAAATAATCCAATTAAGTGAAAGAGGGTATTGGCTTATTTTAAAAAATATGAAAATTGATATTGCCTTCTTAGAAGAAACACATTTGACCGAAAAGGAACATTTGAAATTGAAAAGAGATTGGGTTGGACATGTGTTTTTTACTTCTTTTAATTCTAAGGCAAGAGGGGTGCCGATTTTGATTTATAAAAATTTATAATTTGAATTGGAATCTTCAGAGGGAAATGTAGGTAGAGTTTTACGGGTGAATTGTAAAATCTTTGCTGAATCCTGGACTTTGCTTAATCTTTATGCACCAAATGTAGATGATGAGCGGTTTATTTCAGAAGCTTTTTTTATTGTTAACTCAAGCTAATGAAAATATTTTAGTTGGGGGAGATTTTAATTGTGTTTTGGAGCCTTTATTGGATAGAAACCTGAAGAATATAAGGAAATCAAAGACAGCAATACAGATCAAAGCATTGATAAAGGATTTAAATCTGGTAGGTATTTGGAAAAAGGTTAATCCTACAGAGAATGATTTTTCTTTTTATTCATCATGACATGATTCATTTTCTAGGATTGATTTTTTTTGGTATCAGCACACCTACAGGGTGTATCTGACCATTCATTATTATTTTTTTCTTGTGAAAGTTCAGAAGTGGTAGATTCATCGTATAGATGGAGGTTTAATGCGATGTTATTGAAAAAAAACCAGAGTTTGTTACTTTTGTTAAAGAGCATATCTCTTTATTTTTGACTGAGAATATTAATTCTGTGGATAGTCATTTTGTAGTATGGGATGCATTAAAAGCTTATTTGAGGGGACAGGTTATTAGTTATTCTACAAAAGTTAAGAAACAATTTATGGCAGAAAGTTTAATGTTGGAAAATCAGATTGCTGAGTTAGAGAAAGATTTTCAGAAGGATGTGACTGAAGACAAAAAAGCCACATCAGCGAAATTGAAATTACGTTATAATACTTTACAAACTTATCAGTTTGAGCATTTAATTAATCGAACTAAACAACGTTATTATGAGTTGGGAGAAAGAGCTCATAAGGTACTTGCTTGGCAATTAAAAGCTGAACAGGCATCTCGGACTATTAATGTTGTTAAAAAGAATTCAATAACTACCTATAAGCCTCAGGAAATTAATGACCAGTTTTATTCATTTTATCAAAAATTACATACTTCTGAGGGGAAGCGGGATAATGGTTCTATTGAATCTGATTTATCTAAATTGAGGTTACCCGTATTAGATGAGAAAGATATCCAGGAATTGGAATCTCTGTTTACAGATTTTGAAATTAATGAAGATATACAGGAAATGCCAAATGGAAAGTCCCCAGGGGATGATGGATTTCCTGTGGAATTTTATAATTTTTTTATGATGATTTATCTCGTGTATTTGGAGATGTGTTAAAATAAGTTACTGAAGAAGAGAAGTTGCCAGAATCTTGTTCAAGTGCTTTAATAACTGTTATTCCAAAAAAAGATAGAGATCCATTAAAAGTGTCTTCATATAGACCTATTTCTTTATTAAATGTAGATTATAAAATTGTAGCCAAGGTACCAGCTAATTGACTTGCTACATACTTACCTAAATTGATACATACTGATCAAACAGGTTTTATTAAGAATAGAAATGCATCTGATAATATTCTTTGATTAATTACTTTGGTCAATGCATACCGAAAGCAGCCTAACCATTCTAGTGGTTGCACTAGATGCAGAAAAGGCTTTTGATAGGGTTGAATGGGATTTTTTATTTAAGGTGCTAGAAAAGTTTAAATTCATCCCTTTATTTATTGGTTGGGTTAAAGCTTTATATACGAATCCAATTGCTAGGGTGGTGACAAATGGCCAGATTTCTTTACCATTTAGGTTGACTCATTTAACTCGACAGGGCTGCCCATTGTCAACTGCCTTATTTACATTGGCTATTGAACCATTAGCTCAGACTATTAGGCAAATTGATGAAATTAGAGGGATGAAGGTTATGAATGAAGAATATAAGATTAATTTATTTGCAGATGATGTATTGATATATTTGACGGAACAGGAACGGTCAATGAAGCAGTTACAAGAGTGTTTGTCAAAATTTGGAGAATTGTCAGGATATAAAGTTAATTGGGATAAAAATGAAATTTTACCAGTTGGGATAGGAGATTATTCAGAATTTAAAATTATTACAAAATTAAAGTGGACAAATAAAATTAAATATTTAGGTATGTTTGTAGAAGTTGATTATCAGTCATTATATCAGTTAAATTATGTGCCTATATTAAAACAGATTAAAGCAGATTTGATTAAGTGGAAAGATCTTCCATTAACTTTGATTGGAAGGGTCAATTGTATTAAAATGAATATTTTTCCTCAAATTCAATATTTATTTCAGTCAATACCTTGTTTACTTTCAAAAGGTGTTTTTCAGGATTTAAATAAGGTAGTGCGGGAGTTTTTATGGAAAGGTAAATTAGCTCAAGTGGCATTGTATAAACTTACATGGAAATATGCGTAGGTGGATTTCAGTTACCACATTTTCAAAATTATTATGAAGCGGCCCAGATGAAGTTTATTAGCAAGTTGATGGATATAGATTATCCTCCTAGCTGGGCTAAGGTGGAAATGGTGTGTATTTCTGAGGTTAAGGAAAATGAATTTATATTTTGTTGGAATTTGCATTTGCTACAGTAATATAATATGCCGGTATTGAAACATTTGTTAAAGATCTGGATTTTTTAAAAATAGGGTGTTGGGATCAAAAGATAAATTATCAATTTTAACTCCATTAAATAATAATCAGCTTATTCCTTTTTCAATGTTTAATAATTATTTAAAGAGTTGGGATTTTAAGGGTATAAAGACAATACAGGATTGTTTTGAAGAGGGACAATTTATTTCTTTTAATCAATTGAGGGAAAGAATTGATATATCTGTAAATTCTTTGTTTGTGTATTACCAACTTAGAGCTTTGGTAAAGATAATTATGGTAGATAGATGAATTTACCCACTTTGTCGAGATTTGAGACTTTGATTTCCCCTGCACCAAAGAAGGGTTTTATTTCTGTTATGTATAATTTATTATAAGATAGTATAGATAAACCAGACTGGGAAAAATCTAAACTTAAATGGGAGAGTGATTTAGTGTTTATTCTTCCTGAAGATGATTGGGCAGATAGATATGTGTCAGTATAATGTAATCAAATTGACAAATGTAAGATAATGGAATGGTTAATTATAATTTTTTACATCAATTATATTTGATTCCAGAGAAATTGAAAAAATACAGATTTAGAAATTCAGATTTATGTTTTAGATGTGATTCATGCATTGGAACTTTTCTACATGCTGTTTGGACTTGTGTTAAAGTTTAACCATTTTGGCAAAGAATTAAAGTAGTTTTTGAAAAATTGTATAACTTTACATTACCATTAGATCCAACGATTTTTTTTGTTGGGTAATTTGATTTCGTTAAGGGAGATTAGGTTTGGATAAAATTCAAATTGCTTTTGTACGTTTGGTGTTATCAGTAGCGCGTAAATGTGTTGTGAGTACTTGGAAAGATAATAGAGAGATTAATATACTACATTGACATAATGAATTGAAAGCTTGTATTGTTATGGAAAAAATTACTTTAATTTATATAATTATTCCCTTTTTGTTAGCAAATGGTCTCCAAATTTGAAATATATGCAATTAGATATACTTTGAATTGTTTTCAACATTTATAATATTTTTAATTATATATATCATCTATATTTTTGGCTCCCCTTAAGGGAGTTGGCTGAAGGGATGGGAGGGTGGGTTTGGGATTTATCTTGTAAAATCAATTTTTGATTATTGGATTGTATGTTAAGTTTTTTTAAAATCTTTAAATAAAGTTTGAAAAAAAAACCAAGAACTGGTGCACCAATGTCTCTGTTGTGAAGACCTTTTGGTCAGCAGAGATAGAGAGTGGGAAAGTAGCTTCTGGTGAAATGCAGAACCTTCTACCTACCCAGGAAATTCTTGAACATGCTGATTGCCAGAGTCTGCATTCCACAAACAGATAATGAGGGCAAAGCCTTGAAGGAGCTTTTTGGCACAATCTGCAAAGCCCAGACTTCCCACCCTGACGGTGCTATGATTGTTACTGACAACTTCAATCAGGACAACCTGAAAATAGTCTTACCACGGTTTTAACAGCATGTGAAATTTGCCACCAGAGGATAGAATAGCTTGGATCAGGTGTACACCAGCGACTTTGATGCACACAAGGCTGCACCTCGTCCCCCACCTTGGTTACTCAGATCACATATCTGTCCTGCTAACCCTGGCGTACATACCGCTGGCAAAGCAAACTAGGTCAGTTCACAGGGAGATCAGGACATAGCTGGAGGGTGGGGTTCCACCATAACAGCGCTGCAAGCCTGCTTTGAGGTCAGGGAGGCAGCCACCTCAGAGTCGGGAGTCAGAACAAATCTAATCAGGGGACATTAGAGTAACTGTGGCGGGGGACATACAAACTTCAGTTCGTGTGCAACTTCATGTGTTGTTCATGTTTGGGTGGGCATGGCCCGAGGATGCCGCCTCTCCCCTGACACTAACTCTGGGCCACCTACAATTGTTGTGTAAACATGGAAGGGTACACAAGCTCAGTGGACAGGCTACATCACCAAGTGCATTGAGGATATCACCGAGATGAAATTTTTCACAACCAGGGCTAACCAGAAATCACGGTTGGATGCAGAGGCCTGAGCTTTTTCAGAGCTCGCGAAGCTGCCTTCAGTACAGTGTGTAGAATGGTACTAAAATCAGCTAGAGATGAACTCTCCTGTGCAACTTGGAAGGCAAAGCGAGGGTAAACACAGAAGACCAACAGACAGCTGTGCAACACTGGAGATATGAGGCACATGTGACAAGGGATCAAGACTATAATGGATTACAAGTCAACCTTATGAATTAAGGAGAATTTTGCTATGTCTCTCTTCTGCTCGGACTGATCATCTTCTATACACAATTTGTGTCCCCTTATGAATGGGCCCCCTACACAGCTATGGCTGAGCTGAGGAGAACCCTATTCTAGGTGAAGCCACACAAGGCAACAGGACGAGATAACCTATCTGGTCATGTACCGAAGGACTGCACAGACGAAGTGACAAAGGTCTTCATGGACATCTTCAACATCTCCCTGCAGGGTTCAAGGAAGCCACCATCATCCCGGACCCAAGAGGGTGATAATAACAGGGCTCAATGATGAGCATCTGGCGATGGAATGCATCAAAGCACATTTCTCAAAGAGGCTGCACCCCTTTCCATTCACCTATAGAAGAAACTGTTCCACAGAAAATGCTATAGCCTTGTCACTTCACTCCATCCTGGTCCGGCTGGAGAATGATGCCTCATGTGCCAGGCTGCTATTCATGGACTTCAGCTCAGTGTTTAACACAATCGTTCCCCAGAGGGTGGTGGAGAAGCTGTCCTTGCTGGAACTCAACACCGCTCTCTGTAATCGGATCCTGGACTTTCTAATGGAAAGACCACAGTCCATCCACATCAGTAGCAGAATGCTAAATACCATCTTCCTGAGGACTGGTGCACTGAGCTGTGTGCTTAGCCCACTCTTGTTCACGCTACTGAGAATGACTGCATCGTGAGATCCAGCTCCAACAGTGTCATTAAGTTTGCAGATGACACAACAGTAATTGTCCTCATCAGCAACAATGTTGAGTCGCACTACAGAGAAGAGGTGGAAAATCTCATAAAATTATGCAAGAGTAACAACCTGAGTCTTAACGTGGACAAGCCAAAAGATATGATCACGAAGGACCAAGAATAACCAACTACACATCAACAACCCTGTAGTAGAGAAAGTAGAGTTCACTTAACTAGTGACCTTTCATGGACACTCAACAGCTCTTCACTTGTCAGGAAGGTGCAACAGTGACTGCACTTCCTGAGAAGACTGAAGCGGGCAAAGCAACCAGCCACCATTATGTAAATGTTCTATAGAAGCTCTACTGAGAACTCGATTGAGGTCATCCAGTCTGGCTGCATCACATTGTGGTATATTTGCTGTGGAGAATTGGATCAGAAGTCAATCCACAGGACCATAAGAATGGCAGAGAGGATCACTGGAGTCTTCCTCCATCCTATTGGCGTAATCTACTGGGAATGTTGTCTGAAGAGAATGTGCACAATCAATGAGGATCCCTTCCATCCTGAACACAGCATCTTTCAGCCGCACCCGTCGGCGAAGAGATGTAGGGGTATCAGAGACAGCACCACCAGGGTGAGGAACAGCTTTTTCTCCCAGGCAATGACAATGCTGAAAGATCAACGGAACTGCTCACACTACACATCGGAGACTCTCATTTGCACAAAACAGAATTTATTTATTTGTACAGTTTAACATTTGTTTGTCTGTATGTGTGTTATGTCTGGTTGTGTGTCTGCTTTTGTTTTGTACCAAGGATTAGAGAACACGGTTTTGTCAGGTTGTACTTGTCCAATCAGATGACAATAAACTTGATACTTTGTGCTGCTGAAGTCCGCACAAAAAAGGTATTCTCACATTCTGCTGGATCCAAGTTTCCATACAGCACATTGGCTTAATCTGTCTGTGATATGCATTCATATCATGGTCCTGTCCCAATGAGGAGAAAGAGAGCACTAAATAACATATTTCTGGAAGAGATAAATATGGAGTGCCATGTTCCCAGAATGTGTTATAGATCATCATGAACAGTGAGTTACAAATTACTATATTTAGATACATTATGCACAAAGCTTACTCTGACTTTACATCTGGCCATTTGTAGTTTTTGAGAATGTTGTTTAATATGAAGCTGCATATATTAAACAAGAGTCCGTTCTACCGACAGGATTGAAATTATGTCCTAAGGGATCGATTGCTATGTACTGGGAATTTAATTTTGGATGATTGAATAAATTTTGTTAGATCTGGAAAAGCTCGAGTCTAAAGAAAGTGTGAGTCAGAAAATACTTAATTGTTCATTGGAATTTGGCATTTCAGTATTTCCAGGGGATAAATATAGACATCTTCTGGTAATCAATAATGAAAGAAATGAAAATATTCTGACCATGTCATGCAAATTTCAATCAAATGTTATTCTTTTGCATTTGTGAATCTGCAAATGTAACACAATTCACAATAGCATCCCTTTGAGAAAATCTCCAGTTAAACTCATGATCATTCTCTGGAAAAGTGTTACACTGCAGATGTTATGTGAAGGAATTGAAGGACTTCTGATAGGCTAATGTCCACGTGTGTAAGGTATGAATGTATCTGTCCTGAATCAGGAATCAGTTTACCCAAATCTCTCCTTACGAAGTTGTGTGGTAGCTGGTGTGTACTGACCATTCCACATGCTAAAAATTCACATTCAAACACAGAACTAGGGTGGCACCGTGAGCAATACAGGTAGGGCAATGCTGTACAGCACCAACAATCCAAATTTAAATCTGGTATTGTCACTAAGAAGTTTGGATGTTCTCCCCATACTGTATGTCTGAATGCAGAACAGAAAGAGACCCTTTGGCCCATGATGTGTGCAACAAAATGCAAAATTAAACTAAATTGACTTCCTGCACATGATTGATATCCCTCCATTCCCTGCAGCTTCAGCTTATCAGAGCTGAAGTGGAAGTAAGTTGTTCTCGATTGAAAAGAACTACTTAAGTTGAAGATGAAAACCACACAGATATATTTATTTGACAAGCTCTTTAATCTTGAAGGAGGCAGTTTATTGGTACTTTTCAATAATTGAATTAATATTTGAATTCCTGAATTAATATTGCAACATAATTTAATGCTGTTCTGGTTCCAAAACCCCAGTTTAATTATAAATAAAGTGTTGGCTTGCTTAAGCCAGTTATCTTTTCATTCCCATACTCCTAAATAACAAAGGAAATTCAGGGGTCAGATATATCTTGCAAAATTAACAAACCGTGTTTTGGTGTGTGCGTATAATGCTGGCATTACCAGCATATGCAACAGCCAGTCACGAGGCCTCCTGACAAGGCCAGCAATGGATGGCTATCTCCAGAGGGAGAGAATGCTGACCCTGCTATTGAGAGTTCAGCAAGATCACAGAGATTTGGCCAAATGGTCTACAGCGCAGCCATTGAAGAAGCCAGAAAAAGTGAAGGATCAGGCAACCAAAATTAAAAGCTTCTCCAAGGGAATAAAATTATATGGATAATAATTTTACTTTCAATTACATTGCTCCTAAAAGAAAAGGCCCAGGAATCTTGGTACAGACTTCTACCCAATTCATTGATGACAATGCAGTTAATGTAAAAACAAAGTTCTTAATAATGACAAGTGCATGCCTGAACATAGCAGGGAGAGAGGAAAACAAACTAGCAAAGTGTAGATCTGAGCAAAAATAAACCCGCTTTTAAGAAACATGAGAACTGAAGGTGGTCCCAATCCAAAACCCATTGAGTCATTCCAACTTCTCTTTTTCTCCCCACTCATTAATCCTCTTTTTGTTCTCAGCATTAGCCTGGGAAACTCATAACTGTACTTCCTGATAAAAAATACCTGCCTGCACACAGGACTGCACGTACATATGCCACGTGGTGGACCGGAAAAAAGGGCACCCCAAAACAGGAATAATAGATGTGATGACTCCAACAAACACCAAGTGAATCTAAATTGAGACACAATGGGACGTGACTATTTGTGTGTCATTTTATACAGTGAACACAACTGGAGGCCACCTACTTGGAAGTAATAGTGCGGGTGAACATCATGAACGTGTAACCTGCCCCATTTGCATAGGAACACAAATTAGAAGGACAATATTGGCAAGAAAACATATACAGATGATGATTGTCATCACAAATATACTAGGTTTTGACCTAAAACTTATCCAATGCTCAACCACTGTGTCAAGCTTGAGAAGGAGTTAAAATCAGGAAATCCAAATTGTCCTAACACTCTGTCATGATGGTCATATCAGAAGTGACCCACAACATACCCGGCCTTTTCCCAACTCTAGCTGTTGACTATTCCAGTCATTTTGCATCAAGCAAGGGAAAACTACAGTGTCTGATTTGGGATTCAGGTAGGTACAGCCCGGAGCTGCAAATTACCCAAGGAACAGAGCATTTGAGGGGAGTCATGAGGCTGATTTCAGGGGGCTAACTCAGTCTTCAACTCATATAATTTATAAATCTCCTGAGTAGCCAAATATGAAGGTTCTACAGTTCTCAACTTTACACACAACATTAGAGATAAAGAGTGGTGTAATGGAGGGTATGAAGCAGCAGTCCCACATTTTGGTCTAACTATTGACTTGTTGTCCAGGTATAGTTCTTGTGACATGGTAGATTGGGACTCACAGCTAATATTAGTTCAGATATTGAAGATTTTTTACTGCACATAACTGCATGGTTCAAGTTGGGAAGGGACTTGATCTCAGACCTTGAGTTGAAATCTATAGAGGAGTGGAAAATACATTATGACTAAATTCTTGCTGAGAGCGTTGGACTAGCATAGCAAATGGTGTTTCCAGACATACATCCCCACAGCCTGATAGTAACCTCTGGAAGCAAAATGGAATAGTTGCCTGAATTAAAACATTACATCACATTCACCTGCACCCATCCAAACTGACTCGACAATAGAAGTGTTAGTCAGGGCATTCAGGGAAACTTCCAAGACAGTCAAAGTTTCTCAGCTCTCATGAAGCTTTTTGACAGAGGGGCAATTTACAGTAGCCAATTAAGCTATTAGCACATTTTGGGATGTGGGTCAAAAGCAGAGCCACCAGAGGAAACCCACAAGTCACCAAGAGAATATTCAAACTCAATATTCAAACTCAGCAATGAAATTTGGACCTCTGGAGCTACGAGACAGCACCACTAACTGCAGAGTCTACATGCTGATCTCCATATTGTGTCAACATTTATGTCACCTTCTGATCACATGCCTTCAAAAGCTACGTTGATTTGTGATCAATTTGTCATTTATACTACCAACAACCCTATTCCTCTTTTTTAAATCTTCCCCGATCTACAGCTTCCTTTTACTTTTTTAAAAGGAGTGCAGACTGTTGCTGTTTGGCATTGCTTCTTATTTTGAAATCTCACATTTAATCTGCAGGCTCCTAATTAGCAGACTCAGCCACATTGCTCATCTCCTGCTCTCGAAACTCCTGCTGCTATTTTATCTTGTTTTCTTCTCTCAAGGCCATGTTCCATTAGGTCCTGGTCATCCTCCTATCAGTTTGTCCCTCTTGATTCTAAACGCTTAATATCAGCCTCTAGGGGGGGACACGGTGACCCCGCCAGTAGAGCTACTGCCTCAAGTACTGCACATTTTGCTTGTGACCAATGGGCTTCCTCCAGGTGCTCAGTTTCCTCACTCATGCCAAAGACATTCGGGTTGGAAGGATAATTAATCACCATCAATTGTCCCTAGTGAATGGGGAGTGGTAGAATCTGAGGTGGCCGATAAGTATGTGGGGGGAATTAAGCGTCATGAGCAGTAAGAATGCTTTGTAAGCTGGCAATAGTCTCGATGTGCAGAAGTAGCCTCCTTCTATGTTATAGAGAAATTGGGTTTTTTTTATTCCTTCTCTGACTTTTGGTTTCATTTTTCTGCTTATTTTACAATGCCATAATGATGGCAATGAATTTATGAACATTGACAAAATGAAATTTCATGCCACCAGGATCTTGTAACTTGGTATGTAGAGGAGGCAGTCAGTGCTTCAGGCCAACAAGAAAGGTGGCCAAAAAGCATAGACTGGAGAGGAGAGAAATAACAAAGTGGATAACTGCAGTCAGATTAAACAACCCAGGGAAAGATAATAGCATACAGGTAATTGAAAATGAGAGATGCGTTAACTATGCCTGAAAGAATAGTTGCAATGGGGACTTGGTCTCATCACGTAAACCCACAGGATGGAGGGGATAAGCTGGCAAGTGATGCCATGTAATGCAGCACAGAAAGAATTCTAAAAAGGTCAATGGAAGGCAAAATACTGGTTTCAGTGTCAGTTCAGATAGGTCAGGGAAGTGAAGAGTGCTGTACCTGCAAGGTGAGCTTGCTGAGAATTGCCAAGGAGCAATAAAGGGATTGTCAGCAGGTATGGAGGGGTGCAGCAGGGTACAATCTGAAAAGTGAGGTGGATCCCCATAAAATTGAAGACATCATGGCAGGGGCACCAATATCAATAGCCATATAGAAGTCAATGAGAATCAAGAGGTGAGGGAAAACAAAACCAAAGAACAAGGTGAATTTGAAGACAGGGTGAAAGTTAGCAGCAAAGAGTATAAAGTCGAAGAGCTCATCACATTTGCATGAGGCAGCCCCGATATAGTTGTCAATGTAGCGGAGGAAAAGTTGAAGGACCGTTTATGCTTGCAGCATGTTTGCTCCACAAACAGACAAGCATAGGTATGACCCATGTGGGTACTGATGGCTACTCTTTTGATTTGGAGAAAGTGGAATGATTGAAAGGAGAAATTATTAGGATTAAGAACTAGTTCTGCCAGGCAGAGCTAGTTAGTGTGCTGGGGTGGGGGGGGGGGGGGGGAGCGGTGTGGTTAGGTCTCTTGTCAACAATGAAATGAAGGGCTTTGAGACCTTCTGTATGGGGGAATGAGGTGTAAAGAGATTGGACGTCCATAGTGAAAATAAGGTGGTCAAGTTCAGGGAATTGGAAATCTCTTCAGAGGGCATGTGAGGTACTGGAGATATAGGTGCAGAGGTATTGGACCGGGGAGAAAAATTGGAGTCAAGGTGAGATGATACTCATTCAGTGTGGAAACATTGGGTCTACATGGATAATTGGGTTTGTGCATCTTGGGCAGGAGGTCAAACTGGGCAGTACAGGATTGGGAAACTATGGGAGAGCTTGATTAAGCGGTCAAAAATAACACAACAGAAGAAACTTGTAAGAAACAATAAAAAGGACAGTAAAAATATTTTGCAAGAATGTAAAAATAAAAAGATTAGTGAAGACAATTTAATGTCTGATTTATCAGAAGCAGAATTTATACTGGAAATAAAGAAATAACAGAGTAGCTAAACAAATATTTTGATTCTTCCATCATGGAAGAGGACAGAAATAGTTTCTCACAAATAGCATGGAGCCAGGAGATAAATAAAAGAAACTAAATAAAATTAATATGAGCAGAAAAAAGTGCTGAAGCAATTAACAGCCTCGAAAGCCAAAAATATCCCCAGGATGTGATAATCTGCACAAGGGAGAAACCATAGAAAGAACAGATGGATTGATTGCCATCTTGTAAAAATTTGTGGATTTTTGAATGGATCCTACAGAGTTCAGTTTGGAAATATAACCATATGACAGACCCGTTAAACTAATATCGGCAGTAGGGAAAATACTAGTCTTTCATGAAAAATGTAACAACAGGACACTAAAATTAAAGGGAGCAGTTAAAGAATTTATCGAAAAAAATTGTGTTTGACAAATCTCCTGGAAAGTTTTGAGGAAGTAACTGGTCGAGTTTAGAAAAATGAAAGATCTTATTGAAAATACTGTATTCTTAAAGATAATAAACAAAATTTAGATTTGGTTCAATATTTTAAGAATAATTTAACTTTTGCTTTTACATCCAGAATTAACCCTAAGCACCATTTCATTACTAGATATCAGCTGTGTATAAAAGAATATAAATGGATAAACTCTTCATTAACCACCCTGAGTAATGTGGATATGTGAAATGTATTTGCATTTATATTGAAATGATCTTACTCTACAAAATCTATTATATTAATTGACTAGCAACTTATTTACAAACCATGAAAGCTTTTTCTTCAAAGAAAATATTACCTCCTAAATTAAAAGTAAATGGATCCAAATTACAAACAAAATCCACAGTTTAGAAATGAAGAAATAAAAACTGAGATATGCTTAATCAATTAGATATAAAACATGAAAAAATTAGAATAATAAAAAAGAATTGAACACCAACAGCTTATTAAATGTTCAACAGTTTAGGTTAATAATTCATCAGTAAACCGGTTTCTGATATTTGAGTTCAATTTATTGGTATAGTAAATCTGAGAGGTAGGAACAATTTTCATTAGCACAAAGCAGCACAGTTGGCCTAGCAGTTAGCGCAACACCTTCACAGCGCCAAAGATTGAGACTAGGGTTTGAATCCCACGCTGTCTCTAAGGCGTTTGTACATTCTACCGGTGTCTGCATGGGTTTTCCCTGGGGACTCCAGTTTCCTCCCACTGTTCAAAAAGTACTGGGATGTAGGTTAATTTGGTACAAATTTGGTGACACAAATTGCCAAGATGAAAAGGTGAAATAAAATGGAAATAAATGAGGCATGCAAATAATATTATAGGGAAAGTTTATGAAGGCCACAAGAGGGAAAGTTTATGAAGGTCACAGGAAAGGTATGGGAACAGATATACAAATTCAGCTCAATGGTTATTTTTTTAATGAGTTTAAATCTCTTAAAGTATGGAAAAGATTGTCTTTCTCAAAAATCCTTGAAAGCATTTTTTTAAGTTCACTCTGTCATTGAGGGCAAGCACCTTGCAATTTTTGACGTGAAACAGATTAAGCTATGACCAAAAACACACAACAGTGATCTTTTCATTTATCTTGAATTTGATGGAAGGAAATCACAAGTCAGTGAACAATCTAGATACTTCATAGGTCACTGCAGAGCATTATGGTTCATGGATTTCTGAATTTTAAATAGTAGTCTCAGAGATGAAATAGTTCTATTGCTTTCAAAATGACTTTGCTCCTGGGAATTTATTGTTGATGAATATGTTTTCTTTGTGCTTAAATTTGCTTCAGACAGCAGCAGAGTTGAGTAATTAAGATGGATCTGCTGCCTCAAGTGTCCAGTACTTTTGGAGCTGATTAATGTTCCTTCAAAATCAGAAATATTGATCAGAAAGAACAGCAACCTAGCTTTCTTTAGTATTTTTGATTTAGAAAGATCACAATCTTTCTTCAAGTTCCCAGATCAATGGCACCAAAGTTGGGATTGCCATGTAACTGCAGAGAGTTATGAATGCAGTTCAGACTAACACACAAACACCCACCCTCCCTCCATCAATTTATTCAATACTACCTACTTCCTCTTAAAGCAACCAACCTATTAAAAGACCACACTCCTTTTTTCCCCTTCTCGGGAGGGAAATTCACAAGTGGAAGATTGAGCACCACAAGATACAAGAACAACTTCTTTTCTGCCATTATCAGAATCCAAAATGAAACATGCACCAGAAAAGTAATGTTGCCTTTAGTTTGTATTACCTGGTCTCTCTGAAAATCTGTCACTATATTCTGCAGTACAATGTACAGGCTGACTAATTGGACTGCATGCAAAACTTCTTCATTGTATTTTGCTACATGTGACAACAAACTTGACATCATATCACATTTTGTCATCTGCTATGATATCTCAAAGCTGACAGCATTTGGTATCGCAGCTACAATCTCAGCAGCCAGTCCTCAAAGTGATACAGATATATTATTGGCAGTGGAGGGAAGATTAAACCATTCCCAAGGAGAGAAAGATTTTCAATAGGCTAGTAGAAGATAAATATCACATTCTTTGTGCAAGGAGTTATTAAATTCCTGCAAGACCACAGGCAGGCACTCCTGGACAGGGAGAGATACTAAACTGTAATACTATGAGAATGCTGCTTATAAATGCTTGTATTTTGGAGAAAGCTCTCAATGCCAGGAAACCCTGTGTCAGCTCTAGCTGTTCTGATTGGCTGCTGAAAGAGTAGATGACTTCTCTCCTTGAATATGAAGGATGGATGAACTCTCTCACTGGCCCATGAGCAATGAGTGAGTTCAATGAAAGGGACAATGATGGCTTCCTTCCTGACAAGTTGAATACTTTCTACACGTGGTTTGATGAGGAAAATGAGATGACATCAAAGGCTCATCTCCCCTAAGGAAGAGGCAAAATGCATAGCAACATCTGAGGTGAGGAACATCCTATCCGGGGTGAACTCACGCACAGCAGCAAGTCCAGATAACATAACTAGTTGGGTGCTAAAGGACTGTGTAGCATAGCCTACAGAGGTCCTTATGGCCATCTTCAACATCTCGCTGCATCAGTCCACTGGCTCTGCAGGATTCAAGACAGCCATGATCATCACATTGCCCAAGGGAGCGATGGTAACCAGACTAAATGACTATAGCTGAGTGGTACTGCCGTCTATGATCATGAAGCATCAAAGTGGACCTCCAGTGACACTGGATCTGTTCCAGTTTGCCTACTGTCCAAATCAGTCCACGGATGATGATATAGCCTTGACCCTCTACTCCATTGCAACCCATCCAGAGAATGTGCCTCAAAGGCCGGGCTGTTGTTCATTGACTTCATCTCAGTGTTCAACATGATCATACTTCAGAGGTTTGTGGATAAACTGTCCCAGCTAGAACTCCACACATCTCTCAGTAACTGGATTCTGGATTTGTTGTTGGAAAGACCGCAGTCTGCCTAGGGTTTGCAGCAAACCTCAAACTCCATCACGTTGAGCACTGGCATACCTCTCTGCCAGATTCAAATGTAATAGAATCATCAAATTTGCAGATGATTCAACAGTAGTTGACCTCATCAGAAATAATGATGAGTTGCATTAGAGAGAAAAAGGTTGAAAGATTTTGAGAAATGATCCGAGAACAACAATCTGAGTCTCAACGTGGACAAAAGAAAGGAGATGATTATGGACTTCAACAGGACAAAGGTCGACCATTCTCCTCTAAACCTTTCAGATTTCAGATTTATTGTCAGAGATGACAATACATGACATTACATATATCCCTGAGATTCTTTTTTTCCTGCAGGCAGCAGAATTACCACTAATTAGTAGTCCAAAAAATAAACTGCACAGGGTGTAAACATGTACACAAACAAAAAATTGTAAACAAACTGACTATGCAATACAGAGAGAACAAAAATAAAATCAATAAAGTGCACAAGTAAGAGTCATTAAATGAATCTCTGATTGAGTTTGTTGTTGAGGAGTCCAATCGTGGAGGGGTAGAAACTGTTTCTGAACCTGGTGGAGCAAATTTTGTGGCACCTATGTCTCTTTTTGATGGCAGCAGCAAGAACAGAGCATGTGCTGGGTGGTGTGGGTCTCTGATGATTGCTGATACTCTTCGATGGCAGTGCTCCCTGTAAATTCATTCCATAGTGGGGAGGGGTTTGCCTGTGATACTCTGGGCTGTGTCCACATTCTTTTGGAGGGCTTTATGCTCAGGGCTGTTTATGTTTCCATATCAGACTGTGATGTAGCCAGTCAGCACACTTTCTACCACACCCCTGTAGAAATTTGTTAGGATTTCCGATGTCATTTCAAAGCTCTGCAAACTCTTGAGGAAGTAGAGGTGCTGACGTGCTTTCTTCACAATGTCATTGGTGTGTTTGGTCCAGAAAAGATCCTCTAAGATAGTGACTCCCAAGAACTTAGATTTGCTCACCCTCTCCACCTCTGATCCCCAAATGGTCACTGGATTGTATACCTCTGGCTTTCCTTTCCTGAAGTCAATAATCAGCTCCTTACTTTTGGTGACATTAAGTGCAAGGTTGTTGTTGCATTATTCAGCCAATGGTTCCATCATGGAAAACGTGTGGAGCAGAAAGTTCTATGGTGTACATATGAGGTACTGGACTCGCTACACTTCCCCATTAATGAAGAAGGAGCAGCATAATCCATACTTTCTAAGAAGGCCGAGGAGGGCAAGGCTACTGACCCCCATCTTGACAACCTTTTACAGAAGCACAATTGAGAAAGTCCTGTCTAGCTGCATCATTGTGTGGTTTGGTAGTTGCAAAGCAGCAGAGTGATAGTCTATACAGAGGATCATTCAAACAGCGAAAAAACACACAAATGCTGGAGAAACTCAGCAGGTCAAACAGTGCCTTTATGTTGCAAAGGTAAAGATACATCACCAATGTTTCAGGCTTGAGCTCATGTGGGGGAACATGAGAGATGTCCAAACAAAATGGGGAATGGGGGAGGTAGGGTAGTGAGGGTGGAAGATGATAGATGGAGGGAGTGGAAACACTAGAAGAAGGTGGGGAGGAGTCTAGACTAGGTGGATAGAGAAAGGAAGTAGGAACTGGAATAACTAGTTAAAGGGGAGAGGGAGGGGGGAAGAAGCAGCTTATTAATGAAATGCAGTGAACTCACTGTTCATGCCCTGGGGTTGGTGGGTGCCCAGATGAAAAATGAGGTGTTCTTCCTCCAATCTGCAGGTGGTCAGGGTGGCGTAGTGTGAAAGGCCATGACTGACATGTGAGTTTGAGAGTATGACTCTAGATTGAAATGGTTGGCTACAGGGAGGTTGCTTTTGTTGCGGACAGAGAGGAGGTGCTGGGTGAAGCAATCTTCTAATCTGTGACCGGTCTCTCCAAAGTAGAGAAGGCCACAGAGGGTGCACCGGATGCAGCAAATGAGTTTTTTGGAGGTACAGGTGAAGTGTTGTTTTACCTGAAAAGTCTGTTTGAGACCTCAGACCATGGTGAGAGAGGAGGTGCAGTTGCAGGCATTACACCTCTTACGACCATAGTGGAAGGTGTTGGGGGGGCGATGGGTGGGGAGGGAAGAGTGCACAAGGGAGTCATGGAGGGAGTGGTCCCTATGGAAGGCTGAGAGGGGAGGAGAAGGGAAAATATGTCTGGTGATGGGGTCCTTTAGTAAGTACCGGAAATTCCAGCAGAATATGTGTTGGATGCAGAGGCTGGTGGGGTGGTAGATGAGGACGAGGGGGATTCTGTATTTATTGTTTCTATGGGTGGAGGGGGGTTTGGACAGATGAGCGGGGAATGGAGGAGATGCAGGCAAGGAACATTAATAGTGGTGGAGGAGAAGCCACGTTTGTGGAAGAAGCCAGACATTTCAGAGGCTCTGGACTGGAAGACCTCATCTTGGGAGCAGATGCAGCGAAGATGGAGAAATTATGAGAAGGGGATGGAGTCCTTGCAGGGAACAGGGTGTGGGAGTTAGAGGGTTTGTAATACATGTCAGTGGAAAGTCTGTCTACTGAGATGGAGACCGAGTAATCCAGAAACAGGAGAGTGTCATCAGAGATGGACCAGGTGAGTTTGAGGTCTGGGTGGAAATTGGCTATGAATTTGATGAAATTTTCAAGCTCATCGCGGGTGCATGAGGCCGCCCTGATGTAGTCGTCCATGTAGTTGATGTACCTGGAGCCCTGTATAAAGGGAGCTCAAGGAATTATTGAAGACTACATCCATCAAGTGCATAGTATCTTCAACCAACCACCATCAAAAAGATGGTACAGAAGCATCAAAATCAGGACTGCCTACCAGGCTATGGAATAGCTTCTTTTAACTGTGACAATCATCCCAAATACACACATATATATAATACAGCTGTATATTAATTTGATTAGAGGAAATGGTCAAACCAGATACAATTATGATGTTAAAGGGGTATTTGTAATGGCATTTAAATTGGCAACTCACTGAAGGATATGCTCTGAAGCTAGATGAGCAAAGAGGTCAGCCTGGCCATAATGAACTGAAGGGCCTGTTTCTGAAGTTTATGGAGAAAAAAAGATAGTTGAAACTGATGTTTAGTTGGTTAAATAATAACTGGTTCGTCAGATCAGTTAAGTTGAAAACCACACCAAAAAAGAACATTGCAAAGATCATTTAAAGAAATTTATTGGAGAGAAATATCTCTAACACTGATTTATAATAATTCAACTGAAAAGTTATGGGCCAATTTATTGCTGGATGATAAGAAGCCCAAAAATGTGCATTCTATTCTCTAGCCTACAATGTCACATACATTTCACACATTCAGTTTTTCTGTGTTTTTTTTTAACATTTCGACAACGAGCACAGCTCCTGCAACCATAGGGGTTCAAACACTCTCAACCACCACAAGACTTCTATCAAGAATGACAACCACATCATCGACACTTTGTAAAGTCAACCACCTGGCTGCACATTCTTCCTGCATTCAGGCAGAAAATGAAGTGAACTGACCCTTAGAGAAGGCTGCGGAGAAATGATTGTGACATTTTGAAGTTGGTAGACTGGGCCAAGGCAGTGAACCTGAATGAATATGCCATGCTCCTTACCAAAAATTTGGAAATGAATTGGTGAGCATGTACCTATGAAGACTATCTGGATGTATCCTAATCAGAAGGCATGAATGAAATGGGAGATTCACAACATGATGAAGATCAACTCAGAGGCTTTCAAATCAAGTAATTCAGAGACATACAGGAAGAACAAGTACAAACTCCAGAAGCCATTTCCAATGCAAATAAACAATTTTGGACTATGCCAGAGTGACAGAAGAATACTTGGTATCTGTGGCAGAGGAGGAGGAGCTTCCTGAAAGTGAGTCAGAGGAGGAGGAGCTTGCTGAAAGTGAGGAGAAGGTAAGCTATTAAAGTCGGGGGCTTACCGGGGCTTGGACCTACTTGGTTCGGCTGGGAGTTGGAGGAGGAGCATGGAGAGAGTCGGGCTGTGAATCAGAGGAGGAGGAGCTTGCTGAAAGTGACAGGGTTAATTGGTCAAGGGGCCAATAAAAGGAGTGAAAGGGGAGGGAGCGGCCAGCGAGGAGTGGCTCAGTGAGTGAGTGAAGGAGTGAGACTTCCTGGCTTTGGCTTATCAGGCTTCGGCGAAAGCAGGCAAGGAGAAAAGGTAATCTGAATTATTTGCCTTCGTATTCAGAGTCATGCCAACAGGGTTAGTGCTCTGTACTGGGTGTCAGATGTGGGAACAATGGGTGACCTCCACCCTTCCAAATGGCCACATCTGCACCAGGTGTACCGAGATGCAGTTACTAAGGGAGCGAATTAGGGATATGGAGGTGCAGATTGATGACCTGCGGCTTGTAAGGGAGAGTGAGGAGTTAATCGACTCAAATTTCCGGGCGATAAATACTCCAGAACCCGTGTCAGGTAAGTGGGAAACCGTCAGGGGGGGAAAGAAAAAAGCGAGAAAAACGGAGAGCACACCAGTGATTATCCCACTCAGCAACAGTTATGTTGTGTTGGATTCTGTTGAGGGAGATGACCGGACAGAAGATGGCCACGGGCACCAGGTCAATGACAATGAGCCTGGCAGAGTGGTGCAAAAGAAAAGAAAAAGGAGAAATGCAGTAGTTATTGGGGACTCCATTGTCAGGGGTACCGACAGGAGGTTCTGTGAGCCAGATAAGTATACCCGCGTGGTGTGCTGCCTCCCTGGTGCAAGGGTACAAGATATCACAAATCGGGTCCAAAATATTCTGAGAGGAGAGGGAGAGCAGTCTGATGTCTTGGTACATGTGGGTACAAACGACATTGACAAGAAAAGGGAGGAGGTAATGAAAAGGGATTACAGTGAGCTGGGACGAAAGCTGAAAGACAGGAAAGCTTGGGTGGTGATCTCGAGATTACTACCTGTTCCAAATGCAAGAGATGAAAAGAATGCAAGGATAAGGAAAATGAACATGCTGGTGTACAAGGCAAGGATTTGGCTTCTTGGATCATTGGGATCTCTTTTGGGGAAGGAATGATCTTTACAAGAGGGACGGGTTGCACCTAAATCCAAAAGGTGTCAAAATTTTGGCAAGTATGTTTGGTACAGCAGTGGGGCAAGGTTTAAACTAATTTGGCAGGGGTATGGGAACCAGAGTGATAGGGAAAAGGGTAGGGAAGATAAAATAATGGTCAGGAAAAGTAAAATAGGAAAAGTAATGTTGGGAGGAGAAAGTAAAAAAATCAGATGGTGCAGTGAGTTTTCGGGTCAATGATAGTGTTAAGAAAATTACAAAGAAAAATAGTGGGCAGAAAAATCAAAAGAAAAGGTTACAGAAGTCACTAGATATTAAAAGGACAAAGAGCATAAGAGCACTTTATCTGAATGCCCGCAGTATTAGAAATAAGGTTAGTGAACTTGAGGCGCAAATCGGTACCCATGCCTATGATTTGGTAGCCATCATGGAAACATGGCTACAAGGTGACCCTAAATGGGAATTAAACTTTCAAGGGTATCAGGTGGTGCAAAGAGATAGACAGGATGGTAAGGGAGGTGGAGTTGCACTCTTAATCAAAGAGGAGCTCCAGGCAGTAGTGAGGAATGATACAAGATCTA
The DNA here is from genome assembly GCF_036971445.1 of Narcine bancroftii. Taxonomy (NCBI): domain Eukaryota; kingdom Metazoa; phylum Chordata; class Chondrichthyes; order Torpediniformes; family Narcinidae; genus Narcine; species Narcine bancroftii. Next base: position 180,627,334 of record NC_091474.1, read on the forward strand.
AAGAGCATAATGTTGAATCCATTTGGGTAGAGATAAAGAATAACAAAGGGAAAAAATTATTGGTGGGTGTTATCTATCGCCCACCAAATAACAATAGTTTAGTGGCACAGGAAATAAATAGAGAGATAAGTGAGGCATGTAATAATGATACGGCAGTAGTCATGGGGGACTTTAACTTCCACATAGATTGGGAAAATCAAGTTGGTTGTGGGAGTCTGGAAGAGGACTTCATAGAATGCATCCATGATAGCTTTCTTGAGAAGCATGTTAAGGAACCCACAAGAGAAAATGATCTCCTGGATCTAGTGTTATGCAATGAGATAGGTAAGAGTAAATGATGTAATAGTCAGAGACCATCTGGGAAATATCGATCATAGTAAGATTGAATTTCTCATTCAGATGGAAGGGGAAATAGTTAGATCTAAAACTAATATATTATGCTTAAACAGGGGTGACTACCATAGGATGAGGGAGGAATAGGGCAGAGTGGACTGGGAGCACAGGCTAATTGATGAAACAGTTGAGGAACAGTGGAAGATTTTCAAATATTTTGTAATGCTCAACAAAAATATATTCCGGTCAGGAAAAAGGGCAGCAAGGGAGGGAAAAATCAACCATGGTTAACAAAGGAAATAAAGGAGAGTATAAAATTGAAGGCGCAGGTGTACAGAGCTGCAAAGAGCAGTGAAAAACTGGAAGATTGGGAAAACTTTAAGAGATAACAAAGGGTTACAAAGCGGTTAATAAGAAATGGGAAAAAGGATTATGAAAGTAAATTGGCACAAAATATAAAAACAGAAATCAAAAAATTTTATAAATATATAAAATGGAAGAGGGTGGCCAAAGTTAACATAGGACCCTTGGAGGATGAGAAAGGAAAACTGGTAGCAAAAAATGAGGAAATGGCCGAGGCATTAAACAAATATTTTGTGTCAGTCTTCATGATGGAAGACACGTCCAGCATGCCCAAGTGCGGAGTTAAGGATGCGAATGTTTGGGAGGGTCTTGATAAAATAGTTGTTACAAAGGAAGTAGTGATGGAGAAACTAATGAGACTAAAGCCAGACAAATCACCTGGTCCTGATGATATGCATCCAAGGGTTCTGAAGGAAATGCCAGAAGTTATAGTTGATGTATTGGTGGTAATATACCAAAATTCCTTGGATTCTGGGCAGGACCCGGCAGACTGGAAGACAGCAAATGTCATGCCACTTTTTAAGAAGGGATGTAGGCAGAAGACTGGAAATTATCGGCCAATTAGCTTGATGTCTGTAGTTGGAAAAATGCTTGAAGCCATCATTAAAGATGAAATAGTGAAACTTTTGGAACATAAGGGTTCAATCAGGCAGACGCAGCATGGTTTTAGAAAGGGAAGGTCTTGTTTGACAAACTTGTTAGGATTCTTTGAGGATATAATGGGTGCGGTGGATAGAGGGGAACAGGTTGATGTTGTATATTTGGATTTCCAGAAAGCGTTTGATAAGGTGCCGCACAAGAGACTTCTCAGTAAGTTACAGGAAAGTGGAGTCCGGGGAAGTATATTGGCCTGGATTGAAAATTGGTTGTCTGACAGGAGTTTTTCAGGTTGGCAGAGAGTGGTAAGTGGGGTGCCGCAGGGGTCAGTGTTAGGCCCACAACTGTTCATCATTTACATTGATGACTCGGAAGAGGGGACAAAATGTGGTGTAGCCAAGTTTGCGGATGACACCAAATTGAGAGCAAGAGCAAATTGTAATGAGGATGTGGAGAGTCTGCAGAGGGATATAGTTAAGCTGGATGAGTGGGCAAAGGTCTGGCAGATGGAGTACAATGTTAGTAAGTGTGAGGTTATCTACTTTGGCAAGAAAAATAAAAGAGCTGAATATTATTTAAAAGGTGAAAAACTACAGCATGCTGTTGTGCAGAGGGACTTGGGAGTGCTTTTGAATGAATCGCAAAAAGTTAGGTTGCAGGTGCAGCAGGTTATTAAGAAGGTAAATGGAATGTTTGCCTTCATCGCTAGAGGAATTGAATTCAGGAGTAGGGAGGTAATGTTGCAACTGTATAAGGTACTGGTGAGACCGCACCTGGAGTACTGTGTCCAGTTCTGGTCTCCATATTTGAGGAAGGATATACTGGCTTTGGAGACGGTCCAGAGGAGGTTTACTAGGTTGATCCCTGGGATGAAGGGGTTGACTTATGATGAAAGATTAAACCATCTAGGATTGTATTCGCTCAAGTTCAGAAGAATGAGAGGAGATCTTATAGAAACATACAGGATTATGAAGGGAATGGATAGGATAGATGTAGGAAGGTTTTTTGAGCTGGCTGGGGAAACTAAAACGAGAGAACACAGTCTCAAGATTCGGGGGAGTAGATTTAGGACAGAGATGAGGAAAAATAGTTTTTCCCAGAGAGTAGTGAATGTTTGGAATTCTCTAACCAGGGAAGTGGTTGAGGCTGCTTCATTAAACATATTTAAAATTTGGTTAGATAAATTTTTACATGATAGAGGAATTAGGGGATATGGGGAGAAGGCAGGTCGGTGGAGTTAGGTCATAAATTAGATTAGCCATGATCGATTTGAATGGCGGAGCAGGCTCGATGGGCCATTTTTGGCCTACTCCTGTTCCTACTTCCTATGTTCCTATGTTTATACACCATCATATTCTGTAAGTGGCAGAAGCCAAGCACTATCAACAATCACTTCAAAAGGGAAGAAAATGATGCACTCTCATTAGGCTCCTCAGCACCTCGGCAACTCTGTGCTCCCATTACCTGACGGTGATGGGAAAAGGATCTACAAGAGGCTGTACCCTTGGAAAGTGATCTGCCAAGACAGTGTACCTGGCTGCGAACTTAAAACCTGTGCAAATAAACTGGATGGAGTTTTTGCAGACATTTACAATCTAGCAGTGCGAGAGTCTGAGGTCTCCATCTGCTTCAAAAGGACAATCAATATACAATCCTCAAGAACAGCAAAGTAATCTGCCCTCATGACTGTGGCACTTACGTCCACTGTGATGAAGTGTTTAGAGAGGTTGGTTATGGATCAAATCAACTCTTGCCTCAGGAAGGGCCTGGATCCATTTCAATTCCACTGCTGCCAATAAACATTCAACAATACAATAAAACCATTAAACAATGTCATCACACAATGAAAAATAAACAAGAAAAATGTGTCATCTACTTTTACACACTGGATCGTCATTTTGTCTTCTTATCATTTTAGGGGATGGAGATCCGAGGCAAGCCCTCTCTGTTGTGTTCCATGTACCGTTCCCAAATTTGTTCAAATAATCTGACTTTATTTTTTTAATTATATGTTAATTTTTCCAAAGGAATACATTTATTCATTTCCATGTACCATTGGTGTACTCTCAGGCTCTCTTCCGATTTCCAAGTTGACATTATACATTTTTTTGCTACAGCTAAGGCTATCATAATAAATCCTTTTTGCACTTCATCCAGTTTGAGGCCATAATTCCTTACTTCTTATATTACTTAGAAGAAAGATCTCTGGACTTTTTGGTAGGTTATTTTTTGTGATTTTATTTAATATCTAATTTAGATCTACCCAAAACTTTTTCACTTTCTCACATGCCCAAATTGCATGTACTGTTGTTCCCGTTTCCTTCTTACAGCGAAATCATCTATCTGATAATGTTGGATACTATTTTTTTTTAACTTTTGGGGCATGATATATAACCTGTGTATCCAATTATACTGTATTATGTGTAACCTTGTGTTCATTATATTCTTCATAGTTCCAGAACATAACTTTTCCCACGTTTATTTTTTTATCTTTATGTTTAAATCTTTTTCCCACTTTTGTTTGGGTTTATAGCTTATTTCTTCGTTTTCCTTCTCTTGCAGCTTGATGTACATCTTTAAATTATCATTGTGTCTGTAATCAGATATTCAAAGCTGTACCATGAGTTATTCCATATTTGTACTTCAACTGTTCAAATGTTAAAATTATTTCCGAAAAAACAATTTTCTATTCTTTTAATTCATTTTCTCTCCCATTCTCTAAAGGAGAATCCCATTGAAAAAGGGATTAGCTGATTTTGCGTCAATAATAATTTTGGTATTTGGTAATTTTTTTTTCCTTTCGAAGTGAATCTTCTTCCATATATTGAGTAAATGATGCAATACTGGTGAGCTTTTATATCGTAACAGCTTTTCATCCCACTTATAAAGTATATGTTCTGCTACCTTCTCCCCTATTTTATCTAGCTCTATCTTAGTCCAATCTGGTTTTTCCCTTGTCTGATAAAAATCTGATAAATATCTTAATTGTGCTGTTCTATAATAATTTTTAAAGTTTGGTAACTGCAAACCACCTTTGTTGTACCTCTCTGTTAATTTATCTAACGCTATCTTCGGTTCCCCCTTTCCATAAAAAAATCCTTATTATTCTCTTTAGTTCATTAAAGAATTTCTCTGTTAAGGGAATTGGTAATGATTGAAATAAGTATTGTATCCTTGGGAAGACATTTATTTTAATGCAATTTACCCTCTCTATCAATGTTAGCAGTAATTCTTTCCAATGTTCTAAGTCTTCCTGCAATTTCTTTATTAGTGGTTGATAATTTAATTTGTACAAGTGGCTTAAATTATTATCTAACCTGATACCTAGTTATCGGATTGCTTGTGTTTGCCATTTAAATGGTGATTCTTTTTAAAATTCTGTATAATCCACATTACTCATTGGCATCATTTCACTTTTATTTGCGTTGATCTTGTACCCCGATATTTCTCCATACTCCTTCAATTTCTTATGTAGTTCTTTTATTGATATTTCTGGTTTTGTTAAGTATACTACGATGTCATCTGCAAATAAACTGATTTTATATTCCTTCTCCTTTATTTTTATCCCTTTTATTTTATTTTCTGTTCTTATCAGTTTTGCCAATGGTTCTATTGCTAAAGCAAACAATGAGGGGGATAATGGACATCCCTGCCTAGTTGACCTACTTAATTTAAATTGGTTTGATACATATCCATTTACTGTTGCCTTCGCCAATGGTCCATTATATAATGCTTTAATCCAATTAATATATTTTTCTGGTAGATTGAACCTCTATAATACTTTGAATAAATAATTCCATTCTACACTGTCAAAGGCTTTTTCTGCATCTAAAGCAACAGCCACTGTTGGCATCTTATTTCCTTGAACTGCATGAATAAAATTAATAAATTTATAGACATTATCTGCCTTTTGTCTTTTCTTAATAAATCCAGTTTGATCTTATTTTACTATTTTTGGTACACAGTCATCCAATCTCTTTGCTAATAATTTTGCTATTATCTTATAATCTGAATTAAGTAGAGATATTGGTCTGTATGATGCTGGTATAAGTGTACCCTTCCCCATCTTTGGATTTACTGTAATTATTGCTGTCTTACATGAATCTGGCAAGGTTGGTGTTTCTTCTATCTGGTTCATTACTTCCAGGAGAGGAGGAATTAATAACTCTTTAAATGTTTTATAAAACTCTATATCCTCTCCAGGTGTTTTATTGTTCGGCAGCTTTTTTAATATATCCTGTACTTCCTCTATTTCAAATGATTTTATCAGTTTGTTTTGTTCCTCTTCTTGCAATTTCGGCAGTTCAATTTTAGCTAAAAACTCTTCTATTTTATCATCTTCCCCCTCATTCTCAGTTTGGCATAATTGTTCATAAAATTCCTTCAAGTTCTTATTAATCTCCATTGGATTATATGTAATTTGTTTGTCCTTTTTCCTTGATGTCAATTCAGTTCTTTTAGCTTGTTCTGTTTTAAGTTGCCAGGTTAATATTTTGTGTGTTTTTTTCTTCTAGTTCATAATACTTTTGCTTTATTTTCATTATGTTCTTCTCTACCATATACGTTTGTAATGTTTTGTATTTTATTTTTTTGTCCGCCTATTCTCTTCTTTTTGTTGCATCATCCCTTGTTGCTAGTTCCTTTTCTGTACTTACTATCTCCTTTCCAACTGTTCTATTTCGCGATTGTAGTCCTTTTTCATCTTAGTTACATAACTTATTATCTGCCCTCTAATGAAGGCTTTCCTTGCATCCCATAATATAAATTTGTCTTTCACTGATTCTGTTTTTATTTCAAAGTACGTTTTAATTTGGTGTTCAATAAACTCTCTAAATTCCTGCCTTTTGAGTAGCATGGAGTTTAACCTTCATCTCTATGTTCTTGGTGGGATGTCCTCCAGTTCTATTGCTAATAACGGGTGAATGATCAGATAGCAATCTATCTTTATATTCAGTTTTCCTAATTCTCCCATGAATATGAGCCAACAACAAAAACATAATCCTTGAGTATGTTTTATGCCTACTCGAATAATATGTGTATTCCTTCTCTCTTGGGTGCTGCCTCCTCCATATATCCATAAGTTTCATTTCCTGCATTGATTTAACCATAAATATGGCCACTTTATTCTTTTTGCTAGTCTTTTGTCCAGTTTTATCTAACATTGTATACAAATTAAGGTTAAAATCCCTTCCTATCAATATATTCCCTTGCGTATCTATAATCTTAAAAAAAAAATAACCTGCATAAACTTTTGATCCTCTTCATTAGGTACATATATATTGAGCAAATTCCAAAATTCTGAATATATCTGACACTTTATCATTACATACTCCCGGCTGGATCTATTATTTCCTCCTCTATTTTGCTTGGTACATTTTTATTAATTAATATAGCTACACCTTTAGCTTTTGAATTATATGATGCTGCCACTATGTGCCCTACCCAGTTTCTCTTTAATTTGTTATGTTCCCCTTCAGTTAGATGCAATTCCTGCACAAATGCTGTCTATTTTTTTTATTTTTTCAGTAAATTTAATAGCCTCTTCTGTTTAATTTGGTTAGGTATTCCATTAATATTTATAGTTATATAATTCAACGTGGCCATCTCATATCCTGTTTACACCTCATTTCCACTTCCTCACCACCACCATCCACCTTTTCCCCATTTTCATCTCTCAGTTTTCCCTTTTTAAACTCAATGTACGACAACACATTCAAAACATAAAATACTTCAACAACTCTCACATCCAATATTCCCTTAGCCCCAAATGCCCCCCCCCCCCTCTCTGAGTTGCCCATTATCCCTTGCCGGAAAACCACATCTCCCCTCTCCATTTGGATTGCGAACCCGCTCGCAAGCATCAACTGATTTCGCAATGATGCTTATTCTCTCCCTCCCAACCCCCCCAGAAAAGACTTTTTTTAACACATATAACAAAGTTCACCCTCTCTTTTGTCCCCCTTGCTTCCTTTCTTCCCTTCTCTTTCCCTTCTTTAGTTCTTACATATACATTATTTTATTGCCCTTCTTCATTCTTGTTACAACCCTTCATCTCTCCTTCTGTCCTGCAGGCATTCTGTAAATTCTCTTGCTTCCTCTGGATCCGAGAACAGTCTGTTTTGCTCCCCAGGGATAAATATTTTAAGCAGAACTGGATGTCTTAACATAAATTTATAACCTTTTTTCCATAGGATTGATTTTGCTGTATAAACTCCTTCCTTCAAAACTTATGTCTGGGTAAAAAAATTATTTTTTGACTCTTGTATTCCAATGGTTTATTGTCTTCTCTAATTTTATTCCTTGCCCACTCCAGTATATTTTCTCTTGACATATGTCTCAAAAATTTTACTAAAACGGATCTTGGTTTTTTTATGTGTCTGTGGTTTCGGAGCTAGTGTTCTGTGTGCCCTTTCTATTTCCATTCCTTCCTGTATTTCTGTAATTCCCAGGACCTTTGGGATCCATTCTTTTATAAATTCCTTCATATCTGTGCCTTCTTTATCTTCCTTTAGGCCCACTACTTTTATGTTGTTTCGCCTACTATAATTTTCCAACATATCAATTTTCTGAGTTAACAACTCTTGTGACTCTAACTTTTTTTATCACTTTCTTCCAATTTTCTTCTTAAGTCATTCACTTCCATTTCTACAGCCGTTTCTCATTCTTCCACATTTTCTAATCTTTTCCATATTTCTGTCATGACCTTTATAATTTTTTCTTCTGTACTTTTAATTTTTCTTTTCATTTCACTAAATTCTAATGTCAACCATTCTTTTATTGCTCTCATTTGTTCTTGTGAAAAAAACTTTATCTATATTCTGTCCATCTGTTTTACCTTCTATTTCTCTGTGCAGATCTTGGTCTTCTTCTTCCTCTTCTTCTCTGTCTGTACCTGTGTTTGTGTCTTCTTCTTTTCTTCCTTGTATCTGTGTCTCTTCTGACTTTCCTGATGAATTGCATGTCTCACTTCTTCTTGCTTGACTTCTTCTTGTTTGGTTTCTTGCTGTTGGTCCTCTTCTGGGCTACTCATCTGTTGGGCTTCCTGTTGCTGCTCTTCATTCCTTTCACTCCCTTTCCTGTCACTTTCCTCTTCTTCCAGCTGAGACCCCTGGTGTCGTGCATCCCTCAGCTGGTTGCGTTGTGTTTGCCCGCTCCTCGGCTTGTCGGAGTTCTCCTTCTCCTTAGTAAGCGCACTGTGCACTTTTGTTTGGCTCAGAGAGCCATTTTTGCTGTCCAGCGGTCGGGGGGGGGGGTCGCGACTCTGCGGGGTCGTCACCAACCTTGGAGAATGGGCTCTCTTACCCACGACGGCTCCCTGTTTCTTCATGCAGGTAAGGCCTTCTCCTTTCTCTTCTGGCGTCTTTTCTTTTTTTTCCCGTTGTTTTTACTTTTTCCTTCTTAGGAGCCATTTTCTTTATTTTCTCTACAACTTTATATTTTATTTGTTATGTTTTGTATTTCTTGAACTTTGTCATTCCTTCACTTTATTTCTTCTTTTCTGGAAAGGGCTGGTATTCCCCTACCGGCCACTACTCCATCACGTAACTCCTCGAATATCGTTTATTTAAGAAAATATTTGACTTATGTACTTTACCCCTAACCTTAACTGCATTGTTCAGTGGTTTGGAAACTCGCTGTTTTGCCCACAACCCTAATCCAGGGGTTCCCCTCCATATAAACTGCCATTGTTCAGTGGTTTGGAAACTCACTGGTCTGCCGCATCGGAGCAGAGACAAGAAAAAACAGATTCCCGTCAATGCAGGGAGCCTGATCACAGTGGGAACAACAATAATTTTCAAAACACCCATTTAACTCTCTCTATTCTACAGCTCAGAGCTTATATTTCAAACATTTTAAACCAGTCTTGCAAAGTATTATGAGATGGTTTAAATAACAACTTTGAAGTTGCATATTTAAAACTGCGGATCAAAAAGAGTCTTGTACAGCATACTTTCTCGTGACGCTGACTCAACCACCCTCGAACTGGAAGTTGACGACATACTACTTCTGGCTGTCTTGTCGGTTTGTAAGTACAAGTTGTTTGTAAATGAATGTTTTTATCCTGGGGACTGCCTGTATATATGTGACTACCTAGTCACTGCCAATTGCAAATTAACACTGTGCTGTGGGATAGGATCATTCAGGAAACAAAAATGGTGCTAAAATGCAGAAGATAAAACCATTATATACAAGTACAAATGGCTGACTCTCCCGCAACCCTACAACCCAATGTAGAAATCCTCCTCATTTATCACTCCCGCCCATTGTCAAAGATATGTTTCTTGTGTCCCTTCAAATGCTGCTGTAACCAATAGCAGAATCTTAAAGAAAACTCGCATCAAGCATGAGAGTAGGTAAAGGTACTGTTGCAACCATTAAAAATGATTTAAAAAGCATCCAACTTAATACAAACTAAGTGTGAGGTGATCACATTGAACTTACAGCACCAGAGCTGGCCAATCAATTGTTAAAGCTCCATAGAGGAATCATCTCATAGAGTACCACCAGAATGCCTTATTGTTTTCTCCTACACATACTCATCTAGCTACCCATGAAATACATCACCACCAAATCAGTCAAATATTTTTTGTTGTGGGGAGTTAGTAACTGAAAGCAGGACAATAAAAAAAACAACAGCAAGAATAATATTACAAATATATTTACGCCTGTGGAATATAAAAAGCAGATTTGGGAATACAGCTGCAGGGCATATTAAAGGCAGCACTTCAAGTTACACAATAACTCTAACCACCCACAACTTATTCCCATCAATCTCTCTCCATTCTTTAGCTGAGTAAAAATATCAAAGCTCGACTCCACTATTGTCTATCCAGTGTCGCCAAATTATCTCTCACTGCAACTCTCCATCCTACACTCCACATCATTACTTCTGGGGTCCCCCAATCTACCTGTGTATTAGTCCAATCCCATTCTTTCAACCATAACTTTCCTCATCCACAAAATACAGGAATGAGTTTTCATCCAAACATTTATCCTCAAGAAGGAATAAAAGACTTAAAAATAATTTGCAGCTATTGTAATTCTCATGGAGAGTTTCATTATAGTCTCCATCCAGGAAGCATACTTTCATCTCCTTGACCTGACAAGAAAATTCCAGACATGCACATTAAAGTTTAACAATTGAAAAAAGAGAGAGGCATTATTCCATGTTGCAAAATTAATTAGTATTCCATGAAGGCAACTTACTTGAAAGGAAAGAGCACCAAAGAGAAATTAAACAGGAATACAAAACCATGGGAGGAACAGACTGGGTAAATACAATCTTTTTGCCCAGACAAGGGGAAATCAGTAACCATAGGATATACATTTATCCATCTTGTTACCGATTTCCCCATTATTGTCACGTAATACTACATTTAGAATGTAATATGCATGAAATTCTTTAATTTTGTCTACTGTAAGGAAGACAGAGAGTCGCTACTTTGTCCATCGCCCCTTACAGAAATGAGGCCCCAACAAGAAACAAACTCATGGCGCCTGGTTTACAAGACCAATGCTCTAACCCCTGAGCTATCGAAGCATCCATCTTACGCAAATTACTACAACATATTGTACATTACGGAGAGGGGGGGAAATTTAACAGGAACCTAAAGGGAAGTTTTTTTTTGACAGAGGGAGATGAGTGTGTGGAATGGACTTCCAAAGGAAGTGGCTTAGGCAAATATTATTGTAAAATTTAAGAAAAAAAATGGTCTGATACATGGACAGGTTTCAAGGGATATGGACTAAAAGTAGGCAAGGTGGACTCATGGGCATGAGCAAGTTAGGCCGAAGGGTCTGTTTCCATGCTGACCCTATGGAACTACTTTATAATTAGATCTGGTTAACTGCTTTATTTTAATATTTCAGCTTTTAACAACTCACATAAAAGAAGACTTGAAAAGATTTTTTCTAATACTTTTAGTTTGACATTATATAATGGTTTTGCATGGTATCCTTTGCTATCATTTATGCAGATAACTTTTCAAACTCATTATGCCCTTCTTTAAAACAAGTGATTTAAACAGTTTTGTCAATCAGAAGCCATCACTATGCAATGGGTTATAATATGATCGATTTGTGTAACATAGAAACTTGAAAAGAACATAAAAACTTATTTTCCAGTCTTTCATGACATCAGCTCCATCTCTAAAAATAAATAAGAATTGTTATTGTGACTACCTGCAAAACATGCATTGGACTGATAGTTTTAGAAAATTAAAGTGAATAAACAAAAATTCTAAAAGTAATGAAAGGATGGGAAATTATATTATGGACTTCATAAAATTACCTCCAATTCATCTGCTTTTATGGCTGAACTTGGTAAATTGTGTTTGCTTGTTTTCTTAAAGAGTGCCTGGTACAATAAATAATATTTATTCATGGAACAGTTTGATTCATTTAATTGTATTCACCACAGGCTTTATGTTAATTACTGTTAAATTATTGTTTGAGGTTGGGAATCCCCAGTTGTGCTTTGAACCTAAGGCCCAATTTAAAGTGATAGTTTTTGATAAAAACAAATACAACTTGCTTGTACATTTAAACTAAATGTAGTCACTGAAATAATTATCTGACTAAAGTATTAATCTTGGAACCATATAAACAGACTTTTTCCTATATTATTTTCTTATAGACCTTTATTTGCTTAAGGGGAATTCAGTATAGCCTTTCAATCTGAACAAAGATGCTCTAATGCTCTAAAGTCTGAAGCAAGATTAATGAATATTTAATACATTTTAGATTTGTAACTTGACTGTTTACATGGTAATGTAATTGTTCTTTTTATACACAGAAAATGAGGTAGCATTGTATAAATGTAGGATTTGCAAACTAACACAGAGCACAAGCTAGTCACATTAGATCTTTGCTTGCAGCCCAGTGAGTTTCAAAGCAGGTCAGACATCAAATTTGAACTAATTTAAAAATCGATTAAAACTTTTTAAAAAAAGGACACAGCTTCAATAATTAGAAATTACATTAAGCTCATTCAGATCCCCCTGCTCTGGTTGCAATGATACCTGGTCAAATACAGCCTTAAAAGAAATTGAGAAAATTGCAGATACATTTAGATTCTCTTTGGACTTCTAAACTTTTTGCACTCAAGAATCATGTTTTGGAATGCTACCAATGCTACTCCTCAAGAGAGGGAACAAAGAGATCCATTGAAGACAAAATTGTCAGCCATCAATGTGGGAAAGTTACTGAGGTTTATCAGACACACTGAGCACTTCCACAGTTATTAAAGAAATCTTAGAAGTTCACGAATAAAAGGAGTAAAGCTATCCAGTCCATTCCTCCATTTCAACTGTTGGTCTGATTTAAGGTTAAAGCAATTCATGTGCAAATTGAATCCTATGGACTGGGAGCATGAGCTGCTTGCTCACTGCCCCCCTACCCCACATCTTATTCAATCTGTTCAGGGAGCTGTGCCTGTCAAAGAAAGCCTGAGCGATGGGAGGGAGTGAGTGTGCGACAGGAGGGAGAGAAAGTGATGGGAGGGAGGCAGAGAGGGAAAGAGAGGCGGGTAGGAAGGAGGGAAAGTGAGCGGCAGTGACAGTGACTCTGGAAAGTATGGTGAGTAGTTTGAAAGCATTTCTTCTGTCACCATCTTGGAAAATGGTGGCACCAAAATTTACCTTTGTATATAGGGCCCGGGGTGGTTTTTTAGACTTTTTTTGGGGGGAAGGGGGGAAAGGGGCATGTTATATGCCATCAATACGGTACTTTGAGAAACAATATTGCAGGGCAAAATGAAGCACATGAATGAGGTTACAGAGTACTAACAAGCACATGACAAGATAGGGCTTCTTTCAGGGAAAATCTTGTTTGACAAACTTATTGGAATTCTTTGAAAAAGTGACAAGCAGGCTGGATAAAGGAGATGCAGTGGATGTAGGGTATTTGAATTTTCAGAAGGCCTTTGACAAGGTGCCACATAGCAAGATAAGAGACCACGATACAACAGGAAACATATCATAGGGGTAGAGCATTGGCTGATTGGCAGGAAGCAGAGATTCGGAACACAGGGTTCATATGCTGGTTGACTGTCAGTTGCTGGTGGTGTTCCATAGAGGTCAGTGTTGGGGCCGCTTCTTTTTATGTTGTACATCAATGATTTGGATGATGGAATGAATGGCTTTGTGGCCAAGTTTGCAGATGATATGAAGGTAGTTGGAGGGATAGGTCATGTTGAGGGAATAGGGAGGCTCCAAAAGGACTTAGACATTTTAAGAGAATGGGCAAAGTCGTGGTAAATGAAATACAATGTAGGAAAGTTTACGGTCATGCACTTTTGTAGAAAAAAATAAACAGGCAGACTATTTTCTTAATGGGGAGAAAATTGAAAATTCCCAAATACAAAGGGATTTGGGACCCCTCGTGCAGGATAAGTCCATGGAAAAGAAGGGAAATGCAATACTGACATGTATTTCAAGAGGAATAGAATATAAGAGCAGAGGTGTGATGTTGAGACTTCATAAGGCTCTGATGAGACCTCATCTGAAATATTGTGAGAAGTTTTAGGTTCCATTTCAGAAAAGATGTGCTTGAGTACAGTTTACACTACCAATAAGTAGAAATTCTGCTTGCCCCGCAGTAAATAAAGGATCTCAAGGTTGTATGCAATGTATATGCCCTGACAATAAATTTGAACTTGAAATTGAGTGTAAGAACCAGAGATCTCACCACTGTTTATAAATACAAATACATTCATTAATGATGCACAGAAAAGTGTTAAATTTGGCACCAAAGGTGCACCAGGTTCTGTTGAAAGCTTGTACAATAAAGCTTGCCATCAAAAAACATCCATCTTTCAGGGTCGTCTTGCTTAATTCAGCCATCATTATAGTTTACACATCTCTTGCTCCTGAAGGAGCATTCAAATCTGTGTACACCTCAAAATGCAGTGACCAATGGATTACTTCAACTTAAACAAAAATAATGTTTATTAAGTATCCATCCACAGTAGTCTGGTTACAACACCCCATATCTTCCACTGTGTTCATTTATCTGTGCACACTGCATTTGCTTTTGCAGTCAAAAAACATCACATAAGCTCTCTGGACATAGTCACTTACTTCATCTGGAAGCACAAAACTTTTTTTGTCTTAGAAATACTTACCACATTGAAGTCAAGATTTTTTTCAACCCATTCCTTTCCTTCTTTGAACTCATCGTGCATTCCCATAATGTAGAGGGTATCGAGGGCATCCACTATTGTCGCTCCTTGAATGTTACCTACAAACCAAAATACAAACTTATTGAAGTTTTCTCTCATGTCTCAAGGACACTGACAGATCATTTCTCTGAAAATGAAAAAGTGAGAAACAATAGTCTTTCCTGCAAATCATACAATGTTCCCAGGATTCCATGCCAATTGAAAATATCAAGACATAAGTAATACAGATGAGAGGAAATCTTTCACCTTATTTTTGTAGAAACCTTTAGAATAGAAATGGCAATTCACACATAGTTCTCATTTTCTTGATTTTTTTTTGTGCAACACGTTTGTTATTAAGTATTACACCTGTGCTTTCTAAATCCCTTCCAGCGTATGTATCAATTAAAAAAATCAAAACTCCTATGGCTACATAAAATTTGGATTTTGATTTTTGTAAATATTTAATTTGTATGTAAATCTGATTCAAGATGACACTTGTGTTCAATTCTTTATTTTTAGTCATAATATTGAATAAGCATTGCAACATAGGTCTTCCATATAATCCTTTTATAATTATGTTAAATCGTTTCATCTCATGAACAATAGTTTTGTATCATCTTTGCCTGCCTATTATGTCATCTGTTCAGAAAATTAATTAAATAATTTTACCGTATGCTCACCCAAACCAACCTGTCAAGACATAAAGTAAAACAGCAAATGCGCGATTGTACTGCAATGCAGAAAAGTTTTGGGAAACAGAAGGTTATGCAGCATTGATAGGAAGTAAAGGGTAACAAATGTTTTGGGACTTAACAATAGCTGTGTTTATACTAAGGACACCTCGCATCACCTCGAATCACCGCGATTTTTTGTCGCTCGCTTCACCGCGCATTTTTGGACTATCTGAACTGTTTCTACCGAGCGATGAATACGCGGTGATGCGGGGCGATGCGAGGTGATGCAGGGCGACGCGAGGTGATGCAGGGTGATGCGAGGTGACCAGAAAGCCCGATGAACAATTGAAAACCGCGGGTGAAAAATCGCGACTTCCGGTGAGTCACCTGCGGTGTTTCCACTGCGAGGTCGTCCCTCGCATCACCCTGCATCGACCACCTCAAAAGTAGGACACCAGAGCACCTCGAATCGCCGCACATCGGCCACAACCGGATGTGTTTCCAGTGCGGCCAGATTCGAGGTGTCATCGCGCATCACCTCGCATCACCGTGCTCTTCCCGGCTCACTAGAAACACCCCCATTGAAACCTTGATCAGAAGAGGCCCAATGCGCAGTCACCAATCACAAGTCCAATCAAATTCAGCACTGACAACTGTTTAATTAATATTTCACATTTTACTCGTGTTTCTATAAATGGCTGGCTGAGAAGTTACCTCATGTTCATGCGCAACTACCATAAAAGAAGTGATCAATATCATTCCCAACAATGACATTGAGACTTCCAATCCAACTCAACTGCAGACTCTAAACACATCATGCACTATTTCCTACCAATTCCATTAACCATCCTGCAACAAATTAAGGGATGGTACTAATGACAGTATAAGGCAGAACCTCCCAACTCAGGTCCCTGAGATAAAGTGTAACAAATGTGGAATGAATTCCAGCAGCTCATTCTTGTACTCTTTTTGAAAGAAGTGATTTCCTATTGCTCATGTTGTTAAAGTTCCTCTCACAAATGGAGCATGTTCACAACTTTTTATTCAACCCAATACTGAATACTCACAAGATTATTGTAAACGTTCCAGAGAATGATTTGCAGAATTACGCGGAAAAAATGGAGTAAAAAGACTAACATACTCATATTACTCTGGACCAGTACAGACTCCATGAGCTGAGGAACTTCCTTCTCTGCTATAATAATTTGAAACAACAAAATCAAGTCAAAAATCAATATCCATGCATAAATTTCTGAAGAACATTTCCTAGTTTTATATTTGCTAAGCATTTGCACAAGATGTAAAATTGGTGCTTCTTTAATTTGATTCAAGTGTTGAAAGAAAACTACATTCATTGTTAAAAGAAATGTTAAAAATTGACTGGGGTGGATCTGAAATTAAAGGAAACAATAAATCAGAAGAAGGAACTCTGAAAATCTTTTCCATTTACAGTCGAACAAATTGACAGCTGACTCAGCTTTCAATGTCATGCTTTTCAAAATCTCTCTTAAAAAGATTTAGAAAATAAATCAAATACATTCTGATGCTACAAAGTAAAAGCCAAAAACTTCTACAATGAGAGGGATTCAAATATGCCATCCTCATAAATGAAAGTGTTCACTTCCCAGCCAAATTATGCACATAAAATGTCTTACCATGATGTGATTGATGTGAATAAGCATACTATGCTTCCACTCTGATGAATGAAGAGTCACTATTTGAAGATTTCATTTGCATAATTTTTTGGGAAAAAAATATTGGTCATTTTCATCTTGATTAAGTCATTGAAAACTGAAACATTCTAAACTCTCTTTAGACTGTCATTATTACTACTACTACAAGTAGAAGAAACAAGTGCAAAAGAAACAACTGTAAAAAAAAACATTTTAGAAAGTTTGTTTCACTCTTTGGATGTGGGTGTCTTACAAATCCAGCAATGATTTCCTATCTATAATTGTCCAAGAAAGTTAAAATGAGCCTCCTTTCCAAACCATTGCAGGGATGTGGTGCAATATTCCCACAATGATGTTGGACATTTCACATTGCCGATCACATATGGATGAAATAGATCATTTACCGGGTCCATATCTGGGAATCGCGCTGTGTGAAACGTCCCAATCTAGCAGGGCGAGTTAACTTCAACCAGTCCCTGACATGTGGTGGGGGAAGGTGTCAGAGCTTGGCCATGTTAACTCATTAATTGCCTTCTGGTGGTGTGAAAGCACATTATCACCACTGGAGGCAGGCCCCCCCCCCCCCCACTTAAAATGCCAGGTTGCCAATTAAGCATGGTGCAGTGGGGAAGGCTCTGAGTGCTGAATGCTGAGTAAGTTTACCCACTTTCTAGGAGAGATGGCAGTGTGAAAAGGGCAGTCAAAGAAATGGCACAAATTTTCAAATCGAATAGTGAGCAACAAACAGTAAAATCAAGAGGAAACATTAAATCCCACTTGTTCAGTCCACTATTTAAAAAAAAATCAGTTAATCTTTCACTTTACACCATTTCTCTGCATTCATTCCATTTCCCTTGATTCCTATAATATCCAAAAATGTATCAATTAAGGTTGAATTTGTTGAGATGGAAGGAATGTAAAGCATCTTAGTGTCATTGGAATTTCATTATCCAAGTAGGTGCAAATTATTCTATAAGAATCACAGAATTTCGCTTGGACTGCAGGTCTTGCAATATAGGGAGTGGGAAGTTGAACTGGGACTTCTCACTGGAGTGTAGGAGACATTATGCTGGCTGATTAAATCATGAGAGCCAGAGGTAAGATGAATGGTCATAGACTTTATATCCCCCATGGTAAGGAAATCTAATTTGGAGGGTATAGATTTCAGGTGAGAGGGGAAAGATTTAAAGGGATCCTGAGAGGAATCTTTTCCACATAAAAGATAATGGGAATATGGAACACTGCTAAAGGATGTGATAGAAGCAGGTACAATTGTGGCACTTGCGGATATTTGAATGGTTGCATGCATGGGAAAGGATGGGGTTATATGATCTGAGTGCAGGCAAATATGACTAACTTGGATAGATGACTTTGTTGACATGGACAAGTTGAGCTGAAGGGCCTTTGCTTTTTTTCCACAAAATCCCCATATCTGACTTCATTCAATGGAGGTGAAAGTCAATAAACATTGAGGAGAACTCTTCACTCTCCTCATATAAACTGTTCTTCCTTCTGCCATCTGGTAGGAGGTACCGAAGCACTCGGGCCCTTACATCCAGATTGGGCAACAGTTTTCTTCCCCCATGCCATCAGGCTCCTGAAAGCCTAGAACACACATGTCAAACTCAGGCCCGCGGGCCAAATTTGGCCCGTGATATAATTATATTTGGCCCGCAAGATCATATCAAATATGTATTAGAGCTGGCCCGCTGGCCGCCGCGCCACAGCTAATACTACAAATCCCAGAATGCTTTGCAAATGCGTTGGCGCCGGCCCGTCAGCCCGCTAATCGCCCCCACCTCCACTCTTTACTTTCATTAGCATCTGTGACCTGTCGCCCAACTCACATGTAATAAACCCCTTACAAAAAATGGCCAAACGAAAGAAAGAAAACAGGACCTTTCAAGACCGGTGGGAGGCAGACTATATGCTCATCATTTTAAAAGACAAACCTGTTTGTCATTGAAGCAAGTTGGTTTTTTTTTGACTTGTTGGCTTGTGAAAAAAAATACATTTAAAAGGATCTTAAAGGCTATAGAGAAATATTATTTATTGAATATTTTATTTCTCATTTGTTAATGCTTCTTCTGGAAAGAGTTTCACCAAAACTATTATTAAACATTTATTTTAATAAGAAAAAGTTTAACATTACATATGTTGAAAGAAGAGAAAACATGCAGAGGTTGTTGAAAATTTTCAATAAATATTTAGTTTGGCCCACGACTTAGTCCAAGTTTTTAATTTTGGCCCTCTGTGAATTTGAGTTTGACACCCCTGGCCTCGAACATATGTGGATAGTGTACTGTGGACTTCTTATACGTTTTAATATTTTAATGTGTTTAACTTCTATTCTAACTTATATTAATGTAAATATGCTCCGTGCTTCTGGAGAAATGCTATCTTGATTTACCATGCAAGCATGGTATGAACGAAAAATGAAGGTGACTTCACATATGGATAGAATATCATTTTATATGTTGCAAGATAGATGCCAGTATTCTAAAAATATTCCAACTATTCTACCATCCTTTCTGCAATAACAAGCTAACTTATTTTTGCACAATGGTCATTCCAACTTGAAATGTTTACTGTTTCTCTCTCCACAGATTCTACCAGACCTGCTGAG
Source organism: Narcine bancroftii (assembly GCF_036971445.1). Lineage (NCBI taxonomy): Eukaryota > Metazoa > Chordata > Chondrichthyes > Torpediniformes > Narcinidae > Narcine > Narcine bancroftii. The sequence continues at coordinate 180,646,762 of NC_091474.1, forward strand.
AGTTCATATTGTTTTCTGTGCTTGTTTCAGTCGTCCAGAATCTTCAGCTTGTTTTTTTTAAATTTTCATTTGACGTCAGAAGAATAGGAGTGCAGAGACCACTGGGTTGATTTGTTGATACTGAATCCTGTGCCTTGATTGAGGTGTCAAGATTCTGTTTAATTTTATTCTTATTGTTGATTTTATACAACTGGAGAATATTTTAGAAGCCAATGAGAGTTATCCAACATTGAGCAACTCAGAGCAAGATTGAAGTGTAGTGGATTCCAAACCCTAAAACAGTGGTTCTCAACCTTTTTCCCTTTCCACTCACATACCATGTTAAGTATTCCGTATGCCATATATGCTTTGTGATTAGTAATGGATTCCTTAAAGTGGTATGTGGGTAGAAGGAAAAAGTTTGACAACCTCTAATGTAGTCATAACAAATTGACTCGTTATGTGCACGGTTTCATAACTCAAAAGGAACTGGGCTAATGACAATTTTTCTCAAGCAAAATATTTCAGTAACAATTGGGTCGAGAGCAGTGATTTTCAACCTTCCCTTCCCACCCACATCCCACCTTAAGCAATCCCTTACTAATCACAGAGCACTGATGGCATAAGGAATACGTAAAGTGGTATGTGAAAGTGGTATGTTGAAAGAAAAAGCTTGAGAACCACTGCCCTAAAAGTTACAAGACCAATTAAAGTAAGTTCAGTTCATTTTTAAAAATCAGCCTTGAAGCACAAGATACAAAGTGGAATTTGCAAGACCATAGGCAGTTAGTAAAACTACCATAATTAGATTGTTCTGCAATAAATAGGCACCATGTCAAATGATGAGCTTCTGTTTTATTTGACTCCATTTTATGATTTCACTGAATTATTAGACGGGTTCAAGAAATGAATGGTTGCTTCTATTCCTAAGCAAAGCTATCCTCAAAGAAAGTTATTAGATAATTGCTATTTCTGGATAATAACGATAAATTAATCAAGATCCAAGTGAATAAATTCCGTGTGACAAAATATAAAGTTCCCATGCAAACCAATAAATAATAATATCAGTATCTCACTGCACATTTACATCAAATAAAATGATGGGAGAAGGATCACAGTTTTTTTTTTAAAATCATGCTCAGCCTTAACTATCATCACCTCCAGAATGAGCAAATAAAGATAACTGTTAGAGATAGAAAAAAAGCTTAAAAACCATTAAGATTTCCTAAATATATGGAATGCCAGCTAATGATGAAAAACTTAGATGTGAATAGCATCTAATTATTATGTAGACTGCAATACAAGGAAATAGAGTATAGGTCAAAGTGCTTCTTCTGTTTCTTTTCCATTCTAAAATGTAAGTATTAAAAATCTTCAACCTGACTCCAATCCACAAACGTTAGTTGAAAAGATTAACTCTAATTCATTATCAATTTGGATTCTTATTTCAATCTGAATCAGTATCTGATGGGCAGGTAGCTGTATAATAGAGCTTTAAATGAGAAACAATGTGGGCTTCATATTTCTGGAAATAAACCGAAAATGCAATTGTGAATTGAGCCAATTTACTCTAAGGCAGGGTTTCCCAAACTAGGTTCCGTGGAAAGGCATAGGGGTTCTGAAGAAGAAATGACATGGAAGGGGAGACGATCACGACCTTCCACTGATGCTCACTTCAGCCCCTGCTCCAATCAGTGGCTGGGCTCAGCCTGTCCATCAAAGGGTCCGGCAGTGGGGTTCCAGACCAATTAGTAGCAGACAGAGTGATGGGGAAGGAAGAATAGTGACATTTCTTCTTCCTGCCTGCACAGGCAATCAGCAGCCTGTGAACCAATTATGATGTTGGCAGGCAGACGGGCTCAAAGGGATGCACCTGCTGACCTCACCTATTAAATTATCAATCAGTGCGTGAAGCCTCCATTGTGACGCTCAGTGTGGGGGATTTGCCCATCCTCGCCTGTCAATCAGTGGCCTGCTTGTCTATGTTTGGCCAATCATCATTGAATGAGGTGCCCTACCCAACCATTGTGACGTAGTTCGAAGTACAGACTCCTGCTCACTTTGCCTGTCAATCAACAGCTGGCGATTCTCGTGCGGCGGAAGAAGCGACGTCAGCAGTGGATAGGTCTTCTCTTGTTAGTCGCTGACCGGATTAACTATCGAGTGGAGACACCCCCATTGTGATGTTGGAGGGCATCCCATTGATTAAAATGTAGAGAATGGTGATTTATTTACTTTATTACTATGCTTGCATATATACCGGGTCTTTTAAATTTTATTTGACAACTGGGGTTCCGCATTCTCCAAGTGCTCTCCAAAAGGGTTCTGTGAGCTAAAAAGAATTGAAGCCCTGGTCTAAGTTAATCGAGTCTCTGTAAAATAGAGAGGAAGAAAGAGAGAGAGAGGCGGGGGGGGGGGGGGTGAGGTGGGGGGGGGGGAGAGAGAGAGAGAGAGAGAGAGAGAGAGAGAGAGTATAGTTGTGGTGATACAATCATTGGACTGTCTGTGACTGCCTATGCATGTCTGCACTCCCTACTGCAGGGGGGAACCCAATGTATCTGCAAGGAGGTAACCTGGGAGATTGGCTCTATATAAAGGCTCACGCCGACCCTTGGGCAGGAGTAGAGCACACGGAGCCAGAAGGGATACTGAACCTTGTGTGCGTTTTAAATTAATTAAAGCCTCCATAATTTGTCCTTGTTTGTTCACACTGCAGTGCACCACAATGGATTTTCATTGACCACAGAGCTGTCATATTTATACTACCTCATAAACTCTACCTCATAGTCCTTTCCTAAAATCTTTAAAGATAGCAAATATATGACAATTAGTTGTTTACACATGGCATTTCACCTTAAAATGCAGTTAGAATAGTTTAACACCAGGCAGCTGGTACTGAGTTTCACAGGTTTTTATAGTCCCCAGTTGACATGAATCCTATTAAAGTCTTAGCGTCTGAAATTCTACTGAAGAGAAGTTTCACCCATTGTAACTACTGTACGATGTGCTTTATTACCTGTAATGTAATTCAAAATCATTACCTTGCAACATAAAAGATCATGTTCAAAGGCTGACAAAGATACGAGAGCAATAAAGAATGAAAGTAATGTTTGGGCCAGTTAAGGAAGCAGTTTGTAACTTAAAAGAACATGGAGCCACAGAGGCATTACAGTCAGAAAAGATGTAGAAAACAATTTGCTGCAGGACCTCACCCTGTAGGAGCATAAGTGGAAGAAAAATGAATTTTCAGTATTTTGGATCTGAATGGTTTTGAGTCATTAGGAACAGATGATAGCAGATAAGGACTGCAGTCAGAGAAGAGTGACCTGATTAATCGCTAAAAATGGTGCACATTTTGATCATTAATGATTTAAACCTTGGCAAAATCCTGTGTATACATCAGTTGGTTCTACAAAAAAAAGAGAAAGGGTACAATAGTGCCATCCAATACAGAAATCTTTCAACCTCAATTTAAGGTACCCCAAAACAAAGAATCCTGTCTCTTTTCTTGTAATTTAAAAAAATTCCTTAGCCAAGGACATCTGCACAGAAAATAGTAATTTAATTTAAATGAAGATAGACAGGTTAAAGCACCAGACCTACAAATACTAAGACTGAAAAATACAAAACAGGGCCAGTGCAAAAATCTGTCCAGAATTTAAGACAGAGCATTTAGTTTTAACCATGTTATTCCTCAATTAGCGGAACATAGAACTGAATTTGATTGTTCCAAATCAGAAAGGACAATTTCCCCTTTTAACACCTCTCCCCTTGATTGAGTTGACCAGAAGAATATGGGATAATCAAAGTGGCCCACCATGGTGCAATTATATGACATCATTCAAACTTACTTTACAATGGACTAACAAATATTTTAAGATGATTTTTTTGCATAATATGAAGTTTTTTTATGAGAATGCTACATTGGAAAACACTTTCAAATACAAGCAGTCCCCGGGTTATGAATGTCTGAGATACGAACAACTCGTGCAATACATTTCTGATCATCTGAAATTGACACCGGATGTTTTTCGGTTAACTGCATTTTTCGGATAACTGAATGTTGGCTTTAAGCAGCCCAGTAGCATCATCAGAATACTTGTATCAGTCATTGCTGATCCCAACACCTCTCCATCACTGTTGCCGATTCCCCAACACTTCACCACCACCATTGCTGATCTCTGACACCGCCGTCGCTGAACCTGCCCAGGAGCCCGAGGTCCCTGCTTCTGCCTGGGAGGCCGTTTTCCTTAATGATGATTCCAGGAATTGGGGAGGGGCATTCGCAGGCCATTCCCCCCAATGGGTTATATTCCCCCCTCACACCCCCAGTGTAACTGCCATCTCACTCCCCCCCACCCAGTCTGATGCCCTGGTCCGACACTGCTTCTGCAACCCTCCCCTCCCCCCATATGATGCACCTGCCTGGTCTGATGCTGTCTCTGCCAACCCCCAGTCTGATGCTGCCATCACATCCTCCCCCCCCACCAATCTGAGCCACTGAAAAGTCAGTGCCCCCCCCACCCCCCCCCCCCTATTATCCTGATGCCCCTTGATTAGATTTGTTCTGATGCCAACTCTGGAACCAAGTACAGTGGAGGGTAAAGGAGAAATGTAAAGAGAGAGAGAAGAGTTACCTGAAACGAGAACTATCTTCCCATACGCTGCCTGACCCGCTAACTTCCTTCAGTCACTTACTGATGGTTCAAGATTTCACCCTGCTTCTCAGAGCCAGCATTCACCCATTCAGCGTCTATCTTCCCGGCTGGTTCTGAGCTCTGTTGTCACCAAACTGGCGCTAAGAATGCGTCATGAGCATGCCAGGTGATTTTTTTTTTCCAACTTGTGACATCATGTTGCCACCGGAAAAAAAAGTTTGGATTTCCGGATCATTGATTTTCGGATAATCAGAAACATACTGTACTTAGGCTGTTCCCCAATTCGTGCATGTGCATATATTACCTCATGAACGCTGAACAAGAACGGCAAGTACCTGTTCAGCCTTTCAATTAAATTTGGCTTATGGACAGACCCAGGTAACGGAACTCATTCGTACCTGGGGACTGCCCTGTATCTAATATTTTCCATGATGAAAAAAATACACTCTGTCATATTTTAATTGATGGAAACAATAAAATAGCATTTTCACTCTGAAAAACCATGAAATTATATGAACCATGTAATGGAATAAAAGGTTACAGATATTAGAAGCTCTCCAAAGTCTATTACAGATGTTGAACTGGTTCCATGAAAAATAAGTACATTTATCAGCTCTGAGCCAAAAGTGTGATCATTGCACACGTTCTCTAATAGCTTTAATACAGTTTCCGGTTCAAAGTCATCGAAGCATATCATCACTAGAAATGTTGGAATAAAATGAGATTGCCAAGTTATATGCTGTTTTTTTCTGAACTTCATTTATAAGCTGTGGATTGATGTTTGTAAGGATAATGAGGTAGTGACCCTTCTGACAGGGATGCAACCAGCTTAGTGTACTGCTTTGATTTGATCGACCACATTGACCTGGATCTGGAACCATCTAGTCAATCGGTACATGATTTTCCGGAGTGGTCATCTTCTTAAAGCACTATAAACTCTATTCGTTAACCACTAGTTGATCCCTGACAAAAACAAACTACACATAACCTTGCCATCATCGTGTCCTCCAATTTGAGCTACTGACCACATCCTGGCAGCCTGATTGCCCCACACGCTCTTCCAAGGATCCACTTTTATCCTGGTGATATAACTCACTCTGGTTCTGTCTCAGTTCCTCAGCTGCTAAACCATTTGACCCTTAACTTTATTCAGGCCAATATCCCACAATTGAGATTGTCTAAAGCTCAGTTTGGTTTCTTCAACTCTTTTAATTCATAAACTCCAGATGCTAAAAGTGAAATTTTCCTACTGCCTCTCTCACAATCTTGCCTCCTTTAAAGCAATTTCCTTGACAGAATTTTTGGAAATTTGCCCAATCTCTAGTTCGATGCCAAATTATGCCTGAAAAGGGGATTTTAGATAATGAAGGAGTGACATCTACTGACTTCAGTGAATTAAGGGCTTTTTTTGCACCTATTTTAATATTAGCTTTAAAAAAAAACATTTAAAAGATTGAGAGGTAATTTGAAGGAAATACAAGATGCTAGAGTCTGGACAGGATTGATGTGGACAGTATGTTTAATTTTGTGGGGTCAAATTGCTAAAAACAAGTTTGAACGCCAACGTTGGAGCAAATGGTTACTAAAATATTACCCATCTAAAACAGAAACAATGTGAATTTTAGTTATCTCACAGGAGTGTTTGGAACACTTTTCCTCAAAGAGTGGTGGCAGTGATGTAGCTGGGGGTGGGGGGGGGGCATGCAGGGGGAATGACCACTCCCCCGAGCACATTTGTTCAAAAGTGGCACCTGTTTTTGACCTGTGAGATCACGGCATCTGCCACTGAAGCTCCTGATGCCTGACTCCGAACCCTACCCTGTGTGCCCCCCTCGGCCTACCGCACACGCACACTGGAGACCGGTGTGCGTGTGCGGTCGAAGGCTGTGGATGTTTGTTATCTTGGTAGCATGTCATTAGACTTCAGGCTTAGGGAATCATCCCAAACTCTTCCGCAAAAAGATTGGTTTGCCCTATGTGATAGATCATTCAATGCAAGATGATGCTAGGGCTTCCCATGACCAATATAATAAACACACAACTTGTTGGTCATTTTCTTTTGTGGGAAATTGCTCTGCACAGATTCTCTACCACCTTTCCTCCACTATTTCAGCTCCCCCACTTGTCAGGAACATCAATGGTTGTTCACCAGCTTGAAGGAGTTGGGAAAGGTGTAAAATAAAAGTCATTAATTGTTTCTTTCAAGGAAAGACAGAAGAGGGGGAAGAGGACTAGAGGTGAGGAGGGGAGAGAGGGGATAATAGACAATAGGAGCTGGAGTAGGCCCTTCAGCCCGTCGAGCCAGCACCGCCATTTTACAGATCATGGCTGATCACTACTATCAGTACCACTTTCCAGCCTTATCCCCATAACCCTTAACTCCTTTGGCCACTAGAGTCTTATCTAACTCTCTTTTGAACATAATCAGCGAATCTGCCTCTACCACCCTCTGTGGCAGAGCATTCCACAGATTCACACTTCTCTGGGTAAAAAAATGTTTTCTCATAGGAGAGAAGGGGAGGGGAGAGGAGAGGAGGGAGGGAGGGAAGGGGAGAGGAGAGGAGGGTGGTGGCGGGGAGGGAGGAGGAAGGGTTGGAGAGAGGAAGAGAGTGAGGAGGCTTTGTGCGCTTGTTGCAAAACCTTTGTACGCTCGCACCCATGCACAGCTGTGGTCGTGGCGCCTTTTTTATGGGATCTCACTCCCCTAACATCAAAACCTGGCTACACAACTGAGTGATGGAAATAATCTTTCAATATTTTTAAAGCCAAGCTAAACTGATTTTTGATCAAGAAACAGTTTAAAAATTACTGGGGTAGGCAAAAATGCAGTAACAATGAATTCAGCCTTGATTTTACTGAGTGGTGAAGCAGGCTTGAAGAACTAGTGGCCCACTGCTACTCCTAATTCATATGGTTACATTTAAAATACACAACTGTTGGAAAATAAACTTGCTTTTAATGTCCCTTTTAAATCATATAGTCCAGGCATTTCTTCCATTTGAAAGATGGATTATCAAGTTAAAGTTGTGGAGTCTCACACCATATAAAATAGAAGCAGGAGCAGACCATCTGATTCATTGACCCTTCTCCACAAGTCAATGGGTGATCTGGCTGTGGATTCAACTCCACTTCCCCACCCATTCCCTATAATCCTTAGTTCCTCTATTATTCCAAAATGCATTGGTAACATTTAATGCATCTATTTCTGCTGCTTCATTTGGGCAGCTATTCCTACTACTCCCTGGAATCTATTTCCCTCAATCTTGAGGTTATGCCTCCTAGATCCAGATTCACTCCCTAATTCTATTCTATCTATTACTTTCACAATTTTATACAAGGTCCCCTTAATTCTTCTAAACTCCATTGAGAATAGTTCCAGGCTACTTATTCTCTTCTCTGTGGGGTTTATCAATTCAAGTTTATTGTCATCTCATTGTACACGTTCATCATGGTTTGGCTTCACGAATGAAGATTTAAGAAGGGGGCTGTCCACTTCTCTGCAGTTTGTACTTGTACAAACTGATAAAAAAAGCATTCTCCAGTCCTCAGTGCAAAACACACAACCACACGTAACACATACAGACAAATAATACATATGCAGGACAAGTATTTATCTATAACAATAAATAAATATATTTTGATTTGTACAAATGAGGGTCTTTGATAACAATCCCATTAGGCCACGTCAATATAGGGGAGGGAGACTCCAGTGATCATCCCTGCCACTCTTATGGTCCTCTGGATTGACCTATGATCCATTTCTTTGCAGCAACCATACCACATTGTGTTGCAGGTAGCCAGGTGCTCTCAATAGAGCTCCTGTAGAAGGTTGACATATGGAGGACGGTAGCCTTGCCTGCTTCAGTCTTCTCAGGAAGTGCAGTCGCTCTTCCGGCTTCCTGACAAGCGAGGAGCTATTGAGTGTCCATGATAGGTCACTAGTTAAGTGATCTGCAAAGAACTTGGTGCTCTCCACTACAGAGTTGTTAATGTGCAGTGGAGGGTGGTTGTTCCTGTTCCTCCTGAAATCCACAATCATCTCCTACATCTTTTCCATGTTGAGACTCTTGCACCATTTCACAAGATTTTCCACCTTTTCTCTGTAGTGCGACTCATCATTGTTGCTAATGAGGCCGACCACTGCAAACTTGATGGCACTGTTCGAAATGGATCTGGTGATCCAGTCATGGATCAGTAACATGAACAGAAGTGGACTGAACACACAGCACTGAGGTGCACCAATATTCAGAGCGACAGTACTCAATATTCTGCTACTGTCCCGGAGAGACTGTGGTCTTTCCATTAGGAAGTCCAGGATCCAATTACAGGGAGGGGTGTTGAGTCCCAGTAAGGACAGCTTCTCTACCAGCCTCTGGGGAATGATTGCATTAAATGCTGAGCTAAGTCAATGAACAGCAGCCTTGTGTATATGATGTTGTTCTCCAGCTGGGCCAGGATTGAGTGAAGTGACAAGGTATGGCACCATCTGTGGAACGATTTCTTCTGTAGGCGAATTGAAATGGACCCAGTGTCTCTGAGAGGTGTCCATTATCAAACACTTATAGGTGAAAGTCAGTGCCACAGGGCAGTAGTCATTGTGGCCTGTTATTGTCGCCCTTTTGGGCTCTGGAATGATGGTGGCTGCCTTGAACCCTACAGAAATGATGGACTGCTGCAATGAGGTGTTGAAGATGTCTGTGAAGACCTCCATCAATTGGTCTGCACAGTCCTTCAGTAGCCAACCAAGTATGCTGTCTGGTTCCATCACCTTGTGTGGGTTCACCTTGAATAGGGTTTTCCTCAGCTCGGCTGTGGCTATGTGGGGGGGGGGGGCAATTCATCAGGAGAAAACAGAGCTTTCTTTGGTGTCTTCCTGTTCTCATCAAACCACGTATAGAAGGTGTTCACTTTGTCCGGAAGGGAGGCATCATTGTCCTTAACTCGCAAGGTAGACGTGATGCGTTATAGTCTTGATCCCTTGCCACATGCGCCTTGTGTCACCAGTGTAGCACAGCTGACTGTGGATCCCCTGTACTTACCCCCTGTACTTACCCAGGTTTTGTCTTCTGGATTGCCCTGGCTGATCTTAGTGCCATCCTATACCGTCCTGAATGCAGCACTGCGAGCTCTAAGAATGGCCCAGACCTCTGCATCCAAGCATGGCTTCTGGTTAGCCCTGGTTGTGAAGCATTTGATCTCAGTGACATCCTCAATGCACTTGCTGATGTAGCCAGTCACTGAGCTCTTGTACTCCTCTATGTTTACATGACCACTGGAGATGGCCTCCTCCCTAAAACAGCTCCAATCCATGGTCTCAAAGTGGTTTTCCAGTGCTGCTGAAGCTCATGCCCACTCTCGACCACATCCTGATGTGACAAATTGGTAAAATGTTAACTTGGGGAATGGTTCATTATGATGTTGATTAGTCAGAAAGTGGGGAGAATTAATTAGGATCAGATGTTCTCAGGGAAAAGCACAGAAGCAATGTGAAGGACACTTAGAGACCACTTGCACAGGGTTCTAGATTGGTTATTCCCACGAAGACATGGCAAAGATGGTAGGATAAGGGAACTGTGGCTGACAAAGAGATGAGATAGCTCTGTAAGAGGAAGGCGGAAGCATACATAACATTTAGAAAGCAAAAGACAGGAAGGGCTCATGATAATTGTAAGATAGCCAAGAAAGAGCTAGAAGGGGGCATGAGAAGGTCTTGACAAACAGTTTCAGGAAAACCCTGGGCCATTTTATGCATATGTGAAGAAGGATGACGAGAGTAAAGGTTGTTTAAGGATAAAAGAGATGTGCGTGGATCCAGAAAAACAAGCATTGACAATCATCCTCTGCATCCTATCACCTCGCAAATGTTGGATCCAATTTGCCAAATTCCCATGGTTTCCAGATCAATCTCTCAAGGGGGTCTTTGTTAAAGGCCTTACTGAGATCCATGTCCTCATTTATAAACTTACTTTTTTTGAAAAATAAACTGGTCAGACATAATCTCCCCATAACAATGTAATGCTGACTAGCCTTGATCAATCCCTGCCTCTCCATCTGCATATTCATTCCTTTCCTCTGAATGTTTTCTAATGAATGTTTTATCATGGATATTTGACTCAAGGTCCTTTATCCTTGCTGCCTCTGAGTAAAGGTCCAATATTTGCTGTCCTCCTGTCACAAGACATCTCACCAGCAGGCACAGAGTAATTAAATACTGTCAGAACCCCAGAAATTTTCTCCATTAACAGTCTCTGAAATATCTCAGGGCCCTAGCGATGTATTTCCCTTAAGGTGGCACAATTAGTGTAGCAGTTGGCGCCATGCTATTACAGCACAGGGGCATGGGTTCAAATCCAGAACTGTCTTTAGGAGACTGTACACTCTCCCCACGTCTGTGCAGGTTTCCTGTGGTGCAGGGTTTGGTTGGTTAATTGGTGTATTTGGGCAGCAGGAGCTCATGAGCTGGAAGGGACAGTTACCATGCTGTATCTCTAAATTAAATTAAACACAGTCAGAGATGTGATAGCTCATCGTTTTTTTAGTGTTAATTTGTTCTTGAATATCAATGGTCTCTCCTTTCTGAATTCCAACTACAATGGCCATGTCACATCCAACAGCCCCATCTAGCATATGACCTGAAGTGCTGTTTAATTACTGCCTTGTTAAAACAGTTAAAACTGCCAACCTGAATTTACTGGGACAGCATCTAGTGGAAAAGGAATACTGTCCAAACAAACATGAGCGTCGAATGAAGTCATTTCACTCCAGGGATTAACCACCTCTACCCCTACTCATATCCCCAGTGTATGCTAATGTCAACGTGCTGATAAAACCAGTGGAAAATGGACAGCAGCAAGTCCAGTTGAAGGAAGAACACTCTGACCCCTTGGGATGAGTCTGTTCAGTGGAAAAGCAATTAGTGTCCCAGTTAAGGGTGGCCCAGTGGAAATGGCACGAAGGGCTTCCTATCTTAAGACACTGCACAGCCAATTAACTGAGATGCCAGTTCAGTTAAAACCAGGAGACATGGCAAACAGCAGTTCCTGACCAGAATTTTATCAGTGCATTATTTCAAAATTATTTGATGAACAAGACTGCAAGAATATTAAATTAAAATACCAATGAGGAAAGTAAGGTGGATGTAAAGAAGAAGCTGGTTCTGGGAGGGTGCTGATGGGGAGGTCTCTTGTTTAATTCAAATTGGTGTGTTGGAGTAATTTTACAGCATGGACACAGGACCCCCGACCCAATTTGTTCATGTCTATCAAGTTGTCATCCCAAGCTTGTCCTATTTGCTTGGGTTTAGTCATATCCTTCTAAATATTTCTTATCCACATACTGATCTAAATTCCTCTTAAATATCAGAATTGTACCCACTTCTAACACTCTATATGGCAGCTCAATTCACATACCTATCATATTCCATACATCCATATAAAAAAAAGATGGGCCGTCAACCCTTTCAAAAAGCGTGCCAAAGTGGAGAGGCGTTGCCAGCAAACGAAAATGAAAGGGATATCGAAAGCCACATCATCTATTCGGTACATAATACCTACCAAAAAAGTGTCCAGCAATATGGTAAAACATGCAATATGTCTGACGACAAAAGCAACCATTATGCCCGTTGCTGTAGGAACCAAGTGCAACAAAGCAAGGTTCATGCAGTAGATGAAAGGGAGATAGAGGAATTCTATGTAGATGTTGTGACTGAAAACAAGAAAGAAAACAGACTGGATGTTGAGATGAAAAGTCAATGTCATATGCATTTCAGTTAAATTGGAAACTGCAGCACAAATTAATGTAATATCAGAGACTGATTTTAAGCAGATTCGACCCAAAACAAAGATGTATGGAACAAAAGAGAAGGCGACAGGATATTCAAGTACTGATATATCAGTGCAAGGAGAATGCATAGTCAAAGTGAAACACAAAGACAGAGAGCATATGCTAGCATTCTTTCTTTGGCTTGGCTTCGCGGACGAAGATTTATGGAGGGGGTAAAAAGTCCACGTCAGCTGCAGGCTCGTTTGTGGCTGACCAGTCCGATGCGGGACAGGCAGACACGATTGCAGCGGTTGCAAGGGAAAATTGGTTGGTTGGGGTTGGGTGTTGGGTTTTTCCTCCTTTGCCTTTTGTCAGTGAGGTGGGCTCTGCGGTCTTCTTCAAAGGAGGCTGCTGCCCGCCAAACTGTGAGGCGCCAAGATGCACGGTTTGAGGCGTTATCAGCCCACTGGCGGTGGTCAATGTGGCAGGCACCAAGAGATTTCTTTAGGCAGTCCTTGTACCTTTTCTTTGGTGCACCTCTGTCACGGTGGCCAGTGGAGAGCTCGCCATATAATACGATCTTGGGAAGGCGATGGTCCTCCATTCTGGAGACGTGACCCATCCAGCGCAGCTGGATCTTCAGCAGCGTGGACTCGATGCTGTCGACCTCTGCCATCTCGAGTACCTCGACGTTAGGGGTGTGAGCGCTCCAATGGATGTTGAGGATGGAGCGGAGACAACGCTGGTGGAAGCGTTCTAGGAGCCGTAGGTGGTGCCGGTAGAGGACCCATGATTCGGAGCCGAACAGGAGTGTGGGTATGACAACGGCTCTGTATACGCTTATCTTTGTGAGGTTTTTCAGTTGGTTGTTTTTCCATTCATCGTGATACTAAAGGATGTACAGGCCATACTAGGTTTAATAGCCTGTGAGAAACTGAACCTGATAAAAAGAGTCCTCGCTGTGGAGAGCAAAGGAGAGACAGTCTATGATGAACTCATGAAAGAGTACAATGACCTATTTCAGGATCTGGGCAGCCTTCCAGACACACGAACAGATTGAATAAACATGTGCCACCGATAATACATCCATGCAGAACAGTTCCATTTGTGCTTCAAAAGAAACTAAAGGCAGAGTTGGTCAGGATGGAAAACTTAAACATGATTCAGAAGATAGATGAGCCAATGGAGTAGGTGAGTTCACTCATCATTGTGGACAAAAAGAATGGAAAGCTTAGAATTTGCCTGGATCAGAGATCTAAACAGAGCAATAAAGAGAGAAAAATTTAAGCTTCCAATCTATGAAGAAGTTGTGTCACAGTTGGCAAGTGCAAAGTTTTTCAGCAAGTTAGATGCATCATCAGGATTTTGGCAGTTGAAATTGGATGAAGCAAGTTCAAGACTGTGGACTTTCAATAGTCCATTTGGCAGATACAGATTCCTAAGGTTACCATTCTGAATTGCCTCAGCTCCTGAAGTGTATCACAAAACTATCCATAAGGTCTCTGAGCACCTGGATGAAGTTGATACCTCAATGGATGACATTATAATATGGGGAAATACAAGAATGGAGCACTAAGGAAAGTGCTGGAAGCAACAAGGAAATCAAACCTGAAGCTGAATAGAGAGAAATGCCAGCTCGGGGTGACAGAACTAACATTTGTAGGAGATATTATTGGCAGTGAGGGCATCATACCAGATCCCAGAAAGGTGTCCGCCATTGGGAACATGCCAAGGCCACAATGCAAATAGGATGCACAGAGGATTAATGAAATGTACAACTATATGGGTAAATTCATATCCAACGTCTCAGAAAAGACGTCTCCATGGAGAAGACGAACAGAAAAGAACATTGAATGGGAGTGGAATCACCATGAAAAGTCATGTTGGGAACTAAAGAAACTGCTCTCAGAGGAACCAGTTCTGAGGTTTTACAATCCAGCGAGATCCATCAATCAGATGCATCACGTAGTGGGCTTGGTGCAGTTCTTCTGCAAAAATATGATCACTGGCAACTCATTGCAATGACAGGTGCGGAGATGCTCAAATTGGAAAGGAGCTGCTCAGCCTGTAAAATATTTCATCAGTTTGTGTCAGGACAAGCAATCACTATAGAGACTGACCATAAGCTCTTGATTGCATTGTTTAAAAAGCCATTAAATGTATGTCCACTGAGAATACAAAGAATGATGATTAGGCTGCAACTTTAAATACTGAATATGGTGCACACTCTGAGGAAGCTAACGTACACAGTTGTCTAGAGCCGTTGACATGAGGAAGCCCGCAAGCACCAAAATGGATGAAGACATGAATGCCTTCGTGGACATGATCACAAGTGCATTCTATATAACCATATAACCATAAAACCACTTACAGCACAGAACAGGCCAATTCGGCCCTACTAGTCCATGCCGTAACAAATCCCCACCCTCCTTGTCCCACTGACCAGCACCCGGTCCATACCCCTCCAGTCCTCTCCTATCCATGTAACTATCTAGTCTTTCCTTAAATGTAACAAATGATCCCGCCTCGACCACGTCTGTCGGAAGCTCATTCCATATCCCCACCACCCTTTGCGTAAAGAAATTTCCCCTCATGTTCCCCTTATAATTTTCCCCCTTCAATCTTAAACCATGCCCTCTAGTTTGAATCTCCCCCACTCTTAATTGAAAAAGCCTATCCACGTTTACTCTGTCTGTCCCTTTTAAAATCTTAAACCTCTATCAAGTCCCCTCTCAATCTTCTACGCTCCATAGAAAAAAGCCCCAGTCTTCACAACCTTTCCCTGTAACTCAAACCTTGAAATCCTGTCAACATTCTCGTGAACCTTCTCTGCACTCTCTCTATTTTGTTTTTTATCTTTCCTATAATTTGGTGACCAAAACTGTACACAGTACTCCAAATTTGGCCTCACCAATGCCTTGTATAATAACCTCCCTACTCTTGAATTCAATACTCCGATTTATGAAGGCCAACATTCCAAATGCCTTCTTCACCACACCATCTACCTGAATATCAGCCTTGAGGGTACTATTTACCATCACTCCTAAATCCCTTTGTTGCTCTGCACATCTCAATAGCCTACCATTTAATGCATATGACCTATTTAGATTTGGCTTTCCAAAATGTAACACCTCACACTTATCTGTATTAAATTCCATCAGCCATTTCTCAGTCCACACCTCCAGCCTTCCTAAATCACCTTTTAATCTACGGTAATCTTCCTCACTGTCCACAACACCACCAATCTTTGTATCATCCGCAAACTTGCTTATCCAATTCTCCACCCCTACTTCCAGATCGTTAACATATATATAACAAACAATAGTGGACCGAGGACCGATCCCTGAGGAACTCCACTAGTCACTAGCCTCCAACTGGACAAACAATTTTCTACCACTACTCTCTGACACCTCCCATCCAACCATTGCTGAATCCATTTCACTACCTCCTCATTTATACCTAATGCCTCCACCTTTTTTCCTAACCTCCTGTGGGGAACTTTGTCAAAAGCTTTACTAAAGTCTAAATAGACAATATCCACAGCTTTCCCTTCATCAACTTTTTTTGTAACCCCCTTGAAAAACTCAATCAGGTTTGTCAAGCATGATCTACCCCTCACGAAACCATGCTGATTACTCCCTAGCAATCCCTGTACCTCCAAATAATTGTAAATACCATCCCTCAGAACACTTTCCATCAACTTTCCCACCACAGATGTCAGACTCATGGGCCTATAATTCCCAGGTTTACATTTAGATACAAAAATGGAGCTCATAAAGTCAGAGACAAACAAAGATGAAACACTGAGACAACTGAGAAAAATCATCTTGGATAGATAGCCAACATGAAGGAGGTCTGTGAACCTGACATTGCAGAGTACTGGAATTGGAGGGTGGAGCTATCAGTGGTTGAAGACATCATCTACAAAGGAAGTAAAATCCTAATCCCAAAGAATCTGAGAAAAGGATTCATGGAGGACATCTTGGAATTGAAAAGCGTAAGGTGATGTACTGGCCAAGAATCAATGATATAACAAATGAAGTGTCCAACTGTACAATATGCCAGAAATATCGAGCAAGCAACCCTGCAGAACCACTAAAGCCACACCCAGCACCATATAGACCTTATCAGAAGGTAGGTACTAACTTATTTGAAAGTCAAAGGAAGGACTACCTTGTAGTCACAGACTATTACTCCTTGTATCCGGAGGTGTGTAAATATGAAAGCCATATTCTCCAGACATGGGGTGGCAAATGTGAACTTCACAGACAATGGACCCCAGTTTTGCAATTCAAAGTTCCAACAGTTTGCCAAATATTGGTACTTTGTACACACCACGTCAAGTCCTCATTTTCCAGTCTAATGGTCTAGTGGAAAAATCAGTACAGACGGTGAAAATACTGATGAACAAGGCAAACGACAATGGAACGGACTTCTACCAGATCTTAGCCTACATCCCATAAGGAGTAGTGGGACGTAGGCTGAGATCAAACTACATATCCAGGAGATCTCCTAAAACCAAAAGGGGAGAGAAAGTGAGGAAATTCAAAGAGCACCAGAAAGAAAAGCAAAAGTATTACTTTGACAGAGGAAAAAAAAACTACCAGAACTGGTGACCAAGTAAGGCTAAAAGACAAAACTAAGTTATGGACTCAGGATGGAACTGTCCTTAGTGAAGTCCAACCTAGGTAATATACCATTCGGACAGATGAAGGTGCTTTTTTGTGAAGAAATTGTAAAGACCTTCAAATGGTACCAACCACAGTAGGTGGAAAGATGGATACTTTTAAACAACTTTAATACACAGCTGAGAAGACATCATCTGAGGCAACAACTCAGATTCAAGAACAATCAATCAGGAGATCGTCAAGACATGTGACGCCTCCTAAAAGACTCAGAGTAAATTTAAAGACTTGTAGCCAACCACTACAAAGAAACACACACACACATTGTGGCAGATTAACCTCACTATTTTATTAGGGTTGGAAAGGCTGCTTTTATACTGTTCAAGTTCCCGCCATTTTTGCTGATTGACTAAGTCACCCATATGAATAACAATAGCGGGTGGGAACACCTATGCATATGAATGTCCTTCTTCCCCAGCCTGTTTCTGCTGAGTTAGCTGGGCAGCTTGACCAACACCATTTTAGGGCTATTGGTCTGATGCTGCCCCAGCTTCTACCCCTGCCAGTTCGTTGTCCTGGGAGTCACTTTAGTGATCTCTGTCCACATCTGCTGCTGCGCGATGTGCCAGCCTGATCTCCGCAATTGCAGGCTGCCTCAGACTCCTGTTATAGAACAAAGTAGTGCTATCTTTTTCACTCAAGTTTTAGTGTATGTAAATGTGAACACACAAAACAAGTTTAAAAAATATTGATAAAATGAGAATGCAAGTTCCTGGTGTTAAAGTTAAAATTGCAGAGTTATACAAAGAAAATATGTTAGTTACAAGTAAACTACTTTTGCTTTAAGAAAGGGAGATGTAATGATAGTGATCATACTTGCTTGGCCACTAGCAAGGCCTTGATTATAGTTCCTGTTTGATTAGACTTGGCTGCCAGCAGGGGGCTGATACAGAGGCAGAGACTGCAGTATGTAGGATCTGTAATGAATGTTTGTAGCCTCATGGCATGCCTCATGGTGCTGTTTACAACAACTTTAAAGTAATTAACCTTTTCCTTCATCCATGTATTGTCTAAGAACTCACACATACAAGATGAAACACCTCACGTGACACTTTTTAATACAGTAACATTAATGGATGCTAACAGCTGTCAAATGGCATCCCCATTCATAAATCAGGCTCCTGTCCAAACGCAGCTGAAGGAATAGAGTTAGAGGGGCTCTAGTCAGTATAAGCATGAGAGAATATTGCAGGCATAAAGAAATAACCAACTCCTTCCTGTAGTTTCAAGTTTAGAAAGAGGGCAGCTGAAGCTACATTCCACATATTCAGAGACCCTTCCAGACCAAGCCATCAACACCTTGTCCGGCCCTTCCCTGAAACAATTAAAGCAGCTAATGGGAATTCACAGACATAAAGAATACCTTTGCGATATTATTAATCACAGCCAGCAACAACCAAACAGACTCATATCTGAAAAACGAGCTGTCAATGGAGCAAGCCATTCATGAGCACTTCCCGCCTGAAACTCAACTAAGCCATTACCACTACATGACAGATGCAACCCTTTACGATCAAAGAAGGCTGCCGGAAGCCAGCACCAACAAATAAGCTGGTAATGGCCCCCTCCCTGTGTGGGTAGTTTCGGTCACCCTTGCGTGGTTCATAAGCTCATTAATTCCAGTGACCACAACAGATATCAATGTATATTTGGTATGAACATTCCCAGACAGCCTTCAATACTTACGAATCTCAATATGTATTTGCTACCTCCGATTAACATGAGTCCCTTTTGAAATTAACAAATGTATCATGCTAATCTTTATCTATAACAAAGAGCCTGCGAAAATTTGTGTCTGACAGTTATACAGAAGAATGACATAAACTGTACCCCTTTCCTTGAATCTTTGAATGAGACCAAACAGTCTTACTTAGGTGACCTTGTCATTATTGCTAGTGTTATTTGAACAAAGTCTGTTTGGTTGCACTTTTTGTACCTTGACTATCACATGTCCCCTGGGTCTCTCACCTACTTGAGTGACATGGTTAGTGAAGTAGTAAGTTACCCAGGGTCGAATTCAGCATTTGTATGTTTCTACCTGGGATCTGCATGAATTTTCCCTGAATGCTCCAGTTTGCTCCCACCGTCCAAAGAGTACGGGTTTGGTAGTTTAATTGGGTGAAATTGGGCAGCACAGATTTTTATGGGTTAGAAGGGCTGTCTACCATGCTGCATCGATAACATTTTTAAAAAAATGTTCGTAAATGCACCATAGAAAGCATTCGATCTAATGCACAGAGAATGCTATATGCAGCTCAAGCCATTGTGCAAATCAATCAACTCCAATCGAAACCGCCTGTCTTGTGTGAATGAACTCAACCCACCCCATTCATTCTCCACCCTTTTGTTGAGCAGAAGATACATGTGCTTAAAAACATGAACCTCCAGATTTTCTTGCCAGCTATTTAGTCCTTTCACTGGCAAAAGATGATACCCCTCCACTCTTTTAAACTATACTTTTCTCTAAACTCTGCAGTATTTTTTTGTACTTTTCTCCATGTGCTGCACTAATATTTGTTTATTTACTTACTATTCCAATGATGTGTTGATTTGACTGGATAGCACAACAAGTGAAGGGTTTTTTTTAAATGTATCTCAGTACACATGCCAATGTTTAATGGTTCAAAAAGCAACCCCATTTTTATTGTCCTTTTTATTCAGCCAGAATTGGAGAACCTGAACAAGTACAAAAAGAATGAGATGTCAGTGTAAGTACAACAGAATGAGAAGACAATACCATTGGTTGTGCTGTTCAAAACAGACAGAATGGTGTGAATAGATGGGTAACACTGATGGGAAACGAAAGGCAAAACAGCACAATGGCCAGATGTAAAAAATAATGCCAGCGCTGCCAGATCTGATGTAATGGCAGCTCTTCTACTGGTGAAGACCCAGGATAGAGGACAGCGGAAAAACAGCGCTCCTTACAGGGTCCAACCCTCTGGTCCTAATGCCGGCAGCTCCGTGCAGGATTTAAATGGCCTGTTAAAGGAGCCAATGATATTTGTAAATAATATCTTGCAACCACGAAGTCTGTACCCAAGATGGCAGCACTTGTGCTTGGCCACAGTCACGAGGGTTTGCAGACTCCAGGAGAACAGCAAACTGGCACGGACACCAGAAATGGGGACATCACCACACTCCCACCCTGCTGAGAAGAAACATGGGAGTCGACCCTTCAGGGCGGTGATGACAGCAGCAAACGAGTGAGGGGCTCAGGAGCTGAAGGAGCCTACAGGACAGTAACCATGACACCAGACCAGCAAGGGGTTCAGCAAGTGAGGGATTCACATAGGTTGTGGACAACTTGTGGTCGGGGGACCTGCACAGGTTGCCAGCTGATGGAGACTGGCTCAAGTGAATAGGATAGCGGAGCTGGGATTCGAGAGGATACTGAGGGCAAGAAGGGCTCCCACAGAGCCTCGGGTACTGAAGACACCCTGATCGTGTTGAAGGTTTGGATCTGGTAGTTTCAATCTGCAACTCAAGTTGCCAAGTGATCGGGCACCTGTGGAGGCTGCAGGAGAGCTGGAGGAGAATCCACGGACACTCGGTGACTCTGAAGGGACTGTCTTTTGCATCTCTTTCTCCTATTGTTAGGGGAACCAGGCTCATGGCGACTCTTTGTTTGCCTTAAGGCAGAAAAAAAGTTGTGGAGTCACGTGATGGAGTAGTGGCCGGACGGTGAACTCCAGCCCTCTCCAGAAAAGTCGGGAAAAACAAGAGAAAATACAAAGGCACAGAAATACAAGTTAAAGAAAAGTGAGTATAAAGGTGGAAAGAAGATGGAGACAAAAGGAGAAAAATCAAAATCAACGGAAAGAAGAGAGGAAGAGAAGACAACGGAGGAAAAAGGTGAAGGCCTTACCTGTCCGAAGAGGCCCGCTGTGAAGAGAGGACCCCACTACCTCAGGTCGGTAGAAAAAGAACTACCACAATGGCTCACAGAGCCGAGTAAAAGTGCGCAACCGCGCATGCGCGACTCCTCGCGCAAGCGCGATGCGCATGAAAAAAAGCACACCGACGGGAGGGGGGACCAGCTGGGGAGTCGATCTCCACAGCCGGCAACGACAGCTGCAGAACACCTGCAGCAAGAAGAGACCACAGAAAACAATGGAAACAAGAAAGAAGAGGAGGAAAGGGCAGCAAAGAAACAACAGATGGCCAACCTAGAGGAAGAAGAACAGGAAGAAAACAGTGAAATAGATAAAGGGAAAGGCAAGGTAAAGGATATACTTGCTCTTGTTAGAGGATACATGGAGTCATTTAAAGAATGGCAAACACAGGAATTCAATGATTTAAGAAGAAGAATAAACAACACAGAAAAGAAAATAAATAAAATGGATATGACCTTAACAGAAATGGGGAAAAAAATGGACAAGATGGAAGAACGGGCAATAGCAGCAGAAATGGAGGTAGAAGACTTAAAAAAGAAATTGGAGGAATCTAATAAAAAAACTAAAGAGACACAAGAATTACTAGCCCAAAAAATAGATATAATGGAAAATTATAACAGAAGAAATAACATAAAGATAGTGGGCCTTAAGGAAGATGAAGAAGGCAAGAATATGAGGGAGTTTATAAAAGAATGGATCCCTAAGGCCCTAGGATGTCCAGAACTACAGCAAGAAATGGAAATAGAAAGGGCACATAGAGCATTGGCCCCTAAACCACAACCACAACAAAAACCAAGATCTATTGTAGTAAAATTCCTAAGATATACTACAAGAGAAAAGGTACTAGAGAAGACAATGGAAAAAGTAAGAGAGGGCAACAAACCACTGGAGTATAAAGGGCAAAAAATCTTCATTTATCCAGATATAAGCTTTGAACTCCTAAAGAAGAGAAAAGAGTTCAATACAGCAAAAGCGATTTTATGGAAGAAAGGATATAAATTTACACTGAAGCATCCTGCGGTATTGAAAATATTTATTCCAGGACAACAAAACAGACTATTCTCGGATCCAGAAGAAGCACGAAAATTTGCAGAACAATTACAAAAATAGACTGAGGGATGAAGACGGGTAATGAGAGCAAAAATGATCACGATTGATATGTATGTGGGTAAAGACAAAAATAGACTGAGGGATGAAGACGGGTAAGGAGGGTAAAAATGACCACGATTGATATGTATGCGGGTAAAGAGGTATAAGAGTGAATAGAGACAATGGGCATATGTGAAAGTATCTGTAATTAGAGGAAAACATAGAGTGTATAGACAAGAATTAATAAGGGCAGGTAATGGAATAGAGAGAATAAGGAGGGAATTAAAAGAGAGACCTTTGTGACATATAAAAAGCGAAAACTTTTCTGGGGGGGGCTGGGTGGGGGAAAAGAGCGGTCACTGCAAAATCAGTTGACGCTTGCGAGTGGATTCGCAAATCCAAATGGAGAGGGGAGATGTGGTTGTCCGACAAGGGATAAAGGGCAACTCAGGAGGGGAAGGGGTGATTGGGGATAAAGAAGATAGAAATAGGAGAATAAGGAAAATGTTGGATGTTGTAGGAATGTTGTCTGGTAAAGAGTTGAAAATAAGAAAACAGAAATGGAAAAGGAGGAAAGGTAATGATGGAAAAACGGAAAGAGAAGATAAACAAAATATAAAATGGCTACGCTGAACTATATGACTCTAAATATTAATGGAATACATAACCAAATTAAAAGGAAGAAACTACTAAATTTACTGAAAAAGGAAAAAATAGATATAGCATTTGTCCAAGAAACACACTTAACTGAATTGGAGCACAAGAAATTAAAGAGAGATTGGGTAGGACATGTAACAGCAGCATCGTATAATTCAAAAGCAAGAGGAGTGGCTATATTAATTAGCAAAAATGTGCCATTTAAAATAGAAGAGGAAATAATAGATCCAGCAGGGAGATATGTTATGATAAAATGTCAGATATATTCAGAGCTTTGGAATCTACTTAATACATATTCACCTAACGAAGAAGATCAAAAGTTTATGCAAGATATCTTTTTGAAGGTAGCTAATACGCAAGGGAACATACTAATAGGAGGGGATTTCAATCTGAATTTGGATCCAAATATGGATAAAACGGGGAAAAAAATTAACAGGAAGAACAAAGTAACCAAATTTATAATTAAATCAATGCAAGAAATGAAACTTGTGGACATATGGAGGAAACAAAACCCAAAAGAAAAGGAATACTCATACTACTCAACTAGACATAAAACATACTCAAGGATAGACCTATTCCTGTTATCAGCCCACATTCAAGGGAGAGTTAGGAAAACGGAATATAAAGCTAGACTATTATCGGACCACTCACCCCTGTTATTGGCAATAGAGCTAGAGGACATCCCTCCAAGAATGTATAGATGGAGATTAAACACCATGCTACTTAAAAGACAGGATTTTAGAGAATTTATTGAAAAACAACTAAAAATGTACTTTGAAGTAAATACGGAATCAGTGGAAGATAAGTTTATACTATGGGACGCAATGAAAGCATTCATTAGAGGGCAAATAATAAGTTATGCAACCAAGATGAAGAAGGACTATAATCAGGAAACAGAGCAGTTGGAAAGGGAAATAATAAACATAGAAAAAAAATTAGCAATAAAGGAAGATACAACCAAAAGAAGAGAATTGGCGGATAAAAAAATAAAATATGAAACATTACAAACATATAAGGTGGAGTAGAATATAATGAAGACAAAACAGAAATATTATGAACTAGGTGAAAAAACACACAAAATCTTAGCATGGCAGCTTAAGACAGAGCAAACTAAGAAAATGGTATTGGCAACAAGGAAAAAAGACAAACAAATTACATATAATCCAAAAGAAATTAAGGAAAACTTCAGAGAATTCTATGAACAATTATACCGAACCGAAAACGAAGGGAAAGAAGGGAAAATAGATGAATTTTTGACTAAAATTGAACTACCAAAACTACAAATAGAGGAACAAAATAAATTAACAGAACCATTTGGAACAGTAGAAATACAAGAGATAATAAAAAATTTACCAAATAATAAGACACCAGGAGAGGATGGACTCCCAATAGAATTCTACAAAACATTTAAAGACCTAATAATACCGCCCCTCCTGGATGTAATCAACCAGATTGATGAGACACAAAACTTACCAGATTCATGTAAAACAGCAATAATTACAGTGATACTAAAACAAGGGAAAGATCCACTCTCACCAGCGTCATATAGACCAATATCTCTGCTAAACACAGATTATAAGATAATAGCTAAACTATTAGCGAACAGATTAGCAGAACAGGTACCGACAATGGTAAATTTAGACCAAACTGGATTTATCAAAAAAAGACGCACAACAGACAATATTTGTAAATTTATTAACTTAATTCATGCAGTAGAAGGAAATAAAGCACCGGCAGTAGCAGTTGCTTTAGACGCAGAGAAGGCCTTCGACAGAGTAGAATGGAATTACTTGTTCAAAGTATTGCAAAAATTCAGTTTACCGGAGAAGTTTATTAATTGGATTAAAGCATTATATGAGGGACCGTTAGCGAAAGTGACAGTAAATGGACATGTATCAAAGCAATTTAACTTAAGCAGGTCAATGCGGCAGGGATGCCCACTATCACCATTATTGTTTGCGCTAGCTATAGAACCACTAGCAGAATCGATAAGAAGAGATAATAATATAAAAGGAATAAAAATAAAAGACAGGGAATATAAAATCAGTCTGTTTGCGGATGATGTGATAGTGTACTTAACAGAACCAGAACTATCAATAAAAGAACTATATAAGAAATTGAAGGAATATGGAGAAGTGTCGGGATACAAGATAAACGTAAATAAAAGTGAAGCAATGCCTATGAATAACGCGGATTTCTCAAAATTTAAGGAGGAATCCCCATTCAGATGGCAAACGCAGGCAATAAGATACCTAGGTGTGCAAATAAACAAAAATCTAGGCCAATTATATAAACTCAATTACAATCCACTAATGAAAAAATTACAGGACGATTTAGAGCATTGGAAAGAGCTACCACTAACACTGATAGGAAGGATAAACTGTATTAAAATGAACATTTTTCCAAGGATACTATACTTATTTCAGGCATTGCCAATAGAACTGACAGAAAAATTCTTCAAAGAGTTAAAGAAAATAATAAGGAGATTTTTATGGAGAGGGGGAAACCGAGGATAGCACTAGATAAATTAACAGAATGGTATAAACAAGGAGGCTTACAATTGCCAAACTTCAAAAATTATTATAGAGCCGCACAATTAAGGTACCTATCAGATTTTTATCAAACAAGGGAAAAACCAGACTGGACGAGACTAGAATTAGATAAAATAGGGGAAAAGATACCTGAACACATATTATATAAATGGGACGAAAAATTGGTACAACATAGAACTTCTCCAGTATTACACCATCTCCTCAATATATGGAAGAAGATTCATGTAGAAAGAAATAAAATAAATTACCAAATACCAAAACTAATATTGACGCAAAATAAGCTACTCCCTTTTACAATAGACAACCTTGCCTTTAGAAAATGGGAAAAAAAAGGGATTAAAAGAATAGAAAATTGTTTTTCAGGAAGTAGATTCTTATCCTTTGAACAAATGAGAGATAAGTACAATATAACTGGAGATACAGCGCTGGCATATTACCAACTGAGATCCTACTTGAAAGATAAATTAGGAAGCAACTTGAGTTTACTAGAGGGAAGTAACCTTGAATATGTGATTACAGATACAATGTTAATCAAAAGATTTATAAAAAATATGTATATTAAACTGCAAGAAAAGGAGAATGAGGAAACAAATGGTAAAACTAAACAAAAATGGGAACAAGATTTAAATATAAAGATAAAAAAGGAAACATGGGAGAAGTTATGCTCTGGAACGATGAGAAATACAATAAATACGAGGCTGCGTATGATACAATATAATTGGTTACACAGACTATACATTACACCGCAAAAGTTAAATAAATGGGACCCAACAGTATCTGATAGATGTTTTCGATGTAAAAAAGAAGGGGGAACAACAATTCATGCAATCTGGACATGTGAGAGAGTAGAAAAATTTTGGGATGATCTCAATCAGATATTAAATAAAATAACAGAAAACAATATACCAAAGAATCCAGAGATCTTTCTCCTAAGTAACATAAAAAATAAAGAATTTGGAATTGACTTGGAAGATGCACAAAAAAGATTTGTCAAGATAGCCCTAGCCGTAGCAAAAAAATGTATTATGTCAACCTGGAAATTGGAAGATAATTTGAAAAGACAACAATGGTATATAGAAATGAATAAATGTATTCCATTAGAAAAAATAACATATAGTTTAAGAAATAATATTGAAATATTCGAACAAGTATGGGAGCCTTACATTAAATACAATAGCGAAAACCTACCGGGAACAAACATTACCTAAGTTGATGGAAGGAGAAGAAAAGAAAAGAATGGACTCAGTAGAATTTCTGGTGTATTTTTGTTGAATGACAACATTGTCTAACTGAATTAATGCAACCTAGATTGTATACCTAAAATGGATGAGAGGGGGTGGGGGTGGGGGGGTGGCTTGGGAGGAGGGAGGGGGGAGGGAGAAAAAGTCACTGTAAATGTGTGGAAAAGAAAAAGTGTATATCATGGCTATTGTGATTTATGGTGTGAAAAATAAAAAATTTTAAAAAAAAAAGGCAGAAAAAAAGTTAAAGTATATCATGTGCGTTACATTTTTATGTGTTATTACTCGACAATAAAAGGATCCTTTTTCCATTTCATAATATTTATTTGTGGATTGGTAGGATCACAACATTTTGGTAAGCTCCCCTTGAAGGATGATAGACAGCTAAAATATAGATTCATGAACTTAGAGTTACTTGACAAAAAGTATCTCACAATCTTACAGGTTGTATGTGCTCAATAAGCTGTGACATGGGCTACATTTATCCCCAAGATTAGATTCAGTCCATCATGGACAATTTGTAACAGGATATCTATCCTAAATTGACTACACAATCATTATGCTGCAAGGAACTAAGCTCTCTTGGGAATATTTAGCAAGTTATGGCTAAAGCACAAGTGTAAATTTATGCATTCTGAACTGGTCTGTGTGGGCTTCGAAATTGACAAGAATGGGCAGAGGCTGTCCTTGAATAAGATGGTGAGAGACTTGACCAATGTTGTCAGGGTTAAAATGCAAGTTGCAAGGAAAGTCTGCAACTTTACTAGCCAGTGGATTTTGACACAAATTGTGCTGTCTCCTAGTTACATCTTGCTTCAAGGTTAGCTCTCTCTTTCTCTCTCTCTCTGAGATAAGGCAGTCAGTTTTGAATTTCCTTTGTTCTGCGAAGATGGAAAGTCTTGGGAGAGACTGAAACTTTTGATTTTTAAATATCGTTATAATCATTGTTTTAAGCATCATTTAATCGTATAAGAAAGTAATAGTTACATAGTAACTGATAATGTTTAATTCTTTCTTTGGCTTGGCTTCGCGGACGAAGATTTGATAATGTTTAATAAACCACGAATAACTCAACTGCAAGTTTAGTATGGACTTTTCGTGAACGAGTCATAAACAAGGACATTCCAGTCTCTCCACGCAATTATAAAGGATATAGTCGCCAAAATGTTCTGAGGTTTGTTCTTTTCTTTGAGTGCAAAACAACAACAGTTCAAGATCACAAATCACATGATTCTCAAAGGGCCAGAAGACAGATAGATTGAGTAATTACAAAAGCAGAATATTTCTGTAACATAACTCTGTGCTTGCTTAATATGATTTTAGTAATCTGCATTCACCAGACTTCAAATGAGTATTGTTGTATCCTTTTTTGGTACAATATTGAATATCATCATCATCAAGAATGGGAATATGTTGCTCAGTTATATTAATGTTTCAAGGATCTTGATTGAAACTGATCTTACAGATTTAACTACAGTACGTAACATTAAATTACATCAGCACCTACACTTCTTTAGATGTGAACTTGCTTGGGACATCAATGAAAGTTGCAATGTCAGTGCAAGTTCATTCTTTCTGGACTTAATCTTTTTTTAAATGAGTTTTCTGACCTGAAAGCAAAATATTCACAAGGCTAGAGGGTGAAAATGTTTGGGGGGGGGGGGGGGTGGCGGGGAGTTGAAAATTAATCCCACAAACTGATCATCCACTTGTAAATATATTAGAAACAACTGGAGATATTTCTCAAAAAGATCAAATCTTCAATGTGATGTACTGTTCAAGAAAGAAAGAGATGCCTGATAGATTTCAGTTGAGAATCTTTATCAGGGAGGTAATCCTTTCATTAAATGAATCTGTGACACTGAATAATAGTGAGCTGCAACTTTAGTAGTTACAGTATATCGTTCAATTTCATTTATATTCAATTGTACCAGAACAATCTGACGAAACAACTGCAAAATAGTGCAAATATATATATACAGACATAACACACACACACACACACAAACATACAGTACATATATTAAAATAAATATTATATAGACTTAGAGAGTTATTTTGGTAGATCAACAGTAATTTAGCAGTCTCACTGTCTGTGAGTAGAAACTGAACCTCACCCTGGTGGTCTGGCTCTAATAATTCTGTATCGCTTTCCTGACAGGAGTAGCTGGAAGATACTGCACGTGGGGTGATATGGGTCCTGTCTGATTTTGTGAGCCATCTTTAAACAACAATCCCGGTAGATCACGTTGATGGCGGTGGGGTGGGAGGAGACTCCAGTGATCCTCTCTAACCCTCTTATGGCCCTGTGGATTTACCTCTGATTTATTTCTCTGCAGCAACCATAGAACACTCTGATCAGCTGACCAAGGTGCTCATGATAGAACTCTTGTAGAAGGTTGACAAGATGTTGGCTGGTAGCTTTGACTGCCTCAGCCTTCTAAGGAAGTGCAGTCACTGTTGCGGCTTCCTGACAAGTGAGGAGATGCTGTGTGTGTTCAGGATAAGAGAACTCTAACGAACTGGGTGCTCTCCATTTTCTCTCTATGGAGCTATTAATGTTTAGTGGAGGTGGTCATCCTTGGTCCTCCAGAAGTCCACAATCATCACCTTTTGTCTCATCCACATTGACACTCCGGTTGTTATTCTCACACAAATTCACGAGATTTCCCACCTCTTCTCAGTCGTTTGACTCATTACCATTGCTGATGAGCCAAACTACTGTTTGTCATCTGCAAACTTGATAAGCCTGTTGCAGCTGGATCTGGCATTGCAAGTGTGGAGCAGGCTGAGCACACAGCCTTGAAGTGCGCCAGGGCTCAGCGCGATAGTGCTCAACATTCCCTGCCAACCCGGTGAGACAGTGGTCTTTCCATTAGGAAGACCAGGATCCAGTTACAGAGAGGGGTGTTGAGTACCAGCGAGGACAGCTTCTCCACCAGCCTCTAAGGCATTATTGTGTTCATTGCTGAGCTGAATTCAATGAAAGCAGTCTGGCGTATGAAATGTCATTCGCCAGATGGGTCAGGACAGAATGGAGGGGCAAGGCTATAGCATCATCAGTGGAACGGTTCCGTCTGTAGGTGAATTGAAATGGGCTCAGTGTTTCTGGAAGGTGTGCTTTAATAAGTTCCATCGCCAGACATGTGAAGCATTTTATAATAATGGAGGTCAGTGCCACTAGGCGCTAGTTATTGAGGCCTGTTACTGTCACCCTCCTTGGTGACCTGAAACCTGTGGGGATGATGTTGTTTTATATCTGTTTTAAATGCTGTTTTAGCATCTACAACTGGTTGTCTTATTGGTTTCTACAAGTTTTATGTAATATGTTTCTGTATCTAACATAATACTAAATTAACTGAAGACTGAGGGCTGTTCTTCTGTAATTGTCATGCAAAACATTCATGGATTTCTAATTTGTCATTTTTACTTGGGGAGCAGCAGAAGATTACACTGCCACCATATACTCCAAGTGGATTTGATGAATGCATTTTTAATCTATTTTGGATGCAATTACAAGATTGAATCAAAAGCTTTCAAAGGATTAAGAATTTAATTTCTCCTGGCTTGTTCGAATGGAATACTCTATTTATTTCTTTCAAAGGTCATGCTTGAAGGTCAAATATCTTCAGACTCTGTTATTTGCAGAAGTTGATGTGATAATGGATTTATCTTATGACCCCAATGATAAAACAAAATTCCATTTTTAATGCTGGAAAGCACATCTTGAACAAACAGTTGTTACCATTCCAGAATATTAATTTTTAAAAAAAGATTTCAGTTTTGAGTTCTACTACAAATAAAACTGCTATATACTGAAGAGCAGGTAGTTTCAAACAATAACAGTAAATTCTGACCAGACACATTTAATAACCATTAGCATAAAAAGGAATCAGCCTACATTAAGAAGTTTATATTTATACAACACCTATCAAGATTCTAACAACCAATTAAGTTTTACTTGGTGCAGTCACAGCTACTTTGCAATAAATGCAACAGCCATGAACACACCACAGGATCCAGTCAACAACAACAGAATAGTGACAGATTGATCAGGTTTAATGATGCTAATTGATGAATAGATGTTGGCCACAACATCAGGAATATCTCATCTCTGAAATCATGTTGTTATCTTTTTTTTAACAAGGAACTGACAGAGCAGATTTAGTTCCTCTAATGTTGCAAGACTCCCTCCGTTCAGAAATGACAGCAGTTTCATATGTCTCAGCCTCAGAAATGGGGCTCAAATCTATAACCTTCTGACAGAGGAAATTGAAACATTTGTTGACACCCTACTAGTTACCACATACATCCAGCATGAGATGTTTAATTTTTTGAGATAGAATACATGGAAAGACAATGGCTCTGAAAAATGTAGAGAAGGGATTTTCGGGCAACTGAGTGACATAAGGAAGGCATGGTTAGTAGCAGTTAGCACAATGCTGTTACAACATCAGTAACCTGGGTTCGAATCCAGTGCTGTCTGTAAGAAGTTTGTACATTCTCTTTGTGTCTGAATGGGTCTGCTGGGCGCTCCGCTTTCCTCCCACCTTTCAAAAACGTATGGGGATTTTAGGTTAATTGGGGTATTGGGAGGCATAAGGCTGGAAGGGCCTGTTTACTGTGCTGTATGTCTGAGTATTTTTTTAATTAAAATATCATCTTATCTCGCTTAGCTATAGTAAACATAAAGACACAGGCATACACCTCACCAAAATGTTAAGTTTATGCCTTAACATCTATTTCAGACTAATAACTTCAAAACTTAATCTTAGAATCATAGAATACTACAACACAGAAACAGGCCCTTCAGCCCATCTAACAGCATCAAACAAATTTTATGCCTAGTCTCATTGACCTGCACCCAGAACATACCCCTCTCATCCATACAACTTTCCAAATTTTACTTCAATGTCAAAATTGAGCATGCATTCACCACTTCAGCTGACAGCTCATTCCACACTCCCATCGCTCTCTGCATAAAGTTGTTTCTTCTAAACATCTCACCTTTCACCCTTAACCCATGTCTTCTAGTTCTTCTCTCATCTAACCTCAGTGGAAAAAAAAGCCTACCTGCATTTACCCTATCTGTATCCCTCACAATTTTGTATACCTCGATCAAATTTTCCTCTCATTCTTCTGTGCTCCAGGGAATAAAGTCCTAACATGTTTAACCTTTCCATTTACCTCAGTTCCCCAAATCCCAACATCATTGTAAATCTTCTCTGCTCACTTTCAATCTTATTGATATATTTCCTGTATTACTTTAGCCTTTATAAAATCCTTAGCAATTTGTAACTGAATTTAGCATTTTAATTCCAATCTAGGTTCTATGGTGACTGCTTGAGTCCCGTTCTCCTAAGAATAAGATAGGGGATGCAGAGTCTCATTTCACTTTGGTGGTTTCAACCCAAATTTCAGAGAAAAGCAATGATGATAATGAAACTGTCATGTACATCGGAACACTTTACAAATGCACTGAAAATCTTCCTTACTGAAGCTGCACAAGCACATAAAATTAAAAAAAATAAATTTAAATACCACAAAGAAGAAAAAAAGTAATGCACAGAAAGGATAGATATACATTCAGTTATAGGCAATGAAAAGGAATATGATGTTATAATAGCATAGACAGAGCTTTGGTTGTGATTAGGGTAGTATGGAAAGGTTCAAGAGACCATTAGGAATGAAAGGACCGAGCATACGAGGAATGTTAGGAATATTTGATGGCTCTTCGACTGTACTCGATGGAGTTCAGAAGAACGAGGGGAGACCTCATAAAAGCATTTTTAATGTTGAAAGGCCTGAACAGAGTGGATGTGGCAAAGTTATTTCCCAAGGTCAGGGAGTCAAGGACAAAAGGGCCCAACTTCAGGATTTAAGGATGCCCATTTAAAACAGAGATGTGGAGGTTTTTTTTTAGACAGAGAGTGGTGAACCTCTGAATTTGCTACTGTGTATCTGGAGGCCAGGTCCTTAGGTGGAAGTTCAATCGAGTATTTCACAACGTGGCGAATCTTCTCGAACTCCCTAAAAAAGAGGCTTAAGGGTGGATTCTTCATGCTTGCCCCAAATATGGTGGTCCCAGGAGAGGTCTTCTTGAAGTTAGTAACTATCCTCACCTCTATTTCACAAAATGTTTCCCTTCACAAATAACTTGGTCTTACTGACTGTTGCTCTGGCACCAAACAAATTCTCGGTCTCATTTGTATATTATGACTCATCATTATCCATTATTTGCCTAATAATAGTGGTGTCATCAGGGAGTTTATAGATTGCATTGGTGCTCAACATTACATCGCAAAGGAATAGAGCACAGGGAATCAAGCATGCAAATTTGAGGTGCCTGTGTTGATGGTCAGTGAGGAAGAGTGATATTGCCAATCCTCACTTCTGATAAGATTCCATTTGCAAGGTAACAAATACCTGGATTCCTGAGTTTAATCATTGGGTTTGTTTATCTTTTCTTTTTCTTTGGCTTGCCGGACGAAGATTTATGGAGGGGTATGTCCACGTCTGCTTCAGGCTCGTTGGTGACTGACAAGTCCGAAGCGGGACAGGCAGGCACGGTTGCAGCGGTTGCAAGGGAAAATTGGTTGGTTGGAGTTGGGTGTTGGGTTTTTCCTGCTTTGTCTTTTGTCAGTGAGGTGGGCTCTGCGGTCTTCTTCAAAGGAGGTTGCTGCCCGCCGTACTGTGAGGCGCCAAGATGCACGGTTGGAGGCGATATCAGCCCACTGGTGGTGGTCAATGTGGGCAGGCACCAAGAGATTTCTTTAAGCAGTCCTTGCACCTCTTCTTTAGTGCACCTTTGTCTCGGTGGCCAGTGGAGAGCTCACCATATAACACGATCTTGGGAAGGCGATGGTCCTCCATTCTGGAGACGTGTCCCTCCCAGCACAGTTGGGTCTTCAGCAGCGTGGATTCGATGCTTGCGGATCTGCCAGCTTGAGTACTTCGATGTTGGTGATGAAGTCATTCCAATGAATGTTGAGGATGGAGCGGAAACAGCGCTGATGGAAGCGTTTTAGGAGCCGTAGGTGATGGCGGTAGAGGACCCATGATTCCGAGCCGAACAGGAGTGTGGGTATGACAATGGCTCTGTACACGCTAATCTTTGTGTGTTTCTTCAGGTGGTTGTTTTTCCAGACTCTTTTGTGTAGTCTTCCAAAGGCGCTATTTGCCTTAGCGAGTCTGTTGTCTATCTCTTTGTCGATCCTTGCATCAGATGAAATGGTGCAGCCGAGATAGGTAAACTGGTTGACCGTTTTGAGTTCTGTGTGCCCGATGAAGATGTGGGGGGGCTGGTAGTCATGATGGGGAGCTGGCTGATGGAGGACCTCAGTTTTCTTCAGGCTGACTTCCAGGCCAAACATTTTGGCAGTTTTCGCAAAACAGGACGTCATGCGCTGGAGAGCTGGCTCTGAATGGGCAACTAAAGCGGCATCATTTGCAAAGAGTAGTTCACGGACAAGTTGTTCTTGTGTCTTGGTGTGAGCCTCCAGGCGCCTCAGATTGAAGAGACTGCCATCCGTGCGGTACCGGATGTAAACAGCATCTTCATTGTTGAGGTCTTTGATGGCTTGTTTCAGCATCATGCTGAAGAAGATAGTAAAGAGGGTTGGTGTGAGGACGCAGCCTTGCTTCACGCTGTTGTCAATGGAGAAGGGTTCGGAGGTGGCATTAAATGCTGAGCTATCATCAATGAACAATAACCTGATTTAGGTGTTATGGTCCAAGTGATCAAATACAGAAGTAGGGCCAGTGAGATGTATCCACTGTTGACCTGTTGTAGTGATAGGTAATTTGAAATGGATTCAGGTTCTTCCTGAGGCAGGAGTTGATTTCCTCCATAACCAACCTCCCAAAGCACTTCATCATGAAAGGCACCAGTGTCACTGGCCAATAGCCATCTAGTTAAGTCATTCCACTCTTCTTGAGCTTCTGTATCATATACGCCCATCTGAATGAAGCATGTGTGGACCTCAGACCATAGCAGCAAGAAGATGAAAATGTTTGCAAAACTTCCAGGCAGTTGTCTGCACAACTTTCAAGTGTGCAGCCTGGTACACTGACTGTTTCAGATGGTTTTCAGAGATCCACCCTCTTGGCCGTCCTTTTCATGTCAATCTCAGTGACTAGGAGCACAAAGACACCAGGAGCTGCGGGGCCTCGTGAGGGTGTATCATTGTCATACCTTTCAAACAAGCAGCACAGTTTGGTCAATCTAGAAGATTTGCTTCGCAATGACCTCATAAGAAGTGATGGAGTGAAAGCCCTGCTACTGCTGCTGAGATAGGACCTAACTCAATCATCAAAAATATTTTCATTTAAAATATTACATTGATAATGCAAATGAGGTAGGCAACTAATTTATTAATAGATTTCCCTTAACGTGCTCTCTTGGCAGTTTAGTGAGTAAATATAGATTCAATGCTTTTATTATAAATGGGTTATTTTTCATCTCCAACATATTTTCAGTTCCTCTCAACTGCTAATAAATGTTCAAAATTGAACTTTGAATACTGCCTTGTCTCACTTTGTAAAACAGATTTCAAGACTGCAGTCAAGGCTGTTGAAGTATTTTTATCAGAACTATTTCAGTGGCTATTTATCTTTCATTTAAAATTTACTAAATGATTTCATTCGAATCCAATGAGCACACTGAGAATTCAGCCTCTATGCTATCCTATTATC
Organism: Narcine bancroftii; assembly: GCF_036971445.1. Lineage (NCBI taxonomy): Eukaryota > Metazoa > Chordata > Chondrichthyes > Torpediniformes > Narcinidae > Narcine > Narcine bancroftii. The sequence goes on from NC_091474.1 coordinate 180,681,974, forward strand.
AAATCTCGACAGAGTCATACTATTTCTGTCTCATCCCACACACGAACCATCACCACCTCTCTAACTATTAAACTCATATTATTGCCTTCTCTTTGTTGAGTAAATTTACACTCAAATTAAAATGCTTATATATTTTGCAGTGAACAGGTACAAATCTGAAAATAACTACTTGGGCTGTTATCTCAGACAGTGAACTGAGTGTTCAAAGTATCCTATTCTAACTACTCTCCCTTTGAATTGCAGTACTCCTTATATCTGGTATCGCAACAAGCAGCAAGTACAAAACAGCAGTGCAATTATATATAGATATATACACATATATAAAACTCATCAAACTCGTGCACTTAATCAGTTGAATGCAAATTATAATGCAAAGCATGGTACAACAAAAGAGAGATTATTTCAAATCAATCTATTTGCATTATGCATGTGTAAAAATTATTCAATTTAAATTCAAACCATTGCATATGTGACCACTGAAATTGCAATTTTAGCTTGCACTAATAGCTTTAAGTTTCTGAATAAATACTGAACAAATACAAATTCCTAACTGTTTAATTTAGGAAATAAAGTTATTAAGTTTTTTCTAATTTAATGTCTCGGACTCCTCAGATTCATTTCTAGTAACTATCATGTTTAAGCCATACAATTGCCAGGTGCTACCGCAGCAAAAAAAAAAGGACAATTATTAAACTGCCAGCAAAAATTTTTACTTTAAGCACTTACTAAATTAAACAAAGTTATCTTACAACATCCAGAATGTACAGCAAAAACCAAATCTTCATTCAACTTAAAAAGGCAATTATATCCATTCATAGAGGTCAAGTAATTCAGTAAGATATTCAATGTGCCAAAATCCTCTGCTGTGTATAATACAGAAACTCAATTTCTATATTGGCCTCACAACGGACACAATGAACGAGAATTTGCTCCATGCTGTTCCTGTGGCACTGAAATAGCATTCTAATATTTGTGAACATCAATGAAGAAAGTCTCATCTTTAGAGCTCATACAAAATATTTTCAGGTTTCTCTGTATAATGCTGCCCTTTCAGTCTGATGTCCCTATTGATAGGTCACAAATTCTCTCTTTTCTCAGCACAAAGGGTGTGATGTTTTGCAGACTTCTGCTCTAAAAGGGATTTAGCACAATGTAAGGAGCTCTAGGCTGAAAGAGTGGATGCTGAAGTAAATGGAGATGCATGCCGAAGATAGTGCACGGAGAGAATTTAGACAAGCTGAAGATCATTTCCTGTAGATGGCATGATTTTTCTGCATGGGTCTCTGTAGGAATGTGATGGAAATTCATTAAGGTCAGCAGTTCCAGGAAGCCTGCATTGCAACTAGAAGTCCCTAAAAATCTGCCTGCTCCTATAGGTTGCAAGAAAATTAGATGAAGTTTACTTTCTATGCCATTTCCACATTTTCTTCCTCCACATGACTTTATCTCCCAATTAATCTTTCCTTAGTTGAATTGATCTCTGGATTGAGCATCTTCTCTTCACTGATTATCAACACAGGCGCACCCCAAGGATCCATGCTTAGTCCACTTCTCTATTCACTGAACATCCATGACTGTGTGGCCAGTCACAATTTCAATGCTATCTATAAATTTGACAATTACATCACCGTTGTTGGCAGAATCACAAATGGCAATTAGGAAGTGTATAGGAGGGAGATAGATCAGCTCGTTGAGTGGTGTCATGCCAACAATATTGCACTCAACATTAGCAAAACAAAGGAGATGATTGTAGTCTTCAGGAGGGAGTCAGGGGAACATGACCCTATCCTCATTGAAGGCTCAGTAGTGAAGAAGGTCAAGAATTTCAAATTCTTGGGTGTGAACATCTCCAAGGATCTGTCCTGGAGACTCTATGTCAATGCAATCATGAAGAAGGCTCGTCAGTGGCTTTGTGAGGTGCCCGAGGATATTCGGTACGTCACCGAAGTCTATCGAAAACTTCTACAGGTCTATCATGGGGAGCATTCTGGCTGGTTGCATTACTGTCTGGTGTGGAGGCGTCAACTCTCACCACCCCAGGCCATGACCTCTTCACTCTGCTACCATCGGGAAAAAAGGTCATAAAAAGGTCATAAAAAGATGGTTTCTTTCCTGCTGCCATCAGATTCCTTCGTGCCCTATTTTGTGTTTTTTTATTTATGTTTGTAAAAGTGATTTATATGAATGTTTGCACTGTGACGCTGCCGCAAAACACCAAATTTTGTGATTTATTCATGACAATAAATGCTGATTCTGATTCTTGATCTATCGCTTACCAGCCTTGGAACCACACTTCACCTTTAATGTGGCCATCTTCCCTTCACTCATTCAGTCCACATGAAGGGCCTTGATCCTAAACATTAACTGTCCATTTCTTTCCATAGATGCTGGCTAATCCATCATGCTTCTCCTGCAGTTTGTTGTTTGCAATAAACCTTTCCACTGCATCTCAACAGTCAACCTAAATTCAAGCAAAATCTTGAATTTGTTAAACTTCACTCTCCTTCTACATAGTGGTTAGTAACCTTCATTATGTACCACAGAGCTGAGAATTAAGATCAGAAGCAGCTAAAGGCAACTATTATAATGTAGATTTATCCTGGAGAAAAAATCCTGCTGAGGGACAAAGGACAAATTTCACAACAAATAGGTGAACATACACCAAGCTGCTCTACACTGTCTTAAGCACATTTTTACTCAAACAATCCCACTCCCCATCCCACACCTTAAAAGTTACACTGGTATAATTCTTGCACGAAATTCATTTTGCTTAATGGCACTAATCAGATAAAATTTTCATTTTGCCAGTTGAAATAACTTAAAAAGCAATGATTTTATTGATCCTTAAAATTTTTTGTTCCCAATCCAACCATTCCCTAAAACTAGCATCTGAGATGGGTTGAAAAAGATGATTCTTTATAAAAGGGCTAGAAAGAGAAACATTAAGATACCAGTAGTCAAAAAGTGACCTAAATTGTGCCCATATTCTCAGTCTATGTCTCATTATCAGATTGTCCATTAATTTGAAAAAGGGTAAGCAAGAGCCTAAAACTGCCAACATTTTTTTTAAACTCAATTCCATTTTAACACCTCATCTGAAATGTCAAAATGAAATAACATTAATAAGTTTCATATATTAACTGCCCAATAATAACATCTAAAATTTGGGAGAGATAAGCCTCCATTCATTTTGGTCTTTTGAAAATAGGCCTTGTTTATATGAAATTGTTTATCTTGGTATATATACAAAGAAATAATCAAATCCAATGAATTAACATAAGTTTTAGGAATGAAAATTGATAAATATTGAAACATGTACTGTGATGAACTAACAAACCTTTCAATTATTTTTGGGACTAAAGGGACTTTGTTAGCACTAACACAGGAACAGCAATGGAAAATTCACCAGACACTAAATTCAAAATACTAGTTTTTAATTAAATTATTAGCAACATAACATTTCTTACTTATCTCTAAGCATTCTTAATTCCACTATGTGAAAGTGTGTGTGTGTGTGTGTGTGTGTGTGTGTGTGTGTGTGTGTGTGTGTGTAATTAAAGTCCTACTCTAAAAAATCAATCTTTAAAAGTTCAGCATCATTATAGCCTTGCTTAAAGGTCATAAATACTCAGAAATAATTATAAAGCTCTTTTAAACATATCTTCAGGCTTTTTTCTCACAATGTCGTTAATTTCTTCCACGATGAATTCACAAACCCAGACAAGGGTTAATCAAATGTGGTTATATTCTTCCACAATCAAGTTACAAACCAGACAAGTGTTAAATGAAGTGGCCACACAAAAATAGACCTAGTAGAAATCTGTCCTCTTTTCAAAAGAGACAGCAAAATAGCCTTTTTTTATTTCAAAAGCCACCGATTCTGTGTTCCCTTTTTACAAGAGTAACACATAACAGCACCAATTCTGGTTACTGTAACTCAACCCTGTCTTTCACAAGGCTTCAACTCCTGTGTGTTACTTCTGTACTTTCCAACCTGAACTCTTCCAAAACTGAACTCAAAATGTCTGAATATATTTCTTCCAATCAATTGACCATTACATCATCGCCAAGGTGCTTCCTAATTCTTGGAAACCACATGACCATCAGTTTTATTTCTACCAAAATTCTGTTCCATTTTCAAAACCATTCCATATCCATAACAACCTCTGACCTCATTTCTATTTAACAGGCTTAAGTGATTTTGATTAAAACTGTTGGCTTCCTCAGCAGTTTTGGAATAATTAAGACCCACTTCAACTCCAATTGCTCTGTCTGTCCAAGATACCTTGATTCCGAGAATGAACTCTCTTCTCAGAAAATAATGGTCCACTATAAATGTACCCCAATCTGTGTGTGACCCTGTATCAGCCCACAGCTAACTTATTAAGAATGCGGATGCAATATTTTAACTCTATAATTTACTTTGCTAAGACATTTTTATAAAAGAAATATAGTTTAACATTAAAGAGTAACATAAATCCATTACAATACAAACATTTTGATAAAATGCTCATTTTAATTACATTTAAATGTCCAATCATTGTCATGAACAAGGGTGACCATCTGAATAATAACTCTTTTAAGGATCCATATATTCGAGGTGATTTTGCTTCATTTGAACAATTAATAGATAATTTTAACCTTCCTAATAGATATAAGCATATTAAGTATTTTGTTCAGTCTAAATTCTCCAATTTTTTTCAAATTCTCGATACCAATTTTTTTCTATTTTAAGTTTGCTTATAGCAGATCAATAGTAATTATTTATAGCAATTTGATAGACCTAAGAATGTGTTCAGGGACAAGAATTAAGAATGGATGGCAACAAAACTTGAATACATCAATTTCAGATCAATAACACATTTGATATTACTTGATTCTGTGCATGACATTGTTTAATAGAATTTAAAGTTGCACGTAGAATACATACCATATGCACAAAGTTAGATGATCTTGTTTTTATCCTAATGCTGATCCGGTGTGACAAATGTAAAATTTTTGAGGCCTCTCTGATTTATATGTTCTGAGAATGTCCAGAGCTACAAGAACATTGGGAACAATTCTTTAAAACTCTATCACAGGTTCTAAGGATTAAATTAGAACCGTGTCCTTTTATTTGCTTGTTTGGTTATTCTCTAGAAGAGAGGATTTCCTTGAATTAAACTTGAAAATGAATAGTAGCTTTTACTTCAATGATGGCCAGACAAGCAATTTTGATATGATGGAAAGACAGCAGAGCCCCAACTCCTATGGAATGATTAGAGAATGTTATGTCTTGCATGAGTTTGGAGAAAATTAGATATGATATTAAAAATATCAAGGTTGACTTTCTCAAGATATGGGGCCCATTTATGGACTATTATCATAATTTGATGACTTAGGCAGGGGTTTTCTATCCGATGCCCGAGAGCTGATACTTGATGCTTTACAATTTATTTGCTGATGACGGTGCTTAGTGGGAGGGGGTAGATTAGTATGTTTTTTTTTCTTTTCCTTTTTTTCTTTTGTTTTTATTTGTTTTATTTTACAACTAGAAGAGATTGTTCTATTTAGATATTCACAATGTATATCTCATTAGTTTTAATCTCATTACATCTACATTAGAATATGAGTTGAAATTCTCATGAGGATATTTCACTTTTTTTGAGAATTATACAAGACTATTTATAATTGACAGGTGACTCATATTCTGGATTGTTTTATATAAAAGCTATCTAATTAATTAATATCTAAACAGATACATGTAATATTTCTCTCTATCAAATTAATAAAAATAGTTTAAGAAAAGGAAATGATTTTTGAAATGCTTTTCAAATTTGCATCACCAATTGAATTTATAGGAATTTGCAGGATACTTTCCACAGAACCAGCCACCATGATATGAATCAGCAAATTTGGAGCACTCAACCTGAGGAACTTGCAAGAAATGTAAAACTTAATATATTTAAAGCAAGCTTATGCAGCCCATCACACTTGCCCTACTCTCTTGTCACTGCTACCTTCACACAGTAAACACGGCTCACTGTTACAGAAGGGAGATCATCACATCATTACATAAAGGGGAATAAAGTTTAACAAATTGAAGTTTCAGCTTTAATTTAAGGTTGGCCGTCACTGTGCAGCAAAAATGTTTATTGCAAACTACAAACTGTAGGAGGAACTTGGTGTGTTAGCCACCATCTGCAGAGTGAAATGGACAGTTAACATTTTGGATTGAGACCCTTCATGTGGACAGAGTGATTGAAGGGAAGATGGCAAGCAATAAGAGATGAAGGAGAGGGGTGGTGCCAAAGCTGGTAAGCCATAGATCCACCCAGCTATGGAAAGATTGCTTGGGAGATAAAATCACGTGGAGGAGGAAATTGTGGAAATAGCAAAAGAGAGCAAACTTTATCTACTTTTCCTGTAACATTTAGGAGCTGGAAAAGTTTTAGGGACTTCTGATTACAATGCAGGCTTTCTAGAACTGCAGACCTTAATAGATTGCCTTGGCATCTCTACAGAAACCCTTCCAGAAAAATCATGTCATCTACAGTAGCCTTAACTCTGTCACTTCCAGGTTCAACACCAGCCTCTGAAATTCCCATACTTTCCTCACTATAACATTATTTGAAGACCACCACTATTGACTCGGCATATTGCTTGCACTAATCTAATTATGAATATTCATTATACATTGATTTTTCATTTCCCTTTTATGATTTTATTTCTCATGTTTTGTGTTGTAAGTTTTATGTACTTGGGAAACTGCAGCAAGTATGACTTTCATTCCATTTGTACATTAAATCTGTATGACAATAAACTTCATTAATTCATTGTTTCACATTGTATATCCACTTTGAGAAGGCAGCATCCAGCACAGTGCCGCCAATTTACACTCCACAGTTCAGGGGCATTAAAAACTAAGGTTGCAAACAAGCCTATCAGGTCAGTACTCCCAGGATGTCTGAAAGTTTTTTTTTCCCACTTTTCATGAAGGTCTATTTAACCTGTTGACTGTGTCCATCTCATCTTGTAATAATATCTCCCATATGCCCAGAGCTTTGGCTTCCCATTTAAATTACTGCAGATTTAAGCATGATCGTTCCAGAGTGTAATGGTTTGTTTGGGGTGTCTGAAAAATCTAGAAACTAGCTCAATTCAGAACCAAGGTTGAAACTGAATCATCAAAAATGCTAAACTTATTATTTTGGAAATGTACAACTAGTGAAAATAAAAATTGAAAATTTGGCAAAATATCAAAGTAAATATGCAGATTGAATATGGAGAAAGTCAGCAATATGATTTCCCATCATAGATAGAAAGAGTTAACCAAGAATACACAGGGTTTGCATGAGATATTAATAATTGCTGAACTGGATTGTATTCAACCTGTTATCAGAACTGGTCTCTATTATCTGCTCACCAGCACTAACCTGTTACATTTAGGGAGGGTTGACCAAGCTGACCCACCATTCTCAAGGCCTACTCCACAAACCCAAATGAGCTACATGGAGTGATTAATCAGAGACATTTTAAAACCATTCCAATTGTCTTAAACAGCAAAAATATATGAACAATTATTGCAAAATTAATCAGTGTAATAAAGCAATCTTAAAGTTACAGAGATTATTTAAAATATATGAAATATGAAAACCATTTACCTGTATTTAACTATTTCTCAAAGTTGTATAGCTTACACCAAGGGGCTGGATACAAAATGGGTCCAGCTTAATGATTTGCTTCTCGACTTTATGATGAGTTAAGTCCTGAACCAGGAGGTCAGATGCACTGGCATCCAACTTGTAGCTCATCTCCAAGTTCTGCATTTCACTACGCAAGTGCAAAAGTCAGATGAATTGACAGATGATAACAAAGGAATTTGGCTAGAGGTCAAATACAATTCAGCCCATTACAATAGAAGATAGCCAGTATAGGAAGATCTTTAGAATTTAGGGAATCTGGAAATGACAGACCTCAATCCATTCAATTTAGTCATTCTCTTGTCCCCCACTGGAAACTTGCTGAAGAAACCCAGTTCAATCTATCACAGAAAAGAACAACTCCCATCACAAAGACTACAGCATAACATGTTGGGCATCCATAACAAACAGTAGTGACAAAACCACTGTTGCAATTATCAGAAAAGGTCTCTATTATCTGCTCACCAGCACTAACCTGCTGCATTTAGGGAGGGTTGACCAAGCTGACCCACCATTCCATGGCTCTCCATGGAAGGCATCAGCTGCAATCGGTTGACAAAGAAGAACAAGTAGAGAACATACAGGAGTATCGAGGAGGCAAATAGCAAATGTAGCCAATATCTTGGAGTAAAATGAACACGGAAAATATTTGTGATGTAATAACCTGACCATAGTTTGCACATATGCCATATTACTAGAACTGTTATCAGTGAGAAATCTGGAAAACTCTACAGTTTTGGAATTGATATTGTATTGTCTGCAGCATCTTTCATCATTTTACATTGGATTTTGTGCAAGCATCTCAACAAAACAACTGAACCAGTGGTTACATTAAGCTAAACTATGGACACTGATCATGACCGGCAGCCTTCTTTGTGAGATATGACTTTTAATATACAAATTATGCATACTTTCTGTCCAGTGATAAACTTAAGGATTAGGAAGTACAAACAATAAAACTTACCAAATAGACTACTAGAATGTTGATGTCTAGATAGAGGTTTCAATTCATTTGATCCCCATGCGTAACGTTTATAATTTTCCCAAGCATGTTTCATCATCTACAAAAGATAATGGAATATTGTTATTCCATTTTAAAAAAGAATTATATAAATTATTATAAAAGACATGCATGGACATTTTTTTTAAAAGATGGAATTAAATTTACTCAACAAACTAATGCAATGCATAGTTATACACAAATACATGTATATTTTACACCTTCAAATATAAAAAGCAGAACTACAGCATTACATATTGAACTTTTCTTTGTACATTATTTGAAATGTTAAATTAGATGAATAAGTAAAGAGCAAAAATGACTCTTTAACAATTGTACAACAGTATCGCAACTGAATTTGCCAAGAAAAAAAAGAGTCCCAGACCGAAACCATGTAGGCAAATTGCAGAAGTAATAAATAATAAAAAATGAGTGGGCCATGTTTTCACCAGCCACACACCCATTCCTCTCCAAGCTATTTATTTTCTAGAATTAGAATATCTTTAGACTGTCCTTATCTAACAGTCCTGGGAAAGTTCCAATGTCAATTGTTGGTGATTTTCTCTCACTTGGCCATCTGACGCTCCAGAGAAAACAGTCCAAGTTTGCCAACTTCGGTATATAACCAATATACTGCAATGCAAGCGCAACCTCCTGGTAAACCGTTTCTGCACAGTCTCCAAAAGCTTTCCTTCATGTGCTTAACTAGTCAATATGGCAAGTGGATCATAGAAATCAAAAGGTCCAGTCCGATCAGCCAAAATGAGAAACAGCGGTCACAGTAATAAAACACAGAAACAGGTCGACTATCTACCATGGCTCTGATTGCTATCAATCCCTTTCATGAGCCCTTGGTCCTCAGGTAACCAAGTCTTGGTGACTCCAGTGTTTGTCCAAATGTTTCTTAAAGAGTTGGTACTGGGCAAAATATTGTCTCTATTGGTAGACCATTCTCCTAGCCCTGATGGAATACATCCCACGGTTTTGAAAGAAATAGTAGAAATTGGTGTACATCCATTTTATGGTAATTTACCAAAATATTTCAGGGCTCTGGCCAGGACCCATATGATTGAAATACCATACAGTCAAAAGGCAGGTAATTATAGGCCAGTTAGCTTAATGTCTGTAGACAGGGAATGCTTGAATCTACAATTAAGTAATAAATAGTAAGCTATCTGGATAGAAATTATTCCCTCAGGAAGACAGCATGTATATTTAACAAATTTAATGGGCTTTTTTTGAAGATTATAACAAGTACGGTGGATAGAGGAGTACAGGTGGATTTCTGTTCTGTGATTTCCAGAAGGCATTTGATAGGTGCAGCATAAGAAGGGTTCTGCATGAGGATGAATGGAATTGGGGGAAAATTAGCATGGATCAAGGATAAGTTGACCAAGAGAAGGCAAAGAGTTGGGATAAATGAATGTTTCAATCATTTGTGAGCAGAGGGCCACAGGGCCCAGTATCACAAATTTTAGGAGCAAAAGTAGACAATCTGCCCATCATCCACCATTCTATCATAAGCTGATCCATTCTCCCACTCAGCCCCACTCCCCAGCCTTCTCCCCATTACCCTCGATGCTCTGACTAATAAAATAGCTATCAATCTCTGCCTTAAATACATAACCTTACTTCCACAGACACCCGTGCAACAAGTTCTAGAGATTCACGACTCCTTAGCTAAAGATATTTTTCTGTATCCCTGATTTAAAGTGATGAGCTTTCATCCTGAGTTGCACCCTCTTGTCCTAGACTCCCCTACCATGGGAAATAATCTTGCAATATCTACTCTGTCCAGGCCTTTCAGCATTCAAAATGTCTCTATCCGGTTCCCCCTCATCCTTCCTACTTCAACGAGTGCAGTCTAAGAGCCGACAATATTCCTTTTCATTTCTGCTATCCTTCTAATAAATCTTCTCTGAACTCTCTCCAAATCCAGCACATCCTTTCTCAAATAAGACACCCAAAATTGTACATCGTACTCCAAGTGAGGTCTCACCAGTGCCCTTTAGAGTTTCAACATTGCATCCCTGCTCTTATATGTCATTTCTCCAGAATGCCAAAATTGCATTCACCCTCTTCACCACCAACTTAACCCATAGGTTAACCTTTAAGGTATCCTGCACGAGAGCTCCCAAGTCCCTTTGCACCTCTGAATTTTTAATTTTCTCCCCATCTAAGTAATAGTTTGCCCGTCTAATTATTCGACCAAAGTACATGACCATACACTTTCCAACATTGCATTTCATCTGCCACTTCTCTGCCCACTCTTCCAATCCATCCCAGACTCTTTTCAGCTTTTCTGTATCCTCATCACTACCTGTCCTACCACCTATGTTGGTGTCTTCTGAAAATTTAGCCATAATGCCATCTATTTCATAATCCAAAGCATTTATATACAGCATAAAAAGAAACAGCCCCAATACCAACATCTGCAGAAGACAATTGGTAACCAGCAGCCAACCAGAATAAGATCTCTTTATTCCAACTCTGTTTCTTGCTGACCAGCCAATGCTCTATCCTTTCTGTAATTCCATGGATTCTCATCCTTTTTTTAGCAGCCTCAGGTGTGGCACCTTGTTGAAGGCCTTTTTGAAAGTCTAAATACACAACATCCACTGCATCTCCCCTGTCTATTTCACTTGTGATCTCTTCAACAAGATTGCAGTAGGCTTGTCAGGCATTATCTTCCTTTAAGAAAACCATGCTGACTTAGACCTATCTTGTCATGTACCTCTTGGTACGCCGTAACCTCATCCTTACAATCAACTAACAGCTTCCCAACCACCAACACCAGGCTTATGTCTATAATTTCCTTTCTGCTGCCTCTCTCCCTTCTCAAACAGTGATTCACGAACCTCCAATTCACTAGAACCATGCCAGAATCCATTGATTCACAAAGACCATTATCAATGCCTGCACAGACTCTACATCTATGTCCTTCAGAACCTCAAGGACAATTCCATTTGGTCTGGGAGACTTATCAACCCTTAGACCAGGGTTTCCCAACCAGGGATGCTCGCACCCCTTGGGGGGTGCAAGATAGCATTCCGGGGGTGCGAAATAACATTTCAGTTTTTTTAATAAATCCATACTCCTTCAATTTGGATAATATGTCAGATGATGAAGAGCTAAAGGAAGATCTTATTGAAATGCGCACAAATCGTGTTCTTGAAATGCAGTTTGAAAGCAAAACTTTGGAACAATATTGGTGTTCGACAATGGACATGCTTCAACTTTGTGAAAAAGCACTAAATGTGCTCATCCCATTCGCGACGACATACTTATGCGAGTCTGGATTTAGTGCCCTTTTGTCAATCAAGACAAAATCTAGAAATCGCTGGGGTGCACAGGCAGACACGCCGATTGCCATCAGCAACAAAGTGCCACGTTTTGAAAACTTCTTCAGCAATAAACAGGAACAAAAGAGTCATTAAATTTAAATTGGCTTATGAACATTTGAACATTAGTTCTTTAATTTTTTTAAAGAAATTTCATGCATGGATGAAAATTTAATTTTTTTGTAGGGTTCATGCAACTTTCAAATAGTTGTAATAATTTTTCTTTTCCATATGTTTCATTTTTGTTTATATATTATTAAAAATTGATTATACAAATTTGTTTTGGTCACCACCTTTATTCTTAAATAAATTATTACTTTAAGGGGTGCGAGAACATATTAAAATTTTTTAGGGGTGCGGGGCATAAAAAAGATTCGGAACTACTGCCTTAGACCATTTAGCATCCCAAGTACCTTCTCTTTCTCAATCTTGACTGCACTCACTTCTCTTTTCAGAGACCCTTGAGAGTCTAGAATACTACTAATGTCTTCCAAAATATTCATTCAGTTCCTCTGCCATCTCCCTGTCTCCCATCACAATTTATCCAGTGTCATTTTCTATGTCTACTTTTGTCCCTTTTATCCTCTTTATAGATTTTAAAATGTATTTAATTTCCTCTTTGCTATTTGAGGATGGCATGAAATTAAGTGGAAAAAAAAGCAAACTATGCAGAGGTGTCAGGGAGTCTGTAGAGAGATATTGAAAAGTTAAGTGAGTGGGCAACAATGTGGTCGACGCAGTATAATGTTTGGTCATCAGTTTGGAAAAATGAATGGTTGATCAAATTGTTATTTAAATAGTGAAAGATTGCAGCATGCTCTTGTGCAGAGACACTTGGAAGTGCTTGTACACAAAACATCAAAACATGAAAACAAAGAGTAGAGAGTTTCTTCAGCAATTGTATGGGTTCATGATAAGGCTACACCTAGAATACTGGAATTGGAGGTGGTGCAGATGAGGTTCACCAGATTGTTTCCAGACATGGTAAACAAGAAAATTTGAACATGTCGGAGACTAGTGTAGAATTGGGACTGAGCCCTTCTTTGAGTGTCAAAAATCAGGCATTGGCCTGTATAAAAAGGTAGAGGAGAAGGAGCACAAGCCAACAGGTAAGAGACAACAGTTAAATAATTACAAAAGCTGTGAAGCAAAGTGGGAGAGAGAAAGGACCTAAGAAAAAAATATCTCTTTGATAAAAGGAAGGGAAGGGTGTGGGAAGCTGAAGGAAGGAAGACTGAAGAATGAGGGAATCAGAGACGTAGTTGGGGAGGGGGTAAAGGAAATTGGAGAAGTCAACCTTGATGACATCATTTTGGAAACTACTAAGGCAAAATATAAGATGTTGTTCAATTTGCAGGTGGCCTCAATTTGGAAGTACATGAGGCCAAGGACAGATATGGTGTATATAGGTGGTGTGTGGAATTGAAATGGTTGGTCAGTGGGACATCCAAACTATTGTAGCAGACCAAGCGAAGGTGCTCAACAAAATTACATCCAGTCTCACCTATGTAGGGAAGGTCACATCGGGACCCCTGCAAATTCACAACTGAAGTGTTGTTTCACTTGGAAGGATGGTTTGGGGGCCTGAATGGTGGTGAGGGAGGTATCGGAGTAGCATTTCTCGCAGTCACAGGTGTAGGTACTGAGGGGGCAATACGTAGGAAAGGATTAATGCACGAAGAGCAGTCTCTGCGGAGAGGGGGGAAGGAAGATATGTCCCGTAATAAAATAAGGGAGTGAAATATGTTGGATGTGGAGGCTGCTGGATGGCACGGTTAGCGTAGTGGTTAGCGAGATACTATTACAGAGCCAACAACCCAGGGTTTAAATCCAGTGCTGTCTGTCAGGAGTTTGTACATTCTCCCCATATTTACATGGGCTTTCCCTGGATGTTCAGTTTCCTCCTACCTTCCAAAATGTATGGTGTTGTATGTGAATTTGGGTTAAATTGAGCGGCACAGTTTCAATGGCTGGAATCGGCTTCTACCATTGCATAAATAATATTTAAAAATTTAAAGAGGACTCCTGGACTCTTCCATCCTGCGATGCAACAAGGACATCTGCTATCTGCTACTTTCCCCCCCATATATGCTATCTAAATTGCTAGGCTTTTCCAGGATTCTACCTTATTTGAAATTTCGAGGATTCTGTTACTCTGTACTTTTCAATTCAGTACTTTAAAAAAAAATTCTCTTAATTCTTATTGATCTTCCATTTTTATCTCTTCCAGCTGCATCTGTTCCATCCTCTTACACCCAACAACATAACTTGATTCACTCATTCCTCGTGATCTACACCCTATCAAAGACATTCCCTACAATTCACATATGTTCAATTCTTAACTCTTCCCTGTTCTGATAAAAGGACATCAACCTTAAGTGTTGACTTGATATGACCTCCTCAGATGCTGCCTGACCTGCTGAGTATTTTGTCTTATTTCAGTTTTTTTCTGTGTCTGTAATTTGTTCCCTTATTATTTACTCACCAATAAAATCCTTAATAGTGTTTTTTCTCTGTACTACCCATGACAGATTTTTTTTTTCTTGACCCACCAAGGAGTGTTGCTTTTTTAAAATGATAAAAATGAATCCCAGTACAGAAATTAATACGTCACTGAGAATGAAGAGGATTGTTAGCTCTTGATATTTCAACCATTAATTTAATTTTCTGCAGTTACTAAACAGTAGCTTTGTCACATTAGATCACAAACATTTGTAAACTCTTCTTTGTATTTGAAGATTTGCACTGCAAATAGAACCATTCAATGCACATCTGGGCTTTTGAGAGGAATATAGATTATGCTGTGTAAGTAGGCCAAGACCCAAATGAATTTCAAAATCAAAACCATTCAGACTTGTGTTGAACAGTAATAATATCTATTATGGAAGCTCAAAACATGCCCACAGGAAGATCATGCTGCTGTTGAGTGAATGTCATTGTTAATTTAATGCTAAAAATAAAAGAAATTCAGTGTACAAGAACACATTAATTAATTTCTATCCCAGAAAGAATATCAGTGCCTGCTCTCATAAGCCCTTAAGGTTAAGGACAACTTGTTTCTGCTTCAGGACTGTGAGCTTGGTTGAGGGTAACATAGCAAACTGTCAAAGGACAAGCAGGAGTTGTT
This sequence comes from Narcine bancroftii, assembly GCF_036971445.1. Taxonomy (NCBI): domain Eukaryota; kingdom Metazoa; phylum Chordata; class Chondrichthyes; order Torpediniformes; family Narcinidae; genus Narcine; species Narcine bancroftii. The sequence continues at coordinate 180,697,124 of NC_091474.1, forward strand.
TATTTGGGTAGAAGGTACCCTTTCTCTGTCATCTTTTGACCTGACAAATTTACACAAGGTTTCCAATGTCATCCCCAATGTTTCGTCTCCAATTAAAATGATCATGGGCTCGAGCTTCCTCCAAGTCGGTTGTACATTGGACATTTTAACTGAAGCTTTGGAGGTAACCCTTGAGTTGGTTACACTGTTCACCCATACTTCTATCCACTGCTCTTCTGATAGAAATTGCTGTTGGAAATACAAATTGTGGCTACACACTGAGCTGATCAAGTATAATAACAGCATCAAGATGGATTTGTTAGACATAATACATTTTTTTGGAAATTAGAAGATAGCCTGAGAATACAGCAATGATACATAGAAATGAATAAATGTATTCCATTGAAAAAAATAACATATAATTTAAGAAATAACATCACAGTATTCAAACAAATTTGGGAACCGTACACGGAACACAACAGAGAAGTCCTACCGTGGACCTCCACCGCCTAAAATGACAGAAGGAGAAGACGACGAAATGAACTGACCCAGTATGTAAAAGTAGAAGACACAAATTTCTTGTTTATTTTCATTGTGTGATGACATTGTTTAATGGGTTTAATGTACCATATAGGTGGGTGGGGAGGGGGGAGTGAAGGAGGGAGGGAAGGGAGGGGGGAAAAGGGGAGAAAATGACACTATTTATATTCAAGAGGAAAATGTTAGTGTGTATTTTGGTTAGTATGGTTCATAGTGTGAAAAATTTTTTAAAAATTTTTTAAAAGATGGATTTGTTAGCAAGAGAAAGGAGAATGACATTGGTTTACTTATTCTAGCAGTAAATTTTGAGTACTTTGATGAGATATTATTGGTGGCATTTGTCCTGTGATTTGAAGTCACTGCTGCAGGTAATCCACTGCTTAGATTTAACTCACTTATTTATACAGTGTATCAGTTATAAAATAGGAGAGGTTATTGAAAGTTTGTGCCTAATTATTTAACATAAACTAAAGGATAATAATGATAGCAAATTAAAACAATCAATTCTTTTGAACAGGGGCCTCTGAGGAATATAAACAAAGTAAGCAAAAAATTAAATATAGATTTGGGTGGGCTAAAAGTAGTCATTAAAGATTTTTGGTGGAGAGGGAAAAAGAGAATCACAAGGTATTTTATGCACATCTAAAACATAAGGGTCATTCAGGAGAGGCAAAGACCACTTAAGAACAAAGTAGGGAAATAATGATTGGAGTAAGAGGAAATAGGCATCAATATTTCTCATCAGTACCACCAAGGAAGTGGACGCAGAGCACAGGGAGAGGAAAGCCGATATCGAGGAGGTGACAATCTTAAAAGACATTACGGTGAACAAATTTCCAGCGCCTAATGAATTCCATTCAGGTTAATGAGAGAGGCAAATTAAGAGATTGATGGGGTCATGACAGAGAGGGCAATAGAGATAAACCAGGAAAATATAGGCCAATGACATCAGTGATCGGGAAATTATAGGAAAAAATTCTTGAGGGTAAGATCGACTCACATATGTAAAAGTATCGGCATGCAAGAAACTCTCTGTCTGTAGAAGCTCACACTCTTGAATTACTGTAACTCTGCTTGTGCTCTCTTGTTGAACAATCTGCTGTACTATGGGTTTACTTACCTGGATAGCACACAAAACAAAGCTTTACACTCTATCCTGGTACAATAAGACAACGAAAATAAAATGAATAGGTTTATTAAGGGTAGCCAGCCTATTTTGCATCTGGGTGTAATGTCTCACTGACTTGAATTAGTGAGGAGGCAGGGCAGTAGATTTATTTACATCGAGTTTTAAGCTTTCGATTGGGTTGCTTACCGTAGGATGATCCAAAAGATGGATTGCATAAAACTTAGTAGATTTGATTAAAATTAGCATGGCTAAAGATGGCAAAGTCGTATGATGGAGAGGTCTTACTCTGTCCAGAGGTGTGTGATCAGTGGTGATCCAAAGAAATTGGTTCTGGGACTTCTGAACCTATCTATAAATAAAAATAATTTCAACAAAATTGTTGGTGGTCTGATCAGTTACTTTGTAGATGACACAAAAAAATTATGGAAATGTAGAGAGTGAGGAAGTTGTCAAAATATTCAGGTCACAGACCAGATGGAAATACAGTATGTGCAGAAAAACAATGGAGAAGATTAATCTAGACAAACATAAGTGCTGCATTTTGAGAAGTCAAATGCAAGAGAATACATGCAATAAGTGGCATTTCCATTAGGAGCACTGATGTATACATGGATCTTGAACTGCAAGTAGTGCAGTGGTCCTTCAAAGCAGCAATGCACTAGATAGGGTACTAAAGACACCGTACAGCATACTTGTCTTCATCAGTCAGGATGCAAAGTATAAAAGGAAGTACTATTACAGTTGTACAAACCTTGGGTGATGCCACATTTAGAGTAATGGATATAGTTGTGATAACCATGTTACAGAATGTGGAGGGTTTGGAGAGGATGCAAAAGTGGTCACAGAGGTGCCTAAGTGGTTTTTATCCAAACCTATCACAGGCACCAACATCCTGTCCATTGAAAACATCTTTGTTAGGAGCTGCCACAAGAGGGCATATCATCAAATTTCACGTTTTGAGGAGCTCTCCTGGAGCCAGCATATCGAGGAATAGAGGAATGCAGACCAAATACAAGCAGACAGGATTAGTTAAAATTGGCATCATGGTTAGCATCGTCATTGTGAGCCAAAGGAACAGTTCCTGTGCTGTACTGTTCTGCATTCTATATTGAATGCTACATAATAATTATTAACAAAATTTGCTTTTTATATTATACATGTGCAATACATGTCATTCACATGGCAATAATGAGTATTGGGGCTCCCTGGGTTACAAATGACCTGACTTACAAATATCTATCTTTATACAAATTCTCCCATACATTTTTAAACCATTTTGCATTCCAGTGATAATGATAATTTATAATTTTGTACTTTTCATTAACAACCGGGTGTAGAATGTGGGTGGTTATTCAATGAAACAAAAGAATTATAACAAACGTACGGTATGTAAAGCAAGGGTAGTTACAGAAAACAGACATTTCCAACTCCCAAAGAAGTCTTCTTACAGACGGATCTCAGGAATTTGCACAACTTAAAGACTGCATGATTTAACCATACAGTCTGAATTTTGCTCAGAAATATAATCTGATTTGTTATGCAAGGTGGTATATAAATACACTTGCATTTGTGACTATAGACAAGTGTTAGCAGTGATTTTCTTTATCTCAAAGGACACATGGAGGTTCATACTGATTCACTGCTCCCCCAGACCACAAGGGTTATTGGCTCTGGGGGGAACAGTGAATCAGTACATGGTAATAGAGTGGGAGAACACCCCCACCCCCCAACAAAGAAGGAGAAACCAACCTGGGAAAAGACAACAGAGAAGGAGACCAGAGCAGCAGATCAGCAAAGGGCTCTGCAGTCAAAGAGTTCTGACTAGGTTACAGGATGGTGGAGACTGGCTCATCGCAACAAGGTATTGGGACTGGGATTCATGAGAGTGCCATTGATGAGCAAGGCTCAGAATGTCTTCGGGCACTGACAGCCTCCTAATTGTAACATGGATTTGGAACCAAAGATCAAGGAGGGTGACTTGGGCGCTGGGACTTGGTTCAACACTGGAATGGACTGGATGCCATGCAGCTATAGGTGCTATGGAAGACTAGGAGGCTATGGACACTCTGTCCCTGAAGGGACTTTCTTTTGACTTTCTCTTCTTCATCGTGACACTGGTCTAGTAGTGTCTCTTTTGCATGTCCTTACTGGCAAAAAAAAAGTCAACACATTCTGTGTACTTATGTACAATAAAAGAACCTTGACCCTTCATTTAAATTTAAAAGACAAACACTTTTCAGGAAATAACTAAATTTTAGCAGAAATATCAATTGCATGAATACTTCAGGATTGATCCCAATATATACAATCTCTACCATAGCTAACAGGTTCACATTATACAAAGGCAGAAGAACACATCAAAATATTGAATATTATTTTAAAAATTCAGATGAACAAATTAAAATTTGATTGACAAAGAACAGAACAAAGTCTGCTACTCAACTGGAAATATTAAAGACATGAAACCTCCAGTATTTTTTTTTGTGAACTTCTTGTATTTTTAAAGCATGCTATGTTATCTCTGTGCAAGGATGAAATTCATGTAATTCTGGTAAGAGATAATCTTTTACCTATCTGAATAATATATGGATCAATTCTGAAAATCCAAAATATTGGACAAATTTTAAATAATTTTTCATTATCTCAAACCACAACCTATGTAACAGGAAGTCAAGTTCAAGGTAAATGTTATGACTTGTTAACTAACATTTGGGTGTCAATACAAATATGCACACAACTTCATTAAGACAAAAATAACCATAAATTAGTGTCAACGTGCAATCCTTCCTTTACCTATCGGACTACACATGTGCTTTTGAGCAAGCAGGAGGTTCACTTAGCAAGATCAACTCCTGATGTATATTTGTATTAGTTTCATCTGATGTCCTGTTTTGCGGAAACTGCAAAAATGTTTGGCTGGAAGTCAGCCTGAAGAAAACTGAGGTCCTCCATCAGCCAGCTCCCCACCATGACTACCAGCCCCCCCACATCTCCATCAGGCACACTGAGCTCAAAACGGTCAACCAGTTTACCTATCTCGGCTGCACCATTTCATCGGATGCAAGGATCGACAACGAGATAGACAACAGACTCGCCAAGGCAAATAGCGCCTTTGGAAGACTACACAAAAGAGTCTGGAAAAACAACCAACTGAAAAACCTCACAAAGATTAGTGTATACAGAGCCGTTGTCGTACCCACACTCCTGTTCGGCTCCGAATCATGGGTCCTCTACTGGCATCACCTACGGCTCCTAGAACACTCGATCCTCAACATTCATTGGAGCGACTTCATCACCAACATTGAAGTACTCGAGATGGCAGAGTCCGACAGCATCGAATCTATGCTGCTGAGATCCAACTGCGCTGGGTAGGTCACGTCTCCAGAATGGAGGACCATCGCCTTCCCAAGATCGTGTTATATGGTGAGCTCTCCACTGGCCACCGAGACAGAGGTGCACCAAAGAAGAGTTACAAGGACAGCCTAAAGAAATCTCTTGGTGCCTGCCACATTGACCACCGCCAGTGGGCTGATATCGCCTCCAACCGTGCATCTTGGCGCCTCACAGTTCGGCGGGAAGCAACCTCCTTTGAAGAAGACCGCAGAGCCCACATCACTGACAAACGACAAAGGAGGAAAAACCCAACACCCAACCCCAACCAACCAATTTTCCCTTGCAAACGCTGTAACCGTGTCTGCCTGTCCCACATCGGACATGTCAGCCACAAACGAGCCTGCAGCTGACGTGGACATTACCCCTCCATAAATCTTCATCCGCGAAGCCAAGCCAAAGTCATCTGTGTATAAGCAAAATAATTTAAAATGCCAGCATTACCTCACTCTTTCCAGGTGGAAGTGTCACAAGAGATGTAAATAACAACTTGAAAAGGAACAAATATAAACTGGAGAACAAATAATGTTGACTCAGATAAAAGATTTTAGGAGGAGGAATAATTAGTTTCATGTATCAGGTATGTCATCGCTATGCTGAGTCAGTGAAAATCCTACACTACCAAAATATAATGCTGGCAAAAATTGATGAATAGAATCAAAGATGAATATTTAAAATGTAACACAACTGGTCTGAGAGAATTTGACCACAAAGCCCACTAACCTCTGAGTTTAACTCTGTTTTATGAGATCAGATTACATCTATTAAACAAATATTACTCTATTTTCTAATGTGAATCACAAAACTCAGTAGTTTTGCCAGTGGTATGCAGACGAAAATAGTGGCAAGGGATCTTCAATTCCATCACTTTTAATAGAGATAAAAGTGTTTTTGCAGTTTGTGACTTTGTTCTGAATAAAGCTCACAAACATTGATGATAACAAGAAAAGATTTTGAGGGTGGTTTGCCAGTTTTCCTACACAAGAATAAAATGCAGAACTCTCAACAGGTCAGACTGTGAACTTTATATAGCAAAGATCAACGTTTTGAGTTTGAGCCTTTCATCAAGGTAACATACAATAATGTAAGAAAGTGCTGCCAGAATGTAGAATTGAACCATAACAGCAAATGTAATTATTTCATCATCATTCTTAAAAGAGAGAAACAAGATCTTTAGTGCATCATGTCCATTTGACCTTAAGCTAGCTCTTTCATTGCCTGGCATGCCAGAAGAAAATCTTTACATATTGTCATACAGCATGGAAAGACGCCCTTTCGTCCAACTTGTCCATGATGACCAAGCTATTTTCCTGAGCTAGTTCTATCCTGTGGTCTAGGGGAGAGAACCCCTTATAGACGACACTTTCCTTATTCTAATATATCCTAATTTCAGAATATCAACTTCCAAAGGTTGAGCTGCTTTATCCCAATTTTCGATCTCTTTAATCCAACAAATCAAACTCTGTGGCTGTTTCTTTATGTAGTTTTAATTCATTAATTGAATGGATAAACATTTTACATCCAGTACCGCACGGATGGCAGTCTCTTCAATCTGAGGCGCCTGCAAGCTCACACCAAGACACAAGAGAAACTTGTCCGTGAACTACTCTTTGCAGACGATGCCGCTTTAGTTGCCCATTCAGAGCCAGCATCTTGGCGCCTCACAGTTTGGCGGGCAGCAACCTCCTTTGAAGAAGACCGCAGAGCCCACCTCACTGACAAAAGGCAAAGGAGGAAAAACCCAACACCCAACCCCAACCAACCAATTTTCCCCTGCAACCGCTGCAACCGTGTCTGCCTGTCCCGCATCGGACTTGTCAGCCACAAACGAGCCTGCAGCTGACGTGGACTTTTTACCCCCTCCATAAATCTTCGTCCGCGAAGCCAAGCCAAAGAAAAGAAAGATACAAAACCTTAAAGAGATATAAAAACTTTAAAGAGATACACAATTCAACGAAAAATTCCTCGCGCTCACACTTTCTTCGCATCTTGTAAAATGAAAGAGCAAGCTATTAACCTGGGCGGATATTACGACATTTTACATCATAGTCTCTGTGGTAACACTGCAAACAGTCACGTAAACACTTGGCGTTCTCCTCCAGGCCGGAGCCAAGCGCACAATCATCGACCCAGGCAATGGCACATGTGCACTGGCTGAAATGCCAGCCTCGGCTGAAGCCACCACCACTAAGCCAACCACGCATGCGACAGCCACACTTCAGCTCTGTAAGTAGTGCCAGACCACGTACATGCATTGCATGGGAAGAAGCCAATGGACCCTGGGACACTGCTGGTGCCTGTGGCCAAACAACAGGTAAGTAATGAGCTTATGGGTCTTACACCGGCCCCTAATTATTATAATGAGAAACTATGGCTATAATTATAATTGACTTTGGCTTGGCTTCGCGGACGAAGATTTATGGAGGGGGTAAAAGTCCACGTCAGCTGCAGGCTCGTTTGTGGCTGACAAGTCCGATGCGGGACAGGCAGACACGGTTGCAGCGGCTGCAGGGGAAAATTGGTTGGTTGGGGTTGAGTGTTGGGTTTTTCCTCCTTTGCCTTTACTATCATATATATAATAAACAATTAACTACATAACATTCAAAACATTATGCAGGTCTTTTTTTTCATCTTTACCACCACCCTACAGTCTATGTAGTGGACAAAGTACAAAACGCAAATCCAACAAAATAAAATCAGCTTGGAATCATTATATTTCCTCCATCTGGTAGAATCCATAAGCCAAAAGATCAACCTCAGATCTTCCTCAGACAGAATAGACACATCTTTCTGCTTAAATTTAACATGAGGTACGTCTTCAGCATGTAGCTTAGATTTCTTCCTTTCTTCAACATTCTGCTTTTCATAGGAAAAATTAAACTCTTAGAACCAAATTTAAATTTATTTGCTTCTCTCGATTTCAACAAAGCTCATCTTTTTATTTATTTTTCGCAGTCGGTCATAAATAATCTATGATTCAAAAGTCATTGTTTCTTTATCTTGTCTGTCACATTGCTGAAGTGCAATTTCTCTTTCTTTCTGCATTGTTAGTAATTGATCCTTCAAGTTACATTCTTGTTTGTTTTATGGAGTCAACTGTTTTGTGTTATTAACCAATGACTTGTTCTCTTTCAAAAGATGAATCTCTTCTTCCAACCTTTTACATGTCGATAATGCTGAATCTCTTTCCTTAATAACTCTATTCATTTCTTCAGCAGTTATTCTTTTCTTCCATTTTCTAACTTCACAAAATTTATTTAAAATTAATTCTTTATTCTTGACAACCTCTCTCTCTCCACCGTTCCCTCGGTCACTTTCGAAACTGAAGAATCATTGGATTCCTTCTCATCCTTTTGAAATCCAGTTTAATTTCCAAGTTAAAAACTTTCCATTCACTGTTTTTATGATTTAATATTTCCAAATTCTTTTTTCAAAACTTTGTTCTCTAAATGCAATTGTACCAAATTGTCAGGTTTCTGTTCCTTTATTCAATCAGTGCAATTTTCTGTGTTTACCAGTTTTACAACATTGTAAGATTTCATCATTGTAATCTCTGAGCTACAAAACCTAATTTCAAATTTGTTCTCAGTCTTTTGTTTTAGTCCTGGCTCCGATTTAATTACATTTGAATAATCACCAGCAGTATTTGCAACATCTTCTAATACTTCATTTTCATCCATTCCTGATGAAAATAATTCCTTCAATATTGTTTTCGATGCCTTTGATTTAATTTCATATTGATCTCTTTTATTTTCTTCAGAAATGAATTTCTTATTTAAAGTCTTTTGTTGTTCCCACAACTCACCAACTTTCAAAACTGAAATCCTGTTGACTCTTGTCTCAAACTGTTCCTGAGCAATATAATTATTTATTTCTAAAGATCCGTTAATTGTCCATCCAAGCCTAGTTCTAACAGCATAAGGTCCATCCTCCCTTCATATTACTGCTAATGGTTGCAAAACCTTTGGTAAATTTGAACCAATCAACATATCCACCTCAGAATTAATTTCATGTCGATAAACATTTCACAGATAAGAAAACTGATGGGCATCATAATCACGTGGGGTGTTTCCTTCATGTAAAGGTCTTCTGAGTGCATAAAATTGGAAGATCACAAAAATCTTTGTCATGCAATCCAGCAACCTCTAAGCCTGTAACAATGGTGGTTTCAACAACCTTTCCTTGTCTCATGGTTTTCAATATAATCTTTGACTTTCTTCCTTGAAGATTAAGTTGGTTTATCCGTTCTACTTCCTGGGTCAAGAAATGCAAATGTATGTATTGTTGACCTCTATAGGTACTATTGAGAGTTTGCTGTTGTTCTTATTGGCTCCAGTCAGACCACTTGTCTGAACCGAGGCTGTAACACTGTGGTTTGCTGCTTCCTTTGTTTCCGTTTGCTCATTTTCCAATTCCTTGCTCCTTTGGTGAATGTGCAGCATTCTCGGATACTTCTGATTGCATATGACATAGTCAAGTCACTTCTTACAGTTTTTACAGATGTATCCTCCACACAGACAGCTAAAACATATTCTGGTTTCCTTTTAAAAAGCAATTTTCTCCTCACGTGACTTCATTTCTAGTTATGCATATTTTTTCCAAGGTATGCTCATCTTTACAGAAGTTTTTCTCAGCAGGCAAACTCTCAATTTCTTCAATTACTTAATCCTTTTCCTTACTTACAACTGACAGATTAGTGGCAAAGGTACTCTTTCTTAATTTTGGACTAGGCTGTGGCTTGAACTCCTTTATGTCTTTGCTCACTGTTGGAGTATCCTTGATTTTCCCAAATATTGGTCCTGTTCTGATCCATACGTGCCATCCAAGGAACTCCACAATATCTTCAAAGGTAGCTTCCTTTCCATGTTTTGTCTGAAGTTTGCAAACTCTTGTTCTCCACAAATTCTTCAACTTAAAATGCAATTTGAGGGTGATAATTGACATATTAAAGGGTAAGTTGAGCCCACTCATGTGGCCAATATCTTTCATGGCATTATAGCATCCTCTTAGAAAGAGGGTGTATGCATGTAAAGCCTTTGCATCCTCTGATTTTATTGATGACCATATAGGCCCTCACTTTATGCTCATTGCCAAATGATCTTGTAGTAATGCCTTTGCCACAGCGAAACCCCTTTCTGGGTCCATATGTAGGCAACTCCTCACTGGTTCCTTTGGTTGTTTCCAGTGTACTCTTCTATGTAATAAATATGATCTCTGGTGTTTTTATTCTTATTTTTGATATTATGTTTGAAAGATCTAATGAACGATTGATATTGAAGTGGATTTTCATTAAAAATTTGAATCTCCTTCTTGGGTAAGGAATGGAGACCTTGTTGCTGCATTAATAAAGTGGTAATTTTATTTTGTTTTCCCACAATTGACAATATATTGTTTTGTTCACTGTGGCTTAAAACTGCTTCTGTAGCCAATAATATCACATCTCTATTCACCCTGATGGTTACAACCTGACGGTAATGAAATCCGCTCATATCTCTAAGGTGGTGATCATTGATGATGAGCCCTGGCAATAATACCATGCTCAGGGGTGGGGGGGGGGGGGGGGGGGATGGGCAGTGTGGTGGAATTCATCCATATAGATTTATGCCTTGTGACCACTGAACAAAAGGTTCTGCCTTAGCTTCAAATACTCTCATTTCACGAGACAACTTCTCACCATCAGACCTCCAAGGTAGGTTGCTTCGAACAACAGATCCTTTCGAATTTGTCGGTACTTTCACTTCAGCCTGTTTTGCAACATACCTTGATTTCCGATCCCATTGTTTGTTTTTTTTTTACCTCCCATTGTTACTTCATTTGCACTTCCTCCTGTTCTATTTGTTGCTTCCTTTGATGCTTCTTTAGCTGCTCCTCTTCTGCCTATTTCTCCTAGATCACATCTCATTGTGCTTGAAGAACGGCCAATTTAGCTTGAGCCCTTATACTTTGAATAGTTGAAGCATAGGGAAGCTCCGGAGCTCTCCTTAGAACTTTTTTTGCTTCTTCTGCTTCCAGCACTTGAGACCCTGTCTTCTAGATTTACTTCTGATATGTCAGTTATTGCCCAAAAGTCTGATTCCGTTTCAAAATTGAATTGTACATTTTCTTCCATCTTATCCTCTCTGCTGACATATTGTGACATGTTGCTGCCTTCACATTCAGTTGTTGTCTTCTGCAATGATTTTGCAATGTCTTTATTCCCATCAACCAAAGCCTTGGCTTCTTCAATTGACCGATTCAGTCTCGTAATGTGAACACTTTTAATTCCACCTGTATCGATATTCTATTGTTTCAGTTCTTATCTGAGTTCCGCAACCTTCCTGCCTTTGATACATTGCTCCTTAATAGCAAAGTCAACAGCTGCTTCAGCCATTTTTACTCATCTTGTTCCACCATCCTTCGAGTGCCCACAACATGAGCCAAATCAACAGTCCCCAATTGGCAGCAAATTCCAAACTCCTTTCAAACATTTCCCAAATACATAGAAGTCCACAGACTTAAGCCTAAAGCTTCCAATGGTTGTAAGATGCTGCTTTTAACAAAGGAGTTTCCACTGCAGCATGTCAGTAATATCGCTGATTTTCAAGAAATGGCTTCACCAGCAATGATTATAAGACACTTTGCTATTAGATTGGAGACTTTAAATCACTTTCCGACTGATACTCATTGCAGATGGATGTAGATTACAAACTGCTCCCAACTCAAGAAATTTCCAAGATGGTTGCCGCATTATTTTCTATCTTCTATTCTTCTATTGACTTAATACAATAAATTTATATTTGACTTAATGTAGTGACTTCCTTCAAGTTGCTTGGAGGCTAAGTTAGGCGTTTATCCATAACACGTTTCCAATCATTCCCAACACAAATTCAATTGTATTTTAAATCCTTTATACTTAACAACAACACATTTAAAGAAGCCTAAAAAATATTCAACTGATAATTAACGATTCTGAAAATTGTCAATAGAAATTATAGATTCCTAACTCACCTTCCTTCAGGTTTCAACTCCCAACGCTGGCTGAAGAACCTCCTTTTAAATGCTGCCAAACTGCCACGTGTGCTCCAGCCACCATGCACACCGGGCCGAGCCCGTGGCACACAAGTGCACCACGGTCCACATTCCAGCCATTTACCACCAGGCCTGAGCCAAGTGCGCATGTGTCAACCCAGGCCATGACGCATGTGCACTGGCGAACATGTTAGCTCTGGCTGAATCTACCACCAAGCCAACTGCGCATGCAATGGCATGGTATGGCTCTGTAGGCGGTGCACGTGTTGCACGGGAAGAGGGCCACAGATCCTGGGACACCGCTAGCCCCCATGGCCAAACAACAGATAAGTAATGAGCTTATGGATCTTACACCCACATAGACAACATCCAGAGCCTTTCCTGCATCAGCTTTCCTGTTAACCTCCTCAAAATACTCTAAAGGATTAGTTGAACACGACCCAGCACACACAAAACCATCACCCAGTCTGAATGGCTTTCCTGGACAGTTTTAAAAAATCCTTCCTCACTAATTGTCCTCCCAATTAAGTATTGACTTTCCTGAATCCTTTGAAAGGGACACTGCCCAAAACTTTCTCTGAGGCTTCAACAGCCCTGATTTTAAAAAAAAACAAAAGATCTGACTGAATGTGCCTCCTACAGACCTACTTCATTTATGAATGCAAATTAAGGTGTCAGCTAACAGACTAGAGAATATATTACTTTTGATTGTTTTGCAAGATCAAACCAGTTTCACTTAAAATCTTCACTCACATTTTAACATTATTAACTATAAAATACTCACATTCTCCTTAAATTCCAGAGTGTGTTATCTCTCTGAATGTGGAGAAGGCCTTTGACAGGGTTGAAATCCTATGAAGATTTAATTTTGGTCCTGGTTTCATCTCATGGATTATCCACTTTCTGCATCTGTTGTCATCAACAATCAACACTATTTAACTTACGTCATGGAATGAGGCAGGGATGCCCTCTTAATCCATTCTTATTTAGCTTCAGAATCATTATCTATTATTTTTCGTGATTCTGAGGACATTTCCGAGATTTCTAGAGGGGGGTATATTTCACAAGGTCTCCTTATATATGGACGACCTTCTGTTATTTGTCTCAAATCCAGAAGTATCTATTCCTTTTATGTTGTCATTACTGTCACAGTTCAGTCACTTTTCAGGGTAAAAACTAAATTTACATAAGAGTGAACTTTTTCCCCTATGGTGCCAATCGATGCCAATATCCCTTTTAAGGTTGTTAAGAATTTCAGTTTACTTATTTAGGAATTATAGACACCAAAAACCACAAACATTTATTTAAGGAAATTTTTCTTAATTTATTAGAACAATCTAAGCAGATATTGTCCAGATGGTCACCTTTCTCTAATTAATTAGTTAGTAATATTAGCTCTATTAAAATGAATATTTTCCCCAAACTTTTATACCTTTTCTATGCAATTCCAGTCTTCATCCCCAAGTTGTTTTTTCATTCCCTTGACTCTATTTTATCTTCCTATATTTGGCAAAACAAACGATCTCGGCTGAATAAGCTTCATTTATAAGGTCTAAAAAAGATACTATTACTGGGCAATTAAAATACATTTTGTTTTGGATTCAATATTTTAATAGATTGGACCACCCAGTTTGGGTCTTTTTGGAATTGAAGTCAGATGGGATACTTTCTGTTTTATCCTTTCCAGGAGTAGCATTTCCTTTATCTTTAACTAAAGATAAGGGAATGATAATACAGCCCTGTAGTAAAACATTCCTTGCATATCTGGTTTCAATGCAGGAATTATTTTTGATTTAAAAGGTTTTTCCTTATCAAGTTTTATATCATCTAATTATGTATTTCCTCCTTTATATGATTCGACATTTCTCAATTGGTATAATAATAGTATTCAGTACTTTCGAGACTTGTTCGTTGACAGTTGTCTCATAGCTTTGGATCAGTTATCAATGAAGTTCAATTTACCAAATTAACATTTTTTTTTAGATACTTGCAGATCAGAAATTTTTTTTTACAGGTTCAAATTACCATATTTTCCCATGACTTGTGTATCTAACATGCTGGATATAATTTTCAAATTAAAACCCTCCCAGAATGGTTTAATGGCCTTTATAATATATGTTTTCAAAATCGCATCGTTTCCCTTGATAAGATTAAAAGAGCATTGGAGCATGGTCTATAGTTTTCTATCTCAGGCAAAAATTGGGATTTTAATCTTAAATTAGTTAACATTTCTTCACAATGTGCTCGACATTCTCTTATTCAGTTCAAGGTTGTACATTGGACTTACATGTCTAAAGACAAATTATCCCATGTATTTCTTGATCTAAATCCTCAATGTGACAGATGTAACAAAGGGGAAGCAACCTTGATACATATGATCTGGCCTTGTTGAGTTGTTGAACTTTATTGGAGAGAGTTTTTTTTTAAATATTCTGTCAACAATATTACGTGTGAATCTTGAATCTAATCCTTTAATGGCTTTGTTTGGAGAGATAGATATTAACAAGCTATTTTCTTCATCTGATCATCAAGTCATACTATTTACTACTCTTATGGCACTAAGAGCTATCCTACTTAGATAGAAAGATCCTGTTCCACCCACTAGTACTTAGTGGTTATGCATGTCATGTCTTGTCCTAATTTAGAAAAGATCAGGTGTTCAGCATTGTATGCTAACGCTAATTTTCATAAAATTTGGAGTCCTTTTTTGGACTATTTTCATGTTCATTAAATCTGTTTGTCTTGATCATTGAATATATTTATTTATGTATCTGGTTTTTCCTTCAATTAGTAATGTTTTATAGATTCAGCAGAATTAAGCTGTCTTTAATTTTATGTCAAAACATCCCAGTTTTTTTTTTCAGTTGGGGATTAGAATTATTTTCTCTAATTTCTTTTTTTTAACTTTTTCTTTTTTGTCATTCTGACAACATTGAATGGGGAAGGGGTATATCATTATTGTTTTATTTTTTGAAAACGTACTTATATTCTTCATGTTTGGTAACATAGTGTTCTCTATACAATGTGTTCTTGTTTTATAAAACTCAATAAAAAGATTGAAAGAGAACACAAAGCCATGTTGACTATCCCTAACCAGTCCCTGGCTATCAAAATACTTGTCTATCCAATCTTTTAGAACACCTTCCAATAACTTACTGACTACTAATGTCAGGTTCAAAAGCCTGTACTTTCCTGGGCTAATTTTGGAGCCGTTTTTAAATAATGCAACAATGTGAGGTGCCCTCCAATCTTCCTGCACCTCACCCTACCTCTGAAATAAAGTAAAAAGTGTTTTTTTTTTAAAACAAACTGCATCCCTCAAGTCTAAACATGTGAAGTTAAGGTGTCAATTCTTTGGCTTGGCTTCGCGGACGAAGATTTGTGGAGGGGGTAAAAAGTCCACGTCAGCTGCAGGCTCGTTTGTGGCTGACAAGTCCGATGCGGGACAGGCAGACACGGTTGCAGCGGTTGCAGGGGAAAATTGGTTGGTTGGGGTTGGGTGTTGGGTTTTTCCTCCTTTGCCTTTTGTCAGTGAGGTGGGCTCTGCGGTCTTCTTCAAAGGAGGTTGCTGCCTGCCAAACTGTGAGGCGCCAAGATGCACGGTTTGAGGCGTTATCAGCCCACTGGCGGTGGTCAATGTGGCAGGCACCAAGAGATTTCTTTAGGCAGTCCTTGTACCTTTTCTTTGGTGCACCTCTGTCACGGTGGCCAGTGGAGAGCTCGCCATATAACACGATCTTGGGAAGGCGATGGTCCTCCATTCTGGAGACGTGACCCATCCAGCGCAGCTGGATCTTCAGCAGCGTGGACTCGATGCTGTCGACCTCTGCCATCTCGAGTACTTCGACGTTAGGGATGAAAGCGCTCCAATGGATGTTGAGGATGGAGCGGAGACAACGCTGGTGGAAGCGTTCTAGGAGCCGTAGGTGGTGCCGGTAGAGGACCCATGATTCGGAGCCGAACAGGAGTGTGGGTATGACAACGGCTCTGTATACGCTTATCTTTGTGAGGTTTTTCAGTTGGTTGTTTTTCCAGACTCTTTTGTGTAGTCTTCCAAAGGCGCTATTTGCCTTGGCGAGTCTATTGTCTATCTCATTGTCGATCCTTGCATCTGATGAAATGGTGCAGCCGAGATAGGTAAACTGGTTGACCGTTTTGAGTTTTGTGTGCCCGATGGAGATGTGGGGGGGCTGGTAGTCATGGTGGGGAGCTGGCTGATGGAGGACCTCAGTTTTCTTCAGGCTGACTTCCAGGCCAAACATTTTGGCAGTTTCCGCAAAGCAGGACGTCAAGCGCTGAAGAGCTGGCTCTGAATGGGCAACTAAAGCGGCATCGTCTGCAAAGTGTAGTCAATTACTGCCAGACAAAAAACGCATTTAAAATTCTCCATTTGCCATTGCTCAGTTCAATCAGGCCCAAGTCTTCAGTCGTTCTGGATGTTGGACATATCACCCTGCATGTGCAATGTGAATTGCTCAGAGTATTGTCTTTGGTGAGCAAGCTGAAATATTTTCTGAATCACAAAACAATCTATTTCTCTGCCAATAACTTCCCATGAGGATCACTACTGTCCTTTTGACAGAATCAATCAACTGGCAAAACTCAAACATTCAGTAAAAACACAAAAATGCTGGAGGAACTCAGCAGATCTCACAGCATCCATAGGAGGTAGAGATTTTTTTAAACCAGTCACAATAAACTACAGTATTTACAAAAGGAAAATCTTTCCAAGTTTCTACCCACCCTTAGTTTTATATCCATACATTTCCATCATAAATGTATTTCTAATTACACTATTACCACTATTACTCCCTCTCTGTTGTTTAAGGACTTTCCACTGGGTCTCAGCCCCTCAATATCTGGTGACAGAAGGACTCAAAACTGTGGACCTTCCCCACCACACCCTTGCATTGGTTATACCAAGCCTCAGTGATTCCCTCAGCAGATTCTCCTGCAGCCTGGAATGTGCCAGTTTGTAGCATTGCAGCATCAACATCTGTGTGCTGAAAGACCAACAGGTTTTGGGCAGACCAAAGTGCGTCTTTCACTGAGTTGAAGATCTTCCAACAGTTCTGGATGTTTGACTCTATAAAGATACATAACCAATGTTTTAGACCTGAACCCTTCTTCAAGGTATGAGCAAAAATCCAGAGGGTGGAGAACAGGCCAACAGACAAAAAGTGGTAATTGGATATGGACAGGAGGACATGAGAGGAAAAATGAGAATGGATCGGTGATTGCAGAGCTGGAGGAAAGCAGGCAGGGTAAAGTAAAGAGAGAAAGACAGAGCTAGAGAAAGGAAAAATATGGATAGGGGAAAGAGATTAACAGAAACCAGGAAGTCAATGATAATATCATCTGGTTGGAGGATGCCCAGATGAAATATCAGATGTTGTTCCTCCAATTGGAGGTGGTCTCAGCTTGGCGGTACATGTGACAAGGGCAGATATGTTGGCATATGTTGAATTGAAATAGGTTGCCACTGGCAGAACCCCACTGTTGCGATAGACAGAGCCAAGGTGCTTAATGAAGCAATCTCCAAGTCTGTGTCCAGTCTCTCCAACATAGCGATGACCACAACAGGAGCAGATGATGCAGTGGATGACCCCTGCAGATTCACAAATGAAGTGTTGCTTCACTTGCAAGGACTGCTTAGGGTCCACAATCATGGTGAGCGAGGAGATGTGGATGCAAGTGTAGCACTTCCTGTGGTCACAGAGAGCGATTGGTGGGAAGGGAAAATGGACAAGTGAGTTACAGAGGGAGAGGTCCCTGCAGAAGGTGGAGAGCAGAGGAAAGGAGGTGTGTCTGATGATGGGATCACATAGTAGGAGGCGGAAATGGCAGAGGATAATGTGTTGGAATATGTGGTGATAGGTGAGGATGTGGGGAATCCTGTCTCTGTTGCATGAAGGGGCAGAAGGGGACAGGGGAGATATGCACGGGTAATGTAGGATATGCAGGTAAGCGCCAATTTCATGGCAGTAGAGGGAAAGCCATGATTTTTTGACAAAGAAGGACGCCCCAGATGATTTCACACAGAATACCTCATCCTGAAAGCAGATGCAACAGAGAAATTGTGCGAACGGAATGGAATCCTTACAGGGTCAGGGTGTGAATGGGTGCAGTCAAGGTAGATGTGGGAGTTTGTGGGTTTGTAGAAAATGTCTTGTCAAGTATTCCCTTCATTGTCAAATATTCACATACTTTCACCTGTTCAATTCAAAGTGCTATTGAAACTAAAGAAGTTTACCTTTATTAAAAGAACAGTACTTAGAAAAATGTATGTTTTAATGTGTATCTCACAGTCAAGATCATATTGACTGAAACAGTTTGCTCTTTCTTGGTCTGAGGGTAGATTCTCATTGTAATCCAAATTAAGTTATTGCCCCATTTTGTGAATGGAAATTTTTGAAAAAAAACAAATGAACAATTTGGCCCTAAATTCTCAATCTAATTAACTATCCCGTGAATTTGCACATCATTCAAAGAGCTAAATTATGTTGCAAAACCAAGATTTGTATGCAATTTCTATTATTTGATTGATAGAAATATACATAAATTCATCGACATAATTAGAAAAGGTGTAAAATAATTCAAATTTGGAACAGATTTATATTTCTTTTACTTTATAAATGCTGCAAACTAATTATAATTCAACAGCAAAATTAAATGTAGTTCACTTTAAGTACCAATAAGAATTAGCAATTGAAAATATTCATCATTTCCTCATGACATTTAAGCTGACCAAATAAAAAGACAAAAGAACAAAACTATAGTTTATGCCACATTACACTGCACATTATCTTGACATTGGCCCTTGTGGGCTCGAAAGCCTTTTGCATTTTTTTTTTAAATCTACAGCAGTAACTGTAGTTGATGGAGAACAGGCTGCTTGAACTTTATGTCAGAGGTCGAGTCTCAATAATATACTTGACTCAAATTATAATTATGGCTGGACCTACACTTCTTTTTACAGATTCTGTAACATTAGATATCTATCATAATTGTATTTTATAGCCTGGACCACCAAAGCCAAGTGCTATCCTGCTCACATTCTCACACACCAAATTTGCCTCTTCAGCAAATCCTCTCCCCAACTTCCTTTCTGCATTTTTGTTCTCCAAGACTCCCCTGACATTCTCTATATTGCCCCCTCCCTGTTTTGTCTTTTAGATCATTCAGGTGCCTTGCCATTTGGCGTAGGCGATCGTGTCTGTCTATCCGTCACAATCTCTGACCTTCGAATTCTAGTTGTGGCCTCCCCTGTCTCCTTCAGTGAAGGCTCCATCTTTGAGCTGAGACCATAGCCGATGTTATACTAGGGAAAAAAAATACTGAAGTGGTTTCCCGTTGCCTTCTTCAGTTGCAGTCTTCATGCCAGGTATCCCTGGCCATTGAACCATAGATTCATCTGCACAGTGTCTTTAGTTTTACAACCATGAATTCCAATTTCTAGAATCTGCTTGTAAAAACCATCCACCATCTGCAATCCACAGCTTCACATTACCCTGATTGGGAGGCTAAACAGGTACTACACCTTACCCAAGGGTAATCTGTAGGTTTTCAGATGGAAGGAGTGCCTTACACCTCCTTTTGCTAAGCAATTGTGCAGCACGGACACTGACCAGTTTTAAACATTGACAGAGAAAGACAATGTCAAAATCATGTGTCTCAACTGCTCGAGGGGTAAATCGATGGACATGCTGGGTAGCCTTCGGATGGTTTGGCTTTCTTTAATTATTGTGCAGCTTGGAAAAGCTATCAAGAGACAAACCTGGTTAAGAATTTGGCCAATATGATCCTTGCTGGGTATGAGAGGAATCAAAACAGATTCATTCCAAATTTACCACAGTTGACTCCCAACAAGAGTTGCAAGACAATTATTAACAAGTACAAAGTGTTCTTCAAAAGGTTTTGTAGTTTAATTTGTTTTTGCCTGCAGAGATGAATAGACCAATTTACACTTGGGATTATCAAATGTTAATGTGGCTCATCTGCACTTCTGACTGATTCATTTGCAACTGCTGAACACGTTTAAATGCCTGAATATCCAATGTTATGGTGAAGTGTACAAGAGGCTTGGGGCAACAAGGAACTTAGCATCATGAATACAAAACAAATGCAAGTTCATTGTTTAAACACATCAATTGTCCCAGTCTTCCTAGTCAGGACACTTCTCTCCAGTGGTTCCCTATGTCTAGTGGCAATGGAAAAAGTACTTATTCAAAGTCCATTAAATTCCTTTAGTAAGACAGGTTCACAATCCTTTATCTGGACATCTAAAATCGGGAAAGATCCAAAATCCAGCAAGTGGGGAGAGAGGCTGCAGCGCGAGTCGGGCGGGCTGGGGGGGACACCGGCAGCGCAAGTCAGGTGGATGAGGGGGGGAGACCGGTAGCGCGAGTCGGGCGGCCGAGGTGGGGGAGAGGTGGGCGAGAGGAGGAGACCAGCAGCGTGAGTCAGGGGTGAGGGGGGTGGGGGGAGATGGCAGGGCTACTGGAAGGGTGTGGGGGTGAATACGGCAGCACAATTTGGGTGGGCTTAAATCTGGCTTTCCGAAATCTGGAAAAATCTAAAATTCGGAACACACTGTCCCCCAAGGGTTCGGGATAAAGGATCGTACCTGTCGTATGATTTGTTCTCCAAATTGAAAACAACATTTACAGAGCATACCTATACATATTTTAATGGAGAGAAAACTCCGTAAACATCACTTTATTTACAGTACTTCAAATAATTTGGCAACAATGGTAAAATTAACAGTAGAAAAATTACATTTGTTGTTGTAATCACAGACCTCAATACAGTGTGCTTCCTAAAACATTTTTAAGCCAAGATTTATCTCTGCAAGGTATGAAAATATGACTGACATCCTATTAAAGAATATTGCACCTGAAGATCCTCTTGCAACATCTCAATTCACAAAGAATACAAATCAACTACACTTTATAACCAGATATTAATTTGTTTTAGATGATGTAATAATTTATTTGATGGAACCAGAAAGTTCATTACGCAAATTATATTGAAGATTAAAAGAATATAGAATAGTCTCTGGTTATAAAGTTAATTGGAACATAAGTGAGATTATGCCTCTCACTAGGGTGATTATACAGAGTGTAAAAGAGATACCCAATTTAAATTGCCAGCCAATGGAATAAAATATTCAAGGACACAAATAAACAACAACTTAAAAAAATATTTAATTTGAATTATAATCCTTTACTTACAAAAACTGATGAAGTTTTAAAATAAAATGGATGGAATAACCTATAACTTTATTGGGAAGAGTTAAATGTATAAAAATGAATATTTTTCCTAAGTTACAATATCTTTTTAAAACATTTCCTATATTTAGTCCACAGAATTTTTTTCAGAAATTGAATAAATGTGTAAGAAAGTTTTTTTTTGAGGGGCACGATGTTGAGAGTCCATTAGAAAAATTAACTTGCAAATTTGAACTGGGAGGTTTACAACATTCAAACTTTTAAAATTATTATAAAACAGCACAAATGAGATTTCTCTCTTCCTTTTTTGAAGAAGGAGAGAAACCAGTGTGGATTAAGATGGAGATGGATAAAATAGGGGAGACAATGCCTGAAGTTTTTATATATAAATGGGATATGAGATTAATAAGAGACAGGGATACTCCATGGTTGAAACATTTGATTAATATATGGAATAAGGAAAATGTTGAAATAGGAATGAGGAATTATGAGATACCTAAAGTGCCAATGATTCAAAATAGACTTATCGTATATTTCGGTATATCAATCGAGTTGTTAAACCCAAAAAAATCTCTCAAAAAATGGAGGGGGGGGGGTTTGACTTATACACTGGATATACTTTTGAAACTTTAAATTCAACTCAAAATCAAATCTGCGCTGACCGACATATAAGTCGACCCTTGAAAAACTGATTCAGCGTTTAAGTCAACCCTAAAAAAACAAAACCCAACTGTGACAGATTTTCATTGAGATTTTAATTGAAAACAACACAATTAGCACCCTTCAAAATCACTATCATTGTTGGAAAAACAACACATTTAGAAACCTTCAAATTCACTCTCGCTCTCATCGTCTGAAGCAAAAATGGCAGCAAGCCCATCCATACTCACATATTGATCCTAGTCTGTTTCAGCTTCATCATCAGTGTCCCACAATAAATCATCTTCCGTGCCATTAAAGTGCACAAGTGATCCCATACTTTAAATAATTTTATCACAATCTCTACTTTACTTTGTCCCATGCCTTAAGCAAAGTTGCACAGCCTATCAAGTGATAGGCATTGCCCTGCCTTATGTAAATGACTTTTCTGCACTCGACGTCCATGTATTCCATTCCTCGTGCACATGGTCTTTGAATGGCTTGTTCAAGCAGATACTGAGAGGTTGCAATGTAGATGTAAAACCACCCAGGATAACCACCACCAAGTATTAGGTAGTGCGAATCTACTTTTAGTGTTCTCAGTTAAGTGGCTACGAAAAATATCACTAACCAGCAAACTCCATTCTTTGCGTAAACTGCCTGACTGCCTGTTCCACACATTTTCTATCCGTAGTTTTACACCATTTTCATCTACTCATTTATTTTCATTTTTGGTTTAACTTTGCATTTGAAGATTATCATGGGTCTTAACTTCGTCCCGTCGGACAATAACACCATGGTAAGCCTGGTCCTTTCGTAGCCTGTATTTCTGGTTTGCACCATTCTATTGCCTATCATGTCAAAATTCAAGGGGGTTTTGTCCATATTTCCAATATTTGCCAATGCAAACTGGTGTTACTGCCAGTTCCGTATAATAAACTGGTGAAAACTTACAACTTTATGATCAAGGTCTTTTGATAGTTACTATGCAATTTTTGTTTTTTTTTTGGCATAATACCAGATTTTCCTATTTATGAAACAATTGCATCAGACTACTGTAGCCTCAAAATCATCACTGAGCTTAGGGCATGACTTGGCCCACTTCAGTGCAAATGTTCTTATTTCATTTCGGGTGACTATGTATCTACCTTGCCTCTGTTCATGTCCCAATTCTGCATCGTGATTTTCCAACTCTGGCCAACAAGTGACTCCTTTCTCAAAGAACATTGCCTTTTGGGTATGTTTCTTAAAATTTCTTCTTCATTCCTCCAACCTCTAACCAATTCAAATACATCAAGTTTTCTTGCAGCAGTGCAGCTGTTGGTTTTCTTGGCCATTTCTATCACGTTCAACTTCAAATTTTCATCGCGTGCTGAGTTATGTCGATGGACTCTCCATATAGCAATCACCTCCACCCAAATTCCAGCATATCAATCCGCGTGTTCTCTGGGGGCTGACGTATATGCAGATCAATGGCCCATTTCAAGCATCATGAGTTTTGGGGGGGGGGGGGGGGGGGGTCGACTTATACACCAGTCAACAGGGCACCTCAGGCAGCCAGAAATTTGGTGTCAACTTATATGCCAGATATACCATAAAACTCTTAAAATTAGGCCGAAAAAGTGGGTTTACTTATACTCCAGTCAACTTGTGCACTAAAATATATGGTATACCATTTACAATGAATAAACAACTTCTTAATATTTGGTCTCCCAATGGAATAAGGAGAATAGTGGATTGTTTTGAAGAGGGAAAGTTTAATGTCACGTGATCAATTAAAAAATAAATATAGGATACAAAATAATACAATATTTTGTTATTATCAAATAAAGGCGCATTTACAAGATAAATTGTCCAACAATGTTATTGCCTGAAAGGAGTGAAATAAAAAGTTTAATTTGTAATAAATCTATTAAGAAGTTTATGTCAGCTATGTATATATTGTTGCAAAAAGAAATATGAAAACAAGGAACCATAGATCTTGACAGAGATGGGAAAATGGTTAGAACTGTGTCATGATCATGTGACAAATACTATAAATATCAGATATAGATTGGTTATATATAATTTTTTATATCAATTATATCTTACCCCACAGAAATCAAATAGACTGAAATCAAATTTATCAGATAAATGTTTCAGATGTAATCAAGAGATAGGTTCCTTTTTAAACTCCAATATGGTCATGTCCATTTTGGACAGAATTAGGAGAAGGTTTTCTCAAGATCCAATGCTTTTTTTAAGTAGGGAATATGTCAGGGATAAGGCCAAAACTGAAACTTAATATGTTTCAAAAGGAATCTGTGAAAATTGCATTAGCATTCACAAGAAAATGTATATCAGTGACATGGAAATCAGATTCACATTTGGGGATGGACAAATGGCATGCTGAAATATATAGCTGTATACCTCTTGAGAAAATTACATATAATTTAAGAAATAAATAATATGCTTTTTTAAAAGATTTGGTCCCCATATTTACACATTGTAGGTATTAGTTTATGTAATATATCCCCTGAACCTCAGAGAACATTATCAAATCCTAGAAATTAGTATATGATTAATAATGTAAAGGCAAAAGTTCACTGAATGTATTGATATTATGCAAATCAGATGTGTTTTTTTTCTTCTTTTTTAAAATCTTTTTTTTTCTCTCTTTCTCTTTTTCTGGTCTTGGGAATTATTATTTGGTGGAAGGGGTGGGAAGGGTTAGGGGGCATTAATATTATTGATTTGAGATGTCTGATGGATGTTTGCTGTATTTGGACATTGAAGCATGTACAGACCCTGCTGAATTCAAAGTCATCTGCTACTAATTTCTGACAAAATTGTCTTATCATGAGGAGTCCAACAACCTTGGTTGACACACTGCAGCAAATTCTGTGTTGAACAAATCTGAACAATGCTAGAATGTCTGCTTGCTTGTTTGTTCCACGACTACCATTGTTATGAGCCCAAAAGATCCCAAATCCCAGCAGCAATAGACATTCACCAAGACAAGTAGTACCTTAAACAAAATTTGTTTTTAATTATCTTTAATCATGAAAACAGAATCAAACTTTAACTTATCTCTATTAACTTAACTAACCCAACTTAACACCCATCTAATTCTAAGTGCACGTGTATGTAATGTGTGTGTAAATTTTTAAAAAGTTATTTGGTTCAATCTCACTTCTCATTCTTCCAAGTTCACTGGTTGCAGGCAATTCTTATACTATGGACAGAATTTAACATGCATAAAGTTCACCAGGCTTTGGTGCTCGAAAGATAAATGTTTACTGCTCAGGAAGGTTCTGGTAGGGTTTGCAGAGAGAAATTTCCACAACTGAGTTACCACCATTAGTCGCCTCAATGTCTTGCTGATGAAACTTGCCCCATCAGGGTTCTCCAGGAGGTAACTTCTTTCTTTCAGGCTACCACAGAGTTCCTTCTGTTCCCCTTATTCCAAGAGAAACATCAGTCAGATAGCACTTCCAGCCATCTGACATTCTGGAGCTTTTGTTTCAATTCCAACAAGCTTCTCCTGCTTGTTTCAGCTGTGACTATCTCGCCTCATCTCAGATTCCAACTGCCAGCACATGTCCCTCTCTCTCTCTCACACACTTGCAAAACCCCCTCCATCTCCAACAAACAATAGGAGCTAGTTTTCTGCTCCCATCTGTTGTTTTTAGGTAAACAAGAACCCAGGAGTAACCTTTGAGTGAGCAGAATGGTCAGAAATCTTGTAAAAATGTTCAACACAGATGACCTGTCTCCAGTCCATTCATTTTATGACATCATTTCAATTAGCACCTACTTGTGAAAATGTGCATAGCATTCTCCATAGTTTCTGTAAAGTCAATGAATATGAATTCTTCAGTATTTCAAATAAGATCTATTTTTAAAGTGTGTGTATGTATGTATGTATGTAACCTACTCCAATTTTACCAATTTATCTCCCTAATACACCTACAAATATTATATCACACCATTGTGAAGGAATGAGCACATACCTTGCATATTGCAAGAAAATACAAATCCAGCATTGATGCCGTATTTTACACTTCTTTCATCAAGTTACTTCCATTTATTTTGCTGAAAAGTTTTGCTCATGCTAACATAAAATGATGGAATAAGTTCATATAATATTTTTTAATCACTATTTCCCAATTTTTTTTTCCACACAGATGAAATGATGACATGTTGATTTGGCTTGCAGTTAGTGTTGGCAAATCCAGTTTGATACAGCCAGACAAATAGGAGTCACAATTTCTCCACAAAAATATTCAGTTGATAAAACAAGTTCCACAATAAAAGAAAACTCACAAAATAGCAAAAGGGTGTGAATATTGTGTGCCTAACTGAGTATATACCATTTATTATTGAAGCATACGGTTTGAAATATTGTAGGTTTTTACTTTCTGCAAAACACAGTGTGAACATAGCTCCAATGAGGAAAACACTGGATACTGCAGGTACTAGAATCTAAAGCCAAAACAATCTGGGTCAAGCAGCAACAGCAGAAGAAAAAGAATGGCTGACATTTTAAGTCAAAACTCTTGAACAGAAGTGAAGAAAGTTGGATCATAGAGGACTTTATATGGTATAAAGAGAGAACTCCATCTGAAGCATTTGTTTTTCTTGCCTCTCTTGCCTTTTGGCATCTGCCAGTTCTCTTCCTCTGTCCACGTTCTTCATCCTGCTTGGTTCTCCAATTCTGTGCGGCTCCCTGTCTCACATCAGTCTTCATTTTGCTGCTTCTGTTCTAAGTTTGTTCAGTCCTGATGAAGAGTTTAGACTTGAAATGTCAACCATTCTGGCGATCACTCACTCATCTAAACTTCACATTCTTGTTCTATTTGCATTCCATTTTTATTGGAATTGATATTTCTACAACAACAAAATGAAAACACTTCCCCTTTCTAATTTGTTCCTTCTCAGTAAATTTAAAAAGTTCTGTCACTCAACCATTGTTATTTTCCACAATTTAAAATCCAATAAATTTAGCTTTGTTTCCTTATTCTAATAACTGTGCCATAATGGTCTACTTCACGATCCATCCTACTGTGTTCCTTTTCTTCCCTCCAATGACATCTAATTCCCTTCCTTTGTATCTTCCATTTTGCAAAATAATCTCCAAACTAACATAAAAACTACAATTATAGGAGATTATAAATTGTTCAAATATCACTTGCAACACAATCAGCAAAATTATTGTTTAAATTAAAATGGTCTCGGTTTCTTGTATAATCATGCATCGCTTAAAATCCATAATACATTTTGTAAAATAGGACGTTATACGATTTGGAAGTTGTGCGAACACCATATGACATACTCAGCAAGGTTATTTGGGATAGTGTAGTGTACCTGTATTGACCTGTAAAGAAAATTAAAAGAGTGATAACGCTACAATACTCAAGAGACGCGCGGTACACAAGACTAGATGCTGCTGCCTATGAGTCGAAGCATACACCGTTACACTGTAAACTTTTTATTTGTAAGTTGGGAAAGTTCAGAGACAATTATGCAGTTAGACATTGCCCGAATGGACATTATATGGCACATGCGACGCTATAATGACCAGTCCTGCCCAACAATTCTGCACAAGTTTAAAGTACATACTACAAAATTCCAACAGGATCAGCAAATTTCTCCAGTTAATCAGAAAATACTAACACTTCAATCTAACAGTGCACTCCTGTCTTTCAAAGAATGCCTCCAAAACTGCCTGCATTTTTAAAAGCATTGATTCAGTTTCCTTTCAGAGTATAATTACCATTTCATTTTCAATCATCATGACCAGAATGTGAAAATATTTTGCCGCAGATGAAGGCACAGATGCTTTGAAGGAAAGCTAGATAAGCATGAGGGATGGAACAGAAGGTTATGCTGATAGTCAAGTAAAGAGCATGAGAGAAAGCTTGCGTAGCATATGAACACAGGGTCAAATAGGCTGATGTTATGACAGTACACCAGGAATTCAGCAACTGACAATCAAAAATATTTGTCCCACTTTTAATCTAGTTTCTTATTTCTTTCTAGATATTGGTTTGAATTATTCTGCTTTGAAGATCTAACATTAAGTTTTTAATGAAGAAATGTATCAAATGTTTCTGAAGTTTAAATACACTAGGGCATTGTTCAATACAGTTCAAAGATAACTGTAAAAAAAGTTTTTAAAAATGAAATTTATTCCAAATAGAAAAACAACTTTGAATGTAAATGTAACTGGTCATATCAATTATCAGCCTAACATTTTGCAGATAACATTAGTTTCAAACATCTAACATTTATGACATTAAAAGACAACCCCTTGATTGGTGAAATTAAAAAAAAACAATTCACATTTGAGGTCTTTTTATAGTGAAAATTAGTAATCTGTAAAGACAGGTTTCTTTGCCTTTAAGATGCTCCACTTACCTGCATAAAAAGTTCCAAAGGTGGATTGGCAGGTCCATTGCAATCCAGGTTCCCTCCGGCCGAGGGTATTAGTGTCAGAGGTGAAGCAAAGTCACACCACCTCCTGCGTAAAGGGATTGGCTCCCAACAGGAAGGCAAGATGATTGACATCGTGCTGGCAGCCCCGTTGCCCCACTGTGCTGTGGCAGAATGGCCAGTGGAGATGTCAGGCAGCGCTCGCTCGCTCACTCCACCACACTCCTTATGCTGCCCAGCTCCCTCAAGTTGGCCGCAGCGGGGTGGGGGGAGGTTGCTGTCAGGCAGCAGGGCTGTCACAGGGCGGCCACTGGAGTGTTATACACACTGCCTCCTTTATTCCCTGGGAAGCCAGCGGGCTGCTCTGAGCTACGTAAAAGGGCCGTGCGATCCGCCTTTTGTGTTCTCTGCATAAAAGGTAAATTTGCCTTTTTTAAAAAAAAACGTGAGCAGGCAATAACGAGGATATTGTGCAAAAAACCCCATTTCTGAATTCTATGTTCATGTAAAACCTCATTTAGATTATGGCATGTGATTGAAGAGGAATTAAATATGACACCAAGTTTCCATTTCAAGATTTCTTTGTTGTCATGATGTAGTACAAAGCATGTAATCTTACACTAAACTGTCTTTAGCCAGCCACAAGGCAGGAAAAGAGTCACCATTAGTGTCGGCCAGCGCCCCTTAAAGGACAAAAGAGAAACAAAAGAGAGTTCCTTCAGAGTCACTGAGTATTCGTGGATTTACCTCCAGCTCTCCCACAGCCTTTGTAGCCACACAGACTCCTGTTCAATTCATCAGCATTCCAAACTGCAGATCCAAACCTCCAACACGATCAGGAGGCTTTCAGCACCTGAGGCCCTTCGGGAGTCCTTCTTGGCCTTCACATCCTCGAATCCCAGTGCTGATATCTAGTTCCGATCACCCAGTCTCCAGCAGCGCATGTGGGTTACTCCACTGCAAGTCGCCCATAGCCTATGTGCATCCCTCAGGCATTGAGCCCTTCACAAGTCGGCTGCCATGGTCTGCTTCCCGTAGAGCCATCTACTCTAATTTTCATTGTTAACTGGGAGTGTTCTTCCTGCTTCTGGTGTCCTGCATAGTTCTGCTGTTCCACCGGAGTGTACAACCCCCCGCGGCCACTGTCAAGCACAGGCACTGCCATCTTGGGCACAGACTCTGTGCTTGCAGGATTTTAAAATAAAACAACATCAGCTCCTTTTTTTTATAATTTTTTTTATTTTTCACACTGTGAACCATATCAACCAAAATATGTACAAACATATCTCATTAAATTTACTAGGTGGTTTTTCTCCCCTTCCCCCCCCTTTCCCTCCCTCCCCTCGACCCACCCCCCCCCTTTCCCTCCCTCCCCTCGACCCACCCCCCCTCCAAAACCCATAAATATTCAACATATACAATACAATAAAACCATAAAACAATATTTTCACACAAAGGAAAATAAACAAGAAAAATGCGTCATCTATTTATTACACACTGAATCTAGTTGTTTTGTCTTCTTTTCATTTTCATTCTCATTTTAGCGAATGAAGGTCATAGGCAAGCTCTCACTGATATGTTCCATTTATGGTTCCCAAATTTGTTCAAACATTGTAACTTTATTTTTTAAATTATATTATTTTTTACAATGGAATACATTTATTCATTTCCATGTACCATCACTCATGCTCTCTTCCATTTTCCAAGTTGACATCATACATTTTATTGCTATCACTAAGGCTATCATAATGAATTTTTTTTTGCACTTTATCCAATTTGAGCCTAATTCTCTACTTCTTATGTTACTTAAAAAAAAATATCTCTGGTTTTTTTGGTATGTTATTTTTTGTAATTTTATTTAGTATCTGATATAATTCTTACTAAAGCGTATTTACTTTCGTACATGCCCAAGTTGCATGTAATATCCTTCTTACAGCGAAAACATCTATCTGATAATGTTGAATCCCATTTTTAAAATTTTTGAGGAGTAATGTATACCCTGTGTAACCAATTATAAAGTATCATGCATAACCTTGTGTTTATTGTATTCTTCATAGTTCCAGAACATAACTTTTCCCATACTTCATTTTTTATCTTTATGTTTAGATCCTTTTCCCACTTCTGCTTAGGTTTATAGTTTATTTCATTTTCCTTATCTTGCAGCTTAATGTAAATGCTGGTTATAAATCTTTTGATTATCATTGTGTCTGTAATCACGTATTCAAAGCTGCTTCCTTCAGGTAATATCAAGCTGTTTCCCAATGCAACCTTTAAATAAGCTTTCAATTGATGATATGAAAACATTGTACCATGAGTTATTCCATATTTGTACTTCAACTGTTCAAATGTTAATAAATTATTTCCCAAAAAACAGTTTTCTATTCTTTTGATTCCTTTTTTCTCCCATCCTCTAAAGGAAAGGTTGTCTATTGTAAAAGGGATTAGCGGATTTTGTGTCAATAGTAATTTTGGTACTTGATTATTCATTTTTTTCCTTTTTAAGAGGATCTTCTTCCATGTGTTAAGTAAATGATGCAGTACTGGTGAGTTTTTATATTGCACCAGCTTTTCATCCCATTTATAAAGTATATGTTCCGGTATCTTTTCCCCTATTTTATCTAGTTCTATCTTAGTCCAATCTGGTTTTTCCCTTGTCTGGTAAAAATCTGATAAATACCTCAATTGTGCGGTTCTATAATAATTCTAAAATTTGGTAACTGTAAACCACCTTGATTATACCTCTCTGTTAATTTATTTAATGCTACCCTTGGATCCCTCCCTTTCCACAAGAATTTCCTTATTATTCTCTTTAGTTCCTTAAAGAATTTTTCTGTTAAGGGAATTGGTAATGTTTGAAATAAGTATTGTATCCTTGGGAACACGTTCATTTTTATGCAGTTTACCATCCCTATCAACGTTAGCAGTAATTCTTTCCAATGTTCTAAGTCTACCTGCAATTTCTTTATTAGTGGCTGATAATTTAGTTTGTACAAGTGGCTTAAGTTATGATCTAACCTGATCCCTAGGTATCGGATTGCTTGTGCTTGCCATTTAAAAGGTGATTATTTTTTTAAATTCTGTATAGTCTGCGTTACTCATTGACATCACTTCACTTTTATTTGCATTGATCTTGTACCCCGATATTTCTCCATATTCCTTCAATTTCTTATGTAATTCTTTTACTGATACCTCTGGGTCTGTTAGGTATACTATGATGTCATCTGCAAATAAGCTCATGTTATACTCCTCCTTCATTTTTATCCCTTTTATTTTATTTTCTATTCTTATCAATTCTTCCAAAGGTTCTATTGCTAAGGCAAACAATGAGTGGGATAGTGGACATCCCTGTCTAGTTGACCTACTTAATTTAAAGTGACTCAGTACATATCCATTTACTGTTACCTTCGCCAACGGTCCATTATACAATGCTTTAATCCAATTTATATATTTTTCTGGGAGATTGAACTTCTGTAATACTTTAAATAAATAATTCCACTCTACTCTGTCAAAGGCTTGTTCTGCATCTAGAGCAACAGCCTCTGTTGGTTTCTTATTTCCTTGAACTGCGTGGATTGGATTAATAAGTTTGCAGACATTGTCCGCTGCTCGTCTTTTCTTAATAAATCCAGTTTAATCTTGTTTTACTATTTTAGGTACACAATTGGCCAATCTTTTTGCTAATAATTTCGTTATTATCTTATAGTCTGAGTTAAGTAGAGATATTGGTCTATGTGATGCTGGTGTTAGTGGATCCTTCCCCACCTTTGACATTACTGTAATTATTGCTGTATTACATGAATCTGAAAGCTCCAAGAAAAGTGCAGAGAACAAAACAAAGGACTCTACATCACCTTTGTTGACCTCACCAAAGCCTTCGACACCGTGAGCAGGAAAGGGCTTTGGCAAATACTAGAGCGCATCGGATGTCCCCCAAAGTTCCTCAACATGATTATCCAACTGCACGAAAACCAACAAGGTCGGGTCAGATACAGCAATGAGCTCTCTGAACCCTTCTCCATTAACAATGGCGTGAAGCAAGGCTGTGTTCTCGCACCAACCCTCTTTTCAATCTTCTTCAGCATGATGCTGAACCAAGCCATGAAAGACCCCAACAATGAAGACGCTGTTTACATCCGGTACCGCACGGATGGCAGTCTCTTCAATCTGAGGCGCCTGCAAGCTCACACCAAGACACAAGAGAAACTTGTCCGTGAACTACTCTTTGCAGACGATGCCGCTTTAGTTGCCCATTCAGAGCCAGCTCTTCAGCGCTTGACGTCCTGCTTTGCGGAAACTGCCAAAATGTTTGGCCTGGAAGTCAGCCTGAAGAAAACTGAGGTCCTCCATCAGCCAGCTCCCCACCATGACTACCAGTCCCCCCACATCTCCATCGGGCACACAAAACTCAAAACGGTCAACCAGTTTACCTATCTCGGCTGCACCATTTCATCAGATGCAAGGATCGACAATGAGATAGACAACAGACTCGCCAAGGCAAATAGCGCCTTTGGAAGACTACACAAAAGAGTCTGGAAAAACAACCAACTGAAAAACCTCACAAAGATAAGCGTATACAGAGCCGTTGTCATACCCACACTCCTGTTCGGCTCCGAATCATGGGTCCTCTACCGGCACCACCTACGGCTCCTAGAACGCTTCCACCAGCGTTGTCTCCGCTCCATCCTCAACATCCATTGGAGCGCTTACATCCCTAACGTCGAAGTACTCGAGATGGCAGAGGTCGACATCATCGAGTCCACGCTGCTGAAGATCCAGCTGCGCTGGATGGGTCACGTCTCCAGAATGGAGGACCATCGCCTTTCCAAGATTGTGTTATATGGCGAGCTCTCCACTGGCCACCGTGACAGAGGTGCACCAAAGAAAAGGTACAAGGACTGCCTAAAGAAATCTCTTGGTGCCTGCCACATTGACCACCGCCAGTGGGCTGATAACGCCTCAAACCGTGCATCTTGGCGCCTCACAGTTTGGCGGGCAGCAACCTCCTTTGAAGAAGACCGCAGAACCCACCTCACTGACAAAAGGCAAAGGAGGAAAAACCCAACACCCAACCCCAACCAACCAATTTTCCCCTGCAACCGCTGCAATCGTGTCTGCCTGTCCCGCATCGGACTTGTCAGCCACAAACGAGCCTGCAGCTGACGTGGACTTTTTACCCCCTCCATAAATCTTCGTCCGCGAAGCCAAGCCAAAGAAGACATGAATCTGGGAAGTTTTGTGTTTCTTCTATCTGGTTCATTACTTCCAGGAGAGGAGGAATTAATAACTCTTTAAATGTTTTTTATAAATTCTTTTGGAAATCCATCCTCTCCTGGTGCTTTATTGTTCGGCAGCTGCTCCTTTAACGTGCTGTTTAAAGCCTGTATGGAACCACCAGCATTAGGGCCCGGCAGTTGGACCCTTTGGAGCAGCACTGTGTCTTCGCTCTCTGAGGTCTACACCAGTTCAGCGTTGTCATCACAGCAGCTCTGGTAGCGCAATCTTTCTTGCTGGATGAATATGAATCAGGCTGCACATTGCTTCCTCATCCTATCCATGAGAACAGTATTATATTTTCAGTGGGATTTGAAGCTCTGCTTTTCATCCCAATAATCAGCAGCAAGAAGTATATGGATGGGAGGAGGATGGAGGGATATGGTCCGAGTGCTGGTAAGTGGGATTAGAGGAGGGTACTTGGATCAGTGCAGACTAGAAGGGCCAAATTGGCCTGTTTCCGTGCTGTAATTGTTATATGGTGTTATATGTTATATGATTTTGGCAACAATTCTTAAATCAGACATTGCAGAATGGGCTGAAGAAAAGGCAGAGTTTGGAATCATCAGTACAAGTACCAAGATCGTTGCCCTGTTAAAGGTCAGCATGTAAATGAGGCAGCAGCCAAAGATAGATCTGCAGAGGACTTCGGAGACAATAATCCTTTTCTCGCCACAGTGTAAAATGAAGATTCCCAGGCAATTTCCCGGGAACCTGCAGTGTGAAAAAGTCAGCCTAGGAATTTGAAAGGGATCCACGGCCCTATCTCGTACAATGTGGGGTGAATGGCCATCTTCATGAACCATAACCCCTCGTGCAGGTGGAACTGCTCTCTATGGGAAATGAAGTCAGCCATTCATCCCACATTGTGCCACCATCGCGATATGCTGAAGTGGCCACGAAGCACAGGGGAAAGGGAGGGAGAGAGGGAGTGGGCAACCGACAGATGGGGGAGGGGGAGGAACTTACTCTTACTCCTGTGCGTGTGAAACGCAACATCAGTTGGGAAGGGATTCCCCCCCTAAAATTGTCGGGGAGGGCAAATTCCCAGGAATTTGGTCCATGGTGTGAAAGGCCCGGGAGGTCTTGCATTCCCAGGAATTTCACTGGGTCCAAGTAGGGTCACTGCTTCCCCACGGTGTGCAAAGGCCTATTGTTACCAAGACACATCCTTGTTGTAGGTGAAGTTATTATTTCTGCAAGGGTCTTCTTTGGCTTGGCTTCGCGGTCGAAGATTTATGGAGGGGTAATGTCCACGTCAGCTGCAGGCTTGTTTGTGGCTGACAAGTCCGATGCAGGACAGGCAGACACGGTTGCAAGGGAAAATTGGTTGGTTGGGGTTGGGTGTTGGGTTTTTCTTCCTTTGTCTTTTGTCAGTGAGGTGGGCTCTGCGGTCTTCTTCAAAGGAGGTTGCTGCCCGCCGAACTGTGAGGCGCCAGATGCACAGTTTGAGGCGATATCAGCCCACTGGCGGTGGTCAATGTGGCAGGCACCAAGAGCTTTCTTCGCATCACTAATCACAGAAGTTGGGGCAACTGCCTTACTGCTCCAATGACCTGGGACTGATCCCGACTTGTATGAAGTTTGCAAATTCTCTCCATGATCATGTGGGGTTTCTGTTGGTGTTTCTGTTTTCTCCCACATCCCAAAAGTGTGCAGAAAGTTAAAAACCAGTGACTGTAACTACCTTTCAGGGTAAGTATTTCACTAAAGAACTAGAGGAAAGTTGATGAGTATGTGAAAGAGTTGTAGAGGAGCAGGGAATTGGAGAAGAAATGGAATTTGTGGAATTGCTATACTGGGAGCATATGTCTGCTGAGTGGGTTCCTTTATCAAAATAAGCAACCTCATTTTTATCCTGGACAGTGGAAAATCCCCAGATTCCCCCATGGGAAATGGACTGCAATCAAACAATACATCAGGCCAAATAAAATACTTCTTCAACGAAGTTAGTGATCCTTTCAAGCATTCCCAAAGATAGTAAATGCTTTGTTTTTTAAATTTCCAAACATAGGTTTTTTTTGTGACGCCCACATCATGATGCCACTCCTCCATATATATATATACATATATATATGTATATATATATATATATATATATTTTTTTTTCCAAGTCCTAATTGTGTAAGCATACACAACAGTGGCGACGAAGAATGAAATGAAACCTACGCATGCTCCATGCACCAACCAGGGAAAGGAAGCCAAAGGATAAAGATAAAAGGTGACCACCTAACGAGCTCCACGGGTTTCCACCAAAAGATCAAAGCGAAAGTGTGTAAAGATGGCGAAGGGAAAAATTCGGAGAATTCAACAAAGCAGATGAAAGTTGGGGTAATTATGTAGAATGGTTTAACCATTACTGCTTATCCCATAATATTAATGAAGCCTCGGTAAACAAAAACATGCCCTATTCCTCAGTATAATGAACTGCAAAACATTCTATCTCCTTAAAACTTTACAGTCCCCAGAGGACCAAGGGACGAATACATACACCGAGTTATGTACAGCCCTGGGGAACCTCTTAACCCCCCCAGACCACCGGTTATGGCAGAAAGGTAACGATTCTATGAAAGGAAGCAAATACCAGGGGAGGCAGTAAGTGAATACCTGGTAGCATTGCATAAATTGTCCAAGCACTGTCATTTCAAGCAGTTTCTGACCCAAGTACTTCGAGATAGATTAATGATGGGATTGGCAGATCGCCAGACAAAGCAGAAATTACTGGTGATGGATGATGAAGTAACTCTTGAGGTCGCTTATAGAAATGCCTGGCAGACAAAAATTTGGATGTGAGCCAAAAAGACCTTCTAGTCGGGAAGTGTTCCCACCAACAGGGCTTCGTTGTGGAAAATACAACCATTGCCCAGAAAACTACTTCTTCAAAACAATTTTCTTGTTTATTTTCATTGTGTGATGACATTGTTTAATGGCTTTATTGTATTGTATATGTTGAACATTTAATGGGTTTGGAGGGGGGTAGGAAGGTGGGGGTGGGGGGGAGAAAGGGGAGAAAACGCCACTGTGTATATTCAAGAGGGAAATGTTTGTGTGTATTTTGATTGATATGGTTCATAGTGTGAAAAATTTTAAAAATTTTTAAAATTTTTAAAATTCCAAATGCCATTGCTACAACAAAAAAGGACATGAAAGTGAAGAAAAGGTAAAGTGCAGCTGGACTCAAAATGCTGATAACCACCCAACCGAGGTCAAAGCGCCAGCAGAAAGAGAGAGAAAATACCCCTGACAAAGACAATAGCAACAGCTCTGAAGACAACAAAACAAAAAGCTGCAGCTTTGCACATCCGAAAGATAAATGAAAAAAGCATGGCGATTTATATTTAACTACAAATAAACAACAAACATCTGAAAATGGAACTCTACACAGGGGCTGCAGGGTCTCTAATGCCATTACATTTAAAACAATGCTTGGTACCACACCTACTGGTGAAAACAACTGTAGTTACACTGAGATCTGTTACTGGAGACAAAATCAAAGTGTTTTGGAAATGTACTGTCAGGGAACAAATACAAGCAACACCACCAAAAACACTATCTCTCTACATTGTAAATACCCCAGGGACCAGCACTTTTCGGAAGAAACTGGCTGCAACACATTCCCCTAGACTGGCTGAAGATCGGTTCAATACTGACTGTAAACTACGAAGACAACACCTAGCCAGAACACAACCAGATCCTCAATGGTCTTCCAACAAGGGTTGGGAAAGATCAAAGGGATTCAAGCCAAACTGTAATTAAAAGAGAATGTGGAAACAAAGTTCATCAAAGCCAGAACTGTCCCATTTGGAGTGAAAAGAAAAATTGAAGCCGAGTCAAACAGATTAAAAAATCAAGGCATATTAGAATCAATAAAATACAGTGATTTGGCAGCGCCCATTGTACCTGTACAGAAAGCATACGGTGAGATCAACCAGTCACTAAAAGTACCAGAATACCCTATTCCAAGCACTAAATGGAGAGCAAAAGTTCACAAAACTAGATTTGTCACAGGCATACCAACAAATAAAGTTGGGCAAAGAATCAAGACAATATGTGACAATCAATACCCACCTGGGTCTGTTCACCTATACAATGCATGCCATACAGAATCTCAGCAACACCTGCAATTTTTCAAGCTACAATGGACAAATTACTATACAGAATCTCAGTTGGATGTTACCTTGACGATATCAACATCACGGACTAAAATGACAGAGAACATGTACAAAACCTTGAAACGGTCCTAAGCAGATTACAACAGGCCAACATACGATTACGACAGTATAAGTGGGTCTTCATGCTGCCCTCAGTGACATACTTGGGATTTACAATTGCCAAGGAGGGAGTATGAATGGTTCCGGCAGCCACAGAAGCCATTCGCAAAGCTTGATATCCAACCATTGTCGGAATTACAGTCCTTTCTAGAACTTACAAATCACCAACAGAAACGTATCCCTAACATATCTACATTATGCAGCCCCCTGAACCACTAACTCAAGAAAGATCAAAAATGGTATTGGAATCCAGAAACTAAAAACACAGTTGATCGACTAAAATAAATATTAACATCAACAAATGAGGTCCTGCTCCACTATGACCCAAACAAGGAAGTGACTCCAGTGTTGATGCTTCACCAGTAGGACTGGGAGTAATATTGTCCCAAATCACAGAGAAGGGTGAGCAACCAGTGGCATTCGCTTCATGATCATTAACTACAAGTGAACGCAATTGTGCACAACTGGAAAAAGAAGGATTAGCAATCATTTTTGGTGTAAAAAGATTCCACGAACATCTCTACGTAAGAACTTTCACCCTCATCATTGACAATAAACCTCTAAGTTTGATTCTGGGCCCCCACAAAAGTAATATTAGCTGCAGCCAGAATTCAAAGATGGGGCATGCTACTAGCCGCATACAACTATGAGGTAAAACTCAACAGCCATGCGGATGTCTTATCACGCTTACCACAACCCAAAACTGAATGAAAAATTTTTTTTTAATTATTAAATAGACCGCAGAAGCAGCAGCTATCAACCAAGAACAACTACAACAACTGCCCAGATGATCGGCAACGAAACCCAAAAGGAGGCAACATTAAGCAAAGTTTTATACTTCACCCTTAATGGATGGCCAGAATCCGAGGTCATACCAGAAGACCTGAAAGCTTACTTCACACACCGCAATGAACTATCAGTTGAAGAAGGATGTTTACCTTGAGGTACCCATACAATTATCCCAACCAAATGGCAAAACACCATGTTATCAGAGCTGCAGCACAACCATCGAGGAATGGCATGACTGAAAGCATTAGCCCGGATGCATGTTTGGTGGCCATCAATAGACAGAGACATTGAAACCACAGTGAGAGAATGCAAAATATGTCAGTCAAAGCAGCCAAAAATGCCTCAGGCCAAGGCCAACCCATGGAAATAGCCTTCCAGACCCTGGCATTGGATTCATGTAGACTTTGTGAGGCCATTCATGGGAGAGACTTTTCTTATAGTGGTGGATGGCCAGTAGTGTCACATATGAAAAACACCAAAATTCATTGTACAATACCATCAGATTAACATGGCTATGGGCCATATTTGTCACATACGGTTCACCTCATGAATTGGTCATGGACAATGGACTTCAGTTTACATCAGAACCTTTTAAGAAATTTATGTGCAACCACAACATCAGACAGATTTTATCGGCACCCTATCACCCAAATACTAATGGGGAGGCAGAATGTTTTGTGCAAACATTCAAAAAGGTGATGAAAACCAAATAAATACCTAAATGCTTCCTGGACTCACAAAATTGCAGATTTCCTATTGGGGTACAGAAACACACTGTATTCTATCACAAAATACATCCCAGCAGAATTAATGTTTGGCCGCAACCTGCGGACAAGTCTATCCACAGTTCACTGAATCTGGGCCTCTGTTTAGAAAAATTCACATCGCCACAAACTTTACCTAGAACACTGGAGGTGGGAAAGAGAGTACTACAAGATTACAGACAATACAAAGTCCAATGGGTGGTAGGGTGATACTACTGTTCTAGTGGGAGACCGGCTGTGGAAACAACACATTGACCAATTGTGGCCATTGTCTGACACTAAGTCCACAAACTACTGCACGACCTGGAGGAAGTAGAACCAGACCTGCATTGCCTGCTACGGCAATCCAACCCTTTTGGCCGAGTAAAAGAGGGGCGGTGACGGGTAGCCCAGTAACTGCGACAAGCAGACCAGCACGTAGAACCCCAGAGGACAGTGAAGTCTAGCAGTTGCTGTCGACCTGACTATCTATCGGTCCCACCCAGAACAGTCCCAAGCAAATATCAGTCCAGCATGCCACGCCAAGGCGATCCAAGAGAGAAAGACCACCCGAGCGCTTTAAGGCCTATGTTCCATAATTATTAAGTTACTTTCCATATTATAATCACTCAGTATATGTACCCTAATTCGCACTAGTAGTCATCGACTTGATGTAGTAATGGTAGTTAGAGGAGGCCTTTTTGACATTTATTACACGGAGGGGGGGGGGGTGTGTGTGGACCTTGCAGTCCATCATGATGCCTATGTCATGATGTCACCCCTCCATATATATATCTCTGTATGTCAGTAGTCATGTTAATCTGATGGTATTAAAGAATGAAAAAAGCACCACATCCCCAAGTCTTCCTTATGTAAGAGTATCAATGGATAGAACAATGGATGAACAGTTGGAAGTAAATGAACTATGAGCAAGTAATGGCAGCATTGGTGTATGGATGAATGTAGGACTCATCCTCCTTCCTCCCAGATCATCCAAACAAGCAGCTGAAGTTTAACCATCATTCAAGGAAGGTCATTACATTGGTTACAATATTATTAATATCCATGCTTGATTTAATAGTTTGATATATCAAGATATAACATTGAATTTCCACTCTCTTGTTTAAAATTTGGAAGCTTGGATTTTTACTAATTACTTGCAAGAAGCTTGTGACTTGTTTAAAGTTGGAATACTCAAACAATAGTGCTAAACAAATGTTGAAATGCAAGGACAATTAGTAAATTGTCTAATAAGCATTTCCCTTTATGCATCTTTCCCCACCAGTGACACAAAGGAAAAGATAGCAGTGTGCCAAGTCCAGTTGTTCAGTGTTTAGTAACCTCTTGGCATACACAGAACATTATTAACAAAACAGACTGCCTGTGGGTTTTTGTAGGATGTGACAGGAACCTCTGTTACAAATAGAAGAGTTCGTTCAGAGTGCCCTTGTCTTGTCAAATCTATTTCAAATACACAGGCCTGTCAAAAGCAGTGAAAAAAAGTTTTAAAACCCTAAAAAAAATCAGCTGCTCAATATTGTTTCACATAGTTAAAAGTGAGATACAGGAAACTTCCAGCAGCTAACCTATTATGTTCTTTTTAATGTTCTTCACTGCAAGAATATGGCTGTGCATCCATGACATAATAAATTAGATTTTTCCATGGTATAATCTCCACAATACACACACATAATAAAGCTGAACTTCCACAGCATGGATCAGAACATTAAAGTCATACCATGGCATTACCTTTATATAGTGCATTAGTCAATATTTATCCCTCACCTAACATCATAAAAGCAGGTTACTTGGTCATCAACACATTGCCAATTTTTGATGCTTGCTATGCACAACTTGGGTGCCGATGTCACAACAATAACTACTCACTTCATTACCTGTAAAGTGCTCTACAACATCCTGAAAAATGTAATATAATTGTAATTATTTGTCTTGTTCTTTCACTACTCAGTGAAAGAACTACTATAGGTTAATCAAGCCACAAGATAGCTGTTCCAGAAAACATTTTTCTCAGCATTGCACGGTTGCTTCTAGAACCATTCATCTTGCCTCCTTGGAAGGCCTACTTTTACAAATGGGAGATGCAAATCACCAGGTGTGTAAAATAGTGAGCTTGAGACACTATGCAAAGTATTTGTGGATTGGTTGTTTTATTTTTTTCATTTTAGTTATCCTCAAAGGCTATTATAAACAGAAATTTGGAGGGTAGATGAGTAATTTCTTACATCCTTGCTGATAATAACAACTGAAGTTGGTTGCTTGACTTTGGGGTGGGGGGCAGGCAGTTGTCTAAAATGGGGGTAAAACAATTAGATTATTGAGACTAGTCCCATGAGAAGAAAAGTTACCATGACATCCGAAAACACCCCCAAGTGATGGCAAATCAGCAGTATTGTTTCCCTGGAAAAGTTGTATTTGAACATTAATAAATGAATTGGTCCAAAAATAAATCAGCAGATGCCACAATCTTAAGGTAAAAAAAGAAGCTGGTTGGACTCATCAGGGTTCTTCAGCATCCATGTGGAAAAATAGTCAACTTTTTTGGTCAGGACCCTTTTTTTGAGATGTGAAGGAAAGAGAGCAAAACAAAGAGATGAGGAGGGGTTGGGATGGTGGGGGGAGGAAGGAAGGGCCAAGAGGTGATAAGATGCTACACAAATGAAAATGGAACAATTTCTAACATGCAACTGTGCTAAACCATTTATCTGTCTGGGCACACCTATTGGTCGACTGTACCTGTGACTCCTCCCACAGACTCATGAATAAAGGTAACTGTTCCTCAGCCCCCTCCTCAGGTCAGGACAGTCGACCAGCAGGGATGTGCCTTCATTCTATGGTGAATAAAAGCCTATCAGTTTTGTTCATCTTCATGTCTTTTGGAAACATTGATGGTGCATCAGTAACATTTATGTATGCAAGTCATGAAAAGAGAAGGAAAAGCAATATACAAAGTGAGCTAATTTATGAAATTAGTTGTTTGTTCATCTATCAGCCTGGGGACAATGAAGTAGAAAACTGTACTTCCCTGGAGTGAAGTTCATCTTAATCATGGGATTGCTCAATATGGTACAAAATGCCAGCTGCAGCGTATCCCCAATTTATGCATTACAGTTACCAACAATTTCAGGCCTAGATTTTGACAGTACTGTACTGTATCTGCAAAGAATAAAATTACTGAAGTCCATAAAATTAAGACTTCAAATTAACTATCAATGTACAATTAGAATTAGAGTTCATTGTCATGAACATGTGTCATGAATTGTGTTGTTTTGCAGCAGTACAGGTACAAAAAGTATTATAAAATAAAAATTTTAAATAAATAGTGCAAAAGAAGAAATAGAGTGAGATAATGTCTGTGGTTCAATGTCCATTCAGAAATTTGATGGCAGAGAGCAAGAAGCTGGTTTTGTACCGTTAGGTATTAGTCTTCCCACTGCTGCTTCGCCTTCCTGGTCATAGCAAAGTGAAGAAGGTATGGCATGGATGCTGAAGGTCGTTGATGATAGAGGCTGCTTCCCTGAAACACCACCTCTTGCAGATGCACTTAATGGAGAGAATTAATGCCCATGATGGCACTGGCTGAGTTCACAACTCTCTGTAGTCTTTTTCAGTCCTGTGCATTGGCACCTCCATACCAGTGATGCAACCAGTCAGAATGCTCTCCACTGTATGCCTGTAGAAATTTGCAAGGGTCTTAACAAATCTCCTCAAACTCCTCATGCATGATAGCTTCTTCATGACTGCATCAACCTGAAAGCACCAGGATAGATCTTCAAAGATGCTGCCACCCAGGAATTT
Organism: Narcine bancroftii; assembly: GCF_036971445.1. Classification (NCBI taxonomy): domain Eukaryota; kingdom Metazoa; phylum Chordata; class Chondrichthyes; order Torpediniformes; family Narcinidae; genus Narcine; species Narcine bancroftii. The sequence continues at coordinate 180,740,343 of NC_091474.1, forward strand.
GAAGTTATTAACCCTTTCCATGAGTGGATGAGGCCTGGTTTGTGTTCTCCTGGTATCCCCTCTCTGAAGTCCACAGTCATCTGCTTAGTTTTGCTAACATCAAGTTCAAAGTTGTCGTTATGACACCACTCAACCAGATGATCTAACTCACTCTTGTACGCTTCGTCATTGCCGTCTGTGATTCTGCCAATGACCATATTGTCATCGGTAAATTTGTAGATGGGATCTGAATTGTGCCTAGACATGCAGTCATGGATGTAGACAGAGTAGCACAGAACAAATTTAGAAAAAACTACCTGAAGATAAACTTCCCTCCATTTGACTTGCATTGCCTTTCTCAAGTGAATTAAATCTTTGGGGGGGCGAGGGTTGAGGGTTGGAGGGAATCAAAGTATTTCCACATTTTCAAATAGCTTTAGAGACTGCTCAACATTCAAGTCTGTCCTGCTATTCAATAGAATCATGACTCATCCGACTCACACTTATCTCCCCTTTTAAATGACACTTCCAAACTGCCCTCAAATTCCCTAATGCCTCAAACATGTATCCACTGTTAAACTCCTCCAATGATCTAGGTTCCACAACCCTTCCAAATGCAGAGTTCCAGAGATTAATCACTCTTTACATGGCCAGAGCCAAGGGGGGCATCCACAGGCCATGCCCCCCAAATTAATTATTGTGCCCCCACACCCACTTACCTGCAGGTCAAGCCTTTAGCACAAAACTTTTTTAAAATTACTTTATATTTATGATATTAAAAGTAATCTTTTTGTTAAATGAAATGAAATAAAAACAAACATAAGAAAATTACATACACGTATAACGTCAGAAAGGAAGTTACGTTGGTAATGCGTGGAACGCCTATAAGCATGTGGCAACATAACAGAAGTTGGGTCAGGATTTCGAGCAGTGGGCATGATAGATTTAAACCTGAATAAAGTGTGCTTACCATTCCTCCATTGAGAATCATTAAAGACACATGACATACACAACAGAAATGGGTAGAAGGAGATTCAGAACCAACACTCACTGCCTGCAACTCTTCTAAAGCTAAGCCATGTGTTTAATTCACTTTATGATGCCAGCCTTGGCTTTCATGATTTTTACACAAAATGTTGAATAATTTTTGATTCGGTCTGCATTTATTTGATAAGAGTGGAGTATACAGTCTATTTCAAATGATGTTTTAATGATGCACAGTGCAGTGTGTGTGTGTGTGTGTGTGTGTGTGTGTGTGTGTGTGTGTGTGTGTGTGTGTGTGTGTGTGTGTGTGTGTGTGTGTGTGTGTGTGTGTGAGAAAGAGACTTTGCAACATGTTTATAAATTGGAACTAGGTTGGTTGTGGATGGCAAAGTCTTATTATCAGAGCTTGTGTGCAGTTAGAAAGGGAGAGTTTCTGGTTTGCTGGACCCACAACTGAGAGCTGAGACCAAGAGGAAGCCGCTCAAACAACAGAAGGGGTAGTAAGGACATGATGCCACAGCTGTGGTAATGGTGGAGATAGAAATGAAAGTAACAATGTACAGTGATGGAAATTTATAGTTAAAGAACTTTCAACCATATTCCTTTTGTATTTAATTTATTGTAAATAAATTTTATGTTTGGTTGAGGTTCATTTATAGCATTGAGAAGATGATGAATACATTTGAAGCACAAAATGGTTGCTTTCAAAAGTTGATTTATTCCCATGGACACCGGCTGCAACAATTGAGTGCAGGAGAATGGTTTGAACCCGAAACTGTAGGTCTTTAAGCTGCAGGTCCAAGTGCAGAAACTAGCGAAGACAGCCAGCACCAGCATCACTAGGGGCTATGGACCATATGGGGAGACACCATCAGAAGGGGTGTCATCAAAATGAATCACATGGTTTCGTCTCCACACACACTTGTCTGAAATGCTGGAGGGAGAAGGGATGTATGATGGCACTGTGGAAGGAGGAGGTCAACGGCAGATAAGCCACCCCAACCCCCACCCTACTGAGTGAGTTATCGACTGGCAGCTTGTGCCCCCTTCACCAGCAGTTACCCTAATGCCCCCAATTGCATCTCTTCTGTCACCAACCCAGATTTTTTATGCTCTTAAAATATCACCCATTTCTATATGCTTAATTGTAATCCCCAAAGACTTAAAAAGATTTCTTCTTCAATTGTATTGTCGCCTCAGTTATTCTATTTAAATCCCACCAATCATATTTCAGAACCAAAATTACAAATGCAATTCTGCAACTATATTGCACCAATTTTCATGTCACTGCAGTGTTCATCATAAATCAATTACATCATCCGGCTCCTTGCCCAGCTCAGTGGGTCTGTCCTTTGCCTGGTCTATCACAACATGCATTTTATTTCTGCCCATTCCTTAATGACCTAACATGCCCAACTACCCACATGTTCTACTTCTTCTTGGTAAAGAGGCTGAAAATAAATTCATGAAAAAATCCCAAGCCAAAGACAGCAAAAAGACACAAAGATTGACTTTTGGAATGGTCACGGCAAAGGACAAGAACTTAATCAAAAGTGATTCAGAGTTGCTTTACCAAACATCAATCCTAGAAGAGTCTTGGATAATCATGAACAAAATAATAAAAAAATTAACTGCTGCAGATCCTGTGGAATAAATTATTCATGTAGGCTATTCACCTGGAGAATATTGGAAACGAAGATGCCCTGATTTCACTATTACAAATATAATTTGGGTAGACTTAGGACTACAATAAACTATGTAATAGGTACACAAGAAAAAAATTGACAATTCCTACAAAATTTAATAAATCTGACAGAAATGTTCTACAGCTGAAAAAAATCTGCCTATCTTACTTGAAGCTAAAATGAAAGGTCAACGAATAAACTGATTACTGATAAGTTAACAGCTGAATAGACAGGGAGCTGCTTCGTAATAAGGTAACAGCACTGGAATCGAGTAAATCATGCCATTCAGAAGGTTTTTATAATTATCACATGCAGGGGGCTTGCCAAGACATGCAATACAAGTTTTCTTAAAGTTCCACTGAGTTAAAAACCTTATCGTAAACAGATGACAAATGATTTGGTCTAATCAAAATTTACTTATTCCATTCAAATGTTCTATATTAAGCCAGATATGTCAATTAAGGTATGCCTTCCAGTTATTTTCAATTTGCAATATAGGTGCAGACTTGGCATGGGTATGACAATTGCCTATAACAAATGAGCCATTTATAACATATAATGATACTTTGTGAATTAAGCTTCACTCCAGATTACTCATCCTCAAGATGGCCATGCTATCATTTTCCTATTTTATTGCAATGACAAATCAACTACAAAAACAACTCAGTAGGAAAAAGATCCATCAGCAACCACATAATGACAGATTTTAAGCCAAGTTTACTTGTCACAGGGTATCTCATACAGTGAGAAGCGTTCTTCTGCAAACAGGCTAACATTCATATAGCCATGTAAAGAGCACCAAGCAACAGATTGCACTGTCATGGAGTTCATTCAGCATCCTGATGGCTTTCGGGAAGAAACTGTCTTTAATCCTGCAGGTGTACGATTTCATAATCTTAAACCCTTTCCTCAAGAGCATAGAATATGTCCAGGACATGATGGGTCTTTCAGTATGTTGGCTGCATTTCCTAGTCAACAGGAGATGTAGATGAGTCTGGGGTAACTTATATTTTGAAAAAGAACCACTTGACAACTTCAAGCTCAAAAGAATTTTTTTCTGAAACAGAGGCTTGTCTTCTTCCTCAGTTGTTTTTCCTTTACAAGCTTGGCATCCAAGGTATATACAAGACACACAGGAAGAAGACAGACAGGTAGTAAAGAAGATAGACAGGTAGTAAAACCCCTCCCAGCCTCACTTTAAAAACAGCATACAATTCAACATTTCTCCTCCCTTAGAATCAAACATTCCGCAAATATAAAAAAAAACAATGGTGTTATTTGCTTGCATACTCTTGAACAATAAAGACGCTGTTTACATCCGGTACCGCACGGATGGCAGTCTCTTCAATCTGAGGCGCCTCCAAGCTCACACCAACACACAAGAGCAACTTGTCTGTGAACTACTCTTTGCAGACGATGCCGCTTTAGTTGCCCATTCAGAGCCAGCTCTTCAGTGCTTGACGTCCTGTTTTGTGGAAACTGCCAGAATGATTGGCCTGGAAGTCAGCCTGAAGAAAACTGAGGTCCTCCATCAGTCAGCTCCACACCATGACTACCAGCCCCCCCACATCTCCATCGGGCACACAAAACTCAAAACGGTCAACCAGTTTACCTATCTCGGCTGCACCATTTCATCGGATGCAAGGATCGACAACGAGATAGACAACAGACTCGCCAAGGCAAATAGCGCCTTTGGAAGACTACACAAAAGAGTCTGGAAAAACAACCAACTGAAAAACCTCACAAAGATAAGCGTATACAGAGCCGTTGTCATACCCACACTCCTGTTCGGCTCCGAATCATGGGTCCTCTACCGGCATCACCTATGGCTCCTAGAACGCTTCCACCAGCGTTGTCTCCGCTCCATCCTCAACATTCATTGGAGCGACTTCATCACCAACATCGAAGTACTCGAGATGGCAGAGGCCGACAGCATTGAATCCATGCTGCTGAAGATCCAACTGCGCTGGATAGGTCACGTCTCCAGAATAGAATGGAGGACCATCACCTTCCCAAGATCATGTTATATGGCGAGCTCTCCACTGGCCATTGTGTCAGAGGTGCACCAAAGAAGAGGTTCAAGGACTGCCTAAAGAAATCTCTTGGTGCCTGCCACATTGACCACCGCCAGTGGGCTAATATCGCCTCAAACCGTGCATCTTAGCACCTCACAGTTCGTCGGGCAGCAACCTCCTTTGAAGAAGACAAAGGGCCATCCTTGTAAAAGGAAAGTCTTGACTTGAGACAGGACTGGGTCCCTCTCCACTTTATCTGAGTCACCTGACAGCCTCTCCAATGAAAACACCATCTCTGGAGGCACAGATGTAGTATCTGGTGTCTCAGGTAAAAGTATACAACTCAATGCATCAGCATTTGCATTATCCCCACCTGCTCTGTCATCAGTGGTTAGTGATCTGTTAAAATTGTGAAAGCACATCCACAGAGGTACTGGTGAAAATGTTTGACTGCAAAAACAATGGCCAGACCTTCTTTGTCTAGTGTGAATATCCCTTCTCAGCAACCGTCAGGGTACGGGTACGTGAAGCAAAGCTAATAGGCCTCCCCAAACACATGCGTGAGAACTGCTCCTATTTCATAGGACAAGGCATCACAAGAAAAAGTGATCTCCTTGTCTGGGTCATAGTGAACCAGCAACTTCGCTGAGTGGATGAATTCTTTCATGTCCTTAAAAGCTTCCTCCTGCTCTTCACCCCACTGCCACTTGGTGCAATTGTACAACAGCTTGTACAGTGGGTCTAAAACTTTTGAGAGGTCATGAAGTAACTTACCATTATAATTCACCATGCCCAAAAATGAAATAAGTTCCGTGACGCTCTTTTAGTTTGTGGCCTCCTTGATAGCTCTACTTTGTCATCCATCAAGAAGAGCCCCTCAGCTGTGATCTTTGTCCCAGTTAGGTCGCACACGGTGCCAGGAACACACATTTGCCCTGTTTCAATTGCAGCCCTGGATCTAAAAGCCTCTACAAAACCAAGTTAGTCAGATGCTCCACCTCTGTGGCCCCGTGATCAAAATATCATCCATATACTCCACTGCGTGTAGAATCCCCTGCAGCAAGATGCCCATTGTCCTTTGGAAAATGGCAGTGCTGGATACCACTCCAAACATTAGACGATTGTATTTAAATGCATATTCATTGTGATATACTCCTTTGAATCCTTGCTGAGCAGTAGCTGTTGGTAAGTGTGGCTCACGTCCAGGTTTGTGACTAGGTTAACCCCTGACAGGGTCACAAAAAGGTCATACACCCATGGCAATGGGTGCTCCACCATCTTAGACACCAGATTTCACCATAAGCTTATAGTCCCCACATATCCTCACCATTTTGTCTGTGTTCAAAACTAGAAAAATGGGAGCTGTCCGCATTGAAAACTGATCAGACTCAATGATGCCCAACCACTGTAATCATTTCAGCTCCTCCTTGACCTTGTTTTTCATGGCATTGGGCACCGCCCTGGGTTTAAAGAAAATGTGGTGTGGCCTCAGGGTCAACATTGAGTTTCACTGTCATACCCTTCAATGTGCCCAGCTCATCCCTCAAAACGTCACTGTACCACTGCTGAATGTCCTCCACTGTGTGTGCATACCAGTTCATGCCAGTTGAGCTGGATTTTGCGAAGCCAATCTCAGCTCAAAAGACTGGGTCCATACCTTTAGCTATTACCAGCTTGGCTTCCACCTTCTGACCCTCAGCTGAAATATCCACATATAACACCCCTAAATAAGTATGGGCTGCCCCATATAGATTCTGAGTTTGAGTTTTGATGCTCTGATGGGAGGCAGGTTGGACTCCCATGTCCTCCTGTAGGTATCCTCACTGATGACTGATGCTGTGGCCCCTGAATCAATCTGAAACTTAATATCCTTTCCTCTGACAGTGACTGTGGCAGAATATGGTTCAGGTGGTTCCTCATCTGTTTCCATTCCAAATATAATGTAAGCACACATTGTCTCTTCATCTGCTTCTTCTAGGTTCTGTGTGGCTGCTGGAGCCCATTGAGCCCAGGCTTAACCTTACCCTTTGAACTCCTATACTGCTGAGTTAAATGTCCCTTTTTGCCACAACCATAGCGGACAGTGTCTTTGAATTTGCAATTATTTGCACAGTATGTCCCTCCACACCAAAAACATTCCACCTGCTTTGCCGGTATACCAGTCTCCCTCCTGACTTGGTACACTGACGCTGACTGTGAAACCCCCCACATGTCCTTTCTGGATATCCTTGGCATTATTAGCAGCCATCTCCATGCCTTGGACAATCTCTAGGACTTTCTTGAAAGTCAGCAGTGGAGTTTCCACCAACAAGCAGCATTATATGGCATCATTATTAATGCTCCATATCAATTTCTCATGGAGCGTATCATCTGATACTGCCTCAAAATCACAATTCTCTGATAGCTACCAAAGCTCAGCCACAATATTGGCCAGAGTCTGTGCTGCTTTCCTGTAAAGACAGTTACAATATCCTGGTCCCTGATCAGGCCATTGGAGATATTTAAATTCGGTTCTCATTAAAAAAAAACTGCACTTTCACAATTTTAATTAACAATGAAATTCAAGTTCAAATTTATTGTCACCTGTACCAAGAAGCAATGACAGAGGATGTTTTGCAAGCAGTTTAGTACAGAAAAGAAACAGTACAAAAGTACAGAATCACAGAGAGAGATCATTTGATAAGGAGTAAAGGCAAAATGATTTCCACACCTGAGCTATGTTCGCAACTCTCTGAAGTTTCCTGTGATCTTCGGCAGAGCAGTTCCCGTCAGTAGGGGGAGCAGTTCCCGGCAGAGGTGTAACTAGAGGGGGAGCAGTTCCCGGCAGTAGTGCAGCTAGAGGGGGAGCAGTTCCCGTCAGTAGTGCAGCTAGAGGGGGAGCAGTTCCTGTCAATAGGGGGAGCAGTTCCCGTCAGTAGTGCAGCTAGAGGGGGAGCAGTTCCCATCAGTAGGGGGAGCAGTTCCTGTCAGTAGTGTACCTAGAGGGGGAGCAGTGAGCGCATTCTTCAAAAGTGGCGCCTTTTCAACAATTTGTTTTTACTCTTTAGTTCCCTTGTGCGATAAAAGTCAAACCTCATTACCGTATTTTCCCTCAAATAATGCACAGAAAATCATAAACTTGAGTAAAAATATTTTTGTATAGCACACACATGCATGTACTGCATGTACTGCATGGGTATAGTATTCTACATTTCAATTTACAAGAGCAATTTCCATTTTCTTAGGACATGAGACAAAGCTCATGCCATGGACTCACGATTTGTCACAGTTAATTTCTGCAATTCTTTGGCTTGGCTTCGCGGACGAAGATTTATGGAGGGGGTAAAAGTCCACGTCAGCTGCAGGCTCGTTTGTGGCTGACAAGTCCGATGCGGGACAGACAGGCACGGTTGCAGCGGCTGCAGGGGAAAATTGGTTGGTTGGGGTTGGGTGTTGGGTTTTTCCTCCTTTGCCTTTTGTCAGTGAGGTGGGCTCTGCGGTCTTCTTCAAAGGAGGTTGCTGCCCGCCAAACTGTGAGGCGCCAAGATGCACGGTTTGAGGCGATATCAGCCCACCCAATTAACTCCCCAGTAGTGTCAATCACCCGTTATATAGATGATATCCTGCTGCAACATATTAACATGCATTGGAGAGGAATCAATTAAATAAATCAAAAACAAGCTTCAGAGTTAAGCAGGATTTTAATACTATCAGAATTTTATAATTATTTAAAGCCTACCTTGTTAAAAATAGCATGCAATTGAGAATTGTATGGTTGGATTTGATGTAATGAGGATGCTTAAACTGATGCCATATGGCAGAATCATCCTAATGTCTCAGATCAGAGGCCCTTGATATGTTAATCTCCTTCCTCAGGGAAAGGGTCTGGGCAATTAACATTGATAAGGTGCAGTGCCCTAGCCAGAATATCCTGTTTCTTGGAAAACCATGGCACTCAGGCCAAGGAGATAGTCCCAAGATCAAAATTTCCCATGCCCACTATAAATTGTGTGCCGCTATTACACTCCCATGCTGCCTGTAAACTGCCAGCACAACATTCCCATGCCTGGTATAAATTTTGGGCGTTCTTTCAATGCCATTATTATATTCCCATGCTCACTATAAATTTTGTGCATTCCTTAAATGCTGCTATTGCTCACTATAAATTGTGCGCATTCTTTCAATGTCGCTATTACATTTCGATGCTCGGTATAAATTGCCAGTTTGACTTTCTCATACCCGTTATAAATTGTGCATATTGTTTCAACTTGTAAAAATATTCTCGTAATGCGCACACATGCATATAGCGCATGGGAGGAGGGGTACCTCGTTTGTTGATAACTGAAAGTCAAGGATGAACCAAGGGTCATTGTCCCATATCAAAATATTATAATATATTCTTGTCACACACTGATAATCTCTGTTGTGGCATAAACAAATATATAATTGCTTCATGAACTCTGGTACAACACAGCCATCTCATAAAACACCTGCAATAATCTAGTGGTAAGCTATTCTCCATCAGAATTTTTTATGAGGCGCTTATATATAAAACTGATTATAACTTGAAAATGAAGCATTTCCACCAAAAATGTCATAGAAGAAAAGTGTATTAAAATTGTCTAAACTATCAAAAAAACATATTTTTGTTGTCAGAAAATTTGTGTAAAACAGCACAATTTATTTCTGTCTGTGCTGTTACTTGATTGTGGGGCAGCTACACTTCTATAAAAATAATATAATGTTGGAAGAATGGAGGAAACATCAAATTATAGTTAGGCTACCATGAATTTTGTGCTGTTTACAAGCCAAAACACTTTGGCATCCGTAGCTTAGCCAATGCATATTACTTGCTCTCCATCCTTGGGTGCAATCGTCATTCCCCTGACTTTTGATACTGTAGTCATACTAGTCATGGGTAAATTAACAGTCTGCATAATTTATTTTTCTGTAGATAAATAAGCCATAAATTTGAAGAGAGCAAGGTTTTAGTTTAAATATAGTTGCATGGAAATATAATGGATTTAGTTATCGTAGATTTGCTATGAACAGTTTGAACAACAGCTTTCAAAATATAGGTTTAGATAGGCTGTTTTTTTTAAAGATTTTTAAATAGTTTAGAACTTTAAAAGGAAGGTGGTCAAGTACAGCCAGTTAGCCACATCTTTGAAGTGTTTACTTCCTTCAGTTTTGTGCCCATAAACATTGCAGACAAAAGGAAGGTGTCACTCAAAGAAGAGTAGGCGATGCTTAAAAAACATTTTTTCGATAATCTCGCTACAGATGCCGTATACTCAAATTACTCTGATGTTCTTACTGTGACTTTCTTTAATTCATTTTGAACAGTTAAGCATTTCCTATTAATAAAAATTTTAAATTGTACTTTGATTTTAAATACAAAGTAGCAATTATGTATTTCCTTTAAAACTGTATCTTCCTTGTGTTTTGACGTTAAATACAAAATAAAAATGTATAATGAATTTAAAATTCCTTGGTATGTATTATGGCACCTTTTTATGTGCTCGCTCCCCCTAACTTTAGAAACTGGCTAAGCCCCTGATTCCAGTACTATGTAGTCATGCACCCTGATATGATGCTTTCAATAGATTCGCTTCGGAAGCTAAGGGATGCGGGTGACATGCCAAATTTCCTCAAGCTTCTGAAGATGTTGAGGCATCGTTAAGCTTTCTTGGCCAATGTATTGATGTGGGTGGACCAGGGCAAATCACTGGAGATAGTTAATCTTAGAAACTTAAAACTGCCCACTAGTTCCACCTTGTTACTTGTTGATAAGTGATGTGAACTGGGAAGTGAGTTCTTCCCCTCTTCTAGAAGTCTACTTTCAGGTCCCTGGCTTTGCTGACTTTGAGAGAGGGGCTGTTGTTCCTAGCATCAAGCGACAAGTTCCTCCATCTCTCTTCTGTACTCCACTTTATCATGGTTAAAGATCCTACTTACAATGGCAGTGTCATCCCATGAATTTATAGATTTAGTTAGAGCTGTTTCACACATAGAAATGAGAGTACAGAGAGTAGAGCTGAGGACTGAGAACACAGCCTTGTCATGTGTTGGTATTGATGATCGTGGAGGAGTGCTGTCAACAATCCTTGCTGTCTGCATTCCTCACACTATTCTTCCCAGCTTTGCTTTGTAGCCTGTGATGCCACGAAAGCTGATGACTCCATATAGAAAACAAGGTTGAACTGGAGCGGGCAGCCTTTTACCATGCGTGGGCCAGGTGGTGTGCCAGTGGATGAACGCAGGCTGCATTGATGCAACAAATAAATAGATAGACAAATTAATGAATAAATTGATAAATGGAATGAACTTGATGATGCATTCCAGGTCAGAGAGGCATCTTCAAATTTGGAAATGCATCAAAAAATCACAAGTTAGTCATTAAAATTACACAAATAAAAAAAAACAATGTGGGGGGGAGAATGACATCGTGAGATGGGAGCAGAATGTCATGGGGGGGTTCTTATGCAGAGGGGGGAGGGTTTCAGCACAGAGGTTAAGGGGAGGACTACAGCACAGTGAGAGGGGGGTGGTGTATCCACAACAAGGAGTGGGGGTCTCCAATGCACAGACATGGGGAGCTGCACACAGAGAGTGGGAGCCTCCAACGCAGAGAGCAGGGGAGCCGTGAACTGAGGTGGAGCTCACACTGAGGCAGGGAAGTCATGCAACAAAGGGTGGAGGAGCCTCATACCAATGGGGGCAGCCGTGCACCAGGCCATAGATTGCCCACCTCTGGGTTACACACTGACCCGCAGGCTGCGAGTATCCTGTGTCTGAGTAAATAATCCCTAAATATTTATATTTTAATTATATCTTCATGTACTTATGTGATTGTTATATACTGTGTCTTGTGTGTATAGATTTGTGCACCGTGGTCTGGAAAAACGCTGTTTCATCAGGTTGTATATGAACAGTCAGATGACAATAAACTGAAATTTACAAGCAACATAAAAAATATATATACATGCCAGTTTAACAGTTTAAATTCCATTTGGATACTAGGAAACAAAACTAATCTGAAAGTACTAGAAAATGATCACTTCCCAAAATAAGCATTTTTAACCTTAAAATCTGATATGTAACTCTTTACAGCTATTGTACATAACTTTAATGTATGTATGTTATTAAAGAGATACAGGAGGATCAGAGCCAGCACCACCAGGCTGAAGAACAGCTTCTTTCCATGGGCAGTGAGAATGCTGAACGACAAAAGGAACTGCTCACACTAAGCATCTGAGACTCTCATTTGTGCAAAACAGTATCTATTTATTTACTTATCTATTTGTCTGTTTGTTTATTTATTATTAACGATAAAAATACTTGTCCTGCATATGCATTATTTGTCTGTATGTATGTTATTTGTGGTTGGGTGTCTGCGGGTTTTGCACAGTGAACAAGAGAGCATTGTTTTGTCAGGTTGTACTTGAACAATCAGATGACAATAAACTTGACTTGAAAACCCACTTTTGCTGACTACAATAAAAAATTTGAGCAAGAAAAGAAAAAGTGAAATACTTTCCTTATGTACTGGGAGCGTATACATGCCAAAGCCAGTCTTCAATTGTATCACTATTGCATCTGAACTATAATTCTTACCATCGCAAATGACTTTGTCATGAACACATTTTCTGGACAAAGGGCCAACCCGGGGCCATAGTTTGAGGATAATAGGCAAACCATTTAGGATCGAGATGAGGAGGAATTTCTTTACCCAGAGGGTGGTGAATTTTTGGAATTCTTTGCCACAGAGGGCAGTAGAGGCAGGTTCATTAAATATATTTAAGAGGGAATTAGATATATTTCTTCAGTATAAGGGTATTAAAGGCTACGGAGAGAAGGCGGGGATGGGGTACTGAACTTTAAGATCAGCCATGATCTCGTTGAATGGCGGAGCAGGCTCGAAGGGTCGAATGACCTACTCCTGCTCCTATCTTCTATGTTTCTATGTTAACCTTGCTTTCTGCACATTTTTGTGAGGTGAAATATAAAAACTGTTTTTGAAGTGAAATTTTATGAAACAGCCACCCAATGATTTCCACTCAGAAGAGCTATCTCAATAAGGTTTTTTTTTCTTAAACTTGATATAGTTACTCAGATGAATCAAATGGAACATAGAATTGATGGATGAAAAGAATGGAAGAGCAACTAGAAGTCTTCCACTGCTCAATTCTTTTCAGGAAAAGATCAAAGGCATTAAATATTTAAGGCAAAAAATTAATTATGAAATAGCTGCTAAGTTTTGCATGCATTTACTTAATTCAAGGACTGAATAAACTTGGAGTATTTCATGGAAAAGGACAGAGGCTTCGGAAAGCATATCAGAAGAAGTTTATCACAATTTTGAGAGATGAAGCAAAGTTGTAAAATGGAAGGACTATTCTCCCCGGCAATAGAGAGGTTATTAAATAACCAAATAGAAGTTTCAAGACGATGAGATTTCGGCAGCATACAACAAAATTTATTCCCTCTTATAAATGGGTCAACAGGAGATCATTGATTCAAAGAGATTGGGAAAAGATATGAAGTTAACATTTTCCCCCTCAAGTTACTAGCATGTAAAAATATATACCATACCTGAAATAATTTTAGAAAGAGGGTTGAGTGCTGTACTTATAGGATCATAGTAAAAATGTCCAATGTCTCTTAAAAAATAAAGCACAACATGATGATCTGAATGGCTTTCTCCTTTAAGGCTGTAATTACATCACAGATCATGCATCCTACCAGGTCCCTTCCAACACCCAATAATGCAATCTCATCAGTCCCAATGCACCCATCCCAACATCCTGTCCATACTTACCCTATAATTAATTCTCACAAGGCCCTTTGATTTTGATTTTTGGCTTAACTTGATGGGCAATTTACAGTGGCCAAAGAAATTAACAGATCATGTTTGGCATATGTGGGGTGGAGGGGGCACCAGAGAACTCAATGGAAACACACCTGAAAGTTCCATACAGACAAATACCAGAGGTCAAGATTGGACCCAGCTACCTGAAGCTGTGAGAACTCAGCACAAACTGCTGTGCCAGCATAATTTGCTAGGATTCATTGAAAGAAATATTAGCCTTACAGTACAATGTTCAATGAATTGATTCATTTCTACAGCACACATCAAAGTGTTTTCCATCACCTCAACTGAGTCTTTACACCATGAATTAACAGTTCAAAACCAGCTAAAGAGAAAAAATTCTAAAACAGTGGCTCGCAAAAAATTACTTGGTCATCAAAAATAATTATGCAAGTGAACTGAAGGCAAAATGTTTTGCTTGTTTTTCCTTGAAGTTCAACATTTACATTTCAGATTACGTCCACCTGAACAGGAAAACAGGAAGATCTCACAAGTAATATGTTCGATGTTATCATGCACTGGTGCCCATATCAAAAAGGTCCAAGCCATTTTCAAACTTGTAAAACCTCATTACTGAGTGCAACTTTTCCACAAAACCGCAATGGAGGAAATGATACTTCAGATGTGCTCCTCCATTGTTGTCCTTCCAGCAGTTTTGGATCCTAGGGAAGAGCCCATAAATCAGAGAATCCTCTGTCACACTGCTGCTTGGGATGAACCATTGCATACTGTTCACACACTCTGAGTTAATCTGCCTTCTGTCAAGAGGTGGGTGACTGCCTCCTCTCCTCCATTCATTTGGGGGACAACATGCATTGTGGATGATATTCTGTTTGTACAGGAAGGATCTGAGTGGGAGGGCTCCTCTTACCACCAGCCAGGCCAAGTCCTGGTGCTTGTTGTTAGCACAGACAATAAGAGATTCCACCAGATGACCTGAATGGTCTGCTTCAGGAACCACCCCAAAGTCTCCATTAATTCCTTGTCTCTCAATACCTGCAGGGCGTTTTATGCTGACCACTGTCGATGTTGATCTTTCAGCACACTGAGATGTCAGTGCTGGAACGCTGCCATGAGCACTGTAATGGATCTGTGTTAATATTAATATTTAGATTAAATTAAGCTATATTTCATGTATAAATATCTTAGTAAAGTAAGTAATAGAGTTAAAATATATTTCTAATGAGGGAATTGTAGACTGGTTCACACACAGGTCACAGCAAATTTGCAGAAAAACCACTGCAATAAGAGAAAAAGTTCAGTTGGAGTCGTAGCATCTGGAAAGGCAGAGTTAATGGAACTGAAGTGGATTTTAATTGATTCAAGATCAATAGAGTGCTTGCTTCATTAAAAACTGAAGTATCTAAGTACTCAATAAGAACTGCTGAAGGAAGTCATTTGTTTTAAATAAAAACAAGTTTATTAGACTTCTCAGAACCAAACCAATTAAACCTCTTGGAACAGAGATGAGGTCAGAGGTTGTTATAAATTTAGAGTGGTTTTGGAAAAGGCAAGAGGTTTTGAAGAAATTAAACGAAAGCTGTGGTGATGTCATGCCACATGATGTCAGAGAGCTATAGGCTGAAGGAAGAGAAAGGTTTTTCAATCAGAAGAAGAATGAGGAGACAGAAGGCTTGACCTCCTGGAAAGACAGGACTTGTATTATCCTTATCACAGGAGATAAAACATAAGAGGCTTTTAAATTTTATTTGTGCCCAGAAGATGGTCACTCCTGTTTGAAGAATATCTCTCTGAAAGACAGCTTATCAATAGTCTTATTAGTTTAAAGAGATCTGAAAATATAATCTTTAAAAGGGCTTCATCATTACTTCTGCACTGCAATTTAAAAGGAACCTGAAGTCAACAAGATAATTTAAATTGGACTTTAATTTTACTTTTTCAGAATCAAGTTTAAACTGTAATGGTTTTGGACTTTAAAACAACTTTTCATTTAGACAGAAGTAACCATACTGATTAGTGAATAGTATCACTGTCAACATGTTCTATCATGATTCAAAGGGTTATTTGCAGCCAATTTCTTTAGACACCATTCAAGAACAATTCATCATCTAACTATTTTTAATTAGGCAACACATAGATGCTATTAATTTTATTGTGAACGATCCCATACCAAAACATTGTCATATTGTGCTTGTCAGCTTAGTAAAATACAAGGAACTTCAGAAAAGGAGATTAAAATATTCTGTTACTCTGGTAGCTCAGAGGTTAAAGCACTGATCTTGCAAAGCAGGAGTCACCAGTTCGTTCCTTGCTGGGGCCTCATTTCTGTGTGGGGATCTTGACAAAGTGGTGACCCCTTACGGTAAACAAAGAATTTCATGCATGTTACATTCTAAATGACAATAATGGAACCTTTAACCTTTCAACCTTTCATATTCCCAGTTTCTCCTAAGTGTTAATTATGCCAAATCAGAAACTTGTGCTCAAGCTCTGCTGCTGCAGAGCTATTTACAGATGGTTTGAACCAAAGATCAAATCTACATGTTCACACTTCAGGAGGCTATTGAGACAATTGAGTCCATGCATGTGCTCTAAGCCAACCCAATTTCATTCCTGTCACATGCCCATCAGCTCCCTTGAGTCTTCTATAATATACTAATATTCAAATTAATAATATTTACCAATTGGCCTACCAACTAGTACACTTTTGACATATGGGAGGAGACAAGAGTACTTAACAGAAAAATTAGCATCTCATGAAGAATGTGCAGACTTCACTGTCCACATCAGAGGTGAGAATCAAACTCTAGTTGTTGGACCTGTTAGGCGGTGGCAATCCCTTCTCCACTAGTTTGCAGTTGCAAAAATACTCCAGACTCAATACAGATTAAAGAACACAATGGGTTTTTATGCATTAAAGCCGTGTTATCGCCTGCTCAATTATTTTTTAAAGGCAAATTTACCTTTTATGCAGAGGACAGAAAAAGCAGATACCGCAGTCCTTTTATGTAGCCCAGGGCAGTGCACAGGTTCTCAGGGTAAAAAGGGGCAGAATGTGTAGCCCAGCACCAGCCACGCTGCAACACCCCCACTGCCTAACAACCCCCCCACCACCCCGAGGCGTTGCCAGACAGCACTGCGACCCCGCTGCCTGACAGGCATCCATTAGGGGCAGGCAGCAAGAGAGAGAATGGCAGGGTAGCAGTTTGAGGGAGAAAGGCGGTGTGAGGGAGCAGGGCAAGGGACTGGCATGTGGGAGTGTGTGGCCCGCTATACCATTCTGTCCCGGAAGTCCACTTCCTGATCTGTTGTTGTGGGCCACTAAGCCTAGCTCTAACCCTAACCCCAACCATAGCCCTAGCCCTAACCCTATTCCAAACCTAACCCTAAGTTATGAATTTAAGGTCACCCACTATGCAGACAATAAACTTATCCCAGGACATATCAAAATGCACAACTGAACCCACTAAGAGTTAGAAACAGGCAGAGGGGGGCCAACAAAAAATGGCGTTTATAGTGACACAGAACCTCTGAAAGAGGAGACAAGTTAACACAAGAGAGATGATTATTCTGCTGCCGACATATTGACAAACTAATCTGAACCCTAAACCTAACCCTAATCCTAGATTTGACACTAGGTCTCCCAGATTGTGAGGGCAATCACAAGGCATTATTCCCACATTCTTTTATTAAACTGAATGCGTTTTTTTCCCATGCTCTTTCATATTGTGCACATATGTGTTTTATTCCCACGTTCTTCTATTAATTCTTGTGGTTTTTTTTTAAAAGTAATTTTTGATAGCAAACCCTTGTGTCTAGACTTGTGTCTCATGGCCCTGCCTCTTTCTCAACACAACAATGACCAGTGCGGGGACAGTAACAGTGTTACTGTTGGCATTACTCACCATTATCACCCTAATTTCAATCTGGCATATAAAACTGGGGAAATATTTTTAAGCCATTTTTTAGAAAAAAAACAAGTGGACAATAACATGGCATCAAATACGGTTATGTTATACATGACATTAGACGCAGACGCCGATGCTGTTGAGTTACACATTCCACCCCTTTTGTTTGTAGAATGCCAGTATGCAGTCTAAAATCGTGGACAGAAAGAGATTTGCAGTTTTGGCCTATCCTGTGTGAACAACCAAATGCTGGGATATTGGAAACTCTTCATAATGGTAAAATCCCATAATGTCTGTGTAAAAATCATAGAAGAGTCACTGTGAGCATTGCACAACATCCCTCACAATAGAAGAAAGAGAAGCAAAAGATAGTTCTTTCAGAGTCTATAAGCCTTTACTTAGAAAACCCACTTAATTGGGGCCTGAACTTTAAAGGAAACTCGGGTTGATCACACTGAACCAAGAAATGCCAGGTCAGTGTGACCTTTTACACAACCAAGCTGGCATCCCAGAGCAAAAAGAGGCAGGACCCGTAGCATAAGAAGCCATTGCAAAACACATCGGCTCTGTTACAACCTACCTTGGTAGTATCATACTTGGGATGAAAATGATTCCCCCCCATCCCACCTTTGTTACATTTATACAAGTAGGTGAAGCAGTTAAAAAGCGGTTAATTCCTGTATTTTAACGGCTGTGTAAAAGGGGCTACTGATTGTTCGTGGATTCGCCTCCATTGCTCCCGCAGCCTCCAACTGCACAGGTCCCTGCCCGATCCATTGGCAACCCAACTTCCAGATCCACACTCTTGACATAATCAGGAAGCCTTCTGCACCCGAGGCTCTTTGAGAGCTCTTCTTGCCCTCAGCGCCCTCTTGAATCTCAGCTCTGTTACCTGGATCCCATCAGCCAGTCTTCTGCAACCCCCAGTCCTTGCTGGTGGCTCAGCTACTGAGCCCCTCACTGGTCTACTACAGTGGTCACCATCCTGTAGGGTCCTTTGCTTCTCCTTCTCAAAATTTGTGTGTTATCCCCATTTCTCTTGCCCTTCCCCAGTCTGCTCTTCCCCCAGGGTCCGCAACCCCACGAGGCCGCTGCCAAGCACAGGCACTGCCATCTTGGGCACAGACTCCTCTGCGGAGGATTTTATAAGCGCAAGTAGACTTCTTCCATTGAGGTTAGGTGAGGTGCACACTAGAGGTTATGGGTTAAGATTGTAAGGGGAGAAGTTTAGGGAGAACATTAAGAGAAATTTATTTACACAGTGAGCAGTAGGAGAATGGAACAAGCTGGCATCTGAAGTGGTGAATACGGGTTCCATTTTAACATTTAAGAAACATTTGGACAGGCACAGGGATGGAAGGGATATGGAGGGATATGAACTGGATGCACAACAGTGCGATGAGGCAAAATAATAGTTTGACACAGACTAGAAGGGCCAAAAGGCCTGCTTTTAGTGCAGTGTTCTGTGGTTCTATAAATGGAACAGTGATATATCTCCTTAGCCAATGAGAGGCAACAAATTAAAAAGTGAACCTGAACAACAGAGGGAAAGATAATGAACTTGATGCAAGATAAAAGTGTAAAAAAAGGAAGGTTAGATTGAGAGAAAAGAAATAAAATTAAAACATTATTAACAAACATTTACCAAATGCAGGAATGATTCAAATTTATTGTTAAACTACATACATGACATCACATACAACCCTGAGATTTTTTTTCTGTGGGCAAGGCAGAATTACCACTTGTTGGTAGTAAAAAAAAAACTACACAGGGTATACATGTAAACAATAAAGAATTGTAAACAGAACAGGTAATGATGTTAACAAAATATGCAATACAGAGATCATTTTTAAAAAATCAATAAAGTGCACAAGTTAGTGTACTTAAAGGAATCGCTGATTGATTTTATTGTTGAGGAGTCTGAGCAGCTGTTCCTGAACCTGGTGGGGTGAGTCTTGTGGCACCTATACCTCTTTCCTGATGGTAGCAGCAAGTGCTAGGTGGTGTGGAATCTTAATGATTACTGTTGCTCTCCAACAGCAGCGTTCCCTGCAGATGTTCTCGATAGTGGGGGAGGGTTTTGTCTGTGATTTCCTGGACTGGGTCCACAACATTTTGGAAGTCTTTATGCTCAGGGGTATTGGTGTTCCCATACTAGTCTGTGATGCAGCTAGGCATCACAGTTTAAATTCTCTTTCTAGGCTAAGAGATATTGATTTCGTAAGGATATAAATCTCATGAAAATAGCATTTTCTACAGAGAATTGCCACTTAAAGTGTAAATTCAACAGCTTTATGCAAGTTACAAGCAGAGCAAAGGTGAACTATTAATTTTGAGAAGCTAACAGCAGAGTTTAATAAGTCATCCAGAAGATTCTTGCAACTCAAATGTTAAGAGTTACATTCTTGTTTGGAATGGTGCTTTGATTTACAGATGCTACTGCGATTTTTATGATCTTAACTGCAATTTCTGGACAAAGTGTGTTATTGATACAAAGTACAGACCTGATAGATGTTTTTTTCATACTTAAATATTGTTGTCAAATCTATACCAACTTCTATGAAACTTTACTGATGGCTTGGTTCACTTTACCTAGCTTATGTTTCTCAGTTGCTCAGATAAATTAATCAGTCACTCAGTGGTTCTCCATTTAAGTTTGCTATTCTTAATCTTGATCTTTGTGTGTGAATTTCTCCCTGAGGAATAACATCCTCATGTTATAGGACAGAGTATGGAAGGGACGATGCTCAGATCTGGTCACAGTCAGTGGATGGTTTGGTAGTTGGGGGAGGTGGTGGGGGGGAGGGGGAGGGAAGAGAAGAACATTCCAGGGCATGACAAGATTACTTATTTTAATCTTTTATTTACAATAAACACATGCATAAATGCATGATATTCTGTGACAAAATATTTGGGACCATGTTTTTAAGAAATTCTCGTCTCCACACTGATATGCATTGTTACTTTGACTGAGGTCAAGATTTTCTGTTGCAAATTAAGATGAAGAGCAATGGAGTTTGTAGAATGGTAGATTTTCATAAGCGTTGAAAGGACTTGAGTGCACAGTGGAATGAGGATATTTACTGAATGAAACTTATGACAATAGGCTCAAAATTTTTAATAATGTAAGTTAAACAGGTATAACAGTAATCTTCCTCCTTGAGTGCATAGCAATGAAGAGGTCTGTCATTGATGCCCATCTTTCGGTTCCAAATACGAGAACATTTTGGGATAAAATCCAAGAAGTGTTTTTTCATCATCTCTCAATGACTTGCTCAATTCAAAATGTATAAGGAAGTAATGATGATATTAGTGAAATAAACTCCCCAAGAATGAATTTTCCAGTCAGTTTGCCAGTCTTGGTTTGACAAATACCATGAAAATACACCTCAATAGTTAAGATTAAGAATGAATGGGAACAGGATTTGAACTTACCATTTTGAATGAGGCTTGGGATTCTATTTGAAATCTGATTAATACTACCTCCTTTTGTGCATGACACTGTTTGCTGCAAATTTAAAGTAGTCCATAGAGTACATATGGTAAATTATTACATAATACATAAAGTAAATACATAAAGTAAATTATTTCATTTTTATTCAGATATAACTGCTCTGTGACAAATGCAAAATTTTTGATGCTTCATTGATTCATGTGTTCAGGACTTAACCGAGTCCAGAAAAATTTTGGAAAGACATCTTTCAAACTTTATCAGTGATTCTCAAGGTCAAATTAGAACCTTGCCCTTTAAATCGTTTATTTGGATCATTTCAAGAAGATGATGTTTTACTCAGAATTGAATTTTATCTTTTAATTCATTGATAGTCAGATGTGCAATTTTGATTAAATGGAAAGACAACATCCTATTTACCCATATACAATAGTTAAGTGATATCGTGTTTTATCTTAGTCTATAAAAAATAAGATATGCTATTAAAAATTCAAATATTAACTTCCAAAAGACATGGGACCCATCTATGGACTATTATCATAACCTAAAGGATTAAGGTATTTAGATGCTCTAGTGCTGTGCTGTCTGAACTGGTGTCACCCGATTCCCAGATATCTTTTTTTTTAAAACCTTGATTAGTGGTAGGGGGTTTCATTTATAACGTTTTTATTCCTTTTTTTTAAGCTTGGGATTTTCTTTTTTTCTTAATTTTGATTTTGATAATAGATAACTGTTTTGTTCAATTGTGAATAATGTAGACATGTATAAAAATTATTATAGGAGGAGAAGAGAAGGAAAAAGAATTGTAACTGTTATTTGTTGTTAAATCTTATTTTATTGTTATGTTGTGCTCTGGATTTCCTTATGATGAGAATATTGTATAATGCTTTAATTTTTTTCTTTCTCAAATTTTGTAGCACATTGTATAATTGTTCTGTCTTTTAAAAAGAATGAAAAGAAAATACAACCACTTTGAGATCACAATATTCTGAACTTTGATGATTGCCCAAAATTTGAACTGGAGGTGGTAGACACATTTCATCACTTGAACTGAGCAGTATCACTCTAGTTCGATATTGGTGCATTCAGTTTACACTTTGATAACTGTTGCAGTTTCCAGCTGCTGGCGGGGAGTATACATAGCTCAAGTGCTACTTGGAATATGTTTGCCATTTTCAAAGTCACATGAATGACAAAACGTTTACAGGAAAAATATCAACCAATTGTGAGCATAAAGTCGCCTTGCAATTAGGGAAAAATCTGACTTGTGTTTTAAAAAAAACACACACACAGAAATTCTATATTTCTGTAAGGAAGATCTGCCTTTAAGCTGGTTTTGGTCATTCACACTGAAATGAACAAAGCCAGCATTTTTCCGGGTCGGCGTGCCTTTTTACACAGCAAGCCGACATTCCATGAGCAAATTACGTGGGACGTGTAACACAACCTTGTTGGCATCTAGTGTCATGTATAATATACCGTATTTGACGGCATTTTAGACACATTCTTTTTTCCCAAAAGTGGCTCAAAAGTATCCACCAGTCTTATATACAAGGTTGAAATTAAAGTGATAATGGTGATGAAAGCCAACATTAATGCTGTTGATCCCTGCACAGGTCATTGCTATGTTTAGAAAATGTTAGGTTCATGAGACACGAGTCTGGACACGAGGGTTTGCAATCAAACGTTAATTTTATTAAAACACAATGTGGGAAAATCGTAGTGGGAATAAAACACACACACATGCACAATTTATAAAAAGTATGGGAAAATCTACTGCAAATATTGATCTATAGCAGTGGATTTCAAAATTTTTGTTTCCACTCACATATCACCTTAAGTAATCCCTTTTGTTGGGGGCTGGTGGTGGGCTGTTGGGGGGGGGGGGCAAAAGGGAGAAGCAGGGCGGTGGGCTTCAGACTGTTCAAACTGAGGACAAACTCACAGGCCAGCTTGCTCACAGCACAAGATGACCAGAGATACCTGGGGACAGCAGAGAGTGGGGCAGTGGAATCAATGTGGGGACTGGTTTTTTATCACAATGCCACTCCCTAACATTAATCTCCTTTCCCTTAATATCTGAAGGTCTGTCAGTGACTGTCTTGAATACATTCAGTAACTGAGCATTCAGATTCAGTACCTTTGATGCATACTTTTGATCTTATTCATGAATGATTAAGCCATATTTTGAATGACCAACAGCCACCCACATCTGTCCTGACAAAATCATGAATTATGTATTCTCCTCCCAGCAACACATCAGTGCTTCACCCACCTAAGGAAACGGTGAGTCTAGTAGAGGATGCATTACTATTTCACCACCAGCTCATTTCATCTACAGCTCCAGCATTTCAACTTCAACTCATTTCAGACTTCTACATTTATACAAGCATGCATAAACATCCAAGATGGGATAAACCGCAAGTGCCTGCCAGTCAGGTATTCCCTAGTGAACTACTCGCTGTCAGCCAAATCAATTCTGCATTTTACCTTTGCTGTATAATTTCAGCTCAATCTGGCAGACCTAGTTTCAAATCAGTGATGTATTGGGAATGATGCCTTGCCGAGTTGGTGCTGGACCCAGCCACACTTTGTGATTGGCCTCACCCCTCTCCATAAGTGGCGCACAGCAACAGAGAGCAGGCAACGGACTGCCAGGACAGAATGGGACAGCGGGCTGATGGGAGAGAGAGAGAGAGAGAAAGCGGTCTATTATGAAAAAGATTTTTCCTGTTGTCTTGGATTTTTTGTCCAAGTTTTAAATGCTTACCCTAAATACAGTACATTGTAAAAAATTACAGTAACCATACACATCTTTACCCAAGTTGGTCCTGAAATGCCAGAAGTTCCTTCTACGCTGCTGGCATTCTGGGAATTTTTATAAGTCCGTTGCCAGTAAAAAGCCAGGCCTGGAATGACTCCCCCCCCCACCCACCCATCTGTTCTGTCTCTGTACAGGAAAAATGTGCAAATGTCCCAGAACAAAAGGGCTGTGTAAAAAACATAAGTGATTTGGTAAACATAAGCGCCAAAAGCAAACACCACAGAAAACATTGGAGGCCAGGCTTTTGTTAGAAACTGAATAACTATGATTTTCCAATATTCACACCACACACAAAAAAAAAATCACCCAGAATTGGCTCAGGATAGTCAATGCTTCATCATTTTGTATCCTTCCATACAATATTTAAACAGTTCAATTATCGTCAATTGTTATGATTTAACAGGATTATGGCCATACTGATACTGGACGCAAACAGTAAATAAAAGAGAAAAAATTTGAAAGATTGAGGAAATATTTTAAATTGCAAGTTTTTACTCATTGCACCACTTTTATGTGATAAACAATTCAATATGTTATAATAACACCAGCATTTTGTCACTACTAGTTTGTAGCCAAATAAAAATTATACATTCATACGAACTGGACAAAAAAGAAATTAGTGGAGTCATGTAATGCTGAGAGGCTGAAAGGATATGCTCAGAAAGCTCACATCTAAAAGATTCTAAAACAAGGAAAATAACTTATAAATAGCAGTTAAACTTACCCTCGCTGAAGTAAGATGGGCAGGAAGAGCAAGAAGCAGGTGGCAGAGGATCAGGACCTGCTAGAAGCGGCGGAAACATCGAGTGAAAACTCACTCGACGCTGGCGACCCGCAGGCTCCCGCACTACTAGCGGAGCCTAGTGTTGAAGGCACGTGGATGAAGCCTGCGACGTCGGGCTCGCCTGACCAAAATGTTCTGGCAGCAGTGCGATTGCTGGCGGCCCAGATTGGAGGTCTGGAGAAACAACTGGACACCAGACTAAAAGAGGTCCCTGAGGCCTACTCAACGTGGGGCTCTAACAAATTGTGTCAGGAAAGCAAGATGGAGAATGTCCAAGATAGACAAGAAAGACTGGAAAATGCAGCTGATGCATGGGTCATCAAAAGAAAACAGCTGATAGATAAGTTAGACTATCAGCAAAACTACAATCGTGGAATAACATTAGATTACTGGGCCTGAAAGAGGGGGAGGAAGGGAAAGACTCGGTGGAGTTCTTTGAACACTAGATCCTCAAGTATTGGGAAGGGAGCGATTCAGAGCCCTCCCTAACTATAGAAAGGGGCCCAACGGACATTCGGCCCCTTTCCCACCCCAGATCAATGCCCAAGGCTGGTTCTTATCTGGTTTGTTTGTAGCCAGTGCCAAGGGCAGCGATGACCTGATCAAGCGAGACAGGGGGACCGGTGGAATTCTGGGGAGGGGGAAGATTGATGTTCTTCCCTGACTTGAGTCCTGGACTGCTAAAACAATGAAAAGAATTTGACCAAGTCAAGAAAATATTGAGAAATAAAAAAGTAAGAGTAGGCAATGCTGTACCCAGCCACCCTAAAAATCATGCTACCAGAAGGGGAGAGGAAATCCTTTAAGGAACCACAGAATGCTATGATACACACCTGGGAATTACTAGGAAATGAAAAAGCCTGCAAGAATACAGGCTAAATTGAATCCCTGAAGGAGCCATGGACAGAATGCCTGAGAAGCTATTGAACAAAGGAGGGTCATTACTGTCTTATAATTATGGATTCACGAAAACAAGACGATTGAGTCTATTGTTGTACATAGTTGCTGAGGTTCTGATAAAGTTTTATAACGATCAGAGGGAATGGAAGCCTATATATTTTTCCTTGGTTTTTTTTAAAGAATGTATAAATGGGGAAAACAATGGGAGCTCGAGGCAGAAGAGGCTGTGCAAGGCTGCAGTGCAGACTGGACGAGAGAAGATGGTACACGAGGAGACTCGAAATAGGAGGGAAGATGGTGCAGGAGCAGAGAGGAGAGGCGCCAAAACAGAGGATGGGAATATTTTGAATGTTTTACTTCTTAACTTGGATATATAAGGGTTTTTAAAGGTTTATTTTATTTTGTCTAGGTTTGTCTATTGGGGGGGGGGAGGGAATTTTGTCTTTTTCATGTTTATTTTTAGTCTCCTTTTTATTTTGTGGCTGGTGTGGACTTCAGCATGGAGAGACCATGAACGACGGAAAGGCGTGAGGAGGGTGCTATTCAAGACAAATAAAAGGGGGTGCTGCGGAGGTGAAAAGATATAGAAGCACAAAAATCAATAAAACTGTGGTGACGCACATTTGTGCAGCAAACCGGCCCCAGTGATCACAAGCGGTCAGCGGGGCAGCCGTGGCAAAGATGGTGTTGCAAGACTGTCTCTTCCGTTCCAGACTGGGAGGCTGCGTGCGAACTGCAACATTGTGACAGAAGTGCAGGAACACGGGGGGGGGGGGGGGGGGGGGGTGGGGGGTGGACCGGAGACCGGCTTAAATGCAGCAGCGCAGAATTCAAATAAAAATACTTGTGTTACTTGAGCTCTCAGCCTGTTGTCTCGGTCTCTTCGCTGCGCTCGTGCACAATCAGGTACACTGGTTACCCCGACGAGTCTCCACGTCTTGAAGACTCGACATAATGGAACCCACAACCATCGGCACTGTTGCGTTGAATTTGCCAACATTCTGGACGAACAGGGTCCACACTTGGTTTGGCCAAGCAGAGGCCCAGTTCCAGATTAAACAGATAACCTCGGATTCGACAAGATACTTCTACATGGTCAGCTCATTCGACCAGGAAGCCGCCTCAAAGGACGATGACCTCATCCAGGCACCGCTAGAGGAAGGTAAATACATGGCTCTTAAAAACCTTCTCATTAGCACATAAGGCCTCTCACGACACGAGAGAGCCTCCATGCTCCTTCACTTGGATGGCCTAGACAATAGGACCCCGTCCGCCCTCATGGACGAAATGCTCAAATTGATAGAAGGGCATAAGCCCTGCTTCATGTTTGAGCAGGCATTCTGGAGCAGATGCCCAAAGGCATCAAACACTTATTGGCTGATGCGGATTTCAGCGAACCGCACAAGATTTCAGCATGAGCAGATGTCCTCTACCATTCTAAGTGCAAGGGCATAGATTCAGTCAACCGTGTTACATGGTCGCCGCCGAGGACAACGCCCAAGTTGAGTCCATCACGTGAACAGGCCTGACCCAAAATGGTGCTGCTACCATCAGTGTTGGGGGGGGGGGGAAGGGGGAGGTGGGCATCAGCATGTAGATGCCGCCAGCCATGCTCTTTCCCTAGAAATGATGGGGCCAGCCACTGTTAGTGGCTGTGGCATCTGGCCGACCGAACAGCCAGCTTCATGTCTGGGACAGGATCTCGGGCCACAGGTGCCCCATGGACATGAGAGCAGAGATAAGTATCATACCCTCTAAGGTGCTCAAGACATGCATAAGACCCCAAGGCCCCTCCCTATGCACTGCCAACATCACCGGCATTAAAACTTTTAGCAAGAGGCAAATTCCTGTACGTTTCGGTAATACCACCTTCAATTGGTCCTTCACACTGGCTTCAATGGATAAACCCCTCTGTTAGGCGTGGATTTGCTCTGGGCACTCTCCCTACTGGTAGACCTCCAGGGCGGATGATTAGTCCACACTAAGACAGTCCAGACAGTGCCCCTCAGGACATCCATCGAGCCGTCCAACCAGCTTTCTTCCTTGAAGACTCCACATGGCCAATACAGCTGCTTCCTCACTAACTTTCCCTCCATTCTGCACCCCCAGTTCACTGCTGCCATGCCAAAGCATGGTGCCCAGCATCATATCGTGACCACTGGCCCACCATTGCATTCGCGAGCCCACCGTCTGTCCCCAGACAAACTCAACCTCGCCAAGGAAGAGTTTAAACACAGAAGAACTCGGCATTGTCTGCCATTCCGATAGCCCATGAGCCTCACCCTTCCATTTGGTGCCAAAGTCCAATGGCAGCTGGAGACCCTGCAGGGACTACAGATGCCTCAATGATGCAATGACCACTACCCAATTCCCCATATCCAGGATTTCACAGCGAACCTCCATGGTGCGAACTTGTTCTCTAAAGTTGACCTGATCTGGGGATACCATTAGATCCCCGTGCACCTGGATGATGTCCAGAAGACCGCTATCATCACTCCGTTTGGCCTGTTCAAGTTCCTTCGCATGTCATTCAGTTTGAAAAATGCACATTCCAATGCCTCATGAACATGGTCAGCAGAGACCTGCTTTTCCTTTTCAGCACGCCTGAGGAGCACATGACACACCTGCGCCAGCTTTTCATTCGCCTCCACAGTTCAACCTCACCATTAACCCTGAGAAGTGCCAATTCGGCCTCAAGGAAATAAACTTTCTGGGCCACAAAATTACCAAAGATGGTGCCACCCCCCTACAAAACAAAGTGGAAGCCAGGCCAACAACACTGAAGGAACTACAGGAGTTTGTGGGCATTGTGAATTTTTACAACAGATTCATCCCTGCGGCAGCCGAGATTATGCACCTTCTTTTCGCTCTGATGTGGGATTCGAAGGGTGACTTCACATGAACGGATGAAGCTCACAACACTTTTGAGGAGACCAAAGAGGCCCTCGCCCATACAATGATGCCAGTCCACCCACAAATGGACATACTGACAGGTCTCACAGCCGATGTGTCCAACAGAGCAGTAGACGCTGTCCTGGAACAGTTCATAAACAACTCATGGAGACCTCTAGCCTTTTTCAGTCACCACCTGCAACCACCCAAACTGAAGTACAGCATGTTTGACAGAGAGCTGCTGGCCCTCTACCTGGCAATTTGCTGTTTCCACTACTTCCTAGATGGGCAGCCATTCACTGTCTACATGGATCAGAAGCCCACTCACTTTCGCCTTCTTAAAGTCCTCCGACCCATGATCCACCCGAAAGCAGAGGCACTTATCCGAATTCTCCGAATTCACCACCTCCATCCCATATCTCTCTGGAAAATGCAACATTGTTGCTGACACACTCTCCAGACCAGCAGTCAACGCATTAGCTCAAGGCATCAACTACCATGATATGGCCCAGCTTCAGAACTGTGGTCACAGATTGCAGCTCCAAGACCTCCCACTTGACTTTAATGGCACCACACTCCTCCGCGATGATTCCACAGGCCAACCCCGGCCTCTGGTCCCCGCCCAATAGAGGAGAACAGTATTCGACATAATCCACGGTTTGCCGCACCCTTCCATCCGCACAAGCTGGTGTCCTTCAGATTTGTTTGGCACACCCTACACAAGCAGATCACAAAGTGGGCGAAAACCTGCACAGACTGCCAGTCTGCAAAGGTCCAGCAACACACCAGGCACCAAGTGCAGCAGTTCAAAGCTAAATCTGCAGGTTCCAGCATGCCCACCTGGACATAGTCAGATCCTTGTTTATAGTGGCACCTTAATACCACACTGTGGAAAAAAAAACACACTTTTGTACTTTTATATCAGGTCAAATTGCTCTGTTTTGTGAAACAAATTTCCCTTCAACTAATAATATATAATTTTTTTAATCTTGTACGCACTAAAGACCTATCTAAGGGGGCAAGTAATTTTGTACACTAAAAATATTTTAAAAAACGACTGAGGTGGAAACATTGGAACAGGAGATCAGAAGATTGGAAAAAGAATATCAAAACCTGGGATCGAATTAGAAATATCGGGAGTTGGAAAATAAGAAACTTAAATACAAAACTCTGCAAACATACAGAGTGGAAAAAACGCTCTTGTGATCTAAGCAAAGATATTATGAACTCAGTGAAAAAACACACAAAATTTTGGCATGGCAAGTGAGAACAGAGGAAACTTCAAGGATGATTAATGAGGTTCAATCGGGGCCAGGCTCGGTTACGTACAATCCAAGAGAAATAAATGACACCTTTAAAACTTATTATGAGAAATTGTATAAATCCGAGGTGCCAAGAGACGTAAATAAAATTGAGGAGTTCTTGGTGGGGGTTCTGTTGCCGAGATTTGCCCAGGAGTACCAGACAAAATTAGATGCCCCATTTTCCAGTGAGGAAATCAAACGGGCCTTGGGTAGGTTTCAAACAAACAAGTCTCCAGGAGACGAATGGCTTCCTGCCCTGAGTTTTATTAGGAACTCAGAGACCTATTGATGCCATTGTTAATGGGTGTAGTAAACCAGGTGGGGGAGACGCAGACGCTCTGGGAATCTTTTTTGGCATTGTCGTGATACCTAAAAAGAACAGGGACCCATTAAAGACATCTCATACAGACCTATCTCACTATTAAATACAGACTACAAAATAATAGCCAAGGCACTGGCCAATAGGCTGGGTCGGACCTTCCCAAGTTGATAGATCCAGATCAAGTGGGCTTCATCAGGAAGAGGCACTCTGCCAACAATTTGAGCAGACTATTTAACATTACATATATGACATAGGCAAAACATGATCCAAATATAATAGTTTCGCTAGATGCAATAAAGGCCTTTGATGGCCAGAATGGCCTTTTTTGTTTAAAGTTTTGGAAACATTTGGAATGAGACAAA
Organism: Narcine bancroftii; assembly: GCF_036971445.1. Classification (NCBI taxonomy): domain Eukaryota; kingdom Metazoa; phylum Chordata; class Chondrichthyes; order Torpediniformes; family Narcinidae; genus Narcine; species Narcine bancroftii. Next base: position 180,770,565 of record NC_091474.1, read on the forward strand.
CATTTGTTAATTGGATAAAAACACTGTTTGACAAACCATGGGCAAAAATCAGTACAAATGGACAAATATCACCAACATTTCTCCTCAGTAGATCCAACAGGCAGGGAGGGCCGTCCTCTGTCTCCAGAGCTGTTTGTTTTAGCAATTAAACCATTAGCAGAGGTTATCAGGAAAGGTCAGTGATAAAGGGATTCAAAGTTGGTCAGTTCAAGCACAAGATAAAATCTAATGGCAGGTTACAAGTTATACCTGACGGACATGGCCGGGTCTTTGCAAAAGTTGCTTGCAATACTGGAGGACTATGGTACAATATTGGGCTATAAAGCCAACATATAAAAAAGCAATATCATGCCATTCAATAAATTTGACCACAAAGAATATCAAAGAAAGTTATTTCAGTTAGCAAACAGGAGCTGTGAAATACCCAGAAATCAAGATTGAAAGTAACCTGGAAAATGTATATAAACTCAACTACCCCCTATGCTGGAGAAGACTGAAGTTGATTAATGAGATGGAGAGATCTGCCCATCTCTTTAATGGGAAGGGTTAACTGCATAAAGATGAAGCTGATGCCGTGATTCCAATACCCCTTCCAGTCTTTGCCAATTCTGTTGCCACAATCTTTTTTTAAGGCACTGAATGATAGCATAAGGAAATTCTTCTGGAATGGGAAAGTACCCAGAATAGCCCCAAAAAAACTGATATGGGACTACACTTTGGAGGGGGGGGGGGTCTAAGTTTGCCTGATTTTAAGAAATATTAGATAGCAGCTCGGTCGATTTCCTTGCATCCTTCTTTGAGGAAGGGGAACCACCCTCTTGGGTGCAAATGGGATTGCACACAATGGGGGCGAGGACAGCGAAGGATGTCATATACAAATGGGATGCCAAATTAATAGCAAAGAAAAATGGATAACCTCTTACTGAAACATCTGATTAAAATCTGGCACAAGATCAATGAATGTATTGGAGAGAAAGCGGAAATATTGCCAAAGGCACCACTGACTCATAATGAATTGATCCTATGAACATGAAGAATAAAATCTGGGAGATTTGGCATCGGACGGTGATCCAACATATTAAGGACTGCTATGAGGGGAGACAGTTTAGGTCCTTCAAGCAGCTAAAGGGTAAATACCATTTGTTTTATAGGACCTTTCACTGTTTCCTCCAGTTAAGATCATTTCTAAGGGATAGGTGGGGCCCTACAATGACTCCGCCAACACCTAGTGAGGTTGAAAGGTTGCTTCGACTGGGAATCGCACTCAAACAGATATCAAGAATGTACTCAGTACTCCAAGGTGAAAGCCCCAAGCAGGGGATACACAGATCAAGAGAGAGATGGGAGTCAGACCTGGGCATCACAATTGATGAGAGATGCTGGTTGGACTGGTTTGGAGACAGTGTGACAACAGTTATTAATTCTCAATACAGACTGGTTCAATACAACTTTCTGCACCAGCTCTACCCCACACCACTAAAGATTCATAAGGGAAAACCAGAGGTGCCGGAGATGTGCTTCAGGAGTGGAGTGGTGTAGGGAACATTCATTCATGCAACCTGGTCCTTCGCAAAGGTAGCCCCATTTTGGCAGGATTTGGCTGACATATCAACCAGAATAATGAAGGTAACCTTTCCACTGGATCCAACGTTTTATCTGCAGGGGACAAATTAACCAAATTCCAAATTCAATTTGTATTCATTGCTTTGTCCATAGCAAAAAAAATGCATAGTGATTTCCTGGAAGTCTGACTTCCCTCTTCATATCAGTAAGTGTATTACCAAGATGCATAGGTATATTCCCATGGAAAAAAATTATGTATAATCTTAGAAACCAACACAGCTGCTTTGTTAAAATAGGATAGCCAAATCTGACATGCAAGGGAGCATAGTTGTAGCCACAACCCAATAAAAAGACCTACAGAGATTTACTAATAGATGGATTAATAAAAGTAATTATATAAGGGGGTGGCTTCACTGCCTCTAAGGGCACTTACTGGCATCACATCCAGCCTGCTGACATCACATCCAGCCTCTCTTTCTTTTTCCCTTTTTTTCATTTTCTCTGTCTTTTGCTTGTTTTTTTGGGGAGGGAGTGTTGGAAAGGGAGAGAGAGAAACACCACATGTTTGTAGATTGCTGGGAGATACTGATATATTTTGTAACAGTGATGTTATCGCCTTGTTTATTGACGGAAAACAAAAAATAAAATATTTTTGAAAAGAAATTAGTATGACAAAACAGAAGAAATGGGCCAAGTTTTATGAAAATACATTTAGTAAATAATTTGTAGGAAATGAACCAGAGCCAAGAAAATATTCTTAAATTGACAGAATAGCAGGTTGCACAACAAATTTAGAAAACATATTTGTCACTGTTAATTTAACATGCTAATTTGTGACTGCATCCAGAAAAGGCCTGGCAGTCTATTTTACATTTATGAAAAGAGATTATTTAATTTCTAATGCACATATAGTCAATGCACTTATAAACCAAATTATAAAACACTAGCAAGTGAATATAGAAACTCTAGTCTTTGCAAAAATGGAAGCAGATGACTATACAGTGCCCACCATAATATTTGGGACAAAGACAATTTTTTTTCCTGTGCTCCACTGTTTTAAATTTGTTATCAAACAATTCAAATGTGTTTAAAGTGCACATTTTAGATTTTATTTAAAAGTTATTTGTAACATTTGGTTTGATTATGTAGAAATTACAGCACATTTTATACATCGTATCCCCATTACAATGCACCATAATGTTTGGGACATTTGGCTTCACAGGTGTTTGTGAATACTCAAGTTTGTTTAATTGCTTCATTGGTGCAGTTATAAGAGAGCTAGGCTTGCTTCTAAGTTTTTGATCACATTTGGAATCTGCAGTTGCCATTTTTTAACATGAGGACCAGAGATGCGCCAATGAAAGTCAAAGAAGCCATTATGAGGCTGAAAAACAAGACTAAAAACAGTAAGAGACATCGCACAATCCTTAAGATTACCAAAATAGATTGTTTGGAACATAATTAAAAAGAAAGAGTGTACTGGTGAGCTCAGTAATCGCAAAGGGACTGGTAGGCCAAGGAAGACCCCCGCTGTTGAAGACAGAAGAATTCCCTTCATAATGATGAAAAATCTGCAAAAGTCTGAAACACTCGTTTCAGGAGGCAGGTGTGGATGTGACTACTGTCCACAAAAGACTTAATGAACAGAAGTACAGAAGCTACACTTCAAGATGCAAACTACTAGTTACCTACAGAAACAGGATGGCAGATTTCAATTTGCCAAGAAGTATTTTTTTAAAACCTGCAGAATTCCAGAATAAGGTCTTGTGGATAGATGAGAATAAAATTAAACTGTATCAGAATGACAGCAACAGTGAAGTGTGGAGACATAAATGAACAGCCAAGACTCAAAGCTTACCACCCCGTTAGTGAAATATGGTGGTGGGGGCATTAATGGCCTGGGCTGTCACATGTACTGGTGTACTTTGATGATGAAACTGCTGATGGCAGTAGAAAAATGAATTCTGAAGTGTACAGGAACATCTAATCTCCTAGAGTTTCAGCAAATGCCTCCAAACTCATTGGACGACACTTCATCAAAAATCCAAAACAGTAGTAAATCACTAAAATCACAAAAAAATCTGTTGACACAGTAGTTGAAATAAAAACACAAAATGATGGAGAAACTCAGCTGGTAATGTAGCAAAGGTAAAAGCATATAACCAACGTTTCAGGTTTAAGCCTTTCATCAAGGTATGGAAGAATGTTGTCAGGCATCCAAAGAAAAGGGTGAGGGGGGGGCAAAGGAAGATGATAGGTGGAGAAGGAAGGGAAGGCACAGCAGCAATCGGAGGGAGGAGGGATGGCCAGGTGGGTGGAGGGGGAAGGGAGGGGGGGGGGGGAAGAACTGGAAAAAGTAAAAAAGGGGGAGGGGAAAGCAGAGAAGTCAATGTTAATGCCATCTGACTGGAGAGTGCCCAGATGGAAAATAAGGTGTTGTTCCTCCAATTGCAGCTGGTCAGAGTAGGATAGTACATAAGGCCATGGACAGACATGTGAGTTTGGCAGTGTGACTCAGAATTGAAAAGGTTGGCTACTGGGAGGTCTCTGTTGTAGCCGCGTGAGCAGAGGTAATCAGTGAAGTGATCTCCCAATTTGTGACTGGTCTCTCCAATGTAGGGAGCTCTCCTTCTGTGATACAAACACATCTTCCCTTCTCCTCCCCCTCACCTTCTGCAGGATCACTCCTTTCATGATTCCCTCATGTGTTCATCCCTCCCCACCTATCCCCCACCCCAACACCACTCCCCCCCAACACATTCCCCTGTGTCCAAAGGATGTACAACCCTTGTACCCACACTTCCTCCCTCACCAAATTCCGGGGGCCCCAACAGGCCTTTCAAGTGAAACAACACTTCACTTGTATATCCACAGGACTGATTTATTGCATCTGGTGCTCCCTTTGTGACCTTCTCTACATCGTAGAGACCAGTCACAAATTGGGAGAGCACTTCGCTGAGTACCTCTGCTCCCACTGCTACGACAGAGACCTACCTCCCAGTAGCCAACCAATTTAATTCTGAGTCACACTCCCATGCTCACATGTCTGACCTGGGCCCCATGTACTATCTCACCCTAACCATCCACTGATTGGAGGAACAGCACATTATTTTCTGTATGGGTGCTCTCCAGCCAGATGATGTTAACCAACTTCTCTGCTGTCTTCCAATCTTCTCATCGTTTTTTTTCCACTCCCCGTTCCAGTTTTTCCATCTACTCCTCCTTCCCCTGATCACTACTATCTCCTGCACCTATCATCTCCAGCCTTTGCACTCCCCCCCCCCTACTTTCCTGCCACCTCCCCCACCACCCCCATTCTTTTTTTTTGGACACCTGCTGACACTCTTCCATACTTTGATGAAGGGTTCAAGCCAGAGAAATCAGTTATGTGATTTTACCTTTGCCACATAAAGGACACAGTTTGACCTGCTGAGTTTCTCCAGCACTTTGTGTTTTTATTTTTATGATCCCACACATACTGCTAAAGCAACAAAGGAGTTTTCCAAAACTAAACACTGGAAAAATTCTTGAATTGCCTATTCACTCACCCAATCTAAATCCAATTAAGCATGTTGAAGAGTAAATTTAAGAGGACAAGCCCCCGAAACAAGATAGAACTGAGGATAGCTTCAGTAGAGGCCTGGCAGAGCATCACCAGAGAAGATATTCAGCACTTGGTGATGTCAATGAATAATAGATTTCAAGCAGTCATTGCATGCAAAGGATATGCTACAAAGTACTAAACATGACTACTTTAATAAACATACCATTGTGCTGTCAAAATATTATGGTGACCTGAAATGGGAAGACTATGTATAAAAAGTGCTGTAATTTCTATATGGTCAAACCAAAATGTATATCCAATAACCTTGAATAAGATCTGAAATGTGCCCTTTAATCATATGTGAATTGCTTGATTACAAGTTTAAAACTGTGGAGCACAGGGGCAAATAATCAAAACAAAATGTCTTTGTCTGAAACATAATGGAGGGCACTGAATAAAGGAATGTAAATTTGGAGATTATGCTCAACACATGAGAAGATTACTGTTAGGCATCATGGTTAGCGCATCACTATTACAACATCAGCAATGCAAGTTAAAATATGGTGCTGTATGTATGGAGTTTTACATTCTCTCAACATATGCACATGTTTCCTCCAGGTGCTCCGGTTTCCAAAAATGTCCAAGGTTTGTAGGTTAACATAATTTTGGGTAGGCAGGTTCATGAGCGAGAAGGGCCTGTAAATGTGCTATAATGTCTATACAGTAAAAACACTGGTATCCAGCACTGATGGGGATTGGTAGATGCCTGATAAGTGAATTTCCCAGTTGCTTGAGATTACACTTACAATGCCTAAGTAATACACCTGCATTAAGAATAAACAGTTTACAAGATTAAAATACCATACTGTAATCACTTTGAATAAACTTCACATATCAATATATAAACCGTAGAGTATTTGACTTTATTTTCGATGATATGCTTCAAAAACATTTAACGTCCCTGCATCTGCTGGTTCCTTCCCCTCCATGGAGCCGGCTGAAAGATGCACAATAAAAATTATAGGTAATTAACCCCTTTCCTCTTCCAAGTTTACAGATAAAGCCTCTGACCAGGGCAACTCTTACTAAGCATGCAAAAGGAGTAACTTACTAAGCAGGGTTAAGAAGCTATTTAGTAAGCAGTGTTAAGGAGTCACCCGAACTTAAAGCAGCATCAACCAGCTCTTCATCCTGAGTGATGCCATTTTATTCAAACACAACTTCATTCACACTTTATTCAAACAGCTGTGATGAGCAAAGTACGACCAAGGCACCTCACTGGCTGAATGAGAAGATATTAGAGTCGATCCTCAAGGATGAGGTTATGAAATACCTGGAGACGCATGACAGAATAGGTCCAAGTCAGCATGGTTTTTTAAAGGGTAGATCCTGTCTATTAGAGGTTTTTTTTTAATGAAATCTCAAGTAGGATAGACAAAGGGGAGGCTGTGGATGTTGTATATTTGAATTTTTTTATAAGGCTTTTGATAAGGTGCCGCATGTTTGGCTACTCAATAAGATGAGGGCCCATGGAATTATAAGGACTATATTAGACTGGATAGAAAATTGGCTGATAGGCAGGAAGCAAAGGGTTGAAATTAAGGGATCCGTTTAGGATGGCTACCTGTAACAAGCAGTGTTCCACAGGAGTCGGTCTTGGGTCCACTGATGTTTACCATTTATATTAATGATTTGGATTATGAAATGAATGGTTGTAGCCACATTTGCAGATGGCACCAAGATAGGTGGCAGAGCAGGAAGTGTTGAAGAAACCATAAAGTTGTTGAAGGATTTAGACAGATTAGGAGTCTGGGCAAAAATATGGCAGATGAGATACAACGCTGAAAAATGTACGGTTCTCTATTTTGGCAGTGGAAATAAACAGGCAGAGAACTATCTGGATGGGGAGAAAATTCAAACCTCAGAAGTGCAAAGGGACCTGGGCCTCCTCATGCAGGGAAACCTAAAAGTTAATGCCCAAGGACTCAAGCCCGAAACATTGTTATGTATTTTTAGCTTTGCTATAAAAAGGACACTACTTGACCTGTTGAGTTTCTCCAGCTTTGTGTTTTTACTGCATTTTTACCTATTATTTTATGCTTATTATTTTATTTTCCTCAGGTTTTTTTTTGTTGGTTGATTAAGGGTGTCAGTTGCTTGAATTCCAGAAACCAGGGGTTTTTATTATATATCTAAATGAAAATTTAAAATTAAGATAACAAAGGGTATTTCTTACGAAAGCAAACGGGAATTTCAGATCAAGTGGAGGGTTAAATACCCCCCATTAGAGGATTGATGACTTTTTAAATAAGCACACATAACTGCTGCTCATAAATATTTCTATTCACTAGAGACATAATAACAGATTGCAGTGGAGAACAGAATGGAAACCAGTCAAGAATCATGATTGGATTTGACTTATTTTGTAATTACGCAGCCACAAAATCCATGAAGTTACCCAAGATGATTAATATCACAAGAGGAGGAAATGTCACAGCTGTTATAAACAAAATTCTAAAAAGGCATAATTTGTTTAAGTAACTAATGCATGAGGTATTAAATAAATTTCTCCACTTGTTTACTGGTTGGGAAAGGTCTGTGAACAGGACTAAAACACCATGAATTCCAATACATTTGTTCTCACTGATCACACAGCTCTGCCAAAAATTCAACGGTCTTCAAGTACTAGTCTTTCCTTTTGACAAGTGATGATCTTGCCTTTTTGCATAGTGCTCTGGATCGCACTGAGAGCCTGGAATAAAACAAATCTGACAGCAAATGGTGCCACAGGTCACAGTAAAATGAGGTGCCTAACCATTGATCTGACCCTAGGGAAGCCCAGGTTAAATGACATGGCAATTAATCTTCTAGAGTCTTATTTTCATAGGCAAATGATCTTAATTATTCCTGAAATACAACCAAGCTTGTGGTGTTAAGGCCCTACTGATTAATATTTACAATACTGTTGATACTTTCCATACTGACGTACAGTGTCAACATTATGAATAATAGAGAAGGAAAGTTAGTAAAGATAAAATTCTAATTCAGTTGAAACATTTTCCCTTCACAGATACTGCCTGACATGAGATTTTCCCCTGATTACTTTTTAAAACTTTTTTTAATACAAATATATTTTCCCTATTATTAGTTGAAAGCACGTCATTAAAACTATAGTTTAATGTATATCTTACAATCTGTAATGCATAATATTTCCAAATAGAAATAAAGTAATTTGGTGTTAACTTGCACACAGCACCACCCTGACAAAATTAATTTTAAAATATTATTTTAATTGATAAATTGGTTTCTATTTGGAAAACAATGTTACTTTTCCTTATTGCTTCTCTTTTAAAGAAGAAGAACACTTCAATGTATCATAATTAACCAATAGTTTAAGGCTGCAGCTATTTTTTCCACTCTTTATTGAAGTTCTATTGCCCAACTTTATCATTACTCAGGCGCTGACATCCTTTCCAGCCATGAGATTTTAATTGAACAATTGTGATGACACACGACCAAATGAAGTTGACTATTATTGAGGCCACACAGTGAACTGGAATTCACTGACTATGTATCGTTCCAATGGCTAGCTCCTCCCTTGGCTCCACTTTCACCAACCCCAAATAAACCACGGTTTCCCCACCTTACCTCAGATTTACCCGAGGACCATTGTGTCTCTCTGAGTGCAATCAGTTATATTAAAGGCAGTTTTCTGTGACTAGCTGAAAATTTTGCACAACCACAATACAATACTGAAATAACAACAAGGCTTCCAGGAGGACACCATATTCCATGACAACAGAATCAAGATATTTCACATCAAGACTGAACAGAAACATGACATTATCTCAAGTATTTACTCTCAGGTATGAATAATTGACAATGACTTCCCAGCTCATCCTACACAAATTCACAGCAGCTGCAGAATATCGAGTACTCAATAAATTGCATACAAAGAACCAGAACTAAAATTACCTTAATATCCAAAATTGGTTCAACTTTCTGGGAATATTTTGAGAAGGGGAGAGAGACTCTTGCACATACACACAATTCTTCCCAAACAGTAGGCCCTTTAAAAACAGGGTTAACCAGGCAATTTGCACGGTTAGCAATCCAATTACATGGCGATTTGAAAGGGTCCAACCTCAGAGGTAGTCAGGGAAACCATTAAAACTTACCCAGGCATCCTTGTCCAGCATCTTGAAAAGGAGAAATGGCCAACCTGGTTACTCTGGTGACAGCAACACTTGTATCACAGGGAAGCCCCTGGCTGAGGAGCTGCTGCAGCGATCAGGGGGAGAGAAGGGGGTGGGGGGGGGGGGGGGAGAAAGAGGGCCACAATCAGAGAGAAAGTGGAGGGGAGGGCCACGATCAGAGAGAGTGGGGGGGGCCATGATCGGGGGGAGAGAGGCCGCTACGACGGGGGTGAGAATGGTCACTGCTGTGATGGAGTAGAGAGTGGAACCATGATCAGGGGGGAAGAGTGGGGCCCACGACGGCCATTGCTTCTGCACTCCCTCATTGAGCTGTCGCTGTGAACCAGAGCGGCATGTTGTGGCAGCAACCTCACCACCACCCCCCCTCCACCCCCCCATTCGCAGCAGTGACACTTCACTGGGGGGAGGAGTGGCGACTGATGGGGAGGGTGACTGACAGGGGGTGGCAAGACTGATGGCCGATAGTTTCTATGAGTGCATGATGCGTCATTGTGGGGGCGGAATCCCCCTGAAATCACTGGGTTGGTGATTTAACAGGTAGGTCCTTCTGCAATTTGGAAGGTGGATCCTGCACCCACAACCCAGTAATCGCACCCGGATCCCAGGAGGGCTACTCAGGTGCTGAAATTTGAAAGCACCTAGTTGGTCACAGCATCAGCTGGAGTCATGTTCAGCCTTATACTTTATCCTGGATGTCAAATGCCCTCACTGGATCATATCTCCTCTTTCCACTAGCCAACTTTCTCCCCATCCTGTCAGACTGAAGTCTGCCTGAATGTTGAAGGCCTCTCCAGCTCTTAAGTGTCAAGTTCAGGTTTCAAGCCTTGCTTAGTGAGGATATCAAATTTCATGATCGAGGCAGCAAGGTTGTTACTTGTGCTACCTGTTAAACACCATTTGCAATGTGAACAACTCTCACTTCAGAAACAGGATAGAAAAAAAATGGAAAGTACTGAAACTGAAGGCCTTTGTAGGGGTCAGACAAATTTTGCAACAGTTTACAAAAACTAAAATTCACAATAAATTTATCAATAAAGATCCCTATAAGCATAGTTAATGCAATGCTACATTTCGCAGAACAATTTTAGTAACGTCGAAGTTAACATTAATGATCAATTAAGTGCTACAAATTATAACCACCATTTACAATCATTCATTCACAAGATAATGCTTAGATTTCCAAATTTCACAAAGAACTCAAACTCCTATCGACTCACAATGCCACTGTTTGCTAAGCTTTGAGACATTTTCATTAATAAATCAGTTTCATCAATTAAACTATCAATTAGAAAATAAAAATTTGCTATTGTAGGATAAAGAGTGTGCATTTTTTTGTTCAATATACACTTTTGAGTTGTACAGTATAGAACTAGACCCTTTGGCCCATCATATCGATGCTGACTATCATGCTTCTCAATACTCATCCCTCTCGCCTGGATAATTCCATATCCCTCCATGCCCCGCTCATTCTGATGGCTACAGCCTCCACCACCTTCTCTGGGAGCTCAATGAAAGTTCAAATTTATTGACAGAGTATCTACACAATATCTTTATCCTCCCCTGAGATTATTTTTCCTACAACCCAGGCAGAATTTCTACTGACTGGTAACCGTAAACCATACTAAAAAAGATATATGTACAAAATAGAAATGTAAATAAAGAAAAAAATGCAAACAAAATGATGTGCAATACAGAAAAAAAATCAGTAATCAATAATGTGCAAAGTTAGAGTCTTTAAATGAGTTCTGATGGAGTGTTGTTTAGGAGTCTGTTGGTGAAGGGGTAGCAACTGTCCCTGAACCTCATGCCCCCTATACCTCTTCACTGATGGCATAAGTCAGCACACTTTCCACTACATATTCGTAGAAGGTTTGCCAAGGTTTTCAATACAGACTGCATTAAATTTGATCTGGGATCACTGATATTGTAATAGTGTTGTGCTAACCATATTAGGGGATATGGGGAGATGGCAGGTAGGTGGAGTCAGGTCACAAATTAGATCAGCCATGATCTTATTGAATGGCGGAGCAGGCTCGATAGGCCATTTTTGGCCTACTCCTGTTCCTACTTCCTATGTTGCCACATTGACTGAGAAGTTGTTGTTCATACACCATTCAGCCAAGTTCTTAATCTCTCTCCTTTATGCTAACTCATCAGCTGGTTTTTTTCCCCACTCCACAACTATCACATCTTCAGCAAGCGAGTAAATGGTATTGTCGCCATACTGATCCACACAGTCTTAAGAGAGTAGAGCAGGAGGTGAAGTACGAGGAGGTGAAGTACGAGGAGGTGAAGTACGAGGAGGTGAAGTACGAGGAGGTGAAGTACGAGGAGGTGAAGTACGAGGAGGTGAAGTACGAGGAGGTGAAGTACGAGGAGGTGAAGTACGCATCCCTGTGGTACTCCGGTGCTGATGGACATTGTGGAGGAGATGTTCTCGCCAATCCTCACTGATTGGGGTTCTGGAGGTGAGGAAGTCCAGGAACCAATTACACAGTGGGTGACTGAGGCCCAGGCCTTGATCTTTGCTGATTAGTTTTGAGGGGATGATGGTGTTGAATGTTCAACTGTACTCATAAAGGACATTCTGAGGTATGCATCTTTGCTGTCTAGATGTTCCAGAGTTTTGCGTAGAGCCAGGAAGATTAAATCCTCTATTGACCTGTTGCGGTGGTAGGCAGATTGGAAGAGATTCATGTCACTGCTTGGAAAGGAGCTGACATGCTTCAGCACCAGTCACTCAAAACAATTCATCATTGTGGATGTGAGCACCACTTGTCAGTAGTCATTTAGGCAGGTTACCACACTCTTCTTGGGCACTGTACGAAGGAGGTCTGCTTGAAACAGGTGGGTTCAACACCCTGTCGGAGTGAGATGTTGAAGATATGTGTGAACATATTGGCCAGTTTAATCAACAAAGCTTTTCAGTACTCAGTCGTATACTCAAGTCTGGATTGGATACTTTCCTTGGATGCACTATCCTGAAGGCAGCCTGCAGGTCATGGGTCATGTTCAGATATTAAGGGTAGAGGATCATCAGGGGACATGGGGGTGGGTGGTGTCATTCTAGTAGTCAAATCAGACATAGAAGGCATTGAGCTCATCAGGAATTGAAGCTTTGCTGTCTACATTGCACTGGAATTGGTTTTCCGGATACAAGTTACTCCATGTGAACATTTTACCCCACAGACACCTTTTAAAGCTTCTCCCTCTCACCTTAAACCTATTTCTTATTGTCTTTGACTCTCTACCACAGGAAACACCATGATTACACAAACACAAAATCTTTCCTTGCATCTTAAAAATGCATATTTTTCATCTTCCAATAACAATCTCTCCAATCTCACATCATGAATGAGGTGCATTGTTGAGGTAGCATGAACCATGGCAACATCACTGATTTGTGCCCCATTAAATTGTCTGGATTGAAACCAAAATCAAAGTGAAAATCAGCATCCAATTGACTGCAGAACAAACTTGCTAAATAATAATTTTTGATAAATTTAATAACTCCCATCAGGATTAATTCACAAAGCCAACCACAACTTGTGTCGATTGTCTTAACAGCAGCACTGCTTCCATTGACAGAAGAACCAGAAGAAAAAAGAAATAAATGTAACTTGAAAAATTCTTCAAACAAGTTCCATTCTTTTCATTCAAATGGTCATTGCCTTTAACCCAAATGATTAGATATTGGGTACATAACTCATGTCACAAGGTTGCTTTCCAAAGGGAAATATAATTCTATAATTTGTATATTCCATTTATTTTTATATCAATCATTGAGTTCAGTATATATTTTAAAAAACTGGTTAGCTTTTGCTTGCTGCCCAGGTTTGTGAACATACATACTGCAATGCATTGAGCTAAAATTTCACAATAGATTCCATTTGGCTAAAGTGCTAATGAGTTTTCTGGCACTCATCCAATCAATTCTAATTTATGAAGTGGTTTGGGGAAGTGGGTGATGGGGGTGGATTTGGATGGAAGAAGAGCATCACTGGAACTGAAGCACTCAATTCCCAAAACAGGTTACTGTGGCGGCTCACCACAAGGCAGGTGAACCAGCCCCGCTTGTAAGCTACGCGGAGGGGCAGCCAGCCAAAATAGCGCCGTCGGGGGTTTCCCTTCCTTCCAGCTCGGGGCTCAGAAAGCCACACTTGGGGATCATGTGACGCCAGGATAACGACAGCGCCCTCCAGCGCGGTACTCAGCCAGGTCTGGGCTAGGAGTATAAGTGCAGCTCAGCAACCTGCAATAAACTAGTCTGCTCACTGAGCTCAACCCATCTGGTTGCGTGCGTTATTGCAGGAGCAGTGTAGCTGCCGCTACATTACATTTCATTTTCCCTAATCAGATGATTATTAATCAGTGACACTGTGGAATGGTCCAAGTCGATGCCAATGGAAAAAAAATTCTCACTATAGTTACACCAACCTTGAGCTCTCCAATCAGCACAGTCTTTGCAATATTTCCCTACAAAGAAGAATCACTACATTCTTCAAAACAAGATCCCAGTCAGCGCAATCTAAACCAGAAATATTAAGCATCACTCACTGATATAGAAAAAAATAATTACTGGTAAGATTATGTAATTTCAAATACTTTAAAATTTATTTCATCTGGGAAGAACAATTGCCCTGTTTTTAAGTTTCTTGACACAATGATGCAATGATAAGAGGTTGTTTTGTGAGCAGAATAGTTACGGTCAACCAGTTTACCTACCTCAGCTGCACCGTTTCATCTGATGCAAGGATCGACAACGAGATAGACAACAGACTCACCAAGGCAAATAGCGCCTTTGGAAGACTACACGGAAGAGTCTGGAAAAACAACCACCTGGAGAAACACACAAAGATCAGCGTGTACAGAGCCGTTGTCATACCCAAGCTCCTGTTCGGCTCCGAATCATGGGTCCTCTACCGGCATCACCTACGGCTCCTAGAACGCTTCCATCAGAGCTGTCTCTGCTCCATCTTCAACATTCATTGGAATGATTCATCACCCACATCGAAGTACTCGAGCTGGCAGAGTCCGCAAGCATCGAATCCATGCTGCTGAAGACCCAACTGCGCTGGGTGGGTCACGCCTCCAGAATGGAGAACCATCACCTTCCCAAGATCGTGTTCTATAAATCGTGCTCTCCACTGGCCACCGAAACAGAGGTGCACCAAAGAAGAGGTACAAGGACTGCTTAAAGAAATCTCTTGGTGCCTGCCACATTGACCGCCGCTAGTGGGCTGATCTCGCCTCCAACCGTGCATCTTGGCGCCTCACAGTTCGGCGGGCAACAACCTCCTTTGAAGAAGACCGCAGAGCCCACCTCACTGACAAAAGACAAAGGAGGAAAAACCCAACACCCACCACAACCAACCAATTTTCCCTTGCAACCGTTGCAACCGTGCCTGCCTGTCCCGCATTGGACTTGTCAGTCACCAACGAGCCTGCAGCAGACGTGGACATACCCCTCCATAAATCTTCGTCCGTGAAGCCAGGCCAAAGAAAGAAAGTTAGACATCTCATACCTAGTGTAAAACAGTGCATAAGTGCAGATACAGGGAGATCAGTTAAGTCAATAGCTTCACTAGATTTATTTTACACTAAGACAAATATGAAATAAAAATGTTTCTCACTTCGATTATCTGGAAGAAAACTAATTTTGAGCACCAAAGACCAATATATAACAAAGAAATACTGTAAATAACACGAGATATTGAATTATTGACCCCCATCTGGAAATTTGATCTTGTTATTACCACAGGTTTGGTCCATCTAAGCTGACAAAATAATCATTTATTTTTCTAGATGAAACATGAAAAGGCTGCAATAATTTCGCCCCAAAGGAAATAAACCAACAAACTCACAGCAGTGCTCGTAACATTGACCCTACACTTGATTTGCCAAACCAAATCTGTCAAAAGAACATTTGAAGGAAGAGAATTTTTACAATTGTAGATTTAGTTTCTGGGAAGTGACATTGATCAAATGGAAGAAGTGTTGTGGTGGTGATGGTAACTGTGCTTAATCTAGCTCAGCCACTCTCAATAGGGGCAGTGGTGGGGAGGGGGGGGGGAATGTAAATGGCTCCCCCTGGGGGCCACAGCTCATTGTTTTGTGAGAACCCAAGCTGCATAGGGGTCATGGAAATTGAACGGATTAAATTTTGGTCAAAAGGAAAGGACTGCTGCTGGGCCTTGCTTCATAGTTGTCAAGCAACGCGAGATTTTGTCAAGGTCAGAGGCATTTGGAGACAGGCTAGAATAACCTATATAAATAGAGAAAATTAACAATGTTTTCAAGTGTTCTGAAGGGGGTGAGGGAGGTGGTTCTCTTTCTTCTTTTTGTTTTTTTTCTTTTATATACATATATATATATATATATAAATGTTCATGTTTAATTGCTGTATATGTCATATATTTGTTTTTTGAACGAATAAATAAAGTTTTAAAAAAATGTTTTCAAGCATCCCTTGCTTCGACATGACATGCAGCCAGCTTTGGCAATGAATTGCCTTCCATGTACTTTTCCTCTTTTGTTCTATCACCTTCAATTCCAGGAAATAAGCATGCAGGCCCAAAGGTTTTGCTCTATATTTCTCATGTTCACAAGCACCTTCATTTTCCTTCGAGTTTTCAAAACAATGGTGAATGTATGTCTCCTGCCAGCTTTTATTAAAGAAAATGTGTATTATTCACTAATTTCCTTAAAATTTAAGCCCTTTTGAGGTAATCCTTGTGTTTTTTTTTTCATTTTATAATAGTTAATTTTTGTTACTTAGAGAAATAATTTTATCCACGAATTCTTCGTCAAAGCGTTGGAAGTATTCAGTGGAAAACTTATCATATCACATTGAATACTTATCACATAGATTATTACATCTGTGCAGAATCCTTCTCTTTCAATGTGTTTGATTTATTTGAATACATTTACAAATTAAAACACGAGCACAAGCCAAAACAACATTTTAGAGATGGTACATAAAGAGAAGATAAATCCTTGGATTACTTCAAAACCTTTTGAGATAATTTTGAAAGAAGGTAAATCCCAAATAGATGATTACTGAAACAGCAAATAAATGTGAAAGGGTCTTCTTGCATCATACAAGTGACTTGATTACTACAAGTGAAAATGCTCATAATGTCACTGTTATTTATTATGTCTTCAGTGTTCATAGTAATATCTGATATCATGAACTTAAATGTCAAAGCAATTATTCTGACAATTCCTTTGAGCAATTCCATTGTTTCTCGAAGAATTGATAGGGACATTGAAAAACAATAAATCATGTCATTACAATCTAAGAAATTTTCTTTGCAATTGGACAAATCCACCCTGCAAGAGAACAACACTTTAAGTTATCATGGCTTACGCCAAATTCTGGAATGGAAATGGACTGATGGAAGAGAGGTTGTTTTCCAGAGGATTTAAACAGATACAAAGGGACTATTTTCACAGAAGTTAACAATTACATAAACGAGAGCAACCGATGATGTTGCCTCAATGGTTAGACGATACAGAAGGTTCAACACACACCTGAAAACTGTGCAAATCATAAATCTTCGAGTAGCAGATACTGAAATGCCTACTTTAATAAATGAGCTCATCAATAAACTACTGAAATGGCAACAGTTAAACTCTTCAGTATTGTCCTATCATTTATTTTGATTAAAAAAAGAATTTTCAATGGCACAGGGGTTTCTGGTATAAAAACACCTTTTTTTTCCTTGCAATGTTACTGGTTGAAAATTGTCAGGCTTAATATTGTTTGGTCCATGACTTTTTCAAGAGTTTGCTCACCCCTGCCTTAAAGGGTAAACACCATAACTTTATTGACAGAAAGGAAGCCATTGTTTCATTCCTTAAAATCCTCGAAGTCTTTTGGTGCAATATCAGACATTTCCAAATCCGAACACGAACCCAGAGGTACTGAAGGATGATGAAATTACTGTTTATGTGAAACATCTAAAGCAAATACTCACAGCTCTGCAGGAAAGATTTAATGACCTGTTAAACCTCAATAACCCATATTGTATATTAGATTTATCTGAGCAACAACCCACCAATGTTTACGCAGAAATTCAAAAGAGGTTGATTGGTCTTCAAAGTGATACAGTTGCATGCCACAAGTTCAACCTGAAATAATTTTGGTTTAAGAGGGATCTATCAGATAGATTTCCAAAACTATAGGAAAAGGCTGAAATATTTTTTCATTGCCTTTCCCTCAACATACTTAGTTGAATGTGGATTCAGCAAGGTACTTTCCTTGTCAAAACACAGGAACCAGCTTGATAACTCAACTCGAGGTAACCTTCCAGTATCACGATCCAATTTGGAGTCTGACATCAAAAAACCTTCACAAGAACATAAAGCTCAAAGATCTCACAAAAATTTTCATTTTATAATTAAAAGAACTTCAAAGACGAATACAGGTTCGTAATCCTTTATCTGAAATTCTGAAAATTGAAAACCTCCGAAAACAGAACATTTTTTCCACGGATGTCATTTGCACACCAAAGCTCACATTTGGCTCCAAACATGTCCTGACGCAAACCACACTCAACTCACGGTTGAATATCCAATGAGCGTAATTAGTGGAACCCGAGAGAATCTTTACTTTATAGCTCCCAGCAGAAAAACAGAGTCCAGCATCTCTGATTTGCCGTATACAGACGTGCAATTCGTCGTAAATGGCCCAACATCAGGATGCTCCCCCACCCCAGTCCAGCGTCACCATAAATACCCCTCATTCAGCATCTGAATTTGGAGCTCAGATAGGCAGTAGTTGGAGTGAGGATCCACAGTTGGATGTTCAGATGAGCCAGCAGCTGGGGCATTAGGGGTTCAGATAGGTGGGCAGCCAGATCTTCGGGAGTTCACATGGCGGGTGTCGCAGCCGGAAGCTCAGATGGGCGGGCTGCCGTGGCATCGGGAGCTCCAGTGGGCAGATGGCTGGGGCGAGGGTCCTCTAAAGAGGCGACGTGAGCTCCAGTAGGTGGGCAGCCAGGGCATTGGGAGCTACAGTTAGCAGACTGCTGGGGCGAGGGTCCACTGTCAGGGCATCGGGAGCTCAGATGCAGCCACAAACACCCCCCGTCCTGCAATGTCACAACCCAACCCGCCAACCAGAGCCACAAACACAACCCCCCAATTACTTGCAGTGAAGCTTTTAATTGTTTTCACTGTTCAATATTACCTATTATTTTGAAAATATCTTAAATAATTTTATTCACTTTCATTTCTAATGGTTTTTGAATGCTCTTTAATTTGTTGTAAATTCAGAAGCTATGTGACAATGCTTTTTTGCGTATCAAAAGGGTTTCTCAGCAGTTTTGTGGGAAAAGCTACTGCATAACCCATTGCACAACAAACCCAGGACACAGTTGGCCAGGAAGTTGAGTGTTATGAATCTGAACCAGCTAAACGCAGGGTATGAGGGAGGCAAAGTACAGGAAGCAGTCCTCACTCTGCTAAATAGAAGCAAATTTTAATTGGGAGTCTGTTCACATATCTCATGCCAACTCCATACCAAGATAACTTTCTGCTTCCACAACTCTTCAAAACTATTCCAATGTATTTCTCCTGGCTGGCCTATAAATAGTACAATAGATAATCAACTTTGTAATCTATTACCCCACTAAATTGATTTGAAGTGTTTTTATAGATTGTAATATCTTGCGCCACTGAAAAAAAACCTCATCTTTAAAGTAGTTAAAAATATGTGCTGGGGTACTAGCATGAATGACATCCAATAATCCATGTGTCAAATTATTAAGAGTGCAGGATTATTGGAGTTTTGGTGCAGTTCAATGCAGATATCATCTTGCAAGATTTGGTCCATTATCTGTCTAGGTGTAAAGGCAAAGTCTAATTTTACGTTCATTGTTTCTAAGCAGATAAAAGTGCTCTTCCCTCCTTCAAGCACAAGACTTCAACTGTAACAAAAACCAGCAATACATTTATGGTAACAGTTGGAAAGACTGGCCAAAGGTTGATGAACTTTTAGAAAGTCAAATTATATCTGCATACAGCTTCAGGCTTGTAAGCGAGTGTCAAGAAGGCAACGTGAATCACAGCTTGAGAAGTTATTCAAAGTGACAAGCTGCTATTAATTAGAGAATGTGGATAGATGCAGAGATTGAGTCACTTGTGCTTCCTAGTATGAAATTCAAATACAAATCTAGATGAAATCAGCTGTGCACCTTGGTGAAAATCTTCAAGTTCAGAGACATAATTTCCCCTTGTTATGCACCCTTCATTGCATCATTAAATGAACTTGGGCATTATCTATGAGGGGTGATTTCCATCTGTTTCTTATAAAGAACATGGCATAAACCAAAATCATTTTTGCCATTTTGTGATAAATATCATAAAACATGGCCTGATGAGGGTCCTGATATGATTGTCTCCACAGAACTGAAACTGACTCCAGAATTACCTCACTGAAAAATCTAGAAAGAAAAAACAGAGCTTTGTATATTGTAATTCTTCCTGACAGTGGCTGGTTGAATTTTAATAATCTTTCTCTTTATAGCTGGAAAATAAAATTCAAACAGGACATTTTTAAAAATTTTATGTAATACAAATAATTTACATTATACCACACACAGTTCTAGGATATGACAGTTCTTGCAGGGTCATCATCTGCTTGTAGTTCAAGATGTCAGATGTCTGGCTATGTTTCATCAAATAAATTAGATGGTTTTTTTTTAAATAACTCCTCTCAAAGTGCAGTTTGTACTTTATATGATTTCTCAAAATTCAGATACAACACAAGCAAAAAAAAAAATTTACACCTTCCAACAAAAAGCAGAAGCAGATGAATTCAAAAGGCGGCACAATTACATGGCAGTTAGCATAAAGTCATTATCGAGTCAGTAACCCAAGTCCAAATCCAGCACTGTCTGCAAGGGTGTTTTTACATTTTCTCAGTGTCTACATGGGTTTCCTCCGGGTGTTCCGGCTTCCTCCCACCCTTCAAAATGTATGGGGCTATTAGATTAATTGGGGTAATTGTGTGGCACGGGCTCGTGGGCTGGAAGGGTTGTTACCATGCTGTCTCTCTAAATTTAAAATGTAAATTTAAAATTTAAACATCAGTCCTAAGACTTGTGTGTTTTACTTATACCAGATGAAGGGCTCAGGCCCAAAATGTTGGTCATACATCTTTGCACTAAAAAAAATGCATGACTTGCTGAGTTTCTCCAGCACTTTTGTGTATTAAAATACATCAAACTATCTTTATATTTTCATTGTTTAAAATATTAATTCCCCAAACATTTGAATTAGTCTTTTCCGAACTCAAATGAATTCTGAGGGGGGCGTGACAAGATGGCTTAAAGGACAGACGTGCGGTCCTACTCCTCCCCAGCCAGTTATTTTTTTTAAACACCCATTTTTAAACTTTAATTTAAGTATATAAACGTTTTGTTTCTACTTCTAAGTACATTATTTCTCTATAATGGCGGCTAATATAAAAAAACCAGAAAAAACTACTTTTTAAAAGTGCTGAAGGACTGAGGCCTACCTGTCCAGCTAGAACCACAGAGTTGCCTTCGGGAACTTCCAAGCCACAGAGAACTCCAGCTAGGTTGAGTATTATGCCAGCGCCGGTCTTGTCTCCGCAAGATGCCGCCGGCTTGTTGATTAAATTAGCCAACGTTGACCTGCGCGATTGTGATGGGGCTTTAATTAAAGATTTAAATTTGGTAGATATTTGGAGAAGGATTAATCCTACAGAGATTTTTCTTTTTATTCTTCTCGACATAATTCCTTTTCTAGACTAGATTTTTTTAAATATCGGCACATTTACAAGGAAAGGAATTGCAGGCAGAATATAAGAGTAGAGTTATATCAGATCATTCTTTATTATTTTTTTCTTATGAAAGATCAGAGGTAGTATGTTCATCCTATAGATGGAGATTTAATACAATGTTGTTGAAAAAACCTGAGTTTGTTACTTTTGTTAAAGAACAGATTGATTTTTTTTCTTAATTGAAAATGCTAATTCAGTTAAAAGTCGTTTTGTATTATGGGATGCGTTAAAAGCTTATTTAAGAGGGCAAATAATTAGTTATACAACCAAAGTTAAGAAAGAATATATGGCTGAAACAAACTAGAAAAGCAAATTGATGAACTGGAGAAGGAATTTCAGAAGAAAGTGACAGAAGATCAGAAAATATCTTTGACTAAATTGAAACTGCGATATAATATGTTACAGACTTATCAATTTGAATGTTTGCTTAATCGGTCTAAGGCACACAAAGTACTTGCATGGCAGATAAAGAAGGAACAGACCTCAAGGGTTATTAATGCTGCTAAAAAGAATTCAACAGTTACCTATAAACTTCAGGAAATCAACGACCAGTTTAATTCATTTCATTAAAAAATTATATACTTCTGAGGGGAGACAGGATAATAGATCTATTGATTCTTTTTTATCTACATTAAGGTTATCAGCATTAGAAGAAGAGGATATTATAGATTTGGAAGCTCCGTTTACAGATCTAGAAATTAAGACTGCTATGTTGGAAATGCCTAATGGTAAGTCATCAGGTGATGACGGGTTTTTGGTGGAATTTTACGAAGTTTTTTTATGAGGATTTATCCTCGGTGTTTGGGGAGGTACTACAACAAGTGACTGAACGTTATGAGTTGCCAGAATCCTGTTCTAATGCTTTAATTACTGTAATTCCAAAGAAAGATAGAGATTTGTTAAAGGTGTCTTCATATAGATCTATTTCTTTATTGAATGTGGACTATAAAATAATAGCTAAAATGTTAGCAAATCGACTTGCTAAATATTTGCCTAAATTGATACATGTAGATCAAATGGGTTTTATTAAAAAATTGACATTCTTCAGGTAATATTCTTCGATTAATAATTAGCTTGGTCAATGCATGTCGGCAGCAACCGACTACTTGATGCAGAAAAATCTTTTGATAGGGTCGAATGGGATTTTTTTTATTTAAGGTTTTGGAAAAGTTTAAATTTTGCCCTTTTTTTATTGGTTGGGTTAAAGCTTTATATACAAACCCGACTGCTAGGGTGGTGACAAATGGACAAGTTTCGTCCTGGTATAAATTGACACATTCTACCCGACAAGGTTGTCCATTGTCACCAGCCCTGTTTCCATTGGCCATTGAACCATTAGCTCAATTAATAAGGCAAAATGAACAGATACAAGGGATGAGCATTCTGGATGAAGAGTATAAGATTAATTTATTTGCAGATGATGTTTTGATATATTTAACAAACCCAGAACAATCCTTGCCACACTTACAGGAATGTTTATTACGGTATGGATCATTGTCTGGATATAAAGTTAATTGTGATAAAAGTGCAATTTTGCCGGTTGGTGAAGGAGATTATTCAGTTTATCTTACTAATTTGAAATGGTCGGATAAAATTAAATATTTAGGAATAATTGTGAATACTAAGTAACAATCTTTATATAAATTAAATTATGTTCCATTATTGAAAAAGATTAAAGCAGATTTAATTAAGTGGAGGGACCTTCCATTAACTCTAATTGGCCAGGTTAATTGTATTAAAATTAATATTTTTCCACATATTCAATATTTGTTTCAATCAATCCCATGTTTTCTTGTAAAGAACTTTTTTCAGGACTTAATTAAAATCACCAGGGAATTTTTATGGAAAGGTAAACTAACAAGGGTAGCATTAAATAAACTTACCTGGAAGTATGCATTAGGTAGATTACAATTCCCTCACTTTCAGAATTCAGCCCAATTTAAACTTATTAGTGGTTTGATGGATTTGGATCTGCCTCCAAGTTGGGCTAAGGTTGAGATGGCAAGTATTTTTGCAACTGCAATACATCAATTTATATTTCAGTGGAATATAAATTGGTTACATGAGTATAATATGCTGATATTAAAACATTTATTGATGTTATGGACAAAAAAGAATAAGATTATAGGATCAAAAAGTAAATTATCTATTTTAACTCCACTATATAATAATCAGCTTATTTCTTTTTCATTATTTAATAGTCATTTAAAGAAGCATTGTCCGTAGCTCAAAAGTGTATAGCGAGTACATGGAAAGATAATACAGTGATTAATATAATGCGATGGCATAATTAAATGAAAGCTTGTATTGTTATGGAAAAAATTACATATGTTTTGCATGATAATTACTTTTTTTTGTTAAAAAGTGGTTACCATATTTGGATTATATGCATTTAAATGTACTTTGATTTATTTTATTTTTAGTTTTTCTATATATATTTTCTTGGCTCTCCTTAAGAGGCCATTATGGCCACTTAAGAGGCCTTAAGTGGCTGAAGGGATTGGGGGGGTGGGAATTTAATTTTGAAAAATTTAGATTTTTTTCACTTTTTTAAATTTTATTCTTAATTATTTTATATACACACACACACATATATATATATATATATATAGTGTGTGTGTGTGTGTGTGTGTGTGTGTGTGTGTGTGTGTGTGTGTGTGTGTGTGTGTGTGTGTGTGTGTGTGTGTGTGTGTGTGTGTGTGTGTGTGTGTGTGTGTGTGTGTGTGTGTGTGTGTGTGTGTGTGTGTGTGTGTGTGTGTCTGTATTTTGTATATTACCAATAATTTTTCAAATTAATAAAGTTTGAGGAAACAAAGAATTCTGAGAGATAGGATCTAGGAAATAATGACTCACAAATCTGATTTGATTTTTTTGAATAGGTGATTGAAGAGGCAGGGATTGACAGCATGGACCTTACCAAAGCCTTGACAAGGTCAGTCACGTAGGATGATTCTGATTGTTAGATCGCACGGGTTCCAGAATTGGCTTGGTGATAGTGGGGAAGGGATGTCACTCCGAATGGAGGCTTGTGACCAGCAGTGTGCTGCAGAGATCAGCCAAGTTTTTTGTAGTTTAAGCCACTTTAAAATGTTTCATTAGCTTTTTGCTTGTTTTTTTTTTAAAGTATTCCATCAGAGGGTTGGTCATTGTTCCATTCCAAAGTTTTAATGTGGTTATGGGAAAATGGAGAGAGCCATTGTGAGCAATGGGCTGATCAAGTCCATTATGTTCAGTGTTGATGAACTCTGGGTTTAATGCATTTAACAACTGAACCTACATGCTAATTGACACAAAGGAAATGTAATGCAAGGGCTAATAGTCTTGTATAGTAAATTAGCTTTACATAGCAGAGAAAGGCTATGGTGAATTTATTTAATTATTTGATGAAAGCTGCAAAATTGATTTTTCTCAGGGCAAGAAATGGATACATTAATCACTGCGTTAAGCCTAATGTTAGATGATTCTGCTGTGAATTGGACAATGAGGTTATGAGAAAGCAAACTGATCTTGATCCTGGTCAGGATTCTATTTCATCTTTGTTAAATGTAAGGTTGTAAATTGGGTTGAAAAATGGATGAATAGTAATGTGGCTATTTTGTGTGTAATGGAGATTACACTTGATTCATAATAGTTGTCTGGTGGAAATGTTATGCAATAATCTGCATGTGGTCCTGAAGATTCCAAAATTATATGCTGTTAATCAACTTCAGTGCAAATACAGGGATATGTTCTAAAAATACAATGTACTGCACAAGTTCTTGATGCATAAAATGCTTCATAAAATATTTTAAGTGGTTATAAAATGGAACAAACTGTCACTTTGGCCTCTTAAATGATTTCTCATGGATCTGTCTTTAGAACTAATCAGGTTCCAGCATACCTGTGGTTTTTATCCTCTAATTATATACTACTTTCTGATAAAATTTTGATGGCATGTGCTGAAGTATAGTTCTGCAGCAGATCTTAAATAAGATTAGTGGTTTTAATTTTTAAATTAGGAAAAATAAGCAAATTACTTAACCAAACTTGACCTTTTATTCAAGATCAACATCAAATAAAGGCATACTGTATATGTTAAGCATCCATACCAATAAAGCAGAGAATCTAGTCACATATTTATACTTTGCCCATTACTCAAAGAGTGACAAGTCCAAAGATATAGGTGTGAAATTGAGAGAAAACAGCAGAAAGCAAATGGTGGTTCTCTACAGAAGCAAAATCCAGCCCATAATACCTGGCATGCAACTTAATTACTGAATTTCACTGTGCTCAACCAATTTTTGCATTCTGTACCATCCATAGCATGCATTCAAACCTGCACGTGTAAAATATTATTCTGCTTCAATACAAGATTTTACAGAAAATTTAAACCACCTTATGATTATGCAGAGTCAGGATGTATAAAATGCTGGTGAGAAGCTAAATACTTTAATGTATCCAGATAAGGACTGTTGTGCTCGGGACTATTCCTTGATGCTCAATTGTATGACTAAAAATTGAAAAAGACTGATTTAGGGCTAAAAGATGCGGCAAAGGATTGACATGGGAGATACTGAGGGACCATTTCCTCTTGCTGGAGAATTTAGAATTAAGCGGCTCTAATCAAGGCCAATAGAAGGAGAAATTTCCTCACCCAAAATTTTTCAAACCTTAAAAAAGCACATTAACAAAGATATTCTGCTACATTTTCTTGTCACTTTCAGCTCAGTATTTCATGTTTTGCTCTCTCCTGAGGATATCTTAATTATAACCATATAACAATTAGAGCACGGGAACAGGCCAATTTGGCCCTTCTAGTCCGCACTGATCCAAGTACCCTCCTCTAATCCCACTTACCTGCACTCTGCCCATATCCATCCATCCCCCTCCCAACCATATACTCATCCAACTCTTTCTTAAATGACAAAATTGACCCTGCCTCCACCACCTTTCCCAGAAGCCCATTCCATACAGTAACCACTCTCTGAGTAAAGAAGTTCCCCCTCATGTTACTCCTAAATCTTTGCCTGTCAACTCTCAACCCATGACCTTTTGTATCCATCTCTCCTAATCTCAATGGGAAAAGGCTTTCCACATCAAATCTATCTATCCCTCTCATCATCTTAAACATCTCTATCAAATCCTCTCTCATCCTTCTACGTTCCAAGGAATAACGACCTAATTTGCTCAATCTCTCCTTGTATTCCAGATTCTAACCACTTCTGCTGCTACATTTATTTCTGTAGAACAAGGAAGCCAGAAAGAACTAAAAGTGCATCATTAATTTGGTTACAATAATATACCCACCTATGGTGTTCCTACAAATACAACACAATCAAGAACAGTTTCTCACCCATCAGGAGATTCCTTCACCATTCAATGCGTTGAAAGGAATATTTGGAGATGTTCCATTAATTCAGTTACTCATGTTCAAGTCTTTAATCAAAGCAGTGATAAACTTTCAAATGACCTATTTTATACAGAAACTTGGGTGACATGTGTGGCGTGAATGCGGGAGTGCTACACAAGCAAACATTTTTCACAACTAACATTCAGTATAAAGAGCCAAGAGGCTCAACCCAGATCATCGGTCCATAAAAAGTCAATAGTTATTTCATCAACAAGCATCATCATACTCTTAATCAGAGCATTTGAAAATTTGAAATGTATTCAACTGAAAGGCAAATATTGAATCACAGACAGAATAATGGCTAAAACATCACTGAGGACATGAGTGGCAAACACAAAGACATTATTCATCTATATTTTATCTTCTTGGAAAGCTTTATTTATCAAGATTAATCAGAAACATTGTGACTTGGAAGTAGTGTCAAAGGACTGAACCTGAATTTATGCAATATTGGTGCCATGTTTAATGCAGAGGTGAACTTTGAATTATCCAGACATGCTGAAACAAAACATTTCCATCTTTATTGTCATGTTGAACTGCTAGACTTTTTTTCAGCATTCACATGCTC
The DNA here is from genome assembly GCF_036971445.1 of Narcine bancroftii. Lineage (NCBI taxonomy): Eukaryota > Metazoa > Chordata > Chondrichthyes > Torpediniformes > Narcinidae > Narcine > Narcine bancroftii. Next base: position 180,797,658 of record NC_091474.1, read on the forward strand.
TACCTTCCAGGCAGCCAGATTTGTTCAGTCCATAGTACAAACCCTTGCTGCAGTGACTCATCTTATACCAAGTCCCATGCCTGTCACACACAAGCTTCCAGTTATAATTTTAAAAATATCTATGGCCTAATGCCTTCCAATTTCCACAATTTCCTTCTCTTCTATTATCCCATGATTTCACTGCACTTCTAAAATTCTGACCTCTTAAATAAAAACAAATATAAAAATTTCATTTTTGAATAGCGATGCCTTCAGCACCAAAACCATAAGCTCTGGAAACTCCCTCCCTCAAAAGCTTTTCCATCTTGCTCTCATCTCCTACTTTAAATACTTTGACCTTGTTTTTTTTCCCCCCCAATCATTTTCTCTTATCTCTTGTGTGGCTCAGTGTAAAGTTTGATAAACTTTCATGTAATGTACATTGGGTCATTCTGTTATATTAAGAACAAAACAAACAAGTTGCTCCTGCTTGTAACACAGTGGAAAAATGGAGTCCACGTCATTTAACTGAAGTCCTCAGTCAGACCCCAATAACCTCAATTCATCAATTTGACTCAGCTTGCCATTGTTAATATTTAACTGCCAATATTGCGCCAGATTGTTCAATGTGCATCATAAGACTTGGTTGATAGATATTCATAAACTGTACACATTTATGCAATTTCACTGGGTATGTAAATATATTCACACTGAAATTCGAAACACAAATAAATGGGGGGGGAGGGGGGGTAACTTCTCTATCAATTTTGCAGAATGCTATGTCAATTGTTGCACATGGGTTAAATGAAATGCAAATAGAGTACTCTTCAATGATTAATTTGCTCAAATTATTTAGGAATGTGGATTAAATAGGAGATTAATTTGCCACACTCCAATCAAATCCCTGAATGGTTCCAATTAATGTTCTGAAATCATTGTACAGGAAAACAATCCTTTATCCGGACATCTAAAATCCAGAAAGCTCCAAAAACCGGCAAGTGGGAAGAGAGGCATGAGTTGGGCGGGTGAGGGGGGGGGAGACCGGCAGCGCGAGACGGGCGGGCGAGAGAGCGCGAGACGGGCGGGCGAGAGAGCGCGAGACGGGCGGGCGAGAGAGCGCGAGACGGGCGGGCGAGAGAGCGCGAGACGGGCGGGCGAGAGAGCGCGAGACGGGCGGGCGAGAGAGCGCGAGACGGGCGGGCGAGAGAGCGCGAGACGGGCGGGCGAGAGAGCGCGAGACGGGCGGGCGAGAGAGCGCGAGACGGGCGGGCGAGAGAGCGCGAGACGGGCGGGCGAGAGAGCGCGAGACGGGCGGGCGAGAGACCGGCAGCGCGAGACGGGCGGGCGGGGGTGGATCCGACAGCACGAATCGGGTGGGCGAAGGGGGGATCTGACAGCGCGTCGGGTGGGCGGGGGGGATCCGACAGCGCAAGTCGGGTCAGCGTGGGGGGGATCCGACTGTGCAAGTCAGGCGGGCAAGGGGGGCATCCGACAGTGCAAGTCAGGCGGGCAAGGGGGGGATCCGACAGTGCGAGTCAGGCGGGCGAGGGGGGATCCGACAGTACAAGTCAGGTGGGTGAGGGGGGGATCCGACTGCACGAGCCGTGCAGGCGAGGAGTGATCTGACAGCGTGTGTCGGGCAGGTGAGGGGGGATCTGACAGCGTGAGTCGGGCGGGCGACGGAGGGGAGATGGTAGCGTGATTGGAAGTGGGTCGGGTGGATATGGCAGCACAATTCAGGTGGGTTTAAATCTGGCTTTCTGATATCTGGAAAAATCCGAAATTCGGAACACACTGTCCCCCAAGGGTTCTGGATAAAGGATCGTGCATCTGTATTAATGAAATTCAGAATCCAGTAAAACAAAAAAATTTGTTAAATTATATGAAAAAGATTAAAGTAGATATAGTATGTTTCAGGAAACTCATTTGACTGAAATAGAACATGGGAAGTTAAAAAGAGATTAGGTTGGATCAGTATTGGCTTCTTCATTTAATTCCAAGGCCAGAGGAGCAGCTGTATTAATAAATAAAAATTTACCAATTAAAAATATTGGATACAACTATAGATAAAGCAGGGAGATATGTAATGATTAATTGTCAAATTTATTCAGAATATTGGATATATATATAACCAAATGTAGATGATGGGAAATGTATACAAGATATTTTTATGCAATTATCAACTGCACAGGGAAAAATAATAATGGGTGGAGATTTTATTTTTTCTTTTGATTCAAAACTAGATAGATCAGGTGGAACTATTGTTAAAAATAAAGTAGTTAAATAGTGACAGATTAAATGAATGAGATGAGACTTGTTGATGGAGGAAAATTTATCCTAATGATAGGGACTATTCTTTTAGACATGAAACTTTTTCATGTATTGATAAGGTTTTAGTCTTGACACAATTACAAGCTAGAGTTCAGAAGAATGAATATCAAGCAAGAATATTATCAGATCATTCATGTTCAGTGATGTCAATTGCACTGGAAGAAGAACAAAATTAGGTTAAAGATGGAGATTTAATACAGTACTTTTAAAGAGGAAGGATTTTTGTGAATTTATGAGACAACAGATAAAGTTTTTTTTTCTAGAAATTAATGAACACTCAGTAGCAAATAAATTTATTATATGGGACTCTATGAAAGCCAATTTAAGAGGACAAATAGTCAGTTACACATCTAAAATAAAGAAGGAATATATGAAAGAAGTAGATCAATTAAACAAAGAATTATTGTATTTCGAAAAGGAATTGCATGTTCATTAAAAATGAAGAGAAATGAAGATTATAGGAACCAAAAAAATTGAAACCTAATACAATACAATCTTATAAAGTAGAAAGAGATGTACTGCGCACACAACAGAAATATTATGATTAGGTGATAGAGCCCATAAAGTTTTAGCATGGCAACTCAAAGCGGGACAATTATCAAGAACATTAATAGCAACAAAAAGAGAAACTGGTCAAATTACATGTAAAACGTGAGAAATTAATGATGATTTTCAGAATTTTTATAAACAATTATATCAGTCTGAATCTTTAAAGAATGAGGAAAAAAAATAAATGAATATCAAATGAGGGAGAAGACAGCGTGGGTATATACTGAAATAAATAACATAGGAGAAACTAATCCAGAATATTTTTTTGAATAAATGAAATGAGGAACCTTTGAAAGGAGTACCAATTTTAAAACATTTATTCATGATATGGAATGGAATTCTAATAGAAAGAAGAATTAAGAACTACCAAATGGCTAAAATGATGTTAAAGCAGAATCCACTTATTCCTTTTACTTTAAATAATCCTTTCTTTGATATCTGGCACAATAACAGGATAAAGAAGATAAAAGATTGTTTCTTAGGTTATTTTTTCTTGACTTTTGAACAAATGAAATAGAAATACAATATATCAAATAATACTATTTTTTCATACTATCAGCTTAAATCATATTTAAAAAAAGAAATTAGGTGCGAATTTTAGACTTCTGGAACAGAGCCCATCTCAGTGAAAAAAAAATGGGAAAAATATTTATATATACAAATTTATGATGAGGACTGGATGAGATTTTTCTTTTTCTTTGGCTTGGCTTCGCGGACGAAGATTTATGGAGGGGGTAAAAAGTCCACGTCAGCTGCAGGCTCGTTTGTGGCTGACCAGTCCGATGCGGGACAGGCAGACACGATTGCAGCGGTTGCAAGGGAAAATTGGTTGGTTGGGGTTGGGTGTTGGGTTTTTCCTCCTTTGCCTTTTGTCAGTGAGGTGGGCTCTGCGGTCTTCTTCAAAGGAGGCTGCTGCCCGCCAAACTGTGAGGCGCCAAGATGCACGGTTTGAGGCGTTATCAGCCCACTGGCGGTGGTCAATGTGGCAGGCACCAAGAGATTTCTTTAGGCAGTCCTTGTACCTTTTCTTTGGTGCACCTCTGTCACGGTGGCCAGTGGAGAGCTCGCCATATGACACGATCTTGGGAAGGCGATGGTCCTCCATTCTGGAGAGTGTGGGTATGACAACGGCTCTGTATACGCTTATCTTTGTGAGGTTTTTCAGTTGGTTGTTTTTCCAGACTCTTTTGTGTAGTCTTCCAAAGGCGCTATTTGCCTTGGCGAGTCTGTTGTCTATCTCATTGTCGATCCTTGCATCTGATGAAATGGTGCAGCCGAGATAGGTAAACTGGTTGACCGTTTTGAGTTTTGTGTGCCCGATGGAGATGTGGGGGGGCTGGTAGTCATGGTGGGGAGCTGGCTGATGGAGGACCTCAGTTTTCTTCAGGCTGACTTCCAGGCCAAACATTTTGGCAGTTTCCGCAAAGCAGGACGTCAAGCGCTGAAGAGCTGGCTCTGAATGGGCAACTAAAGCGGCATCATCTGCAAAGAGTAGTTCACGGACAAGTTTTTATTATATTGTATTGTTATATTATATGTATGCATTGATGCAAATTAAAAATAAAATTTAAAAAAAAATACTGTTTCTTCAAGATGACAAAATATCCATCAACTGCAGAGTTGTTGTTTTGGATATGGCAAGTACATTCTCAGAATTCAAACTGAAACCAAGCGCAAAACTGATTTTCTTGTGTTAAAGTTAACCCATTTAATGGTCAGTGAGTCTCTGTAATATCAAAGATATAGTAATCCATGCCATTTTTGAAACCTTGGCTACTAAATTATGATGATAAACTAGACCATTTGGATGCCAACATGTTTGTCTGAATAAAAAGTGAAGAATCTTATGTATTTTACATTTAGACATACACCATAGTAACAGGCCCTTTTGGCCCAAGAGCCCATGTCACCCATTTAAACCTAAATGACCTACAACCATGGTATGTGTTTTTCTTAAAGGGTGGGGAAAACCCATGTAAACATGGGGAGAACATACGAACAGAGTGCAGGATTCAAATCCTCCAGATTGATTACTGTCTGTCACACTCAATAGAACTGGAAGGTATTACCAAATAACCCTTACTATATTGAGTCAAGAGATTGTACAGGCAAAAGCAGAATTCTCAGTCCAGTACAGAAACCAAATCTGATTTCTTCCAAACAAAAATAACTTTCCTCAAAACTGAACCCATCACAATGCACTGATTGAACATTTTCACATTTTAATCTAGTTTAAAAGATGCAATAAAATTTCTCAATTTGAAATGAAGATTTTCCTCAAAATTGAATGATTTTTTTTCCGCACTTCAAGAAACAAATAATAGTCAACCACTCTTGTAGGTACAAAGTCACATACAAGCCAGATATTAGAATAGCAGATTTATTTCCCTATAGGACAATAAACTAATTATTTTATTTTTAAACAAAAATATGTTTGCATTTTGTGCATTACCACTGATGCTAACTTTATTTTTTAATTCCAGGTATATTAAATTATTTGAATTTAAAGACCACAACTACCATGTGAAATTCAAATGTATTTCTGAATCAATTGTCAAAACCCTCTGGATTCTCGTCAAATAATGCAACCATTAGACCAAACCTTGTATAGAAGCAGATAGATATATCCTACCAGTGGTATTCAGAGGCTGTCAGAGAACATGGACCAAACTAATACTAAAAGAAAGCACATCCTATTTCAGATACTCATAAATAAAGCACCAGCTATCAGCACAACTCCCTTAACATCTGTCAGTCTGAATCCAAGAGAGACAAGGCACTTTCCCATGGTTTGGGGAGAACAAAATTATAGCTTTTCCAAGCATTTCCCCACTGCTGCTTCAAAAACAGTGGCATCATAATCTAAGATAGACTTCGAACTTTCCTTTTGCCAAGTCATAGTCAATTAATGGGTTGACAAATGTTATGAAAAAGCAAGGGTGACGCAGATAATGTAACAGTTATCGTAACTTTATTACAGAACAAATGACCTGGTTCAAATATGGCACTGACTGGAAGGAGCTTGTATGTTCTCCCTGTGTCTGTGTGGGCTTCTTCTAAGATCTCTAATTTCCTCCCACCATCCAAAAACATACAGAGTTTATAGATTAATTGGCATATTTGATCAGCATGGGCTCATGAGTCAAAGGGACTATTATTCTGTAGCATCTCTAAATCAAGTTAATTAAATTTTACATTAAAATATAGAAAAGAAGAACAGTAGGTTGATATTCAGTCCATCAGGCCTACTCCATCATTCAATAGAATCATGGCTAATCCCCAATTTCCATATATTCCTGCCTTCTCAGACACATTTGATGCTGTTTGTGTTGATAAACTTAGCTTCTGTATTAAATATATTCACCAATTGGTCTCCATGACCTTTTATGATCGAGAGGACCACAGGTTCACTCTATTGAGTAAAGAAATTTCAATCCAAAATATCTTACACTGAGAGCATGATACATTGTTCTAGACCTACAGACCAATGGGAATATCCTTCCCACATCTTGTTTGTCCAGCCCAGTCAGATTTTGGTTTATATTTCAACTGTATCTTTTCTTATTCCTCCAAGCTCTGATTGAGATTTAGTTGAACAAATCTCTTGCAGAGAAATTAGTCTGATGAACCTTAGTTGCAGATCCTCTACGGCAGGTGCACAACTTGAATCCAGGAAATCATAACAGCATCCTGTAGTCCAGATGATGGTTGAATAGTTGGCACAGGGTGCAGAATTTCAGATCTTTAGGTCATTGAGATCTCTTATGGGGAAGACATGACTGTACTAAAGGGATGAGTTACACCTGAACACGAGAGAGGCCAATGTCCATGCAGATAAGCTTGTTGGAGCTGTTAAGGAGGGTTTAAACTAGTTTGGCAGGAGGATAGGAGCAAGAGTGATTGGTCAGATGATAGAGCTGTTAGCAGAGAGACGGCTAAGACAGATAGGCAACAGAAAGGGCATCAATGCAATAGGTTGAAATGTGTTTATTCTAATGCAGAAAGTATTTAGGAGGGTGATGAATATAGAACAAAGAGCTCCACAGCACCATACAGCTCCTTCAGCCCTCAATGTTGTGCTGACCCATATATTCCTTGAAAACAGTACTAAACCTTCCAACCTCATAATCCTCTATTTTACTCCATGTCCCCAAGAGTCTCTTAAATGCCCCCAATGTTTCAGCCTCCACCCCCATTCCTGGCAAGGCATTCTCACCACCCACAACTGCATAAAAAAAATTTACCCCTGAAATCTCCCCTAAACTTCCCTCCCTTCACTTTGTACATATGTCCTCTGGTGTTTGCTATTCCTGGCCAGATAAACAGGTGCTGGCTGTCCACCCTATCTTTGCCTCTCATAATCTTGTAGACCTCCTTTTAGTTTCCTCTCATCCTTCTATGCTCCAAAGAAAAGTCCCAGCTCTGATAACCTTGCCTCATAAGACTAGTTTTCCAATCCAGGCAACATATGGTAAATCTCCTCTAGCATCCTGTCTATATCCTTTCGTAACCTATGACAACCTTCAGCACCATCCACAACTCCCCCACCCTTTGTATCAAGCACAAACATACTGACCCATCTTCCACCTCTTCATCCAGATCATTTGGAAAAAATCACAAAGAGCAGGTATCTCAGAACAGATCCCTGTGGAACTCCACTAGTCAGTGACCTCCAGGCAGAATACTTCCACTACTACTCTCTGCTTTCTACATGCAAGCCAATATTTTTAGCTTGACAGCCAATATTCCATGGATCCCATGCCTCATTTCTGAACAGGTCTCTCATGACCTTGAGAGGTCATCTCACTTGACCTTGTCAAGTGCCTTACTAAAATCCATAAAGACCACATCTATCACCCAATCCTTATTAATTTTTTTTCTGTAACCACCTCAAAAAACTCAGTTAGGCTCATGAGACTTTACAAAACCATGCTGATTATCCTTGAGTAGACTGTACTTTTCAAAATCCTCATCGATCTTATCCTTAAGAATCCTCTCCAATAGTTGCACACCACTGATGCAAAACTCATCAATCTATAATTCCCAGGATTTTCCCCATTACTTTTTTTTTAATGGGGGCCATATTTGCCGTTGTCCAATCCTCTGGCACCACCCCCACACCCCAGTGGCCAAAAAGGACTCAAAGATCATAGCACTCCCCCAGCTATTTCTTCCCTCATTTCCCACAGCAACCTGGAGTATATCAATCTTAATTTTTTGGAAATTTTTATTTATAATTTGTGTCAATACAAACATTAACTCAATGAAAATAATAATTTGTACAACATAATACAAAATGATACAATAAATATTTCCATTTTCTCCCCACCCCCCTCCCCTAACCCTCAAGAAAAAAAGAAAAATACCTAAATCAATTCATTAATTATTATCATAAATATTTACTCTTTTTCATTAATTATTAGCTGAGAGAGTGGGTAAAGTGGATGATGTGGATGGACTTTTATTCATGAAGTCTATATACGATTCCCAAATCTTATAAAAACTCCCAATCTGATTCCTTAAACTATAAGTATTTTTTTCTAATGGTATACAATTTTGCATTTCAGTATTCCAACTATCTATTGTTACAAAATTCTCCATTTTCCATGTTACTGCTACACATTTCTTTGCTGTCGCTATTGCTATACTCTTGATTTTTCTTGATAGGTATCCAACTTCAATTTTGTATCTGCTTCATATATATTTCCAAGTAGAAATATTCTTGGCTCTTTTTGTATCTTTATCTTCATAATTTGTCCTAGTAGTATACTCAAATCCTTCCAGAACCCTTCTACTCTTGCACAGGACCAAACTGAATGTAAACAAGTTCTTATTTCTTTATTATTTCGGAAACACATCAGAATAATTGGAATTAAGTCCATTTAATTTATATGGAGTATAACATAATTGATGTAGACAATTATATTGAACCATTTGATATCTAGCATTAATCATATTTGTTATACTCTCATGACACAATCTAGGCCATATTTCCTCTTGAATTTCTGTATTTATATCTTTTTCCCTTTGTTGTTTTGATTTATATATGTCCTTTGTATCCTACAGGTTAAAATCCTCCTCCCCATTAATCTCTCTCAAAATGTTTTACTGTAATAATAATTTAAACCATTCAATTATATATTTCATTCAAGTATCTCCCACTACTTATCTCTCTCTTTCAGGCAAACACCTTTGCTTCATTAGGCTCCGTAAAAAAAAAACCTGTTTTCCCATCTGGGACAAATACCTTCAAAACTGCTGGATACCTTAATGCAAAGGCATAACCGGTCTTCCATAATACAGTTTTAACTGCATTAAATTCTTTCCTCTTTTTCAACAAATCAAAGCTTATATCAGGGTAAAAGAAAATCTTAATTCTATTATAAACTAATGGTGACTGTCTTATTTAGCTACCAGTTCCAGAATCCTCTCTCTCACTTCATAATGCAAAAATTTAACCAGTATCAGACGTGGTCTCTGATCTGGTTGTTGTTTTAGCCGTAACACTCGATGGGCTCTCACAATCTCAATATCCCCTTGAAATTCAGTTACCCCTAAAGTTTGCAGAACCCAATGCTGTAAAAACTTCTTAATATCTTGACCTTCATCACCTTCTTTAAGTCCAAAAATCTTTGTTATTTCTTCTACTAAAATTTTCTAGAAGTCAATTTTTTTAGTTAATTGATGTTTTGTTGCAGCCGCTTCAGCTTGCATTTTCTTCATCTGTTCCTTAATATTCTGAATCTCAAATTCATTCCCTTTATTTTTTTCTTCCACATCTTCAAATTTTTTATCCACTTGCTACATCATTTTGTCCATTTTCTTTGTAAAATTCTTATATTCAACTATACACTCTCCACATTTTTTAACAACTTCTGTTAATAACATCAATCATTGCTGGAAATTCTCCATATAATTTTTAATTTCAGCTGTAAATGCATAAGGCTCTTTCATTTTTCCCACCTCTTTGGCCATAGTTACTTGTTATTCTTGCTCCTCTTCTTGTTCACTGGAGCTGAAAGCCTCCAGTGTCTTCTTTAAAGTTGTCTCTTTTTTCTTTTGGCTCTGCGCATGCGCAGTCACTTCTTCACTCGTAGTGGGAGGCCTTTGTCGGGGGAGACATTGTACAGCAATGTCCAAGGTCTCCCCAGCTCATGACTTGTCTCCACAGGGCATTACCTTCTGGACAGCTCCAGAATCCTTCTTCAAGATAGGCCTGTCTTCCTTATCTTGTTGTTTTTCTAGTTCAGCTTTTTGTGTAGTTACAGCTGCTTTTTTTTTTCTTTCTTTGGTGCCATTTTAAATTACTTTCCAAGTCGTCCGATGCTTTTTCCTTTTTTTTTATATTTTTCAACCTTTTTAACTTGCTTTTTTTTAGGAGAGCAGGGATTTGCAGTCTAATCGCACATCATTACGTGGCATTCCCCCAATCTTATAAGAAGATCCATCACTTCCTCTTCCTTAATCTCAACATCATCCAGCACACAAGCCTGCTCTATTCCAACTTCACCCTGAACAAGGTTATTTTCTCTTGTGAATATTGAAGCAAAGTAGTCATTTAGGACCTCCCAAATCTCCTCCACCTCCAGGCACGTTGCTTCTATTCTTTACATATGCATGGAATGCCTTGGCATTCTCCTTAATCCTACATGCCAAGGCCTTCTCATGCCCCCCTTCAAGCTCTCCTGTTCTTTCTTAAGCTTCTTCTCGGATACCATATACTTCTCATGAGTCCTTCCTGTTTCCTGCTTCCTATATTTAACATATGCTTTCTTCTTCCTCTTGACTAGTTGCCACATCTGTTTTATCAACCATGGTTCCCTTTTCCTTACATCTTTTCCCTGTGGAACAAAACCTATCCTGAACCCAGCACAAGTGACTCCTAAACTTCTTCCACATTAGTTCTATGCTTTCACCCTTGAACACCTGTTTCCAATTTATTTTCACTAGTTCCTGTCTCATCCCTTCCTAATTAGCTTTTCCCCAGTTAAGTACTTTCCAATTTTGACTGCTTTTATCCTTATCCTTAGCTATGTTAAAGCTCAGGGAGATGTGGTCACTTTCACCAAAATGTTTCCAACCGTGAGGTCTCCCACTTGACCAGGTTCATTACTCAGAATTGGATCCAGTATGGCCTCTCCTTTTGCCAGCTGGTCCACATATTGTGTCAGAAATCCTTGAACACATCTGACAAATTCAGCCCCATCTATCCTTCTTGTAGTCAGGAGGTGCCAGTCAATATTAGGGAAGTTGAAGTCTCCCATAACAACCCTATAATACCTGCACCATTTCACAATGTGCCTGCTTATCTGCTCCTCAGTGTCCCAAGGGCTATTTGGAGCCTATAGACTACTCCCATTATAGTGATTGCTGCTTTACGACTTCTGACTTCCACCCACACTGACAAAGTAGACACCCTGTCTGCAGCATCCTCCCTTTCTGTAGCTGTGATACTATCCCTGACCAACAATGCTACTCCATCCCCTCTATTACCTCCCAAACCCTGTATCTGCATCAGCAATACTGCCCTTTTTCCAGCAAAGTTTCTGTAATGGCCACAACATTGTGGTTCCTCATGCTGATTCATACTCCAGCGTTGAAATAGACACATTTCAAACCCTCCAACTACATTGATGTTTTGACCCCTCCCTGTCCTTCCTCACAAACTCAGAACACATAGCATCATGCTTTTGACCTTCTGCCCTATTCTCTGCACTAACATTCTGGTTTCCAACCCCCTTCCAAACTAGTTTAAACCCTCCGCATTAGCTCTAGAAAACCAGCCCATCAGGATATTGGTCCCTTTTCAGGTGCAGCTGCCCTTTTTATACGGCTCAGAAGAGATCCCAATGATTTACAAATCTGAATCTCTGCCCCCTGCACTAACTCTTCATCCATGCCTTCATCTGCCGCAACTTCCTATTTCTACCCTCTCTGGCATGTGGCACAGGCAGCAATCCTGAGATTACAACTCCTTAGTATTGAAACTCTCTCAAGATTTGGAATCAAATATGATAGAGAAGATATATAATTTTAAACTGAATCATAAACAATTGATATCTGTTCTTTATGACTTATTATTGTTGTCTTGAGGTAATTTCTTCGACAAGATTAAGAAATTATGGGAGCAAGATTTCAACAATTATTTTCGAATGCTACATGGGATTCTATTTTGAAATTAGTAAATTAATCTTCTTTATGTGCCCAACAAATTATTACAATTTAAAGTAGTACATCAAGCGAACTTCTCCAAAGTTCATTTTATTCTGATATTTCTTCAAAATGTGATAAATGTTTGACTGAAAAGGCACATTGTTTTATGTTTTGGTCATGTTCTGCTCTTTCCATTTATTAGGAAAGTACTTTTCATACCTTGCTTTAGTTCAGAATATTAATTTGCTTCTAATCTTTTTCTTGCCCTCTTTGGAATAAGTAAACCGACTGACTTGAAGTTGCCCGAGTCACAATCCTATGTGTTTGCCTTTATTTCTCTTATTGCTAGATGAGCTATATTGATGAGATGGAAAGATGCTGTCCCTCCTACGCATACCCAGTGGCTCTCTGATGTGATGGCATGTCTGACTTTGGAAAAAATTAGATGTTCTACTTCTGAAATGAATTTTATTTTTTTTTAATTTATGGGGTCCTTTTCTTAATTATTTCCATAATTTATATGGTACTTAAATCCCATTTAGTGATTTTGTGGTTTCCTTTTTTTTTACAGTAGTGGAGCATGCATGTTCAACCAACAACTTCATAAGGGTGAGGTTAGATTATTAGTTTTTTCTTCTGACTTCTGGTTATGTATCGTACATTATTTATAGTTATATGAACCAGCATAGTTACTTTGTTGGATATTTAATATTATTATTAATAATAATAATTGCAGCCTTTGTATCATTTATTGCTTACACTCAATAAAAATATTAAAAGATAGAGCAACCCTGAGATTACCACCCTTGAAGTCCTGCTTTTCAGCTTTTTTCCTAACTCCCTATATTCCTTCTTCAGGATATCATCCCTACTTCTATTTATGTCATTGATCCCCACGTTGCCCACAACATCTGGCTGCTCACCCTACCCCTCCAGAATGGTGTGAATGCAATCAGAGATGTCCCCGACCCTGGCACCTGAGAGGTAGCATACCATCTGGGAGCCTTGATCTCATTTACAGAAACTTCCAACTGTTCACCCAAACAACAAATCCCCAATCACCATAGCTCTCCTCTTCCACCACCACGCACCCACACCCCCCCACCCCACTTTTCCTTCTGAGCAGAGGGGCCTGAAAGATTCTTGAAAGATCATCCCCTCCAATAGTATCCAGAACAGTATACTTATTGTTGAGGGAAAATGGCCACAGTCATGCTCTGCACTGTCTATTCTCCTTCCCTCTTCTAACAGACACCCAGTTGCCTGTCTCCTGACTTTTGAGGGTGACCGTCTCTCTGAAGCTCCTGTCTATCACTGCCTCTGCTTCCAAAAAGATCCAGAGTTCATCCAGCTCCCAAACTCAGTGTCCAAAAAGCTGCAGCTGGATGCACCTCTTGCAGATGTAGTCATCAGAGACAAATATGCTATCCCAGATTTCCCACATTCAGAGCATTCTACTGCCCAAGCTGCTGTCCCCATTAATTATTCTTTGTTTAAATGCAAAGGTCTTACTTGGCCTTATATGACTAGAAACAAGTTTATCCTCTTGCCAAAGCCTCATGAGGCAAAACCTCAAAGTCCCAATTCTACCCTGAGCCACTCACACATTGGTGGCTCCTCTTGAGTTACCCCTCTTTTTATTGGCGACAGCTAATTAACCAATGGAGAATTTAAAAGAGTACCTACCTTTCCTGGCGCTTTCAACATGGATCAGTACATGAAGTTGCATTGCTGTGGTCATTACAGAGACTTTGCTGTCACAAAGGCAGGATTGGTAGCTTGATGCTCAGGGATTTAGGTACTTCAAAAGGGAAAGGGAATGAAGTTAAAGAGATTGTGAAGTGGTAGAGTGGCATTGCTAATCAGGGATAGTATCACAGCTGCAAGAAGGGAACTGTGGATTGATTGTCAACCAAATCAGTCTGGATGGAAGTCAGAAAAAAGAACACAATCACTATTCTGAGCATGTTATAGGCCCCAATAATCACTGGGCCACTGGGGAGCAGACAAGCAAGGCAGATTTTGGAAAGGTACAAAAGTAACAGGGTTGTTGTCATGGGTGATTTCAACTTCCCCAATATTGATTGGCACTCACTTGATGCAAACGTGTTAGATGGGGCAGACTATGTTAAGTGTATCCACAAAGAATTCCTAAGACAAACGTGGACAGGCCAACGAGAGAAGACATCCTGGATTTCGTAACCTTCCCTTGTTACATTAATCATGCACTGCTTCGACTTCACAAAAGGATTGTGGGCACTATTGAAAAGCCACTTCTTTTTTTTTGCACTGAGATAAGTGAAGGTCTATGAATAGTTTACTTTTTGCATTTATTGTGTCTTATCCATTCAATTAAATATATAATATTGGAGTTGTTTTTGTTTACAAAGTATTGGTTGGCTGCAGCAAGAATTTTGGCACATATGTACACTGTACAATGTATATGACAATAAACTCTATCATTCTTACTGGGCAACTAACCTGGTCAGGAGTCAGACCTCTTGGTGGGTGAGCATTTCAGAGATAGTGAAGATAGTGACAGCGACTCCCTGGTGTTTAGCATAGACACAGACAAGGAGCAGGAAATATGGGAAGTATTTTATTGGGGAATTACTTGGGACCATTAATTAGGAATAAGTCTTCTCAGGGAAATTAATACCAAAAGTGTGGAGGTTGTTTAGATAGCACACTTTGCACTTTGGATAGGTTTGTCCCACTGAGACAGAAAGGATGGCAGGGTAAAGGAAACATGCTTTGACAAGAGAAATCGAACAGTTAATCAAGATGAAGGAACAGAAGGTTTTGAAGCAAAAATCAGTTAGGGGTCCAGAGAAGCATGAAGAAGCCAAGAAAAGACAGGAAAGTTAGAAGGGGATATGAGAAGGCTCTGAGATGGTGTTGGATAAATGAAAAGCCCAAAATTTTCTATATGTCCATAAAGAACAGGAGGATGACTAAAGTGAGGTTAGGACCACTCAGGGATAAAGGGGAAAGCATGTACCTGGAGACTGAGAATGTAGGGGATGTCCTAAATGAATACTGCTTCAGTGTTCACCATAGGGGAGGATCTTGACGAATGAGAGGTCAATATAGAATAGGCAAATCTGCTGGAGCATGTTGAGGTTAAAAATTATGTAGTGATGGACTTTCTGAATAACATTAGAATAGACAAGTCCACAAGGTCAGGAAGCAAGGAGGAGACTTCTGGGGCATTGATTATGATCTTTGCATTCACCTTGGACACAGGAGTTGCACCAGAGGAGTAAATGATCGCATATGTTATTCTGCTGTTCAAAAAAGATAATGGTGAGAATTCTGGAACTTATAGATGAGTGAGTCTTGTGTCAGCGATGAACAAACTATTGGAGAGGATTCTTAGGGACAGGATTTATAAACATTTGGAGGAGCATAGTCTTATTGGGAATAGTCAGCATGAATGTGTGAGGGGGAATCCAGCCTCACAAACTGAATTGAGTTATACAAAGAGGTGATAAAAGAAATTGACAAAGGTAGAACAGCGATGTGTATAAATTTTAGTGAAGTGTTTAACAATTTCACCTTGGTCAGCTCATCCAGAAAGTCATGAGACATTGAATCCATGGAGGTTCGGTTGCATGGATTCAGAACTGTCTTGGCACACAAAAGGCAGAGTGTGATAGGAGATAGAGCATATTCTGCCTGGAGGTTGGTGACCAGTTATGTACTCCAGGAGTAAAACACAAAAAGTCTGCAAACATTGTGGTTAAAGTAAAAAACACAATGCTGGAGAAACTTTATGTCGCAAAGATCAAGATAACTAGCCTCCATTTCAGGCTTGAACTCTGTCAAGGTATGAAAAAAAATGGGGCAGGTGCCAGAACAAAATAGTGGGGGGAGGGGTGTAGCATGATCCCAAAGGAAGGAGGTCATAAATGTTTAAGGGAGGGAGGGCACACCAGCAAACAGGGAAGGAGGGATGGCTCTGTGAATGGAGTGGGAAGGAGGTAGGGGAAGAGAGCTCAAGGAAAGAAGAAAAGGGGAAAGGGAAGGGAAGGAAGGGAGAATGGAGAGTAGGCTAGCAGAAACTGGAGAAGTTGATGAAGGGACCCCTGCTCTTTGTGACTTTTATTAATGACTTGGACAAAGAAGTGGAGGGTGGCCTGAGAGTAGAAAACAACATTAGTTGCTTGAGAAAAAGATTTGAAACTCAAAAAATAATTCCAACATGCATTTTGATAGTCTAATAATTTATAAATGTATATTTTTGGTGTAATTATTTCAAGTTATATTGATTCATTCTTGCACCACACATTTTGTGCCAGTTTCTTCAAATAATGCCATTCTTTTTGGATTTCAGTCTGATGCTGTAATCAGAGCTGGTGATCAAGAGGAAAACATGATACTATTGAGCAACACTTGTTCTATAACAATATAAACTCTGCAAAGTACAGAATGCAGATAACCTTCAACCACAACTCCCTTGCACTTCACACACAAATTAAGAGAGCCTTACCTCAGACAAGCACATTATAAAAAAAACTCAATCTATTAAACAATTGCACAACTGATTATTAACCTGGTGTTTATGTGCAAAAATGTGGCTTTAAATTATCCTGTAGGCAGCATTTAGAAAATGACTTGAACAACATTCAGTCCTATGATGCTATTTAACAGTTATGATTTTTCAAATAGATAAAAATCAGCCTCTGTCATCCCACCAACTACAGTATCCAAATGGAAGCTTGGCAAAAATCTTACCAACAAGCTAAAAAAAACAAATACTTTGTTTAAGGACAATGTGCAATTAACTAAATTTTGACACTGTCCCTATAAACACAAATATTTCAGAGCAAAGCAGCTATGTCTAAGAGTTTCCAAATTTAGCAAAGTTAATAAATTGTGAATACTTCAAACTTATTATACAGCTACACATTGAATAGAATAGTACTTCTTGGTTTTCAAATGTCTCTTGACAAAAAAAAATGCACCCTACTTAAAGCACAGAACTTACTATTATTAAAAACATATATTACACATGTTTTTATTCATGCGACTCAAACTACTTGCAATCCTAAATGTAATAACCAGGCGCAAGTTGTTCTTCTTCAACATACAATGGGGAACTGTTCGGCTGTCTGTCATGTGCACAGAAGCTACTGGATACACAGAGTGATGCCAATCGAGTGCAAGGTACAATGACGTCACTGCAAAATTTTAACATCAATCCACACTTCAGAAACCATGTCAGCTTCCACTGGAAAATTAGGCTCAAGTCTTTTCCTGATCTGTGGCTGTGAAACTTATTTAAAAACCAATAAAGTTTGTGCAATGGGCCAGGTTTCTTCTTTAATTTGACATAATACCTATTATCTTTTATTTAACTAATTCAAGATATATGGGCTTCGCGGAGTGAGCCAGCATTTAATTGCCCATCCCTCATTGCCTTTAAGATTGTGGTGAACTGCCTTTTGAACTGCTCCAGACCTTGAGCCGAGAGCCACAACCGTTTGTGGAAATTATCCCACAATTTTGACTGAGTGATGGTAAAAGCACAGCAGTACCACATTTCTATCAAGATAGCATGTGGCCTGGAGGGCAACTTCCAGCCAGTGGTGACACCTTGCATTTGGTACCCACGTCTTCCCAGCTGACAGAGGTGCTATCTCGCAAGTCTTGGTGAGTTGCTGCAGCACCACTCGTGGATGTTTCTTGAGAGAGAGAGAAAGATGGACGCTGACTATTCCAATCCTCAGCTCAAGTCCCCATCTGCATGGCATCATGTCATCTGTCAAAGACATGATATCAGTTCTCATTTCAGACTTGCCACTCAGACAAATGCTGAAGCAAATTCACCATACTATTTCATGTGTGGTTGTTCCCATTAAAGCAGAACTGCAGTTGGAAAATTGAGCTTTAACATTCTTTATAAATTACATGTGCTATCATACAGTGGACAATATATCCTGTTCATAAGCAGAACTTTGTACATCTTCTAAGTAACTAACTTAGTCCCACAAAGCCCCCTATGAAATTAGCATGATCCAGTTTTCCTATAAATATTGTTTTAGTGTATTCTCTTGCAGGCAATTTTAGAAAATTAAACACATAAAAAGTGTATCTAGCATTGAAATATTTACATTTCTTCTACAATTTTTCTTAAAAGCACATTGAATAATTCCTTTAAAATTAGTTTGATAGATCTGATCTCCAACAATCAATATATTTTGTTCCATTTCTCTTTGCCTCAATCCCTTAAATTGTCCTCTAATCTTTTACATTTTTTGACAGAACCTTGAAAAATTGCACAACCATCACATGACCATGTACTTCAAGCCGAGAGGCAATTATGTTCACTTATGTCAATATGCCTGCTGCCTCCCCAAGTACCAAGAGATTAGGGGACTAAATATTTCCAACAATTTCAAGAACAATTTACAATTTGCAGTTTTTCCAAAATCTTTAAAAAGTAAACAAAATGTTATTAACTGAAAATAAATGGATTTTAAATTCTAAATTTCACTCCTTGCATCCAGAAAGGGAAAAGAATGGAAACAGAATATATGGCAAAGATTTGCATTTCGTGAAAAACTTTTTAAGGTGCACCTATGTACATTCACAGTGACTACAATTTGAATGTTCAACTTTGGCTCTTTTTCTCTCTTAAAATGCATTTCTGGAAACTTGCAGATACATGTCCATCTCTAATACTATTCAAACAATAATAAAAGGTCCATCACTTCAACTAGTGTAATTTGAAAAGTTAACTAAAATCACTGATTTCACAACACAGAAAAAGAAAAAAAGCTGTACATGCTGGAACCTGGAGCAAAGAATTGTTGGATGATTGGGGGTGTAGCAAGATGGCGTAGAGGGCAAACGTGCAATCCCACCCCTCCTCAGCCAGTTTTTTAAGCACCTGTCTTTAAAGTTTATCTAAGTGATTAAAAGATGTAGTTTTGTTTTTGGGAACATTAGTGGGTCATAATGGCGACTAATGTTAAAAAAAAAACGAAAGCTCATTTACAGAAGAAATTACTTTTTAAAAGTGCTGAAGAATTGAGGCCTACCTGTTCAAATGAAGCCACGGAATTGTCGTTTGGAACCTCCAAGGCACAGACTGCCAGGCTGAATATTACACCGGCGCCGATCTTGTCTCCACAAGATGGCGCCGGCATGATGACGAGCTCGGCCGGAGTTGATTCGCCCGTTCACAATGTCGGACGCGTGGACGACCCGGCTGAGAGAAGAGCCCTTGAGCCCAGTCTGCCGTCGGGTGAGCTGGGGACATGCAGAATGTCGTCGGAAGCTGCCTCTGCGCAGTCCCTGGCCTTGCCAGGCATGCGCGGTGCTTCAAGGGTCCATGAGTTACTGGACTACATGTGGGCTGTGGGGGGGCCCCGAGTGGCAGCGTCCCAACGTGGTCTGGACGCCACCGTTGGGTGTGCAGATCCACAGCCGCACCGGGAAGGGCCCGACAATGCTGGAAGAAGAGGAAGACTTACGAGCAGTTCACGGGAACAATTGGAGGTGGAGTCTAGAGAAGGTAGGCCTCAAAATGTGGAACTGGAATCTGTTTGCACAGTCTTGGAAGGGATTGCCTATCAAATGGACAATATGTTTAACAAATGAATCAAGGATTTTTACATCTGACAACTAAAATATCTAATATGTCTATAGGTATATATATATATATATATATATATATATACACACACACACACACACTTAAGAGGGATATCAGTAAATGTATTAAATCAGTGGATACAGTGCAAGAATTTTTTTTTAATTGAAACAGCTTTTTCTGAATGTAAAATTCAAGTTGATCGCAACAAGGGAAAAATAGAGAAAGTGAAAGATTCGTTTGTGGATTGGGGAATACAGAAGAAAGACTTACTGAAAAAAATTGATTAATTGGAAAATCAAAGTTGGAGAAACAATGTGAAAATTGTGGGTCTTCCAGAAGACATTGAAGGATCTGATCCAATAAAATTTTTCAAGAATTGGATTCCCAAGGTGTTGGGCAAAGAGTTCTTTCGGAAGATTTAGAATTGGAGAGGGCACACAGAGCGTTACGAAAGAAACTGTTACCGGGACAACCGCCACGAGCGATCTTAGTTCGGTGCCTGAACTATCAAGACAGAGAAATGATACTACGGTGGGCGGGACAGAAGGGACGACAAAGTCAATCTCCAATGATGACTCAAAATAACAGAGTATTTTTTAAACGCAGATTTGAGTCAAGAAATTATTAGGTGATGACGGGAATTTAATTCGACTAAAGAGGTACTGTGGCGGAAGGGTTATAAATTTGCTTTTCAATATCTTGCTGTATTGAAAGTCTTTTATCAATTTTTTGAGAATGATCATGATGCGTTAATTTTTGCTAATTCATTACCAGATTTATGACGACATGGAAGAGTTTCGCCACCGTCGCCTAAAAAAAAAGGGGCAAATGGAAATGGAAATGGGAAGAATGGAAAAAATGGAAAGAAAGAGGTTTTAACACAAAGTCTTATTGACATTTAAGATCCAGAACAATCATTGGGAATGGAGTCATTGGGTTGAATACATTTACAGTACTGGATTGTATTGATGTGAATGATGTATTTCTGGCTGGGGGGTAGATAGCACTGAAATCTTTGATAGTCATCTGCCACTTGTGGGGTTTACCACACCCAGTTTTTTAGGGCGTTACTACCTTTGGGTAGTTTTTTTTTGGGGGGGGGAATAATTTTTTTTTAATATACTTTCTTTTAAAAAATATTTAGGGGAGGGAGAGTAGTTTTAACTTACTAGAAGGGGAGCTATATTTTGTAGGAAGTGATTATATTGTTAGTTTATAAGGATGTCCAATTTGAAATTTGCAACTTTTAATGTTCAGGGGTTAAATAATCTGATTAAACTAAAGTGAGTTTTGGCTTACATCAAGAAAATGAAAATTGATATTGCTTTTTTTACAAGAAATACATTTGACTGAAAAAGAACATTTGAAATTGAAAAGAGATTGGGTTGGACATGTGTTTTTTTCTTCATTTAATTCTAAGGCAAGGGGTGTAGCAATTTTAATTCATAAGAATTTGTCTTTTGAATTGCAAACTATGGAAGGGAATGCTGGAAGGGTTTTAAAGGTGAATTGTAAAATTTTTACTGAATCTTGGACTTTGCTTAATGTTTATGCACCTAACGTGGACGATGAGTGTTTTATTTCGGATGCTTTTTTGTTATTAAACCAAGCTAATGAAAATATTTTAGTTGGGGGAGATTTTAATTGTGTCTTGGATCCTTTGTTGGTCAGATCCCCAAAAAGTAAAAAGAAATCAAAGATGGCGATACAAATTGGGGCCTTGATGAAGGATTTAAATGTGGTGGATATTTGAAGAAGGGTTAACCCTACAGAGAAGGATTTTTCCTTTTATTCATCTCGACATGATTCACTTTCTAGAATATATTTCTTTTTAGTATTGGCACATTTACAAGGGTATTACAGCCGGAATATAAAAGCAAGGTTATATCAGATCATTCCTTATTATTTTTTTCTTACGCAAGTTCAGAAGTGGTACGTTCATCTTATAGATGGAGATTTAATACAATGTTGTTGAAAAAAACAGAGTTCGTTATCTTTGTTAAAGAACAGATTACTTTCTTTTTGTCTGAAAATGCTAATTTAGTAAACAGTCGTTCTGTGTTATGGAATGTGTTAAAAGCTTATTTAAGAGGACAGATTATTAGCTATACCACTAAAGTTAAGAAGCAGTATATGGCAGAAAGTTTAGAATTAGAAACGCAAATTGATGAATTGGAGAAGGAATTTCAGAAGTGACAGAAGATTTTAAAAAGTGGCTTTGACGAAATTGAAATTATAATACGTGGCAGACTTATCAATTTGAATGTTTAATTAATCAATCTATGCAGCGTTATTATGAGTTGGGTGACAGGGCTCATAAGGTACTTGCATGGCAGTTAAAGATGGAGCAGGTTTCACAGATTATTAATACTGTAAAAAAGAATTCAACAGTTACCTATAAACCTCAGGAAATTATTGACCAGTTTTATTCATTTTATTAAAAATGATATACCTCTGAAGGGAAACAGGATAGTGGTTCTATTGATTCTTATTTATCTAAGTTAATGTTATCAGCATTAGAAGAGAAGGATGTTATGGATCTGGAAGCTCCGTTTACAGAATTAGAGATTAAGGGGGCTATGTTGGAAATCCCCAATGGGACGGATTTTCGGTGGAATTTTATAAAACCTTTTATGAAGATTTATCTTTAGTGTTTGAGGAGGTATTACAACAAGTGACTGAACAGCACGAGTTACCAGAATCTTGCTCTAGTGCTTTAATTACAATATCCGCGTGAAGCAAGGCTGTGTTCTCGCACCAACCCTCTTTTCAATCTTCTTCAGCATGATGCTGAACCAAGCCATGAAAGACCCCAACAATGAAGACGCTGTTTACATCCGGTACCGCACGGATGGCAGTCTCTTCAATCTGAGGCGCCTGCAAGCTCACACCAAGACACAAGAGAAACTTGTCCGTGAACTACTCTTTGCAGATGATGCCGCTTTAGTTGCCCATTCAGAGCCAGCTCTTCAGCGCTTGACGTCCTGCTTTGCGGAAACTGCCAAAATGTTTGGCCTGGAAGTCAGCCTGAAGAAAACTGAGGTCCTCCATCAGCCAGCTCCCCACCATGACTACCAGCCCCCCCACATCTCCATCGGGCACACAAAACTCAAAACGGTCAACCAGTTTACCTATCTCGGCTGCACCATTTCATCAGATGCAAGGATCGACAATGAGATAGACAACAGACTCGCCAAGGCAAATAGCGCCTTTGGAAGACTACACAAAAGAGTCTGGAAAAACAACCAACTGAAAAACCTCACAAAGATAAGCGTATACAGAGCCGTTGTCATACCCACACTCCTGTTCGGCTCCGAATCATGGGTCCTCTACCGGCACCACCTACGGCTCCTAGAACGCTTCCACCAGCGTTGTCTCCGCTCCATCCTCAACATCCATTGGAGCGCTCACACCCCTAACGTCGAGGTACTCGAGATGGCAGAGGTCGACAGCATCGAGTCCACGCTGCTGAAGATCCAGCTGCGCTGGATGGGTCACGTCTCCAGAATGGAGGACCATCGCCTTCCCAAGATCGTATTATATGGCGAGCTCTCCACTGGCCACCGTGACAGAGGTGCACCAAAGAAAAGGTACAAGGACTGCCTAAAGAAATCTCTTGGTGCCTGCCACATTGACCACCGCCAGTGGGCTGATAACGCCTCAAACCGTGCATCTTGGCGCCTCACAGTTTGGCGGGCAGCAGCCTCCTTTGAAGAAGACCGCAGAGCCCACCTCACTGACAAAAGGCAAAGGAGGAAAAACCCAACACCCAACCCCAACCAACCAATTTTCCCTTGCAACCGCTGCAATCGTGTCTGCCTGTCCCGCATCGGACTGGTCAGCCACAAACGAGCCTGCAGCTGACGTGGACTTTTTACCCCCTCCATAAATCTTCGTCCGCGAAGCCAAGCCAAAGAAAAAGAAAAAAGATAGTGGGCCTTAAGGAAGATGAAGGAGGCAAAGATATGAAAGAATTCATAAAAGGATGGATCCCCAGAGTCCAAGGAATGCCAGAATTACAGGAAGGAATTCAAAGGAATAAAATTAGAGAAGACAAAAAGCCAGTGGAATACAAAGGTCAAAAAAAATTTTTTCTACCCAGACATAAGTTTTGAGCTCCTAAAGAGGAGGAAGAAGTTTAACGCAGCAAAATCGATCCTATGGAAAAAAGGCTATAAATTTATGTTAAGATATCCAGCGGTGCTTAAAATAGTTATCCCGGGGAAGCAAAATAGACTGTTTTCGAATCCGGAGAAAGCACGAGAATTTGCAGAATGCCTGCAAGACAGAAAGAGAGATGAAGAGATGTAACAAGAACAAAGAACGATGACAAACTACATATAGAGATGAAAAAATAATGTATAAGTAAGAATTAAAGGAGGAAGAAAAGGGAAGTCAGGGAGAAGGGCGGAAAAAAGAAAAAGAAAAAGAGAAGAAAAGAAGGGGAGCTTTGTTGTAATGTGAAGATAAAAGTCTTTTCTGGAGGGGGTTGGGTGGGAGAGAATAACAGTCACGGCAAAATCCGTTGACATTTGCGAATGGGTTCACAGTCCGAATGGAGAGGGGAGTTGTGGTTGCCCGGCAGGGGACAAGGGGCAACTCAGAGTGGGGGGGACACTTGGGGTTAAGGGAATTTTAGATGTGGAAGTGGTTGAAGTATTTTATGTTTTAGAAGTGTTGTCATACAGTGCGTTCAAAAAAAGAAAAACTGAGAAATGAAAATGGGGAAAAGGGGAAAGGTGGTAGTGAGGAAGCGGAAATGAGATGTAAACAGAGTATGAGATGGCCATGTTGAACTCTATGACTATAAATATTAACGGAATACATAAATCAAAAGGAAGAGGCTATTAAATTTACTGAAAAAAGAAAAAATTGATATAGCATTTGTGCAGGAAACGCATCTAACTGAAGTGGAATACAATAACTTAAGGAGAGACTGGGTAGGGCATGTAGCAGCAGCATCCTATAACTCAAAAGCCAGAGGTGTAGCTAATTTAATCAATAAATATGTACCAATCAAAATAAGAGGAGGAAATAATAGATCCAGCAGGGAGATATGCAATGATAAAATGTCAGATATACTCAGAACTCTGGAATTTGGTCAATATATATGCACCTAATGAAGAGGATCAAAAGTTAATGCAAGATATTTTTTTAAAGATTGTAGATAAGCAAGGGAATATATTGATAGGAGGAGACTTTAACCTTAATTTGGATTCAAAGATGGATAAAACTGGACAAAAGACTAGCAGAAAGAACAAAGTAGCCAAATTTATAGTTAAATCAATGCAGGAAATGCAACTTTTGGATATATGGAGGAGACAACACCCAAAGGAGAAGGAATACTCATATTATTCGAGTAGACATAAAACATACTCAAGGATTGACCTGTTCCTGTTGTCAGCCCATATCCAAGGGAGAGTTAGGAAAATGGAATATGAAGCTAGATTGTTATCTGATCACTCACCCCTGTTATTAACAATAGAAGTGGAAGACATCCCACCAAGAACACATGGATGGAGATTAAACTCCATGCTACTTAAAAGACAGGATTTTAGAGAATTTATTGAGCGCCAAATTAAAATTACTTTGAAATAAATACGGAATCAGTGAAAGACAAATTTATATTATGGGATGCAATGAAAGCCTTCATCAGAGGGCAGATAATAAGTTATGTAACTAAGATGAAAAAGGACCACAATCGGGAAATAGAACAGCTGGAAAGGGAAATAGTAAGTACAGAAAAAGAACTAGCAACAAGGGAAGATGCAACAAAAAGAAGAGAATTGGCGGACAAAAAAATAAAACACTACAAACGTACAAGGTGGAGAAGAACAGAAGTATTATGAGCTAGGAGAAAAAACTCACAAAATACTAGCTTGGCAGCTTAAAACAGAACAAGCTAAAAGAACAGTATTGGCATCAAGGAAAAAGGACAAACAAGTTACATATAACCCAACAGAGATCAATGAAAACTTTAAGAAATTCTACGAGCAATTATACTGAACTGAGAATGAAGGGAAAGAAGACAAAAGAGATATGTTTCTAACCAAAACTGAACTACTGAAATTGCAAGAAGAGAAGCAAAACAAATTGATAAAACTATTTGAAATAGAGAGAATACAAGATGTATTAAAAAAGCTACCAAACAATAAAACGCCTGGGGAGGATGGACTCCCAATAGAATTCTATAAAACATTTAAAGAGTTACTAATTCCTCCTCTCCTGGAAGTAATGAAGCAGATAGAAGAAACATAAAACTTGCCAGATTCATGTAAAACAGCAATAATTACAATAATACCAAAGACGGGGAAAGATCCACTAACACCAGCATCGTAAAGACCAATATCTCTACTTAACACAGATTATAAGATAATAGCTAAACTATTAGCAAACAGATTGGCCGACTGTGTACCAAAAATAGTAAAACTAGATCAAACTGGATTTATTAAGAAAAGACGAACAACGGACAATGTCTGTAAGTTCCTTGCAGTACAAGGAAATAAGACGCCAACAGTGACTGTTGATTTGGACGCAGAGAAAGCCTTTGACAGGGTAGAATGGAATTATTTATTCAAAGTATTACAGAGGTTTAACCTACCAGAGAAATATATTAATTGGATTAAAGCATTATACAAGGGTCCAATGGTGAAGGTGACAGCAAATGGATACATATTGAACCAATTTAAATTAAGCAGGTCAACTAGGCAGGGATGTCCACTATCTCCCTCAATGTTCGCTTTAGCAATAGAACCATTAATAGAACTAATAAGAACAGAAAATAAAATAAAAGGGATAAAAATAAAAAAGAAGGAATATAAAATCAGTCTATTTGCAGATGACATCATAGTATACTTAACAGAACCAGAATTATCAATAAAAGAATTACATAAGACATTGAAGGAATATGGAGAAATATTGGGGTACAAGATCAATGCAAATAAAAGTGAAGTGATGCCAATGAGTAACGCAGACTATACAGAATTTAAAAAAGAATCACCATTTAAATGGCAAGCACAAGCAATCTGACAAAATGGGAAGCAGACTGAGATTACCAGAAGGAAGCATCTTTGAATATGTGATTACAGACACAATGAAAATAAAGATTTATAACAAACATGTACATCAAGCTGCAAGAGAAAGAAAATGATGAAATAAGCTATAAACCCAAACAAAAGTGGGAACAAGATCTAAACATAAAGATAAAAAAAACGAAATATAGGAAAAGCTATACTCCAGAACTATGAGAAATATAATAAACACGAGGTTATGCATTATACAATATAATTGGTTACACAGGCTATATATCACGCCCCAAAAGTTAAATAAATGGGACCCAACAGTATCTGACAGATGTAAGAAGGAAACGGGAACAATATACATGCAATTTGGGCATGTGAGAAAGTGAAAAAGTTTTGTGAAGATCTAAATTAGGTATTAAATGAAAATCACAAAAATCAACATACCAAGAAGTCCAGAGATCTTTCTTCTAAGTAATATAAGAAGTAAAGAATTAGGCCTCAAACTGGATGAAGCACAAAAAAGATTTGGGCTGATGGTTTTGTAGAGTTCTGTGTTGTGTATTGGCCTATGTGTTGTGTGGTTTTGTGTTGAAAAGTGACAGTTTGCCTTAGAGAGCCAAGGTGAAGGTGGACTGCTGTGAGAATGGGAGACAGACTGAGCATGTGCAGAAAATGATATAAAAATTTTTGGACTTGGATGATAAACCACTGTGTGGTGCTGTTGAGTGGAAGAAGACCCAGAGCATGAGTCATGGTCTGGAGGACAGTTTAGAATGTTGGGATTTCAAAAAGGATGAACATTCCAAAGGCAGCCAGAAGGATCCGGAACAAGCCAGTTGTTCCTCTCTCTGCAAGCAACACAAGACAAATTTGAATTTTGTGCTCTCGCTCGCTCTCTCTCGGCTTTTGTTTATCTTTGCTTCGGTTGAGATCAAAGTTTTGTGAGTCTTGTGTTTTGTGTCTAAGTTTTTCTTTGGGCTGGTTGGAAGTGTAGCTTATACTTTGATTACATATGTTATATTTAGGCTGGGGAATTTATTTACATTGTTATAGAAATTTGCATAGTAACCAGTGGGCATTGTTATAAAAGGGGGGGATTTTGAATTAAAGTTTGAAGGTGAATTTTTATTAATAAATTGTTCATCTTTACCCCTGTGTGATATGCCTTCTTTGTGGTTGCTGGTTTGATCTTGTAACACTTCTAAATAGTGTTGGCTCCTTTAACAGGCCATTTTAAGCCTGGACAGAGAACCCGGCATTAGGACCACAAAATAGAATCCTTCGGAGCAGTTCTGTGTCTCAACTCTCCCAGGTCTAAACTAGCTACAGCAATGCCGTTACAGCAGCCTGGCAGCACTGATTGTGTAAGTAAAACCCAATGAAACAGTGCTCTTTGGTACTCAGTGCACAAACATGCAAACATTCAGACATAACACACCTACAGAAAAATAATACATATGCAGAATATAGATACATACGAAATAAATAAATATTGTTTAATCAATAGTAGAGTCTCGAAAGGTTTATATGAGCAGTTCCTCAGTCATTCAACAGTTTCACTGCATGTGTAAAGGAGCTGTTTCTCAGCCTGGTCTGGTGGTCCTGGCTCAGATACTCCTGTATTTCTTTCCTGAAGCTCTTTCCATTCCCCAGCCTTTAATTCAGATGCCTGTCTTTTTTTTTAAAATCATACCTTAAGGAAGGGCTCAGGCCTAAAACATTGGTAATATATCCTTACCTCCTATGGACACTGCAAGACTGGCTAATTTCCTGCCGCATTTATGTGTTTTTAGATGAAAAGAGATACAAGTCTCGTGATATAAACCACTACTTATGGGAAAAAATTTCTCCTTCAGGCTTATTAGGTTCAGTTTTTAAGCATCCAAACATTCAATCAAAACTTATAGAAATGTAATCTTCTCTCTCCCCAGTCCTTTAAGATGAAAGAATATAGACCCCCAGACCAAATGTCAAATCCACTAACCACCAGGCTAACTCCAGAACCAATTCGCATTATTTATAAAACGATCTTGTATTTCTTTTCAAGAGGACTGAGGGAGGTTTTTGCTTTGCATAAATCTGCAGAAATTTTCTGCCACCAAAATCCTATCCCGGTTGTATTATAAAGTTACTTATCTAACTGGGTCCAAATTTCTTGTCATCCTATCAGAACCCCAAGT
This sequence comes from Narcine bancroftii, assembly GCF_036971445.1. Taxonomy (NCBI): domain Eukaryota; kingdom Metazoa; phylum Chordata; class Chondrichthyes; order Torpediniformes; family Narcinidae; genus Narcine; species Narcine bancroftii. The sequence continues at coordinate 180,826,475 of NC_091474.1, forward strand.
TTGCTAATTCACTTGTTATAGTCAAGTCACTTTATTTGTCGTTCCTACCATGCATTGCATGGTAAAGGCAAGATAGCGTTTCAGTACCATGGAGCAGATTTACATAAAATACACATAATTTACATAAAATTTACATAAAATAGAAGTTAAAGTATTAAGGCATATACAACAAAAGTCCACAGCATGCTATCCACATATTTTCTGGGAATTCAGGAGCTTGATGGCTTGGGGAGAAAAAATAAATGTGGCCCAATCTGGACATCAGGGCCTGAGTGCTACAGTACCGCCAACCGGATGGCAGAAAGGAGAAAAGTTTACATGAGGGGTGTGTGAAGTCCTTCACAATGTTTATTGCTTTCCGCATGCATCGTGTGTTGTAGAAGAGAATCCCCAAAGATCTTTTCCATCGACTTTACTCTCCTCTGCAGGGTCTTACGGCCTGAGGTGGTACAGCTTCCAAACCTGTACAAGTCTGCAATCTCAGTTCCATCCTGCACCAACTTTACCAAAAAAAGATACAAGCCAACGCAATTATAGTACTCTCAACCTCAGTCTCTTTTCTCCCAAATGGAATCAGCAAAGAACTTAAAAGCAAAAGAAAAATGGATGGATAACTCAAAAGCTGATTCAACATGAATACAAATGTGAACAATTCCGGACATTGCCAGATTGACATGTTTAGGTAAAATTTCAAACTTAAATCATTTCCAAAACATTCCCACACATTTGGGCATGCAAAATGTAATTGACATGTAAGGAATTCTATTCCATCTTACTTACCAGAGATTTCACCCCCCTCCCTCCCCACTTCCCCTTGCTCCCACAGACAAAAGCTGGCAAAAGTGCAGGCAATGAAGACAGTAATCCAAATTCTAACCTTTTGGCAACGTTTTCCCTAATGGAGGAAAGGCCAGGGGAGCAATTTCTATAATTTTAATACAAGTTGAAAAAAGTTGGGACTGTGGAAGGGTGTGAAGAAGGGAAGGATGGAAAAGGCACTAAATATACTAAGGATCTCTTTGATTTTTCAGGTGGTTTCACAAGAGATGTAGCGATAGACATTCAGCACCTGTCAGCTTATTGTGTAATTAAATATTGGCCCCAAGTTGGAAGATTGGTAACATGGTACAGAAACTAGCATATCCTCCAAACTAAGTTTTTTGGTTAAATAACAGACTGGAAACATGTCACTACTTCATTCTGCAAAGTTTTCAGCAGTTAAATACCAATGGAATGCTTGCAGGCACTTCAATTTTTTTCCCCCAGTAGAGTGCTCCAATTGATCTGTACCTATACTCCCTTCATCTGGGTTGAGGAGATGCATCCTTCTGGGAAAGAAATTATGCATTTCTCACTCCACAAACAAATTATGTGTGCGTGCGTGCGTGCGTGCGTGCGTGCGTGCGTGCGTGCGTGTTTGTGTGTGTGTGTTTGTGTGCGTGTGAGTGTGTGTTTGTGTGTGCGTGTGTGTTTGTGTGCGTGTGAGTGTGTGTTTGTGTGTGCGTGTGCGCGTGTGTGTGTGTTTGTGTGTGTGTGTTTGTGTGCGTGTGTGTTTGTGTGTGTGTGCGTGTGTTTGTGTGTGCGTGTGCGCGTGTTTGTGTGTGCGTGTGAGTGTGTGTTTGTGTGTGCGTGTGCGTGTGCGTGCGTGAGGATATCGCTGAAACTTGGTTCAGAGTAAGCTGAACACCCTGAATATTTTGTAAATTAGACCAGTGTAAAAACAAGTGGTGCAGGTTAACAAGTTCTACCTCAAATCCTCTAGTAGTAAATGTTCAATCTTGACATCCAGTTTGTCTTTGTGGAGTTTACGCATTCTCTCTGTAGAGAGAATGTCCCACAGACATGTGGGTTGGTATGTCCCTGCAAATTGCTTCTAGGATGGAAGTGATGGAACAATCAGAGGGAATTGATGTGAAATTGGGATTTGTCCATGAGTACTTGATGGTCGGCATATGGATTGTGGACCGAAAGGCTTGTTTCTTGCACACAGTTATGAAACCACAGGCTCCCACACATATTTTACTCCTGAAAGATTATTGTCTTTGCAAGTTTCGTAGTTACACCATTCACATAACACTATAAATGTCCTAGAAATGAAAATAAAATAAAATAAAATCATATTTCACAGATACAAGGCAATCAACTCAATATCTGGCTACCACTGCTGTTTAGCTGGTTTATTATCATCTGACTGTACATCTTCTTCTTTGGCTTGGCTTCGCGGACGAAGATTTATGGAGGGGGTAAATGTCCACGTCAGCTGCAGGCTCGTTTGTGGCTGACAAGTCCGATGCGGGACAGGCAGACACGGTTGCAGGGGAAAATTGGTTGGTTGGGTTGGGTGTTGGGTTTTTCCTCCTTTGCCTTTTGTCAGTGAGGTGGGCTCTGCGGTCTTCTTCAAAGGAGGTTGCTGCCCGCCAAACTGTGAGGCGCCAAGATGCACGGTTTGAGGTGATATCAGCCCACTGGCGGTGGTCAATGTGGCAGGCACCAAGAGATTTCTTTAGGCAGTCCTTGTACCTCTTCTTTGGTGCACCTCTGTCACGGAGGCCAGTGGAGAGCTCGCCATATAACACGATCTTGGGAAGGCAATGGTCCTCCATTCTGGAGACATGACCCACCCAGCGCAGCTGGATCTTCAGCAGCGTTTGACTCGATGCTGTCGACCTCTGCCATCTCGAGTACTTCGACGTTAGGGCTGAAAGCGCTCCAATGAATGTTGAGGATGGAGCGGAGACAACGTTGGTGGAAGCGTTCTAGGAGCCGTAGGTGATGCCGGTAGAGGACCCATGATTCGGAGCCGAACAGGAGTGTGGGTATGACAACGGCTCTGTATACGCTTATCTTTGTGAGGTTTTTCAGTTGGTTGTTTTTCCAGACTCTTTTGTGTAGTCTTCCAAAGGCGCTATTTGCATTGGCGAGTCTGTTGTCTATCTCATTGTCGATCCTTGCATCTGATGAAATGGTGCAGCCGAGATAGGTAAACTGGTTGACCGTTTTGAGTTTTGTGTGCCCGATGGAGATGTGAGGGGGCTGGTAGTCATGGTGGAGAGCTGGCTGATGGAGGACCTCAGTTTTCTTCAGGCTGACTTCCAGGCCAAACATTTTGGCAGTTTCCGCAAAACAGGACGTCAAGTGCTGAAGAGCTAGCTCTGAATGGGCAACATATGAAACAGCATTTTCCTGAACAATGGTGCACACCCAAACACACATCACACAATCATACATAAACATTCAAAAACATTATAAAATAAGTATGTACAAAGTATTTCTGAATATTTTCCAATAATGTTCTCATTTCATTCATCGGAGTCTCAAGGCTGCAGGACAAAATTCATCATTCTCACAGCCTGCAGGAAGACATTATTTCCCAGCCTGGTAGTAATGAGTTTCCTATTCCTGTACCACTGATCTTCTTGGCCATTTTGGTCCTCTGTGTTGACTTCTGGTCCAATGAGATATGCAGCAACCATAATGCACAATGATGCAGCCAGTCACGACATTCTCGATTACACTCCTGCAAAATGTTGTCAAAATGGGGGTCGGAAGCCTTCCCCTTTTCAACTACCATAAGATGTGTAGGCACTGCTGTGCCTTCCAAATGAATGAGGTGATGGTGTGCATCCAGGACAGATCACCCATTGTATGCATACAAGGAACACTGTCTCCTCGGCTCTCACCACAACAGAACTATTGATGTGTAGTGGTCAACCTTCATTCTCATCAAGTCCACAATCAGATCCTTTGTAGTGCATGTTGAGACTCAGGTTGGTGTTATTGCACTATTTGTCGAGCCTCCCAACCTCCTCCTGTAATGTTACCATTGAAGCCAAGTATTGTTGTGCCATCCACAAACTCGATGATTCTGTATGGACTGAATATGGCAATGCAGATGCAAGTTAGCTGGCTGAATAGTAGTGAGCTGAATGCTCCAGTGAGATGCTCCAGTGTTCAGCATGATAGGACTTGAGTTGCTACCAACCAGATTGACTGTGGTCTTTTCACAGAATGATAGAACACTGCAACAAAGAAACAAGCCCTTCAATCATTCTAGGCTGTGCTGAAATATTATTCTGCTTAATCCTACTAACCTAAACCAGGACCATATTCCTCCAGAATCAGAATTTTCAGAATCAGAATTTATTGTCATGAATAGGTCATGAAATTCATTGTTTTGTGGCTGCATTACAGGTGCAAATATTGCTATAAATTACTTTTTAAAATAAATAAATTAGTGAGAAAAAAAATCAGCCCATGGCTGTCCAAATACCTATATATACACACACTTTTTTAAGCAACAAGACAACAAGAGCTACCCTCCAATCCTCTGGCACCTTACCTGTGGGTAAGGACATTCTGTATAGATCTGCCTGGGACCCTGCAATTTTTACACTAGTCTCCCTCAAGGTCCGAGAGAATATCATATCATACCGGGGGTTTTAACTATTTTTATTTGCTGTAAGGCAGCAAGCCCTTCCTCCTCTTTAATCTCCATATGTTCCATGACACTTCTTTTGTTTTCCTTCCTTTCTTCCTTATGCACTGTCTGTTTCCTGAGTAAATAATGATGCAAAAGAACTGTTTATGTTCTCCCCATTACATGGGGCTCCACACACATTTGCAGCCCATTTTTCCACCTGCTTCGGATTCTTTTGAAAGCTTTGAAAGCTGTCCTCACTATCCACTACACCTCTAAGCTTTGTGTCTTCAAACTTGCTGATTCAATTTATCACATTGTCATCTGTATCAGTGATCTGGATGATAAACAATAGACACAGCACCAATCCATGGGGTGCACCACTAGTCACAGGCCTCCATTCAGAGAACAAATCATCCCAGTCCCATTCTGGCTTCTGAAAAGCCAATGTCCAATACATCTTGCTACTTCACCATGAACACCGAGCAACTGAAACTTCCTAATTAACACAGGTGCACCTCAAGGAGGCATGCTTAGCCCACTACTCTACTCACTCTACACCCATGACTGTGTGGCTCGAGATAATTCAAACACCATCTACAAATTTGCCGATGACACCATGGTTGTCAGCCAAATCACAGACGGCAATGAGGAAGCGTACAAGAGGGAGATAGATCAACTCATTGAGCGGTGTCACAACAATAACTCAATGTTAGCAAAACAAAAGAGATGATTGTGGATTTCAGGAGGGAAAAATCAGAACACACTCTAGTCCTCAATGATGGGTCAGCAGTGGAAGGGTTAAGAACTTCAAGATCCTGGGTGTCAAGATCTCTGAAGATCAGTCCTGAGGCTTGTCAATTCGATCACGAAGAAGGCTTGCCAGTAGCTATATCGTGAGAGGACTTTGAGGAGATTTCGTGTGTCACCAAAGACTTTTGCAAATTTCTACAGGTGTACCGTGGAGAGCAGTCTGACTCTTTGCATCACTGTCTGGTGTGGAAGTGCCAATGCACGGGACAGGAAAAATACTGCAGAGTTGTGAACTTGGCCAGCACCAACGTGTGCATCAGTCCTCACTCCATCGAGAGCATCAACAAGAGGTGGTGTCTTAAAAAAGTAACCTCAAAGATCAATGACCATCACCACCCAGGCCATGCCTTTTTAATATTGCTACCTTCAGGAAGGAGGTACAGGAGCCTGAAGACACTCAGCAGCACAAGGACAGCTTCATCCCCTCTATCATCCAATTTCTGAATGGAAAATGAATCAAGACACCACCTAACTTTCTCTTCTTTTCACATTAATTTATTTTTCAATGTAATTTATGCCAATACTTTATTTTGTTGCAAAACAACAAATTTCATGACATATTCATGACAACAAATTCTGATTCTTACCAGAGGCTGAAGCATTTATTTTCCTAGCGATTGGACATTAGCAAGCAAAATTGTCAGGAGTGTGAGCCTGGAGGGATTTGCTTTGAGACACTGTCTTCATGTAACAAATAAAGAATTGTACTATGTAGGGACTTAACACATCTCACACACACTTTTTTAAATAGTCATTTAAACAATTTCTGGATATTCGGCATGACATCCCAATTTCAATAATTTGCTAGTTATGTGAACCCCTTGATTAAATGTCGACCATATTAATTGTTAAAACACACAGACTGAGCAAACAACAAGAACCTCAGGGGACTTAGCAGGTCAGGCAGCATCCATGGAGGAAAATGGACAGTTAACGTTTCAAGTTGGGATCCTTTTTCAAGATTCACTCATTGAATTAGATAAGGATCACACTGGAAGTCAAAGTTGCATCTTTAATCTAACCCCAAGTAAAGAAACACTGCAAGTTAGTTGAGCAGAATTTGATCAGTTATTTCTCACATCCAAAAGTGCTTTTTGAGTTAATTCATGAGGCAGGCTGAACACACAATCTCAGCAATCTCAGTTGCTCCTTTAAAGTATATGCACTCCATTTAGCTCTCCAGGGAAGATCTATTCATATCCTGCTTTATTCCACAGTAGACGCAGAACCAACCACAATGAGAATCACTCAGCAATGCACATCAACTTTTGCAAAATCTGAATAATGGCAAGCAGATTAGCTCATTTGGGAAGATTCTCACTAGGCATGGCAAGTAGATGCATTCTTAGCTACTCTATTGACTGCAGATGTTTTTCATTCTTACAACCTTTTGAGTTTGGTGTGTATATTGATTTTGAGCAGAGATCAAAGAAATTGATCAACAGCCAAGTCTCTGATGTCTCCCAAGTGCCCGAATATTGCTGATAAAATAGTCACTTTTGGGGAATAATTTGCCCTGTATTCAAAATGAGACTCAACCTGGATCTCAGAACACCCAATATCATAAAAACTATGAGTTGGGAAAAGCTAATGTTGCTGATATGCATTTCAAAACCAATAAAAAATGAGACGTGTAATTTTCAGCAAATATCTTTAAGAACCAAAAATATGGTTTTCACTGGATACAAGACTAAGAAGCCCACTCAACAAATATGATGATTCACAGAATTCTTTTCAAGTATTGTTCATCAATCCATTCAAATCTTTAAAAAAAGTCTACTTATAATCTATTCAGATGCTTGAAAAAAAAGGTTTTCACTATTTCTACAAATTCCAGAATTTCAACAGGTGAAATCTTAGTAAAAAGACATATTATAACAGACTTTACTGCATGAACCCAAAGTGGGTACAGTGCATTCTCCATTGATGCATTTTATGATGTGATTTACTACAGCAACAAATTCCCCATTTGTTCTAGTTTTCAACCAACTTTCAGTTGCACAGAAGTGCTAGATTTAGTTATTAATAAAGCAAGCTCTAAAATAAAAGCTAGTTTTATCAACCATTCTAGAATTTTGAAAATTAAATTCATTTCTACAAAAAAATTGAGATTTTTAAAAAATTATTTCTTTACCCACTCTCATTTTGTAACACCATTTAATGTTAAGCCTGAACATCCTCAAACATTGGGCTTCATTAAAAGGGGCACTGAGTTCAAGAGTAAAGTTCCTTTTGCAAACCTCTGGTGAGACCACATTTAAGAGTACTGTGTTCAATCTGGTTACCTCATCATAGGAAAGATGTGGAAGCCATGGAGAGGGTGCAGAGGAGATTTACCAGGATGTTTGCTGGATTGGAAACTAAGTCTTATTAAACAAAGTTGGCTGAGCTGGGACTTTTTTCTTTGGAGAATAGGATACGATAAGACTTAATAGAGGTCTACAAGATTATGAGAGGCATAGAAAGGGTGGACAGCCAGCACCTGTTTCCCAGGACAGGAATAGCTAACACCAGAGGATATACATACAAAGTGAAGGGAGGAAAGTTTAGGGGAGATTTCAGGGGTAAATTTTTTTTTAATGCAAAGTTGAGGGTGGCTAGAATGCCTTGCCATGAATAGTGGTGGAGCCTGAAATATTAGGGGCATTTAAGAGACTCTTGGGGACATGGATAGAAGTAAAATCGAGGATTGCAGAGTAGGGAGTGTTTAGTAATTTTTCTTTAGGAATATATGGGTTAGCACCACATCAAGGGCCATAAGACCTATACTGTGCTATAGTGTTGATACTGAAAAATAAAATGTTGGGAATCATTGCAATTGTCAATCATAACATTTTGTCAAAACATAGAATAAAACTGCAAAGACAAATTCTCACAAATTATGAATGTGATGTATACAGTATGTTTTTCTACATTTAAATAAAACACTTGTTATTTTCTTATCAAAGATATAAACTTAGTCCCTTACAATTCTCCCTCTACACCTACAACTGCACAGTTAAATACCATCCCAACTTCACCAAGTTGCTGACAATACCAGAGAAGTGGTCCATATATTAAATAATGAGATGAAATTCAGGAAAGAGATTGAAAGTCTAGTGACATGGTGCCAAGTTAACAACATCTCTCTAAATATCAATAAAATGATCAATGACTAGGAGGAGGGGAAGTATCCACACCCCTGTCCAAATTAATGGCACTGAAGTTGAAAGAGTAGATAGCTTCAAGTTCTTCAGAATAAATATACCCAAAGCACAGTGATGCAATAGAGGTCTCTATTTCCTTAGATGTTCATGGATATTTACCATGATTCCTTTATTCCTAAACAATTGATACTTGCTGGATGTATCACAGTGTTACAGGTATAAGAGCTACTCTGCTCAAGATCAGAAGCAACTACAGAAGGTAGTAAATGCAGCTCAGAACATCCCACAAATTTACCTGCAATCATGGATCCCATCCACAATTCCCTCTGCCCAAGTGAGGCAGCCAACCTATTGCAAGAACCATCACATCCCACTTTCTTCTCTTCTCCCTCCTCCCATTTGTGGAGAAGGTTCAAGAGTGTGAAGATGTTCTCCAACAACCTAAAAGAGAGTTTCTTCTCTGCAACCATCAGAATCCAGAATAAACCCTGATTTAATGCTACCCCTGCTTGATGCTGGCTAATTGATTTCCCTTTTCATTGTAATGCTATGTTCTGAAGTGAATTCTTCTGATCATTCATAGCTTTATAAACAGCATGGGTTGGGGATACAATCCAAATTCAGAATTGACATTTGGAATGAAAACAAATTTCATGCACAAAATGATGCATTTTTGAAGAATGAGAAAAAGACAATAAATAATATAATTTTAAAGACATGCAGGAATAAAATGTTCCAGAAGTAAATGTCCATTTGCATGCACAGATCTTTGAAAGTGACAAGACACAATATGTGATTTAAACTAAACTTTAAACAAAGGCACTGAGCAAAAGAAAATGAGTTTGTAAATGTTTATAGTTCCCTTCATGGTCCCAGCTGGAACTGTATATTTCTAACCAACACAAAAAAAGTAATTCTCCCCTTAAGCCTAGCTGATATTTGCAAACTTTATGTCATCCAGCTTTTACACACACCTCATCGACATAACCTCATTCATAAAAATGAACAGCTACTCAAGCATCAACTGCCATTGCAGAAGACAGTTTCAAATTTCCAACATCCCTTTACACTCAAAAGGCCTGGCTCTCGCATTTGAACAGGAGACACAAGACAATGCTAGGATCTAAGTTGCTGGAGGAAATCAGCCCGTAAAGCAACATCTGTGGAGGGAAATGGACAATTAAAGTTTTGGGTCAAGAGAAAAAAAGTCTTAAACCAAAACATTGCCTCCTCATTTCCTTCTACCTTTTAGGTTGTATTTCCTTGACCCGGACTTCCATCAGTGGAAACTATTGGGTGAACAATCATAACTTAGGCAAGTGGTTCTTCAAATGCAACCCTTGGAATCTGTATTACTGTATATCATATTTCATTCATTTGTGGGCTCTGGAGAAGATGCAAATTTCACTGGAAAAGTCAGAAAACTATTTCAGTTACAAGAAAATGAAATCTTGAATTGTTCTCACAGAAGGTCCAAAAGAAATGTGATGATCACCAAATGCTTAAATGGAAAAGTAAAAAGAAATTATTTCTGCTGACAGAAAATCAAATTCAAAATAACAATCAAATCAGATGATCCAAGGAAAAAAGAATGCACTGAGTTATCCCCAACTGGACTGCACTGAACCAAGCAGTCAGGCCAAACAATGGTGGGCGACAAGAATGCATTCCTGGTAATGGTGATGGAGCCACAATAGGAGCATTCAAAAGATTCTTGGATAGGTACACAAATATAAGAAATTAGAAGGTTTTGGATGTGAGATGGGGAAAACAGATTGGTGTGGAGCAGAGTTACATATATCAGCATAACATTTTGGGCTGAATGGGGCTGAAATGTGCTATAATATTCCATGATCCATGTTCTAAATCATGATGTCATTGAAATAAAGTGTTTTTTTGGGGGGGTGGGGGAGTGTTAGGGGAAATTGCAAGAAAATTGATTGAGAGAAAATGGCATGTGTATGTATGCTTTCCGTTTCAAGTGCTTTGCCTGACATTCATTGGGCAGTATCTCTAAATCATAGCTGCCTTAGATGCATGATTTACTGATTTACATTAAATCGAGCAAGGTAACCAACTCCCTTTCCTGATTGGCTTTTATCTGCAAAACTGTACAAATTATACATTCATATTTATATTTTTTAGTTTATTTATTATGTCAGGTTCCATCTGAAAGGCAGCAATAGTTCCTGAAAACTAGGCCATGCAGGCTAATCAAATGGGTTTCACTTTTTTTTGCTCAAAGATCATGGAGGTCATATATAATCATTTATTTGTAAAACTGTTTCTAGGATTCCTGCAAATAGCCTGAACCTTTTTCTAAGCTATACAAGTTTACAATTCTCAAAAACATCCACAGTTTAAGTGAGCCAATAGCTTTTGGAAATAATAAGATTTTAAATAATCCCTTGATCTATTTGCTGGATTAAGGATGGATGCAAGTATATTTGAAGGAAGGAAAACTAATAACCTGCGCACATACATTGGCAAGAGGCCGGCAATTTATAAACTATCAAGCAATTTAGTCTCTTAACTGTGTCACCTCAAAAAATTACCTCACTCCATGCAGGTTTTTATGCGAGCCTTTTAAAATCATAGGCAAATTATTTGACATTTTAAAAGCCACATCATTCTTATTCCAATACCCCCCCCCCCCACCCAACACTTCTAACTCAAAAGTCATACATCTTTACAGTTCCATAACAATTAGTGGCAAGAGGAATTGAAATAGTTTTTTCCATAAATTCCTGATCCTTTCTTGTTGCAGTAAGTTTTCTCCTGCCTATCTTGTTGAGGGGAAAATATGACGACAATTGAACATGTAGAATCTTTGTGGATACCATCTACTTGAGGAAGCAGCCTTAACTTCCTCACAAATTGTATTTGACACAACTGTGAAATGATAAAACTGCCCAATAGCACCACATAAACTTTACACTCAATCACCACAGCTTTTATTCTCTCAAAAGAACACAAGACATCCTATGAAAAGGGATACATGTTAAAGGATTTTAGTTTACCAAATTAAAGTTGTATTTTTTTTTTTAAAAACATCGGCAGAGCATGACTCAGATGCTCAGATTTCAGATTTATTGGCAGAGTACATATATGACATCACATAAAACCCCGAGATTTTTTCCTGTGGGTGTAGCAGAACTACCATTAATTGGTAGAGCAAAAAAAATATACACAGCAAAAACATGTAAACAAATAAAGAACTGTGAACAGATAACAAATGTAAACAAACTGACTGTACAATAAAGAGAGAATTTTTTAAAAAGAAAATCAATAAAGAGCACAAGTAAGAGTCCTTATACGAGTCTCTGATTGAGTTTGTTGTTGAGGAGTCTGATGGTGGAGGGGTAGCAGCTGTTCCTGAACCTGGTGGTGCGAGTCTTGGGGCACCTATACCCCTTTCCCGAAGGCAGCAGCGAGAACAGAGCGTGTCCAGAACAGAGCGTGTTCTGGGTGGTGTGGGTCTTCGATGATTGCTGCTGCCCTCCGACAGCAGTGTTCCCTGTGGATGGATTCAATAGTGAGGAGGGTTTTGCCTGTGATGTCCTGGGCAGTGTCTACTACCTTTTGGAGGGCTTTCTGTTCAGGGGTATTGGTATCCCCATACCAGACTGATGCAGCCAATCAGCACACCTTCCATCTCACCTCTAGAAATTTCCCAGGGTTTCTGGTGTCATACTAAACCTTCACAAACTCCTAAGGAAGTAGAGGCATACTTTCTTCACGATGCCATTGGTGTGTTGAGTCCAGGAAAGATTCTCTGAGAAAGTGACTCCCAAGAACTTAAATTTGCTCACCTTTTCCACCTCTGATTCCCCTAATGATCACTGGATTGTATACCTCTGGCCATGATGCACTTATTAAATTGCCGAACAGCTGTATTTTGTTACACTGCCAGTGTTACACACCTTTCTGCTCTGTACTTTTGGCTAGTTTCTTTCACTGGTTAAAAAAGAATCTGAAGTTCATAATTGAATTCTAGCCCTCCATCCCTCATCAATAATCTTCCATGCAGGCACAGGATGTCTTTTTTTTTATTTGCATGGAATTTTAACATTAAAAGGTTTACAGCTAATCCCAGAAGTATTTCAGGGAAGCAGATGGAATTGTTAGATAAGGTTCACCTTTTAGGCAGTATTCTGGCTTAGAGGCATTCAGACATAATTCTACAGATGATACCTTCATAACAATGGCTCCTCAGCCAAGCATTTGCACCAGCAGTTCGTTTTGTACTCAGCACGATTAATATTGCAACAATTGCATTTTCGGTGTGTTGATAAACTCCAGTTAATTTGTGCACAAATCAGATGAAGAGGAAATTACACCAATTACATCTGGTAGGCGAGAAGATAGTTTTATCACAGAAAAAAAAACTTTTATAATAAAATTAGACATATATGAGTTGATAATTTATTGATTTTAATTATTGTCTTGCAAAAGGCACAAAATAACTCAGATGTTCTCTTTATCTGCTCAAATGCTTTGTGAACATGGATTTCCTTGCAGTAAAATTAACTTCTTGTCTCAAGATCTTTATTTCTTCCTCCAGATATTCAGAAAATCTAAATGAGTTCTGGACATAGAAACACAGCTGCATGAGCTCCATTCTGTTGCCCATTGACTTGACATTCTCCTACGGTACTCAGCTGTCCTAACAAATGGATTACAAAAGCAGTTATTAATAATGCATTGAAGGGAAACTGATTAAAAATAGATTTAGAGAAAGCAATTGGCATTTTCTCTTCAAAGGTTCACAATTGTTGTAAAACTGCTCTGCTCCAGAGAGCAAGCTGCTGATGGGAGACACCTGTTCCCCATAGTAACGGGGTTTCATCAACAAATCTCCACAACAGCCTCAATAAAAGATCCCAAGCCAAAATGCTGAGTGCCATTTGTATCAAAGATGCTACCTGACCCTTTGAGTTCCTCAAACTTATTGCTTGCTCAATGTGCACAACATATTTTTTTTATTGAGCTGTGATATTTACAACTTGATTGGGGCCAATTGTTGTCATAAATAGATTTTTTTTAAATCTGCAGTTTTTACTTATTTGTTGACCTGGCTGAGCCTTAAGGGACATTATCACATCTGACAAATTGACTCTTCTTCACTGATACAACCCACAATTATACAGAATCTTTTATCACTTCAGATCATCCTGAAACACTTTACACCAAACGAAGTACAGTACATTTCCGATTAACCAAAACCAATCAACCAAAATTCCAAATATCTGAAAGATTTTTCCCCCCCACCCCGGATGAGACATGACGTCACAATTTGAAAAGAAGTTGAAAAAATAATTACCCAACTGTGATCAAGTAGAGCTACAGCGAATCAGTTTTACAAAAGAGACAGTTTCCACAGGTTACACATTGAAGGAAAGGGTAGGACTGATTATTTATTGTTTTTTTTTGCTATGGGTTACTGCAACTTTGTGATAAATTGTGGTATTCTCAGAATTTGAACTGAATACCACGCTCCCTCCCTGCTCACCTGCCCGAACTGCTCTCTCCCCCCCCATTCTCTCTCTGTCAAATACCCTTTCAGCCGGCCCACTGCAATTCTGCTGGAGGACATCCCTGTCAATCTTCTACAGGTGAGGTGAGTTCTTAGGCACCCCGGAAGAGCGGGGACCTTAGGCAGAATTGGCAGTGGGGAGGTGATGGGGATCGGCAACTGTGTGGGGAGGTGTCAGGGATCAGAAACAGCTAATAGAAGTATTCTCCTGATGCTACTGGATGGCTTTAGAGAAAATTCCCGAATATCCAAAAAATCTACTTAACCGAGATAGGTCCGGTCCCAACTGTGGTTATGGTGTGAAGTCAACCACGTTACTGTGTTGCTTTTAATTTCAAAGTGCAAAAAAAAAATTTACAATGGAATAACTCGAACCTCGCTTGTCAATATACTAAATAAACCCTTAGTTTTTCAAAATATAGAGAAAATCATGGAATAGTAACTTGGTTTTAAAATAATTAAAACCTGCTGCAACTATACTATGCTATTCAAAGACTACCCATCACCTCAAAATGTTCTGGCGAGCCCAGAAATTGCAAATTTGTAAAGACAAAAGAGAACTTGAATGTGCTTGAATCTGGACAAGAAACAAAATGCTGGAGAAATTCAACAGGCCTAAAGGCAACTGCAAAAGGCAAAAGTCAATATTTTGGACAGAGACACTCCATCAGACACTGCATCAGTGTCCTCACCTCTTGCCTCCAAAGATTACATTTAAAAATGAGTCTTTATCACATCCAACATTTGCCATTCCACAGCCAACTATTATTCTACAAAAGACCTATTCCTTTGCATCAACACCTTCCCTTTGTGTCAGCATTGTTAATAATTGTAGACAATTTTATTTCTCTTTTTTGTCACAAACTCACACGAGACACCTCTCATTCATTATATCTAATATTTGAGAATTGCTTTCCAAACAAGCCCATTTGCTGGATCAGGACACACATTTAAGAAGTCCATCCATAAAGCTCTATGGAGATTTCTCTCATGTTAAAGGCAATGAGAAAATGGGAGTTTTTCTGTTGAGAACCTAAAAACACAAACATTGGAGTAAATGGGCGATGCCGGAAGGTCCAGTTACCATGCCATATCTGAAAAAAAATATCACAAGGCATCTAACCCCTCCAAGACTAGATATGTACATTGGCGAGTATAGTATCACAAGTGGTTACAGAAAAAAAGGCACCATGCTTGATGGGGCTCAAAAGGTTTTAGCATAAAATGGGCTTTAAATTAGATTCTGGAGAGGATTAAAAGTCAGCACTGATCTGCAAGTGCACATTTGACAAGACTTGGACAAGACACACACAGAGAGACTTCCGAGTGCTTTTGCACAAACCACAAAATGTTAGTTTTCAGGTGCAACAGACAATGAAGAAGGAAAATTGAATTGCAAAGAGGCTGAATTTAGCAACAGGGGGGCGTTCTGCTACAACTGTACAAGATACTGGTGAGGCCACAACTGAAGTTCAGTGTCCAGGTCTGGTCCCCTTATTTGACAAAAGATATACTGGCCTTCTAAGCAGGACAGCGAAAGTTCACCAGGTTGGGGGTGGGGGAGGGCGAAGGTACTGGTGAGGCCACAACTGGAGTTCAGTGTCCAGTTCTGGTCCCCTTATTTGACTAAAGATATACTGGCCTTCTAAGCAGGACAGAAGAAGTTCACCAGATTGGGGGCGGGGGGCAGAGGTGGGGGAGGGTGTTGGTCTATGACCAGAGATCATAAGGTATGTCCGTTGAATATTCTCACTGGAATTCAGAAAGATGAGAGGATCTTAAACAAAATTATGAAAGGAATAAGTAAGACAGGAGCAAGAAAGTTGTTTCTGCTGAATTAGATGACATAGCCTAAAGATTCAGGGGTGTAGATTTAAGACAGATAAGGAGAGGAGGAACTGTTTCTCCCAGAGTTGTGTATCTGTGGAACTCTCTGCCTAAAGAAGTAGAGGTGGCATCAATAAATACATTTAAGACAGGTAGAGAGATAATTTTTTACATTTTGGTAAATTAAGGGTTGGGGAAAAGCCATGTAGGTGGAGTAGAGTCCATGGCCAAATCAGCCTTGATCTTGTTGAACGCAGGGCAAGCTTAACAGGTCAGATGCCCTATTCCTGCTCTTATCTTGACATGATGAAATGCTGACAACAAAGCTCAAAAAGTTGATATTTATAGAATAATTGAATTACAAGCAGATGGATAGCAGCTCATTATGACTGAAGGTGATAGAGTCAAAGTGAAATTGGACATCGGTTTTAAATGGAATCATAGAAAATAGATACTGGAGCGGTCCATCTGAGCCTGCACCTTCATTCAATTCATTAATGGCTGATCATACAGTTTTGGTACCTTATTCCTGCTTTCTATCCAAATGCTTTAGTCCCTTTAAGCAAATCACATTTGAATATATCTAATGAAGTGGCCTCAAAAGCACTCTATGGTAAGAATTTCCATAAGTTTACAACTGAGTGAAAAAGCTTCTTCTCAACTCAGTCCTAAATTGCTTATCAGCTATCCTTTGACTGAGACCTCTTGTTTCAGACATGACCAACATCAGGAACATTCTTCCTGCATCTAAACTGCAAGACCATGAGCCAAGAGAAAGGCCCAGAAGTGGTGCTTCTGCAGCAGAAATACATGAACTATGAGAAAGGTTATGATCAACGAAGCAAAGTTCAGCTCACACAAAATCCAAAATTGCAAGCAGTTCAATCTGTCATAATGACTGTTAGCAAGTTTATGAAGGGGACAGTGAAAACAGGGACATGTATTCAGAACAAAATTCCAGCTCATTCAAGGTTGGATGTCAAATATTTTAAATTATGATCCCAATTTGCAATGCACCTTCTTAAGTTGACACAGTGCAATAGCACTTGCCAAATAGCAGTTAGAACTATTGGATCTGCTTCTAACATTAATCAATTTTAACAGAGCTTGGATGTTAGACAGATCAATTCATACAGCAAACTGACAGTAAATGTGACATTACGTAAACTTAAAACAGAAGGAGATGTAGTAATAAAGAGTTTTAGGACATCCCAACAAGGAACTGAACACAATGAATAAATTCAAATTTAATTTCTACTGATCAATTAAAACAATGTATTCATCATTACCAGTTGAACTTTATTTGCTATTCAAGAACCAGCCTGGACTGAAACTGGAAAACATTCAAACTTTGCCAAAGAGCAGGATGAAATGCAAGTGGCAGGATGGGTGGGAGTTCCACTGCACATAGCCACACCATACTGTGTTTTACATCAGATAATTTGCAAAATTAACATCCAAACACAATACACAAGACTAAATTGGACACCTACATCCAAAATCTGACCTAAACCAGCATCAACTTGAATGCACTTTGTCCATTTCAGGCTGTTTCCTTCTCTTCTTCCATATCCTCATTTTTACAAAAGAAATGGCCAAGTGTCAGTCTAATTTCATTCCATTTGTTTATTCTCACAACAGTTGTTCTAAAACCTACTTCACATGTAGAAGTGAGAGTACAATATTTATTACAAATGCAGAGTTAAATTTTGGTCTGCAACTTTATGTTGTTTTATGTTGCAAATAACTTTTATTAAATTAATATGAAATCTAGAAAAGAAAGTAAGCAATGGACCAGATAAAGAAGTAATGTCTGACAAATTGAGAAAATGGACAAAGGTTAGATAACATTTCTTAAATTGACACAATTAGCAAAAATTGTTAACTGCAGAATGTCAAGATGTAAGGCAGTGGATTGTAATCCACACACCCAGTCAGAGGATAGAGGAATAAATATACACATCACTTCTATTTTTAATTCATTCTTGTGATGTGGATATTGCTGACAAGATACTTGCTTCTCTCAATAAAGAACAGTGCCTATGTTGGTAGGTCATGTGACAATAGAACTTCAGAATTCAGACCCAGTAACAATGAAATAACAGCAATCCACATTTTCTATGATTTAGCAGGAAGTCGAACCAATTGTGCTTGATAAATGGAGCTAAGTATTGCCTCATATAAATGGTGCAAAGCTAAAGGCAGTGGCAACTACAAAAACACAACAAAAATTAGCATTTACAACAGGCTTTCTTGGAGACCAGATCACCATTCTTGCTTAATTTAATTCGAACATCAGACTGTACCAAATAATGATATTTCACCATATTTCTCAGATTAAAATCTATGTACTCTTTATGCAAAGTTACAATTCCCAATGTCAGACTCTAAACCTCAACTTCCATGCCTTTCTCGCCCAAGACTGTTGCTTAATACACATGTTCCTGGATCAGCACTACTTCTCATCTTATTTCTGGAAGATACAAAAACATAACATATTTTTCCAAAAAAAGTCCAAACACTGAGTTCAACCATCAGCTGTTTACACAATTCAGAAGCTTTCACAACTTTGACATACTATATGCAAAGATAATTTGATATGTTATATTAAAACTTCCACATGGAGGCAAAAACATTATAAAGAATGTATTTTCATGAATGTATGACTACCAGCCCCCCCACATCTCCATCGGGCACACAAAACTCAAAACGGTCAACCGGCTGCACCATTTCATCAGATGCAAGGATCGACAACGAGATAGACAACAGACTCGCCAAGGCAAATAGCGCCTTTGGAAGACTACACAAAAGAGTCTGGAAAAACAACCAACTGAAAAACCTCACAAAGATAAGCGTATACAGAGCTGTTGTCATACCCACACTCCTGTTCGGCTCCGAATCATGGGTCCTCTACCGGCATCACCTACAGCTCCTAGAACGCTTCCACCAGTGTTGTCTCCACTCCATCCTCAACATTCATTGGAGCGCTTTCATCCCCAACATCGAAGTACTCGAGATGGCAGAGGTCGACAGCATCGAGTCCACGCTGCTGAAGATCCAGCTGCGCTGGGTGGGTCATGTCTCCAGAATGGAGGACCATCGCCTTCCCAAGATCGTGTTATATGGCGAGCTCTCCACTGGCCACCTTGACAGAGGTGCACCAAAGAAAAGGTACAAGGACTGCCTAAAGAAATCTCTTGGTGCCTGCCACATTGACCACCGCCAGTGGGCTGATATCGCCTCAAACCGTGCATCTTGGCGCCTCACAGTTCGGCGGGCAGCAACCTCCTTTGAAGAAGACCGCAGAGCCCACCTCACTGACAAAAGGCAAAGGAGGAAAAACCCAACACCCAACCCCAACCAACCAATTTTCCCCTGCAACCGCTGCAACCGTGTCTGCCTGTCCCGCATCGGACTTGTCAGCCACAAACGAGCCTGCAGCTGACGTGGACATTTACCACCTCCATAAATCTTCGTCTGCGAAGCCAAGCCAAAGAAGAAGAAGATCAATTATAATGTATTGATTTGGCAACAGTTTTAAACATTTGTTTTGCTATTAACACTATTACAAGCTCCCATTTCATTTAGTAGAAGTATCACTTTAAGGGTTAGTACTGGATCCAACCATTCACAACTGTGGAGAGACCAGGTGGCAATGACTAGTACAGACTGGACCTAAATTCACTATTTTGGAGAGAGTCATTTGAGTGGGACACTGAAGGAAACAGAATTTATTATTGACCACCAACCATCTCATGGAACACTGAGGTGGAGTGACTGTGTGAAATGGACAATTTGGCTGATTCTTCCTGTCAGGGGAATCAATGAACCCACCGTGACCAAAAGTGGGTTCATTATGAATGACCCGTACCTGGATTTTGGAAGCAGGAGAATTGCTGCATCAGATGGTGACCAAATGTGACGTTCTGTGGTAGCAGCAAGCAGACACAAAACACAAAGACTGTACTACAGGCTTTATTCTGCTAAAAGTCTGTACACACCAGTTTCAGCTGTGGTGGCTCCTGAGTGACTGGCTCAGGACGGGCTGGCTCAGGCTTATATTCGGGTCGGCTGATTGACAGCCGGCCATGGGGAGTCAGAACCCAGGTGGTCCTTCTGCAGGTACAGAGATCATCCCCTGCAGTGGTCGTATCACCACATTCATCCCCTTCTTAAAATTGTCCTGGGGGTTGAGTAATGGTGCCGGGCAGTATTTACAGATTATTTACAGGTTTATGTGGTCCAGCGGCCATCAGAGTCTCTGTGACCATCGCAGGGTTGGTTCATGGTCAAAGGTCGGTGAGGGTTAATCGGGTCCGGCATGGATTGGCAGGAGAGGGAGTGGTTCAGCCCCTGGGTCCTGAGTGGGCCAAGGATGCCCAGTATGGGGAAATTGTATCCAATCGACATGGTTTTGGGGTGGTGGTTCTGGTCATGGTGGTGCCCCTGCTGGTGCCAGATCCATGGTCGAGTCGGTGACCTCACGGCCACTGGGATACCTAATGTAGGCGTAGTTGTAGTTGGCGTGAAGGAGGAGCACCTGCTTGACCTGTGGGTCGGCCATGTGGGTCGGCAGTATACGAGAACTCAACTGAGGATCTGAATGATTGCATCAGGGATGTTACAGACTTTATTGAAACAACTATGGACAAATGTGTCCCCACCAAAACGTTCAGGGTTTTTCCCCCAATCAGAAGCCCTGGATGAACAATGAAATCCAGAATCTGCTGAGAGTCAAATCACAGGCAGTTAGGCCCAGATATTCAGTGAGCAGGTGTAATTAATGGAAAGCCATCTGCTGGGTGAAGTGGAGATTCCATACGAAAATGGTAACAACAAAGGATAGCCAACAGCTGTTGCAGGGCCCTAATTATCTAACCAAAACCAAATCCAGAATCGGAGGAGACAGCAAAGCTTCACTCCCAGAGGAGCTCAATGCCTTCTACACCTAATTTGACCACGAGAACAAGGAAGAACCACTGCTCACTCCCATATCCCCTTATGATCCTTTACTGTCAGTCTTCGAAGATGATGTGCAAATTGCTTTCTGGACAGTGAATCCAAGGAAACCATGGAGTCCAATTAAACCTGTGCTGATCAACTGGCCAATATTTTCATGGATACAAGTTCAAGTTTATTTCTCATCTGATTATACCAGTACAACCTGACGAGACAGTGCTCTCCTATCCACAGTACAGAACAGTGCAAACCACACAGACATAACATATACAGACAAATGACACACTTACACAGTACACATATATTAAAATAATTATTAATAGAGTCATATAGAGTGCTTTATGAAGTCATTAAGCAGTCTCATGGCCATGGGATACCTTCAACATCTCACTCTGAAAGGATGTGGTACCCATCTGTTTCAAACAGGTATCAATCGTATCAGTGCCCAAGAAGAAGTGTTTTGAGAGGCTGGTATTGAAGCATATCAGCTCCTGTCTGTCCAGCAACATGGATCCATTCTAATTTGCTGACCACAGCAACAGGTCACTGGTTCTACACAAAACCATGGACAGCAAAGATTATTATGGAATCATATTAGGATGCTTTTTATTGACTACAGTTTGATATTCAACACATACCATCATCTCCTCAAAACTGATCAGCAAACTCCAAGACCTGGGCCTCAATACTCCACTGTGTTTTTGGATCCTGGCATTTCCTCAGTTCCAGACCCTAATTAGTGTGGATTGCCGAGAACATCTCTATAATCTCCATCAGCACCAAAGTACCAGAGGGCTGTGTATTTAGCCCCTTGATCTACTCGCTTTACACCTACAACTGCGTGGCTCAGTACAACAAACACGCCATGCACAAATTTGCTAACAATATTACAGTAGTGAGCTGTATAAAAGGGTTGAGACAGCATACAGGAGGGTGACTGAACACTTGGGTGAATGGTGTACTAACAACAACCTCCCAACCTCAATGTTCACCAAAGGAGCTGATTGTAGACTTTAGTAAAGGAAAACCAGAGGTGTAAGATCCAGTGATCATTGGGGGATCAGAGGTGGAGAGGGTTAGCAAATTTAAATTCCTGTGAATTACTATCTTGGATGACTTTTCCTGAACCCAACATATGAATGTCAAGGTGACAAAACCACATCAGCACCTCAAATTCCTTAGGAGTTTGCGGAGGTTCAGGACTTTTGAAACCTTGCCAAACTTCTGCAGATGTGCAGTGGAAAGTGTGCTGCATCACAGCCTGATGTGGGACACCAATAACTCTGAACGGAAGGCCCTGCAAAAGAAAGGTAGTGGACACAGTTCAGTACATCACAGACAAAACTCTCCACATTATTGAGAAATTCTACATGGAATACTGCTGTCAGAGAGCCACAGAAATCGTCAAGGAGCCACACCACCCAGCAGCAATCCTCAAGGAGCCACACCACCCAGCAGCAATCGTCAAGGAGCCACACCACCCAGCAGCAATCGTCAAGGAGCCACACCACCCAGGAGCAATCGTCAAGGAGCCACACCACCCAGGAGCAATCGTCAAGGAGCCACACCACTCAGCAATCGTCAAGGAGCCACACTGCCCAGCAGCAATCGTCAAGGAGCCACACTGCCCAGCAGCAATTGTCAAGGAGCCACACCACCCAGCAGCAATCGTCAAGGAGCCACACCACCCAGCAGCAATCGTCAAGGAGCCACACCACCCAGCAATCGTCAAGGAGCCACACCGCCCAGCAATCGTCAAGGAGCCACACCGCCCAGCAATCGTCAAGGAGCCACACCGCCCAGCAATCGTCAAGGAGCCACACCGCCCAGCAATCGTCAAGGAGCCACACCGCCCAGCAATCGTCAAGGAGCCACACCGCCCAGCAATCGTCAAGGAGCCACACCGCCCAGCAATCGTCAAGGAGCCACACCACCTAGCAATCGTCAAGGAGCCACACCACCCACCAATCGTCAAGGAGCCACACCACCCAGCAAACGCACTGTTCTTGCTGCTGCCATCAGGTATCTGTGCCACAAGACATGTACCACCAAGTTCACCAACAGTTGCTACCCCTTCCATCATCAAACTGCTAATCGACAAACTCAATCAGACACTAATTTAAGGACTCTTACTGTGCACATTATTTATTACTGAATAATATTTACTTTTTTTCTGTATTTGTACAGTTTGTTTACATTTATTTATTTCTTTACATTCCTCTCTTTCAACTACATATATTTTTACAATTTACATACCAATAAGACTTCAGAGAAGCGGAGGACTGGAACAGGGCACCAGAGGATAGGAAGACCACCTCTCCCCACCCACCCCAGACCCCTCTCCCATCTGAGAGGGAGTAGAGGAGACGACCTGCAGAGACGGTGACCACGGCAGCAGGCCAGTGAGGGGGCTCTGCAGCTGAGGAGCTGGAGCATGTGGCAGGCTGCTGGAAATTCAAGACGAGACACTCACGGAAGCTGTGGGCTGCTGGAGACTGTTGTCGGGAGACTCGTGAAGGGCCGCGGACTGCTGGAGACTGGCTCGAACTGGCTGGAGGTGTACCAGGCATCAGAACCAGGATGCAAGGAGGTGTCACGTATGCACTGATAATAAATTTGGACTATGGATATGAAAGGTCTAATTGCACTCCCACTTAAAATACTCTATTGATACGAGAGAAAAAATTAATGATCCTAAAATTGAAATATAACATACAGAATGATCTGAAACTCACATGTTTGAAGACAACCCTTTAAAAATGTAAATAATCTGATAAAATTTTACTAATCACTCGGCCAAATTGCAAAAGCACAAGCTACAAAAAGATTCATACTTACCTTTTCCTTAAAACCAGTCAGGTAAACAAAAGTGCATCTTCAATGTCAGTGCTCTTATTACTTCAATAAAAAAACCTGTTAAACAATAGGCCCTTAATGGCTGAGGCAGTAACGAGCAGTTACTGCTTGGTTTACACAACTGAACGGACAAAACAAGCAAGTCTTCTTTATTCTCAGTTTCCTTAGCAGCAGCTGCAGAACTTGGCATCTTGCATTGTTCCTTTCGAGTGCAAAAAAAGTACTTACTCCTGAATGTCAATGAATGCTAACCTTTTCCATCAGATATGCACAAGGATCAGATGGAAAAATGCAACAAGCAAGGTCCTGGGAGAGGTGTGGTCAATAAAAATAAAACTTGAACTTCAGTAAAGATGGTACTCCTTTGAAATCACAGGCCCTTTAGGGAGCTACTCAATTGCACAACATTCCCCAGGCACTGGTACTAAAAGAAGCAAAGATAGAAGGCAAAAGTAGACAACAAAGACCCTTGGGACTTCTCCATCATTCCACACAATGTTGTTTCCACTTTCCTAACACATCCCTATAACCCTCAAATCCCCATTGCCCAAAATAAAACACAAGAAACGTGAACAGAATACATCTGCTTTCAAAATAATTACTAACACTTGATCTTTTTTTTGTGGAGCAACAGGAAGGCTGCCACGGTTTCACAAATTTGAAGAGATTACATTTTTTAATCCAAAAACCAATTTGATCCAGATGTTCTACCCAACAGTTTATAGCACCAAAAAGGAAACCAAAACTGATGGGACTGCTCTCAGCATTTTATTTCCTCTTTGCTGAACAGTTGTGTCGAACCAACAGTATAGTAGAATGGGACCACAGATTAACCTGCCCACAGCAGCATTAATGGCAAGGATCTGAGGAACAGTAATTCGGGGAAAGAGGAAGAGGAGGGAATATAGTGAATGCTTTTTTTTAAACTTTATTTAAAGATTTTATCACATGAATAAAACAGAAAAAATTACATTTAAAGAAAAATGAAAAATAAAGTAATTATTACAACACAACATTAATAACCTAATTTAGATTAATCTAACCCCCCCCATATATATGGCCACTAAAAAAAAATTTATATATAAAAAAACCACCCCTCCCCCCAAAATAAAGAGTGAAGAATTAATGAAGTTAATAATATTATATATATTAAAAAAACTCACAGACAAAAAGAAAAATAACAAGTAAAAATACTAATAAAAAAGTTATCAAATCTAAAATATCACACATAAAACATATTTAAGTCAAACTTAATTACATATACTTAACAAATAGAGTCCACTTCAGCTAAAAGACATCCTATCTTAAATTGAAAAGAGTATCTTTTCCATAATTAAACAAGACTTCATCTCTAAATACCACCTATCTAAGATTAGTATATTTCTATCTTTCCAAATAAACACTATACATTTCTTGGCCACCACTAAGGCTAAATAAATACAAGAAATCTAATAATCAATTAAACCTAAATCAATTAATGATTGCATTTTCCCTAATAAAAATATATCAGGATCTAATACAACATAGATATTATATAAACTATTAAAAATAGATTGAATACCTTTCCAAAACTGTTGCAATCAATCGCAAATCCAAACAGTATGTATAAAAAAGCAAGTTGATTATTATATAATGGCTTAATTACTCTTGAATACTTGTCCAATAGAGGCTCCAATACCACATTTAAATCTCCCCCAATCATCACATTAGAATTTACTTATCCAAATAATAAAGACATATCCACAACAAAAGCTGTATCCTCAACATTTGGAGCATAAACATCAAGCAAAGTCCAAGCCTCATTAAAGATTGTACAATTCAGTTTTAATAATCTTCCACCATCTTTCTCTTCATTCTGTAACTGAAATAGTAGATTCTTGTACAGCAAAATTGCCACTCTTTTTGCCTTTGAATTAAATGAAAAAAAAACTTATCCAATCAATTCACGTTTAAGTTTCACATGTTCCTTATCTGTTAATTAAGTTTCCTGAAAAAAAAGCCACATCAACTTTTAATTTTTTTTAAGTAAACAAGTATTTTCTTACACTTAATAAGATTATTTAAACCCTGGACATTAAAAAAAAACTTTAGTTTAGACCTTTCTTACAACACCACAAGAAAAAAAGAAAAAAAAAGAAAAAAAAACACACCAAGAAAAGAAAAAAAAACCCCTTCCCTGATCCCCTCTTAAAACTACAACAAAAAAAAGAAAATTATTTTTTTTTAAAATAATAAAAAGAAACTTCACTCCTTAATCCAAAAATTAATTTTAAAAAAACAGGTAAGAGGTTGCTACCTCCTCCTGTCTAAACCGCACAATGCGGTAACTCCCACAAAATATTGGGTGTGAGATAACTCACACGTAGCTGACGACTTCTGGAAAATAATGCCCACTCATTTCCCTCTCCTAACTCCCATTTCACATTAAACTATCATCATCATTTAAATCTTCGAGAAAAAAAAATTCTTTTTTTTTTTAATCAGCTTTAACACTCCGACCACCATTGCTTCCATTTCTTCTTGAAATTTGATTCCCATCTTGTATCTCTACTCTCTTTGGAGACCGTGGAGGACTACGTCGTTCCTGGAATTGCGTGATTGGTAACAGTTGAGCAAAGTCCATAGCTTCTTTAGGGTTATCAAAAAATTTTCCATCCTGGAAAATCTTCAATACTGCAGGGTATCTTTCACAAGATTAAATTCACATCGTTGAGACATAACTTCTTGACTCAAAAATCCGGATAAAAAAAAAACACGATTGTTCTGGACCATCAAAAGAGATCTACTTTGTTGCGCATTTCTAATAGCCACACGTAAAATTGTCTCTCTATCATGATAGTTTAAACAACGAACCAGAACAGGTCTTGGATTCTGTCCTGAAAAAGGCTTTCTTCTCAAAGCTCTATGAGCACGTTCCAATATTAAGCCCTCCGGGAACTTATCTTGTCCTAACACTTGTGGAATCCATTCGGTAAAAAATTTTCTTGGATCTGGTCCTTCTATATCTTCTGGCAAACCAACAATTTTTACGTTATTCCGTCTAGACTGATTCTCTAAATAGTCAACCTTTTTCGCTAAATTTTTATTCTGGATTTGTAAAGTTTCAATTGTTTTATTTACGTCTTGTATTTGATCTTGTATCTCTTGGTCTTGGTCACAAACATCAAGTCTTTCATTCATTTCAAGCTTAAAAGCTCCATAATCAACCATCTGTTGAGTATTAATGTCCACCAAGGTATTAAGCTTAGTATTAACTTGAACCAAAAATTTACCTAACTCTTTGATTGAAGAAGATAACTTAAATTCAAGATTCTTGATAAGCATATCAACTGGAATAAATTCAGACAAAATAGGATTCTGCTGTTTCTGAATAACCAAAGGATCTTCTTTTCCTTCCTTTAGTTTAACTGCTTTTCTTGCAGTATGACTCCGTGTAGAAACCCCTGCCACAACCTCCTCAGCAGTATCAGAAGACTGGTATTCAGGGTTATCCTTAACCCATATTTCATCGAAAGCCTTCATTACATCAAGGTCTGTTGAAGTCTTCATAACTGGTGATGCATTTCGCAGCGCCACCGCTACATCAATCGGTGGACGTCTCTTTAAAGTCGGGTCTTCAGCTGGCGGCGTCCCAGCTGTTTCAAGTGTCAAAAGTTCAGTGACAGCGCTCATAGCGGGCGTTGATTGAAATACACGCGCCTGGCTAGCCCTTTGTTCCAAAGGCTGCCGGGCGCCATTTTTAAAGAGCCCTACCGGTACAGAGCGGAGCTCCTTTGCCGAATCCTGCACTTCTCCTCTTGGATCCATTCCACACTAAGTCCTGGCTTCTTGTAAACAGGTAGGCTCAGATAACTTCGGGAAATGTAATTTCTTAGCGATCTGCTGCCGTTTTCTTTTACTTTTTTTCAGCAATTGTACCATTAGAAGCTAGTTTAACACCTCTAACTACTTATAAACTTTTTTAAAAAGTTTCAACGGGCACTTGTAGACAAAACAATAACAAAGAGTCAGGAGAGGACTGGAAGGCACGTCTGTTCCTTACGCCATCTTGCCACGCCTCCGAATATGGCGAATGCTAACAGAAGTTAAAGGCAAACAAATATTCTGTGGAGAAATTTAGATCACATTAACTATTAAACCGACTGCAAAACTACATAACAGGACAATTTTAACCATTCACAAATCATCTTAGAGATGTCCATAACCATTGTTGATAAAAAATAATTCTTCAATAAAATTATAATTGGCACCAATTTCACGTCCTAAACAAATAATCTTAGCGCAGATGCCAAAAGAATAAATTTATCAAGGCAAATTCTAGCTTTCTGATTTTAAAATAAATGAAACCACAAAATACTGATGTTCATTCCAAAATAAACACTGGGTAAACAACAATCCCCAAATGAAACCAAATATCAAGTGTTGTCATTGGAATTACAGATAATTGATTTTACTTCGAGATGTTTAAGTTTTATTTTGTTCCCACAGTATCTCAACACTGTTGTACATACAAATTGATAAAAATTAAGGACAACTTCCATTTGTATATAAATTCTGGCAGTAAAACATCCATTAGCATTGCAGAAGAAGTGAAGACAAACAGAAAAAAATACAGTAAATTACTAAAAGCATAATTGGATAGATAAAGCTGAAGGATGTTTTTGAAATAGGTGCCCAAGCAAACAATGGTAGCTTAAAACAGGAGTACAGAACTTAAGGGTTGAAAGATACTGTCTCTTCTATCTGTGTTGAACCAAAAGCAGACAAACAGAAATAGGGATTAAAGATGATAGCACAGCTTTTAAAATATAATTATGCTTAATGACAAACACCTCATGGAATGAAAGACAGAATGGTATAAGTGAGAAAGTATAAAGAAGGAAAAGGTTTGCATGCATAAACAGATAGCAAAGGGCATAGAGTACCATTTGCGTAGAAGCGCCAACTAGAGGTGCTGAAGTAAGTCATGATAAGGTGGGGGAGGGGGGGGGTCAATGCTTTTCTTTGAAGATGAAAGTCATCTTTTCAATAAATAGGTATTACAACTCTAATATACTGATAGTACCAACTAAGGCAATAAATCAGTATAATCCAAGACAATTGTTGATAACTTTGTAAGAGGTTAGGTTTTCTGAAAGCAAAAATCAGTTTATGTTAACAGACTGAATACTGTATAAACTGAAACCTGACAAAAGACCAATTTATCCCTAATCATATACACTGCATTGGAGATCAAGCAGATTACTTACACCCTCTCCTGCCAGACCTGAGCATTGATGTACAATACTGTGAAACCATTGCAGTCTAACCAATGATTGATTCATATACCATGAGAAGCAGCAGGAGAGACAACATAAAACATAAGCTACTTCAAAACACAAGAAAATAGATAGTTCAAATTCCTTTAAGCTCTTTTCAACAGGTTCTGAAATGGAAATTCTGCAGGAAGAGATCTTATACAGTTCAATAACTTTCCTTATATGGTTGCTCCATGTTCACAGAAAGGAAATTTAATGTCAAAGTTCAGTGATTCATAACGGAGGTGGGATAATTTTAATAATTCATAATTGATTCCAAAACACTTGGATTAACTAACTTACTCAGCATTGTATGCATAATTATTTTGGTCATACCTTGCACCTATTCAGAGCATACCAAATTCAAACAAGCTATGTGTGATTTGTTTATCTTAAGAGAATACACAAATTTACATTGTGCCTACTGTAAACTGGAGGTCTCTCTCTTTCTCCAGTGCCAATGTAAATCAGTTGCAATCTGGTTCTGACACCTGACAGCATGTGAAAATATTAAATTATCAACAGTCGAGAACAACAGCAAAGAAACCAGCAAAGTACATCAGCACCTCTCCTTCCTCAGGAGTTGGCGAAGGTTTAGTATGACACCAGAAACCTTGGCAAATTTCCACAGAGGTGTGGTGAAAGGTGTGCTGACTGGCTGCATCAGTCGGGTATGGAGACACCAATACCCCTAAACAGAACGCCCTCCAAAAGGTAGTAGACACAGCCCAGGACATCACAGGCAAAAC
This sequence comes from Narcine bancroftii, assembly GCF_036971445.1. NCBI lineage: Eukaryota > Metazoa > Chordata > Chondrichthyes > Torpediniformes > Narcinidae > Narcine > Narcine bancroftii. The sequence continues at coordinate 180,856,075 of NC_091474.1, forward strand.
CTCCCCACCATCAAGAACATCTCCGTGGAAGGCTGCCATCGGAGAGTAGCAGCAATCATTATGCTGCAGGGTACAAGATGTTTGGAAATAAACAATGGGAAAAAAAATGAACATAGGTGAACATAGATGAACTAATTAGAGATCAGATAAATGGTACTGCCAGAAGTGTGATGGGGCCATCAATAAATCAGAACCAAAAAATGTTATCTTCATCCTTACAGGTAATTACAATGATAGGATTAACTTCAAATTGTTCAGGGCCAGAAGACCAGTGAAGACCAAAAACACCACATTTAAGGAGAAATTCAAAACATGTTCAGAAAACTCTCATTAGCTTGAAAAGCAATGGAATATCTACTAAGACAGAAAATGAATGAGCATCGAAAATAAATGAAAAAGAACTCAGATTTCAAAATAAAATTGTCCTTTATGAAAAAAAATCATGAAGTAGACAAGAATATCAAGTGGGAAATAATTTATCAAAATTTACAAAAAAGCTTTTGGGAGGTTGACGTCACAAGTAAATGAACAAAAGTACAGCATCCAACAATGAGAACTAGTAGAAAAAAGATTGTTTGGCAACTGCAAAACAGAAAGCAGTGTTGTGGTGCAACCACTATATTGTATGTATTGTGTGAGCTGGCCGCCCATTGAACCTGCGACTCCTCCCTTCCGGATATCTCTATAAAGGCTATTACGCCCAAACTCCTCCCTCAGTACCTACCTTCAAACCAGGCCAGCAACACGTGAGATGTGTTGATGTCTTAAGGTGATTAAGGTTTACATCCGGTACCGCACGGATGGCAGTCTCTTCAATCTGAGGCGCCTGCAAGCTCACACCAAGACACAAGAGAAACTTGTCTGTGAACTACTCTTTGCAGACGATGCCGCTTTAGTTGCCCATTCAGAGCCAGCTCTTCAGCGCTTGACGTCCTGCTTTGCGGAAACTGCCAAAATGTTTGGCCTGGAAGTCAGCCTGAAGAAAACTGAGGTCCTCCATCAGCCAGCTCCCCACCATGACTACCAGCCCCCCCACATCTCCATCGGGCACACAAAACTCAAAACGGTCAACCAGTTTACCTATCTCGGCTGCACCATTTCATCAGATGCAAGGATCAACAATGAGATAGACAATGAGATAGACAACAGACTCGCCAAGGCAAATAGCGCCTTTGGAAGACTACACAAAAGAGTCTGGAAAAACAACCAACTGAAAAACCTCACAAAGATAAGCGTATACAGAGCCGTTGTCATACCCACACTCCTGTTCGGCTCCGAATCATGGGTCCTCTACCGGCATCACCTACGGCTCCTAGAACGCTTCCACCAGCGTTGTCTCCGCTCCATCCTCAACATCCATTGGAGCGCTTTCATCCCTAACGTCGAAGTACTCGAGATGGCAGAGGTCGACAGCATCGAGTCCACGCTGCTGAAGATCCAGCTGCGCTGGGTGGGTCACGTCTCCAGAATGGAGGACCATCGCCTTCCCAAGATCGTGTTATATGGCGAGCTCTCCACTGGCCACCGTGACAGAGGTGCACCAAAGAAAAGGTACGAGGACTGCCTAAAGAAATCTCTTGGTGCCTGCCACATTGACCACCGCCAGTGGGCTGATCTCGCCTCAAACCGTGCATCTTGGCGACTCACAGTTTGGCGGGCAGCAACCTCCTTTGAAGAAGACCGCAGAGCCCACCTCACTGACAAAAGGCAAAGGAGGAAAAACCCAACACCCAACCCCAACCAACCAATTTTCCCCTGCAGCCGCTGCAACCGTGTCTGCCTGTCCCGCATCGGACTTGTCAGGCACAAACGAGCCTGCAGCTGACGTGGACTTTTACCCCCCTCCATAAATCTTCGTCCGCGAAGCCAAGCCAAAGAAAAGAAGAAGGTGATTAAAGCCTGTCTAATGTGGTTGATCGATAGCGCTACAATTTAATCACCTTAAATTTGGTCCATGGGCGGATATACTGCACACAGACCCTAAAGATACAGAGGCCTCAGTCAAATTCGATCAATGGCTGCACTGCCTCAACACTTTCATGAGGCACAATGACATGCAGAGTAAGGAAGACGAACGTGATCTACTCTTCGCTCTGGTTGGCCACCAAGTCTTCCAGATGATAAGGGACTGCACTATTTATTCAGCCACAATGCAGAAACAGTATCGGGCCCCAACGAACATCATTTATGCCAGATTCCTTCTGGGCAGTCGTAGACATGCGCCTGGTGAGTCAGTCGACGAGTACATGCAGGTCTTGTGGGAACTGGGGCGAGCCTACAACTGCGGCTGCCCATCTAGAAGGCCTGATATGTGATGTATGTGTGGCTGGGTTCAAGTCTGCTCATATCAGAAACTCCTGGAAAAGGGGGATCGAAGCCTCCAAGAAGTAGTCGACCTGGCTAAAGCGCTTCAGACAGTACAGATCTCTTCTCCTTGGGGAACATGGCTGCCACGTGGGGAGCTCAGGAGCCACCATCTTGGGATCTGGGGTGCCAAGTCACCATTGTCATCAACGAACACCCAAAGTGCTACTTCTGCGAACACGTGAAGCATCCCTGTAAGAACTTCCCGGCCTTAAACGCTACATGGTCCACCTGCAGGAAGAAGGGGCACTATGGTAAGGTATATAGGTCCCAACCCCCTTCCAGCAGCACTGCGTGCGGCTGGCAGCCACTGTCATCATGGACAGTGCCACTTCTGACTTCACCTCCATAACTTCCGGTCGCAGGAAACGGTTTAGCAGGACCATACGGTGGCACAATGGGACAGCATCACTTCTGAGGAGCAGCACTGTGTGCGCGACATGGGGCCATCCATCTTGACAGGCGCCCCGACCAACTCTTCAGCAGTGACTCAGACAGCGACCAGACACTGGCCTTGATTACCCTGGATCAACTGACCAGGGACATGATGAACATCAAGGTTAATCATCATGTCATGTATTTGATACAGGGAGCTTCATTCATCCGGGCACAGTGCAATCCTATTCCCTCGTGATAACCCCGGCAAAATGTAAAGTCTCCCTGGCCTCCAAATCCCACTTGACTGAGATTCATGGCAGCTGCACCGTGGCATGTCTTTGCGGGACATGGTCATCAACTACAGCCAGCCCATAAACCGTTTCACCCAGCTGGATGCCTACCCACTCCCACGCGTCACCAACATAGTAAATGAGATCACCTAGTTCCGGTCTTCTCAACCACTGACCTCAAGTCAGCATAGCACCAACTACCGATACAAACGAGGACAGCCCATACACTGCCTTCGAGGCAAACAGCTGCCTCTACCACTTCCTCCAAGTCCCTTTCAGGGTCATCAATGGGGTCTCTGTCTTCCAGAGGGAGACGGACCAAATAGTGGATGACTAAAGTTAGGAAATAGTCATCCACTATTTGGTCCGTCTCCCTCTGGATCATGAAGCTAATTTACAGAAATTTCTCCAGACAGCCAAAATCTTAACCTAACACATAACCAAAAGAAGTGCGTGTTCAGTACTTCACAACTAGCCATTCTTGGTTGCGTGGTGGAGAATGGCATCATTGGGCCCGACCCTGACCGCATGCACCCCCTGTTGGAACTCCCATTGCCACAAACCCTTAAGGCCCTGAAAAGGTTCTTGTGCCTCTTTTCATATTATGCCCAGTGGGTCCCCAATTACATGGACAAAGCCTGCCCCCTGGTGAAATCTACCACTTTTCCCTGTAAGCGGAAGCCCAAGCAGCATTCACACGCATCAAGGGCGACATCGCCAAGGCAGCAATGCATGCTGTGGATGAATCCATCCTCTTCCAGGTGAAGAATGAAGAATCTGACTTTGCTCTGGCTGCCATCCTCACAGGCAGGCCAGTGGGGTTCTTTTCACAAATTTTGGCACTCAGCCATCAAAAAGGAGGCCCAGGCCTTAGTGAAAGCTGTGTGCTGCTGGAGGCACCACCTGGCCTGAAAACTCTTCACCCTGCTGACTGACCAATAAGCAGTCGCCTTTATGTTCAATAACAAACAGCGGGGAAAAAATAAGAACGACACAATCATAAGGTAGAGAATTGAGCTACCCACCTACAACTATGAGATTTTGTACCAGCCCGGGAAGCTCAATGAGCCTCCCAATGTCCTGTCCCAGGAGACATGTGCCAACATGCAGTTAGCCCGCCTCCAAGTCATTCTATGCAGGGGACCCTTCAACCAACCAATCAACATCCCCTCACAGTAACCCTGGCCAACCGTCCCCACTAATTGCACACGACACAGTGCGCCAACCCCAGACTGAGCAATCCCACAGTCATACTACCCCACCTCAGCCACCAGAGGCACAACCTGTAGAGCAAGACACTGCCCCGGAACGAGCAATTGAACTACAGCAAACCTTACGATGGTCACAGCTACAGACAAGGCCACTGGACACACTGAACCTGTAACAAACATTGAATCACTTCACTCTACCGGACAAAAGGGTGAATGTGGTGCCACCACTATATTATACGAGCTAGCCCACCCCCTCCACCTGAGACACCTCCCTCCCAGAAATCCCTATAAAGGCTGCTATGCCCAAATTCCTCCCTCAATACCTGCCTTGGATCCGGGCCAGTAACATGAGAGATGTGTTGATGCCTATTAATCACAACTCTCTGTTTAATAATCGATAGCACTACAAGTGTAGGGTTAAAAAGTAATCTTCAAAATTACTTGAGACTCAAGGATCAGCTACCATAACTCACAAGTTTATAAATCAAAATAAATAATAGAATCAAAAATAATTACTAGCTTTATGGACAGTGTCTAGTTTGTTTTCCTGAAGTGGATGATTGAAATTACCATGGGAGACAAAAAATTGACAAGAAATGATAAATAAACAAAAATATTTAGGTGAATCACCAATGAATTTTAAAACAAGTGTGGGTTAGATTAAAATAAATATAGCATTTTACGGGTTACTTGGAAAATAAAGTATCTAAATAGAGAAAAGATACAAACCTATCATATTACAAGCAGCAAGTTTGAGTTAATAACAAGTTCAAAGTAGAGTCTTATTTTTATAATTTAAACAATGAAGTTGTGCTTATTTCATTCAAACTTTGCTTGAAATTATTGCCATGTTCTACTTGCGACAAGAGCATAGGAAGTTGGCGAGTGTACAAAAATAGTTTACAATGTAGCTACCAGAAGTTAAACACCTAAAGAAAGAAAAAACAGCTTGATCTCTCGACAGAGGTGAAAAGGCTGAAGGAGACCTAATAGAAGCCTTTAAAATTTACCGAAGATTTTGCTGGAGGACAGAGAGTATGTTTCCACTTGGATGGAAGTGCAGAACTAGAGGACATCAATGCAGGATATATGACAATTAATCTGAAGGAATTGACATTTCATGTGATGTTTTTCAATAAGGCTTCAAAAGAGAAAACCTTGTTTGACCAGCTTTACTGAGTTTTCTTGTTGTCAAAACAAATGTTAGACAATGTATATGTAATTCATCTGCATTTCTTAAAGATTTTCCAAACAACACTATTTTATATTGACATACAACAGAGTGAGGGTATAAAAAAAGGAATGAATTGCTGGCTGGCTTCAGGATACAAGATAGAAAGGGAGTAAAGGAAAGCTGGAAAATGCTAGGTTGCAGCGATCAATAGTGCTGGGGCCACAATGTTTTTACAATTTACTTCAATTATTTAAACTCTGGAATGAAAAATAATTTCTAAAATTGCAGCCAATCCCAAATCTAGGTGTGTGGACTTGTTGGGGTTTGGCAAAGTGGAATCAAAACTGAAAAGAGCTGCAACTGATTAGAGAGAAGATATTAATAAAATTGCTTTATGGGAAAATAATCATTAAATGGCATTCATCAGCAGGAAATTAGGAAGCTCACTTACTCAAAAGATGCAAATCTAGGTGAGGTTAAGGAACAAGGAGATCTCGAGTACAAAATTACTTAAAGTTCTACCAAAATTAGTCAAGGCCATAAAACAAGCAAAAACACTGAATTTCATTTCTGGATGGACAGAATTGAAAGAGAAATTAAGTTGAATCTGTGATGAACCTTGGTTTGGCTACACCTGGAGAACTGCAAACTTGTCTGGATCCCAGGAAAGTAAGGCACTGGAGAGGGTACAGAAGAAATTTACAAGGTTGATTTCAGAATCCATGGATATATAAAACACTGGACAACATTTTTTTTCCCCAAAAAGGTTTGCTTCCCGGAAAAAAAAATCAGGATTTTGTTAGACAACTTCAAGCTGAACTCAAAGATCATTTCAGATATGCATCAAATAGGAAGTTGAAGAAAAATTAAATGAACTTTTGTTGAATGTAGCATGTTTAATTACATGAAGTACCTCTGAACCAAGCTCTCATGCTGACTGCACATGATGTACAACAAATGCGTGGGGCCCAGGGTTTGTCTTAGTCACCAATTTTACAACCAAAGTAGAGCTCATAGGCTTTCTTAATAAGTGTGGACATGTTGCGTCTTTGAGCCTTACGCATATTCTCGCCACAAATGTAACAGAATGTATCACAGCTGTGGACGAGACATTTCTGCTGTATTGAATCTTCCTGAAGACAATAAATGGTATTGTTAAGTGCACTCACAATGCTATTGCCTGAAGAATATGCGTTCAATCTATAATCAATGTCATGCACAGTATCTGTTTATGTGAGCTGGTTTTATGGCCTGTCTGCATCTATCCTAACTAAGCATGCCCAGGCAACATTGGCATAGCACCAGCAGTGAGTGGATACCCAGGTATGCTTGGGTTGACCAAAATAGCTTACTTTGTGGGCAATATACTAGTAGACTTAAAATATGACAGGAAATCACATCTTTTAAAAAAAAGTACATAATAAGAACATTTTAAGATTATTTTCATGATCAGCAGCCCAAAATCCATAATACACCCAAAAGTATTCAGGAAGCAAAATCGCGATTGTCCAATATAATTGGGAATAGCATCAAATAATTGACATTAAAGGGTGTGATGATGTGGAAGCATGGAGAACATTTCCACTTGTGGGAAAGCGCACGATAGGAAGTGATGCTTCTAAGACCATCAACAAGAAATCCTGTAAAGAGTTCATCAAAAACTTTTTTTTTGACCCAAAGAGTGGTGCGAATCAAGAACTCATTACCGTATGGAATGGATGGGGTCAATAAATGTCTTGGGGAGATTGCATCTGAGAGAGAAGGCAATCGAGTTAAGATGACAGATCCTGATGAGCAAAGATGGGAAGTTGTTACAGGAGAACATTAATACCGACGAAGATTGCGTAGTCAAATTGGCCTGTTTCACTGTCAAATACAAATCCATGTAAACAGTGGTATTCCATGAAGGTGGAATATAGAATGAATGTGGGATTATCCACCTCACAAGAGAAGGAAAATGAGAGCATCCCACACTCAATTATTTCAACCAATTAATCTTGATGAATAGTCAAAAATTAAGCACAAAATTAAGCACAGCATGTCAGAACCACTTGAAGGATGGTGTTTAAAATAGCTTGCATGTATTAAATGTAGACATGCAGCACAGTAGCAAGCCCTTTCGGCCCATGAGCCCATGCCGTCCAATTGACGTGGGAGGAAACCGGAGAAAACCCACACAGGCACAGGCAGAACACCTGACAAATAAAAATCCTGATCAACTGATTAATAAATAAATGGATTGGACTCCTTATTAGTTGATAAGGGACATGTAATTTGGAAGTATGATAAAAATATGAGTCAATATCAGGGCCATGGATATTAGCAAATTGACCGTGAGTTTCAAGAAAGAATTAAAGAGGGTTGAAGGACACATTGAAATAGTTGGAGGTAGTGAGATACTCTGTCAGGACCGAATCAAAAGGGAATCACAACTCTTTTCCCCATATTTTCTCTCTCATCCAACAAGGAAAATATTCATATGGAGGAAAAAGGTTCAATGTGAGATGTGAATAGAATCTTATTTCTGATTCTTCTTTGCATTTCTAACTAAAGTGCACCTTGATTATTTAGACACAGGACATTTTGAAAAATACCCCCCAAAATTAAACCATCAATTTGTCCTCTCTTGCATTACTTCCACATTTGAGCCTGTAAATTGAAACAAAGCCTTTTCTGAATGTTTCTGTGCTAACTGGTTTGAGACAGAAGAGCCAAGGAATAGAATGATCGTCTCCATGGAACAAACCCCAGTTATTTTTCCAGTACCACCAAATAAACTGAATAAACTGCACATATAACTATCCCTGCTCTTCATTTAGCAATTGACTGGAGCTGGGAACCCAATGGTTTCGTGGATAATCATTTAAAACAATTGCTACATTCTTTTGTGGTCAAAATCGTGCACTTTCAATAGGATTTTGAGCCCAACTTTTTTAAAATTTGACAAAGAGCACGTTTCCTCAGGGCACCTTTCTAGCGACACTCTCGGTCGCCCTGAAGTCACCAACCCTCAGGGGCAAGTTGGTGAAGCAGGGAGGACATCCTTCCTCTCCAAGCTCGGTGCATCCCCCAAATTCACGGCTAACTATTTGCTCGCGGGGATGGGAAAAGATCAATCAGCACCAGTTGAACTGTGCCCAGCCCTTTCACTCAGACGTGTCCAGAAGTGAAATGGTTACTGCATCCTTCAGACTATTTGGGCAGAACCAGGGAAATGTGTACTCAGTCGAAAGCCACATGCGACCCATCTGACTGCTTGGAACGGTCATTCGTTCCAAAAATATTTGTTTCATGGAGGGTTTTCACTCGAAAACAACCATCCCAATTATTTTAATGCAAGCACATCATTTAAATCCAATGACAGAATTTGAAGCAGTTTTTTTTTTAACTTTTTTGTTTAGTCTTTTGCGCGTGATCTGGAGGCCAGCGGAGCGCTTTACCCATTTCCGCACAGATCCCGGGAGAGTGTCGGTCGGGCTTTCCTCCTCGACCGCCTCACCAAGCGGCGTTGGGGAGTGGGCGCACCCGGTTCACCGCGCCGGACTGACGGGCACGGGGCAGCCGCGTCGTCCCGAACGGTTGGCCCCCGGACTCGCAGTCGATGAAGTTGACAGCCCCCCCCCCCCCCCCCACCCACCCCTTGCGACTGGCCATGACAGGAAAGTGAAGGACGAGAAGGCGAGCGCCGGTACCTCTTTGATCTTGGCTTGCCTCTCGCGGGTTTGAGGGTCGCTCGGCTCCCGCCCTGTTGCGCCCACCGGCTTGCGGAAGACGACGTCGGGCAAGCGCGCCGCTCCTTCTTTCCTGTCCGCCGAATCCTGCACAACTTTCTGCTTCTCCTCCTTGATGTCTTGCTTGATCTGCTCGGGCGGCTTCTGCAGCGTGTCCTTCGCCTCGCGCAGCGCCTTCTCGTGATCCTCGCGGATCTTGCTCAACTTGTCCCCCTCCAGCTCCCTGCCGCCGTGCTTCGGTCCGCCGCCCGCACCCGAGCTCCGCTGCGTGTGGAAAAACACCCCGCTCAGCAGCTTGGACGAGTCGGGCAAGAAGAAAATCGCCCCGAAACACAGAGTGATGAAACCGCTGAAAACTAAGAGCAGCAGGAATTTCTCAGTCAGGCGAAAGGCGGGCCGGTTGGGTAGAACTGAACTGGCCGTGCCCGACTTCCGACTTGTACCCGGAGTAGTAAACGGCAGGAGAGTTGTCGGTGGCATGTCTCTGCCTTGAATTTTGTTTGTTCGTTGCAATCGAGGCAACACTCAACACTTTGCAATGTTTGACACTTTTGTCAGTAAAAGGGTGAGTGAGTGCTCTTCACCTTGTGCAACTGTCGGGGGGAGGGGGGGGAGAGGGAGGGAGGGAGGCGGACACTGAACTTCGAGAGTGGCCAAGTTCCTGCTGAATGCATCACCTGGAACACGTCTGCACAAGCGACCGGCGGCTGCAACGAGAGGAGAACCCCCTGGTCCTCAGACCAAGCTCGCACGCCGAGACTCAGCCCAGGAGCCACAGAGGAAGCCCGCCTACGCCTCGGGAGGGACAACGCTCTCAACCTATCGTGCGCCGCCAGCCACGAGCTCCGGGCCCGTGTTCCAACGCCTTGGAGCTGACAGCGTGCTCGACCAATTCGCGTGTTCGGGGGGGGGGGGGGACGGACAATGGGAGGAGGGAACGGGGCAGCGCTTCCGCCGTACTGGATGACAGGGGTGTGCGTGTGCACCGAAGGGTGTTTGCCTTCCCTACCCATCACATGATGTTCCTCCAAGACCGGCAAAAGAGCCGCTTCGTGTACAGCGCAGAAACTTAATTCTTCCCCCTTTGGCGTTTTACTTTAATAATCATTCTGCAACCCACTCAGGAAGTCGCGATCACTTTCTCTTTGTCAAAGCCTGTCATTCCAGTTTCATTGGTTCAGTTGTTCTCACTTCATTATGTCTGATACGGTATTCAACTGTAGATCCCCCAAATCTGCAGCACTTGCCCTGCTTTAACTTTGTTTCCTGCGTTTCTGTTCCTAGCAGCAATTACATGGGGCACTGAACATGATCGAGGGAAACGGAGAATCTCAGTGCTGACAAACAAGGAAGTGTCCGAGAGATGGCTGATTAAACGGTACTGCCGCTTTCCTACGATATTCGGTTTAGCCTGTAAAAAAAATCTCACTCGCATTTCAATGTAAATAGTGTTGGCGGGGTGAAGTTTATTCAATAGAAAGGCAAACTCAGCACTGGAACATGTTACTTATGTCTGACTCCTATTTTATAAGTCACAGGGTTCAGTCTGAAACATGTTCACCTGAATCATCTGATGCACATCAGAACTAACTTATTTGCCAGAGATTTGAGGTTTTATCTCGTGGAGATATTCGTAACCGAGTCCCCCCGTCCCCCCCAGATGCATCCTACTATACAAGGTGATGACGTGCAGAAGGGGTGGGGGGAATCTGTTGCAAGAGGAGGATTGTAACGTGCGCGTTACAGTTTCGGAACTTGTCGTGTTCGCCCTGAGCGAACGCATTGAAGTAATCTCGTGTAACTTTTGATCATGTCCTTGTGACATGCGTCCTTTTTCTTATCTTTGCAAAACACCGTCCATGATCTCTCAAATCTGGAGATAGTCTGTTAGCATAAATATTCTTGAGGTCGGTATGTTTGTTGCACCTGGTCAGATCCAAATTTGTTGCTTACTTTCACAAACTTTATTCATGGGGGGGTGGGGGTGGGGAAGAGGCTTGGTTCTCCAACTGCACAATACTGAACTTTTTCACATTCGGAGCTTCCTTTGAGAGGCTGAGACAAATCTGACGCGAATTAATGTTTAAGTTGCCCTTGGTTTCCATGATAGGAAATTTTGGGCACTTGCTTCATAGATTTAAAACCGTCAGAAAATAAAGCAAACTTTAACAGATACTGGTATGGGAGGGAGCCGGGGTGTCAAAGATGGATGGCCCATAAAAAAAAAACCGACGCAGGAATTGAAAAGCCCAGTTCTTTCGATGTTGGGTGCAATAATGCGCGATTTCAACGTCCTGTGAAATGACTGGGCGCACCAGCCGGCGGGGACTGTCAAGAAGGGTCAGCACCTCCTAAGGGTAGCCCTGCTATTTCTTGAAAGATGGCTGCAGGAAAGGCAGGTAGGTCTTCTGAAATTCACCCTGTCCTTGGCGACAAATAATAGTGCAACAGTGGGAAAGCATGCCCTGGGTTTTACATTCTTTACAAAAGAAATGTGATGCCTGAAATTCTGGATGAATCAATCTGATTCTGTGAAGAGCTAAACAGATATTAAGTGGAGCACCTTTCATTGGAACTGGAAAATGAAAGGCATATCAATTGAGTGTTATATTAGAGGCGATGAGGTGGAATGTATAGGAAGGAAATATATTTGATAGGAAGAGGCCAGCATTGCCATGGTGATAAGATGACCATCCAGCCACCTGGTTGTCAGGTGAATACGGAAGAAGGGAGAAAAAGAACAAACCATAGGGCATCAAACATTTTGCAACGCACAGCTGAAATAAATCCTCAATAAATCTGGACATACCAGTTGAGAAATAAACATTGAGTCACTATTTACAGATGGATGACTTACAACAGAATGAGCTAGTGGTCCATCTGTAATATCACCCAATCACATTGTATCAAAGATATTCTCTCAATCATGGCAGGTACAGTGGTCACTATTATTGGAGTTATCTTTGATGAGGCCATGACCAGCAGTGAGGCTGAAATGGAAGGAAATAACTCAAAGGTTCATTCCTCCCATTTCATCCCCATCCCTCATCTGTCCTGATTTTCATATGTAAACGCCATAAGCATCCACTCCTCCCAACACACCATCCTTGCATGTTTACCTGAGTGTTCATGTAGTTTGTAATTTATCCATGAAAGGCAGATCTGCACATGGTAGACACTGGACATAATCTTTTATAAAAAAAAACAGAATAGAAATAAATGGAGCCCAAATGCCAAACCCTTATAGGATGAGGTTACAAATAAGTATGGGTTTGGCTGTACAAATTGTAATATGTTTCTTGACTGTGTTCAACATTGCTTTTGCAGGTTGATTAGTTTAGATAAGGCTAGTATGTGAGGGAAATATCCCACCCAGATTATTTAGAGTGAAGCTGATTTTATGTTGCTTTCTGAATCTGGGAATTTTATGTTCTTATTCAGCTGTAATTTTGCACTGTTGGTTTATCTGGATTAGGTGAAAGTGCTAGGTTTTCAGTTAGTGGAAATACTTTCCAAGTTAGAGTAAGTCACTTGCCTTACTTGTGCCATTCAGTCTTGTTTCATTCTCTCGTGAATATTGGAAGTAAATATGGCAAACCACGTTTTTCCTTCAGGACCCAGCTTCTTATGAAGTTCAGATTAAGCACCATAAATCCTGGTGGACATCCCATTCTTGTTGTTTATCAACGCCTCTTCAGTGGTGCATGAGTTTTAAGTTGTCACTGTTGTCGTGGAGTAGGCATATCAGTTGCACCAATATTGATGCTCTCGTTTACAGCCTTATCTAAGTAGTCAGAGAGTACACCAAGTAAGTGGAGTAAGTCTCTTTATGTTGTGTCAGAAATCCAATCCAAACTACCACTCAAAGTTCCCACATGGTTCACAAAGCCCATTATCATCCCAGTGTCAAAGAAAAATAATACAATTTGCCTTAATGATAACTGCTCATTGCCTCTGACTTCCGTCATTGTGAAGTGCTTGAAAAGGGTGGGGGTTGTGGCCCACATTAACTCAAGTTTCCCAGAAAACTTTGATCCACTGTAATTCATCTACCATTGCAACAGTTCCATGGCAGATGCCATTCCCTGGTCTTAAACTCAGCACTGGACATGTTACTTATGTCTAACTCCTATTTTATGAGTGTAGCTCTGCCTTCAACACCATAGTCCCAGTCAAACTCATCTCCAAATGCCAGGACCAAGGCCTCAGTGCCCTCTCTGCAATTGCATCCTCAACTTACTTCAAATTCGACCAGTGAGGACGGCACTTTTGAAGACTGAATCTTAAACAATGACAAGATGGAGTATTCGAAAGAGATAGAGAATCTAATGGCATGAGATCAGGGCAACAACTACTCCCTCACTGATGACATGACAAAGGAACTTCAAGAAGTAGAGAAGAACACACACCCCTATCTGTATCAACAGTGCTGAAGTGGAGAGGGTAGCTCTAGATTTTTAGCCAAAAATATCACCAGCGACACATCCTGGTCCAACCACATTGACACTATGACTTTAAAAAAATGCACAAATACCTCAGAAGCCATCTATTTTTATAGATGGACCATGGAAAGTATCCTGTCAAGATGTATCACAGCTTGGTACTGGAACTGCTCTGCCTAAGACCACAAGAAATAGCAGAGAATTGTGAACTCATCTCAGATAATCAGGTAAATCCACCTCCTTAGCCATCAGTATCCACATCAATCCCATCTTCACTTCCCAGTGCCTCAGGACAGCAGCCAACATATGAAAGGACACATCTCACCCCAGTCACAGTCTCTTCAATCCCTCCTGAGAGGCAGAAGATACATGAATTTGAAAATATGCACCTGTAGCAGCCTGCACCTCAGGCCAACACAGGAACTGGCCGTCGAACGTGGCAACTGGCAAAACCGTGCGGGCTGAAATGCCCGTTTCCATAGGCCGTGGGCAGAATGGTGAAACTGGCCAATCACCACTTGTGGATCACAGGGGCCCAATCGGGGCCTGGACATCTGAGGTAACCAATCAGCAGCCGGCCTGCTCAAGCCATGGTGACGTGTCCGAGTTGACTATAAAAGGCAGTGCTGTCACTGAATAAACTCAGTGTCAATTACATTCTACTGGTGTGTGTGTCTTTCTTCTTCTGCGGATTCAAGCTGTAGCCTTAGGGCTATAATCTAGTTGTAGCCATAGCAACATTCCCACAGTGGTGACCCCGACTAGTGCACAGTGCTTTGGACCTGAAGATGAAAGAGCATCCTGTGATCAACACCGTAGTATTACAGGTGTGGTTCCAGCAAGTCGAGGTGCAGTTCACCATTCGACAGATCTCCGCCAACAACATGCACTACTACCACATGGTCAGCGCCCTCAATCAGGACACTGCAGCCTGCATCATTGACTTCATCCAGCAGCCACCAGAACAAGGAAGGTACATGACCATCAAAGAGCTGTTAAGCCGCACCTTCGAGCTCTCAAAGCGCTAATGCGCTGCCCAACTGTTGCATAGCGATGGTTTGGGAGACAGGACCCCTTCCACCCTCATGAGTGACATTCTCGCTCTCAACAACAGCCACAACTCTTGCCCACTGTTCCAATAGATCTTCCTGGAGAGGCTGCCTGAGGACATCCATCTGCTCATCACGGAGGAAGACTTCAATGACCCCAGGAAGGTGACTGCCCAAGCAGACCTGCTATGGGCAGCAAAGAAGGATGCCTGTGCTTTGCTTGAGCAGGTGACAGCACTGTGTCATCAGCACCCGGCCAGGAAGACCACCGACCGACTGTCCGACCACCAGAGCGCCATGCTTCACTGGTGAGCAGCACTGCTTCTATCATTGACAGTGGGGTTCCAAGGCCCGTCGATGCTGTGCGTTCCAGGGAACTGCCCAGGCCAGCCGTCATTAATGGCTGTGATGACTAGCCAACTGCATAGCCTGCTACACATTCAAGGCGTTTCTTGGTGGACACTGGGACACAATACAGTGTCATTCCCCTGACCAGCCTGAAGGCCCACTGTGGCAAAGTGGGCTAGAAGCTCCGAGCAGCAAACGGCTCCAACATCCGAACATTCGACACTTGCACCATTCCCCTACACTTCGGGGACAGACAATTCACTTGGAAATATACAATGGCGGTCATGCAACAACCATTACTGGCCGCAGATTTCCTGCGGGCCAACTCACTCCTGGTGGATATCAAGGGGCACCAGCTGGTGCACGCCTGGACATTTCAGTCACTCTCGCTCAAGGGCTCTGAACTCAGTGAGTACTCCCAACAACAAATTTGCGTGGGTCCTAGCAGAATTCCCCTCCATCACCACGCCTCACTTCCATTCGGCAGAACCCAAACACGGGGTGAGCCACCAAATCGTCACAGAGGACCCTCCCTGCTTTTCCAAGCAACCATAGTTATATCAGGTGAATTAATTTTGGCCCCTGAGGACTTGGGAGAGCCCTTGAAAACCACATTATCCTGACTACACGAGTGCCTAGGCACCCTGGCCCCATGAAACCTCGACCCTACTGCCAAACCTATACTTGTGTCCCAAAGAAATTTACTGACTGTAAATACATGTTTGTTCGGTGCCGAGCTCATGAACCACCTCTACAGTGGCCTTATGAGGGGCCATACTGTGTCCTCAGACACAACGGCTCCACCTGTGTTTTGGTCATTGACAGCAGGGAGGAGACTTTCGCACTTGACCGGATGAAACCGGGTTACTTGGACTCTGGCCAGCCTATCACTCACCTTATCCCATGGGACAGGGGTCAGCCTCCTAAAAACAGTGCCCCGATCACAATTTCTCTGGGGGGGGGGGGAGGGGGGGTCGTGTAGTGGCCCATAGCCTGTGCCTCAGACTGACACAGGAAAATCGCTGTTGAACGCGGTGACCGGCAAAACATTGTGCAGGCTGAAATGCCCGTTTCCATAGGCCGCTGGCAGAGCAGTGAAACTGACCAATTACTGTTGATGGATCCCAGGGGGCCCAATCAGGGACCGGGCATCCGAGGTAACCAATCGGCAACCGACCTGCTCAAGCCACGGTTCAGTGGTGACGCGGCCAAGCTGACTATAAAAGGCAGAGCTGCCACTGAATAAACTCTGATCGAATACACTCTACTGGTGTGCATGTCTTTCTTCTGCAGATTCAAGCTACAGCCTTAGGTCTTTAACTGAGAGCTATAACTTAGTTGTAGCCGGAGCAACCTCACTATACACCCTCAAAATCAAGGACAGTTTATTTCCTGCTATAGGCCGACTCTTGAGCAGACCGCTCATTAATACTTGTACTGTTTAATTGTGCTTTTCTATTTAACATGTGTGATAGTACAGATCTATCACCAATGTATATAGTGTATATAGTTACAGTATCTAGACTGTGCTTACAGCGATTGGCTGAGAGCTAAGCCACGCCTACTGTCTGGGCCTTAAAGGGTTATGTCCCTAGCCTGGTCGGATCATTCCGGACTGGTCGGCCACCTGTGAAGAGCTCCTGTCTTTTGCTAATAAAAGCCTTGGTTTGGATCAACAAGTCTTTGATTCTTTCGACGAGCTCTACAACATGATACATTGCACTTTTCTTGTTTTGTAGCACTATCCCCTACTGTTGCATTCTTGCATTACCTATTGTGGTATGTACAGCTTGACAAAACAAGGTTTTCCCCTGCATTTTGGGGCAAATGACAAGAAACAATTCAATTCAATTCAAGTCCATCAACATGAATTTGAAACACTATTACATGAGATCATAAGACAGCATCAGCCCATTGAGTCTGCTTTGCCATTCAAATCATGACTGATATATTTCTCCAATCAACCCCTTCTTACTATAACCTTTGACACACTTAAGGCCTCCACAGCCTTATGTTTTCAACAAACTCCACAGATTCACAATCTTCCGACTGAAGAAACTTCTCATCTCTGTTCTAAAGGGACATCCTTTTATTCTGAGGCTGTGCCCTCTGGTTCTCGACACTTTTACTACTGGAAACATTTTCTCCACGTTCACTCTATTTAGCCCTTTTAATATTCGGTATGTTTCAGTGAGATCCCCCTTCATCTTTCTAAATTCCATCGACCTTTAATCCAGAGCCATCAAATGCTCTTCATATGCAAACTCTCTCATCCCTGGAATCATTCTCGTGAACGTCCTCTGGTACTCTCCATCACCAGAAAATCCTCCTTTAAATATGGAGTCAAAAACTGCTCACAATACTTGAAATGTGGTCTGATCAGTGCTTTGTAAAGCCTCACCATTGCGTCCTTGCCTTTATATTCTAGTCCTCTTGAAATCGATGCTAACTTTGATTTGTCTTCCTTATCACTGACTCAACTTGCAAGCTATCCTTTGTGAAATCCTGAACAAGGACTCTTGATTTAACTATCAGAAATGAACACATCGTTTCTGAGATTGAAGCTTTTCTATTTTAATATCTTGTAAAAGAATATTTTGTAAAGCCATGAATTGGAAAGTTGAAATGATTCCAATTTTCACTATCTTTGGAATGGCTACTGCATTTCCTGAGAGATGGTAACACAAATTAAAGTGTCAAATTTTAAACTTGTTTGAATTGGGAAACTGTCTGAACACAGCTGATTTCTAAAATCACAACAAAATTTAATAAGTAACAAAACTATTCAATCCACCAATTTGTAAATAAGAAAGAAAAAAATATTTATCCAGTAGGAACAACTTAAGATGCAAATTTCAGTGGCTTAGGAGTTCAACTGCTGGCATGATCTGGGAGTGAGGACAAAGCAAGGTCAATTGGATGTGGGAGGAGGGATTGGGTGAGCATGGACCACTCAAGGTTGGGAATTAATAGAGTAGCAGGCCTGCCATCTGTGTTGGAGCTGCTTGATAGAAGGGCCAGGGTGATATCATGTTGAATGGAAGGCAGGAAAACAATACAGCAGAAAGATTGAAAGACAGTTGAGCATGAAACCAGGAAGCAAGTGGGAATTGGAACAGACTTGCAACTTCGTTGAGGAATCAGAATGGCATTGAGTGGGGAGAGCAATTGGGATGTTAATTTGTGAAGGAGGAAGGAGAATTGTGATATTGTAGTGAAGTATTCTATACTGAGTTACTATAGACGTCAGTGTACACATTGTGGAAATGCTGTACAAGTTGTCGAGTGGATATATATGCAGGGAAGTCGATGTAGATGCTGTGGAGTCTTGTGCAAATCCGAGACCTCCAGGCTTGCATCCTGGTCTTATATACATCATTGCTTCTGTCACATGGACAGGAGTGATATCATCAGTGATGTCATCAGCCCAGATTAACAACCCATGTTGGATGCAGTTCAATTTCCCATATTTTCCCTAGCACATCTGCCATTTTGGGAGCTAGTATGCTTGCTGGTAAGTGGGTCGCCATATGACCCCCCCCCCCCCAAACTGGCAATCTCGCTGCGGACTCCCAAAGTCTGAACTTTTTTTTTTGTTTGGGCAGCCTTCCTCTCCACCGAGGTGCCTGAACTACGACTGATCTGTTCAAATCCAGATGGGCAAGTTTGAGGTAGTCAATTGCAAAAGCTTCCGCTTTACCTCCGATGTACAAAATGTACGTCGAACCATTTACATCTCAGTACCTCGAAGGGAACCTCATATGGACACTGGAATGATGCTTGGTGTGCTCTTTTCTGTACAAAAACTTACTCGCAGTCCTGCAAGTTCTGGGGTACATACGACCTGGTCTGACCATGTTGAGATGTCAGTATGGGCGTGAAAGAATCGAGCTTCTTCGGACCATTGCGGGCGTCTCCTCCCGTCGTCATTAATCTGATACAAATTCTCCTGGAACCATCAGGGTGTGGCAGAAACCATCTCTGCCAATAAGGCACATATACCATCCTTAGGTGCCATTTGTATGCCCAAGAGTACCCACAGCAATTCATTAACCCAGTTAGGTCCCTGCAGAAGCGCCATAAGGGCTGATTTCAAAAGCTTGTGGACCTTTCTACCAGTCTGCTGGATTGTAGTTGGTACACAGTTGTGTGGTGCAAATTGGTTCCATGCAGCGTGGCTATTGCTGATCACATGAATTGAGCACCCCTGTCAGACGTGATGTGTGCTGGCAGACTGAAACATGCTATCCAGGCAAAAAGGAGGGCCCTGCGCAGTTGTCAGTAGTCATGTCTGCCAGTGGATCTGCCTCTGGCTACTGCGTGGTCCAATCCATTATCGTGAGAAGTAAACAGGAACCACACAATACCGGAAGGGGGACTACAATGTCCATGTGTACATGGTGAAACCTCTGATACATCAGCTAAAGATTGTAGTGGAGCTTTCATGCTTTGCTGAAGTTTGCATTTCTGGCAACAAATGCATGTCTTCACCCAATTGCTGTCCAGTTTTTGAAGGTTATGCCTCACAAATCTGTTGGCTACCATCTGGAGAGTTGTTCTGATCAATAGATGTGCCAACCCATGTACTGCGTCAAATACCTGCTCCCTCCAGGCCACCGGAACAATTGGGGGAGGATGACGTGTAGATACATCACACAGGAATTTAAGCTCTCCCGGGTCTACCAGAATTTCTTCCAGCTGCAGGTTCAAGTCTGCAGTTCTGTAACGCGGAATTTCTTCAACTGCTTGTGGCGCTTTCATGAGCGCAACATAGTCCATCCCTTGGGCTAAGGTTTGCACGGATTGTATTGCCAGGCGAGTCAGTGCATCTGCCACCATGTTGCCCTTCCCTGAGATGTGTTTGATGCCTGTTGTGAACTCAGAAATATATGACGAGTGTCTCTGTTGATGAGCTGATCATGGACCTGATACCTTAGTGAAAGCAAAGGCAAGTGGCTTGTGGTCTGTAAAAGCCGTGAAATGCCTGCCTTCTAGAAAGTACCTGAAATGTCTGATAGCTTGGTACAGTGTCAACAATTCTCGATCGAAAGCACTGTACTTGAGTTCTGGTGGTCTTAGGTGTTTGCTGTAGAAAGCCAATGGTTTCTAATGCCCATCGATGTGCAGTTCAATCACCCCTCCTACTGCCGTACTGGACACATCCACTGTTAGGGCATCCATTCTTGAATGGATCAGCAGTGCAGCATTAGTCAGTACTTCCTTGGCATTCTCATATATTGCCGACGATTCTTCATCCCAACTGATATCCTTTTCCTTGCCTGACATCAGGGCAAAGAAGAGACGCATGATGTGAGCCGCTGAGAGCAAAAAGTATTGATAAAAGTTCACCATTCCAATGAACTCCTGGAGGCCTTGAACTGTGCGGAGCTCAGCAAATACCTAGATCGGCTCAACCTTTGCTGGTAGTAGCTTTGCTCGACATTAGTCAATTCTATGGTCCAGTAAGTCGAAGGTCACTAGCGTAAATTGGCAAGTGGCCAGGTTGACTGTCAACTTAATCTCATTCAAACGAGTGAAAAGCTTATTCCTTACGACTGCGGCTAGAGATAAGTATATCGCCCAGGTATATGAAGGTAAAGTCGAGATCATGTCTACACTATCCATTAAACATCAGAAAGTGTGCGCAGCATTCTTGAGCTCAAAAGGCATCCTCCTAAATTCAAAAAGTCTAAAAGGTGTAATAATAGCCATTTTTGGAATGTCATCCAGGTGGACTGGGTTTTAATGATACCCCCAGACCAGGTCCACCTTGGAAAAGATGCGAGCTCCCTGCAGGTTGGACCCAAAGTCCTGTAAATGCAATGCTGGGTAGCGATCCAGTGTGGTAACCTTGTTCAACCTGCAGTGATCACCACAGGGTCTCCATCTACCCCACTGCTGCCTTGGGTACCATGTGGAGCAGGGAGGCCCAGGAGCTATCACTGTTGTGCAATACCCAGGTCCTCCATCCTTTCAAATTTCTCTTTGGCCAGACAAAGTTTATCTGGAGGGAGCCTGAGAGCTCAGGCATACAGCAGTGGCCCTTAGTTTGGGATGTGGTTTCGGCATCACCGAGATGAATTGCAGCATAGTTATCACTGGGAATGCCACCAACAACCTGGAAAATTCATTCTCTGAAAGAGAAACAGAGTCTAAATGCAGGGCCAACAGCTTGGCCTCATCTAGGGCAAAGGTCTTGAAAATACTGGGATCAATGAGCCCTCATCCCTCGAGATCAACCAGCAGGCCATGTACACTGAGAAAATCAGCTCCCAGTAGCGGTTGTGCACCTGCGACCAATGTGAACATCCACATGAACTAAGTATCGCCTAACTGAAGCAGGATCCTACACATGCAAAATGCCTGGATAGCACTGCATTTTGTGGCTTTCAATAATGGCCCAGGTTTTCTGTTACGCTTATTGTGCCCTGAAGGGGGAGCACACTAATCTCAGCCCCTGTATCCACCAAGAAACACCGGTGGGAATGGCTATTCCAGACTTATAAAAGGCTGTCTCAATTGCCAGCTGCCACAGCAATTAGCAATGGCTGGCCCTGGCATTTTCCTTCAAACACACAGAGGTCAACAGCAATGAGCTTCTGCACCCCTTCATTGACAGTAGAAACATCAGTGGGTGCTGTCTTCATCCCATTACTTCCTGGCTGACTGGCAATCTGATAACAGATTTGATCCACCCTGTTGCCAGTTTAAGTTTGGAGTTGCATGGTCCTGCTGCTGTGAGTGGGATCTGCCCTGTTCACATCACACTTTCTTGCTTAGCCCACCATAGAACATCAGCATGGGCCAGGACACTCTGTGGGTCACTGAAATTCTCATCAGCCAGCAGTATGTAGATATCCTCTGGCAACTGCTCCAAGAAAGCCTGCTCAAACACAAGGCAGGGCCTATGCCCTTCTGCTAGTGCCAGCATTTCATTCATTCGCACAGAAAGAGTCCTGTCTCCCAAGCCATCCAAGTGAAGTAAACAGGCCACTGATGAGAAACCAAAGGTATGGATGAGCAGACTCTTGAGCACCATATACTTGCTCTCCTCTAGAAAAATCAGAAACTCAACATGCCATTTCTTGATCCATGGCACTTACTACATAATAGTACTACAGAAAATCAGATATTATCTGTTCTAACTGGAATTGGGCCTCTGCTTAATCAAACAATACACATGGTTGTGAAGTCCAAAACATTGACAATTTCAGACCCAGCACATGCATCAAAGAAAAATTTTCCATGTTGGTGTCCAAATATCATTTGGACTGTCACAGTCACCAATGCAGCAAAATATTCTATACTGAGCTATTATAGACATCAGTGTACACATTGTCAAGTTGATGTATACACAGGACAACCCATACACACACCTCAGAAACTAGTGCAAAACTGATACCTCCAGACTTGCGACAGGAAGTGACATCATCAGCTCAGATTTAAAAAGAAAACATGGTTGAATGCAGATGAATTTCTTGTGTTTTCCACAGCATGTCTGCCATTTTGGGAACTGGTTAACTTGCTGGTAAGTGGCTCACCACAATATCATGAAAGGAAAGGAGGGATAGCTGTGAAAGCAATCCATTGGAGCAGAAGAGGATTTACAGTGAATTTCATGAGAAGAGTGGGGAAAACTAGATTTCACTATGAGAGGGGAGAGGAAATGGGTGAATCATGGCATCATTTCATGGAACAGAATGGAGGAATTGGGACAGTATTTCAAATGGACAAAGTGGGGAAAATCTGGACTACAGTTCATATGGAGATAGGAGGAGGATTCCATAACATTTGGAAATAGGAACATTCAAGAAACCTGCTATACATTAATGATGAGGTACAGCAAAATTGGAGAATATTTTTGGGGAGTTGAGAAAGGATGCATTGATGAGATGCTGAGGAAATGTTTTACTTATCTGCAAACCCTCAGTTCAGTGTAATGGAATCATAATCATATTGTGCTAGGATTACCCCACAATGAGTGGCCCTATGATCGAAGGTCCCCAGTATCTAATAGTCCAGGGTTTTTTTTTCTGTGGATGCCTGTGTTGCACAGGTGTAAAACATTGTCTATGGCCTGAAGTAGATACTCTATGATAACGAGTGGGTAGCAAGGGGGGTGACCAGCAAATGTGATGATTGGTATGATTTGAGCCAGTAATGGTTATAAATACAGTGCTCACTGGGTTAAATTGGTTTTGATGTGTCAAGCTCAGAAGAGATTAATCACATTTCCAGGTTATAATACTTCAGTGGTATTTGTCAATACACATGTTTAATTAAATCAGCTAATAAATAAGAGACTAAATGATACAATTGGTAACATTGTCTGGCACAAGGAGTGTACTGTGCCTTTCAGTAGATGAGATTAAAGTCAAAGGTGTTGATCTTTAACCAGCCTTAATTGTGCAATAATGGGCTCAAAGTGATATAGGCAACTCCATTACCCAGGCTGATTTGATTCAGGGAAACTTTGTTCTGGACAGAAATGCTATGGAACTCTGAAAATAATGTAGAACATTGTGTGTGAGGCTTCAAAAAATTGAAAGGCCGTAAGTTTAGAAAATCATGGCAGGTGTATCTCTGGAAAAAAAAAGCTTTTTCTTTAAGCCTCAAAGATGACATGAGATTTTGACATAACTGAAAAGTCCCATGTGGGATCCTTAACTCAACTCAGGTGGACCAAGAAATGTTTTATGGGATTGGTGTAAATATTTTTTTGGGGGGGTGGGAGGAAGTTCACCTTCATATGTTTCTCTTGAAAAGCTATGAAAATGTCAGTGTTCTCCTAGTTGGGTGGCTAGAGTCAGATCACACACTACCAGATTCAAGAACAATCTCTGCTGTTACCATATTCCAGAATGAACCTCACAAAATGTAAAATGATGTGGTCTTTGGTCTCTACCAACCTATCTCCTAATATACTCTGCACTTCTGTGCTGTGTCTTAATTGTTGTGCTATGTATGAGAAGTCGAGTTAGACTGCTTGCAAAACAAACTTTATCACTGCATGTTAATGCATGTGACAATAAACCTGAAATTTGAACTTTTGGAATAAGGCATTTCTATAAGATGATTTCAAGAGTTTAGAGCCAAATGTAGCTACCTTGGCAGATACTCTGCTTGACATGGACACCAGTGGCTGAAGGGCCTGTTTCTGTGCTGTAAAACTCCATTACTTTCTGAGGATGATACCAT
This sequence comes from Narcine bancroftii, assembly GCF_036971445.1. NCBI lineage: Eukaryota > Metazoa > Chordata > Chondrichthyes > Torpediniformes > Narcinidae > Narcine > Narcine bancroftii. The sequence continues at coordinate 180,880,260 of NC_091474.1, forward strand.
TTTATTTCAAGGAGGCTTTCCTTAAAGTATTTTTCTCTCCTCTTCCAGAAATCTTGTGCCCCAGCAGAGTTTTGTCAGGAATGTGAATAATATAGTCTGCCGATTAAAATGGATTGAGTTCAATTAGAATCTTGATATTGGTGCAAGAAAGGGCATTGACATTGGTTAGTTTACCCTGCATTAGGAGTATTTTAGAAAAAATATTGGTCATACCTCTTGATGCTTGCATTCATTAGTTAATGACATCTGTGAGAATGATAATTTGAAATGCATAATTAATGAGAATATAAGTGATTTCTTAAATTTGTTAAAAAATGATTAAAATAGTTTTTTGATGGCATTGATAGTCTTGCTGTTTCTTCATTCATCATTTTTAGTGTTAAACTGTGGTCATTGATTGATAGATTTAATAATCACTTAATTGCTCATTGACTGTTTTCCTGTTCTATGGAAGCAACCTTTCATCATTCTGACTATCTTTTTTAATGAAAACAATATTTGGGTGAATATATTTTATTTATCTAACACCTTGAAGTATAACAAATGTAGTCCAATTTTGAATAACGGAAAGATATGCAAGTATATATTCCCAAATGTGAACAGTGCTGTGGAGCATATCTTCTGACAGGAACAGGCATTTTCATATTTCAGTATTTTAAATTAAATTTAGACACACAGCATGGCCCACGAGCCCATGCAACCCAATTGACTTACAACCCTCAGTATGTTTTTGAAAGGAGGGAGAAAACCGGAGCACTCAGAGGACACCCACGTAGACATGGAGAGAACATAAAAACTCCTTAAAGTGCCAGATTTGAACCCTGATCAATGGTGCTGTGACAGCATTGTGCTAACCATCCAGCCATAATTAATCTGAATTAACCTAAATTAATCTGAAGAGTACTGTATGAGAGTTTCATGAACATCACTAATATATTCCAATTTATTTGCCATGGGAATCACCATATAATCATGTAGGGTTAGGCTTATTTTGTGTTGATGCCTGGTTTTTAACAGTCCAGCCAGGTGAAGCTTTATGATTTAAAGTTACATTTATTGTCATGTACACAAAATCTTTCCTTTGCCCTGTAAAGGCACACAAAGAGGCGTGTTAAGACAATGTTGCTATCAAGACAAAGAGATGAAATGTAGAACACTCCAGTACAGAAGCAGGCACTTGAGCCAAAATATCATTCTGCCTTGTCGCTCTGACCACCGCCCGGATCTCAGCTCTCCATACCCCTCCCATCCATGTGCCAATCCAAATTTTTCTTAAAGGTCATAATTGATGCATTCATCACTTCAGCTTGTTCCACACTCTCACCACTCTCTGCGTGAAGATGAACGTCCCCTAATGTTCCTTTAAACATTTTCCCTTTCACACTCTACCCATGTTTTCTTGTTCTTGTCTCACCTATCCCCAGCAGAAAAAGTCTACTTGTGTTTATCTATATCCCCATAAAGCAAAAAAGAGTCCCTTCAGAGATATTGCGGGTCCATGCATCCTGCTACCTCCTCTGATGCTGCTTCTTTGTGTACTCCTGTAATTTATGGAGCTGCACAGCCTCTTATCCTGTCCTGAGATGAACGTGAGCTGGCAGCATCCAAGTCGTACATCCTCAACCCCTGGTTTGGAACCCTCAATGTGTTTAGATGCTTTCAGCGCCCAAGGCCCTTCAAAACCCCTGCTCACCCTCGGCATCTTCATGAATTCCAGTCTGATATGTGATTACTGGAAGCCAGTCACTAGTTGTCTGGTGGGAGGCCTTCAATCACTGAGCCCTGAGCTGGAGCCTGGCCCTCTGCTGAGGTTTCCTACAGTCATATCCTCCACAAGGCCTGTCCTTCTCAGTGGAGGATGGAGGAGTTGTTCTCCTGCTCCGGTACCCTGCGCCACTCCGCTGCCTCCTTGGAGCCCACCACCCTTGAAGTCTGTGCTGCCAAATGTGGGTGCTGCCATCTTGTTTCCAGACCTCCAAGGAAATTGATGTAAAAATTACCATCAACTCTGCATTTACCATGAGATGTTTGTACATTTTAATGAGATCATCACATCCTGAACGATTCCTCTCTTTTCACGCAATGAATGTGCAGACATCCCACTTCCAACTTGTGTGGGTAGACATTGACAAACCAGCTGCATACAGTTTGACCTGGAGCATGTAGAGATACTTTGTGTCTGACATATTTGCCCTCCAATAACCATTACCATCTTCCCGTAAGTTTGTAATTGCATAGGCAAATCAATCAGGTGTTGCACCAATACATTTTATGGACTGTACCGTCCATCCATTCCTACATCCATACCTTTTGATAGCTTCTTAGACTAGTACAGGAACAAGTTGACATTTGAAAGGAAAAAAAAATTAATAGCATATTGACCCAGTGAATTCCAGAATGTGGGAGAGATCAGCCAGGCAGGATCACAAATTTTTCTTTTATTATGTCTTCCAAGGAGCAGATGGGAATTTATTGAACTGTTCCATGTGTAGAGCTCGTCGAAAGAACCAAAGACTTGTTGATCCAAACCAAGGCTTTTATTAGCAAAAGACAGGAGCTCTTCACAGGTGGCCGACCAGTCCGGAATGATCCGACCTGGCTAGGGACACAACCCTTTAAGGCCCAGACAGTAGGCGTGGCTTGGCTCTCAGCCAATCGCTGTAAGCACAGTCATTACACTCTAGATACTGTAACTATATACATTGGTGATAAGTCCGTACTATCACACCATGGAAGCTAATATTTACTACATTTCTTGTACAAACAAGCTGGTTTGTTGATCTACAACTAGACACCTTTTATGATAAAGCTTATCTACTTTGCCTGCATAAAAATAGAAGAATGCACATGGAGCATCCAATAGGCATGGATCAAATAGCATACCAGAACATAATTGGGGATGCTCAGGGTAGGCACAAAGTGTTATCCATTGCTAAAACACTGGAAAAGGAAGATCATTCTGGCCTCCCAACTGGAGAAAAAATTACCTGGCAAAGTGTGTGATTTTATCTGTGTCTCTGAAGTACAATATTTATCAGCTTATTTTATAAACAGAAATTTAACAAATTAAAATAAGAGAAGGATTTTTTTGTTTATCTCAGGATGAACTATTATGGTAAACTAAAGTTTTAATAAATTGGATTTTATCAGTTAGATCTCTGGGATGCCTCAGTTCTGGTCATCACATGTAAATAACTCTATCAACAGATTATAAATTAATTCAAGGAGAAAAATCTTATATGATACGTCACCAATCAGTGGGATTAACAGACAATGCAGCATTCCAATCTATTCAAAGGCTGAATCATTAATGGAGCTCTATATGGAATTGGAAAAAGGTCCAATGTCATCAGCTCACATCATGATCTCTAAGAAGCATTCTACATTTAGTCACTTTATTTATGTCAGAGAAGTTCTTTGAAATATTACATGGTGTACGTCACAACAGTAGTTGATCACTGATGGTTTTAACGACAGATTAGGTGAAACCTAGGTACAAGATCACATTTATGAAAGTTGATCACAAGTCATGTCTATATCTCTTTCTAAGTCGTATCATTTATCAAGATGTGTAAGAAGCATGTTTCTAAGAGTTTATCTGCTGAATCAATTCTAATTTATTCTTGCAACTATTTTGTTGTTTCAGTATCTCTGTATACCTGCTGAATTCTGTACATAAATCCATCAATAAACGTACAATACACAAAAGTGCTCTAGAAACGCAGCAGGACAGAATCAGAATTTATTGTTATGAAGATGTCACAAAATTGGTTGTTTTGCAGCAGTATTTTAGGTGCCATGTTGCTGTAAATTACATTAAAAAAATAAAGTAAATACATTTTTTAGTGCAAAAGATGAGAAAATAAGGTCGTGCTTGTGGTTCATTGTCCATTCAGAAATTTGATGGCAGAGGGGAAGAAGTTGTCCTTATTCCATAGGGTATTCATCCTCAGGCTTCTGTACCTCCTTCCTGATAGTAGCAGTGAGAACAGGGCATGGTCTGGATGGGTGGTGTGGGTCCTTGAGGATAGAGGCTGTTTCTCGAGACACCACCTCTTGTAGATGTAGATAACATCCAGAGGAAATGAAAGGCAGCCACACTGGCACATCTATCCATGGCCTCATGAACTGACAAATCAAGTATTCATTGTATTAAATCTGTAAGATAATTGTTGAATCTTGTGGTTTGTTTTATTTATGGAATTGACACTTATCAGGAACATAAGCTAAAAGTAATTAAAAAATAGCTTAGAATTTCAGAACTCCTTATTATCGTTGCTATACTTTGTTTCTTTACCATCTTGAAATTCCTATTTATCAATGGAATCAACACAATGTGATATTTTTTTCTTTAACAGAAGTGTTAACATTTATTTTCATGGACAGTCAACGTATATTAATGGTTTGTGCAAATGCAGGTCTGCAGCATTGCTTCCTTGAATTGTAGCAGATCTTCAGAAACATTTGCACTGTAAATCTGATGGCCATGTGACAATAAAGTGAATGAGATAGAACTTAACAGTTTCTACTTTTCTTCGATCATGTTAAGAGCAAAACATCTGTCTGCTTCAAGCAAAATAAACCCAGAACAAGAAGGGAGTGATAGGGTCAAAATATTTTTATCTCTTGGGATTTTCTCTCCTAACTTGTGGGTTTTGCAGTGCCTAATATGATAAGAGAATAGTCGCTTGTCTCGAGGGCATAAGCAGAGCAATCCTTATGCTCCAAGCCTGAAAAATGTATTAGATATTTTGAAAGTGTAGCACCTTTTAGTTGGACCAACCCTTATCGGGTCCCCTTCACATGTTTCATAGTTTTATGCACATACCAACAACCTTTCCACCAACACATCCACAAGACCAAGTAGCACCTGCCACAGTGCCAGTGAATGTGGGACTCATAATTACCAAAAAACCACCTGGTTCCTTCCCTTACCTCCTGAATGTCCATTATAGTCAGTAGCAGAAACTTCCAGTAGATCATTTGGAACACTTATTTTGAGACCAAAGTATCTATTTGTCACAAAATATGTAAGATTTTTATCCCTCTTGCCATTCAACTGGACATTTAACAGACAAAGTGGGCGGTGCACGGTTAGCATAGCAGGTTAGCACAATCAGTACTAGCGACCGGGGTTTGAATACTGCGCTGTCTGTAATATTTTGTACGTTCTCCCCGTGTCTGTGTGGGTTTCCTCCTAGTTCAAAATGTGCAGGGGTAGAAGGTGAATTGGGTGGGATGGGCTTGTGGGCCAAAAGGGCCTGTTCCAGTGTTGTTAAAAAATATTTTAATTTTTAATTTTGAGGCTTTAACATGCTCCTTAGAATGGTTTCATGAACTACATAGAATATCTAGCCACATTATGTACAAATCCAACAGCCCATTATTTTCAATTTCACTATTCATAACAGAAAAATCTTGTCCTATTTATTTTTGTGTAATTTTCTTCCTTCGCTGTTATTTTTTTCTCTTTAAGCTGTATCAGCCAATTGACTTCCACTTTTACTAAACTGTCTGATAGCCTTGTAAACCAGGGCTCGTGAGTTTGTTCCTCACTGGAGCCTCATTTCTGTGAGGAGCACTTGACAAATGGCAACTCTGTCTTCCTTACGTGAAATTCTTTATCTCTGTCGTGACAATAATGGAACCTTTACCAATTGCAAATACATTTGTATTCTTTCTTAATAGTTACTTGCATATAATTTTTCACCATCAGATGCTTCAGTAAAATTTATTCTGCCAATAAGAGTTTTACTTATTAAGACTCTAACCCCCAAATACCTATCTACCATCATCTGCTATAGAACTATTTGAATCTGTAAGATGGATGCCAGAGCTTGTTTTTTTTCCCCTCTGCTTCAGCTACTTTCACTGCCTCAGCCATTCCCAGTTTGCATTAAATCATGTTCCAATGGCCTACCATGTGAAGAAATTTGTCATGAAATTATCCCTCACTCTGCTGATTTGAAATGTTGCCTCAGAATGACTCCCAATCAAAGGAAATATTCCTTCTATTCATTCCCTGAGAATTAAAAAAAAGGCTTTTTCCTGTTTCATTGGCAAAGTCTTGGAATCTCAATTTCTCTCCCTGCCAATAATTATGATGGAAGAGTGATGTTATTTATAGTGTTAATATGTTATTGATACAAAGGAACCTCAACACAGCACACAGATATTCTGTTATCTAATATGTATCTTTTGCAATGGTAATTTACTTCTTTGACTTTGTACTCCAAGTGGCTCTTCCTCAAATCGTAAATATTTTTGGATGTTTAAAGGCTTTATCTATTTGTACTTTCAGATAGCATAAAAGTTAGAAGGAATAAATTTTACAGCCTCTTGAAGATTCACCAGTCAATGGAATCATGGCTGGTGCTATACTTCAAACATATTCCTGCCAAATCGACAAAAACTCAGATTTCCTGAAATCCAAGCATCTATTGATCTTACCCTTGAATGATTAAACACCTAGATCTCACTGAGGTAGGAAATTGTAAAACATTTATGACCCTTGCATAGAAGAATTTTCTCTTCAGCTCAGTAATAGACAGCCCTTTATCTTGAAATTAAGCCTCATTGTTTTATTTTCTTCAGCGAGAGAAAATGGCCTTTGTCTCTACCATTTCAATTGTCTCAACACCATTCATGTTTGAATGGTATCAAGTTTCATTTTTCCTGAAAAGCTGTAAGTTAGGATAACCTTATTCAATCTCATCTCGTATGACATCATTGCCATCCCAGGAATCGGTCTCGTGAATCTACATAATGCTGATTAATGCACGTCCAGAGAGCAAAATTAAGTACTTTACTCCAAATGTTGACCAAAGTACTATTTAATCTCAGGAAGATTCCCTTACTTGTATACACTGACCTTTTTCTGTCAATCAGTTTGCATTTTAGAAGTTCAGTTTGAAGGTTGTCGAGAACTATTATATCTATTCTGACGACCACCTGCATCTTCCATTCACCTGTAAGAAGAGGCTGTAGATGCTGAGCAGGCGCATCCCTTTGGAGTTGTTTTCTTCTTCCAACTCTTGCATATTTTCAGGCTCTATCTCAGGAACTTCAATTTCCAGGTCTCCGTAATCTTCCATTGGCAGTGAATGCTGCCATCATTTAACCATTTACAGCACAGAAACAGGCCAGTTCGGCCCTTCTCGTCCATGCCAAAGAATTTCTCCCACCTAATCCCACTGGCTCGCATTTGGCCCATAACCTCTCCCATCCATATACCTATCCAACCTTTTCTTGAATATTAACATCAATCTCAGTTCTAACACCTCTGCTGGAAGTTCATCCACACCCCCACCAGCCTCTGAGTGAAGAAATTCTCCCTCATGTTTCCCTAAACTTTTCCCCTTTTACTCTCAATCCATGCCCATGTCCTCTTGTTTGAATCTCCCCCACACTCAATGGGGAAAAAAAAAACCTATCCACTTTGACTCTCCGTCCCCCTTTTAATTTTGTATACCTCTATCAAATCACCCCTCAATTGTCTACGGTCCAGGGAATAAAGTCCCAGCCTGCTCAACCTTTCCCTATAACTCAAACCCTGAAAGCCTGACAGCATTCTCGTAAACTTCCTCTGCACTCTCTCTATTCTGTTTATATCCTTCCTGTAATTTGGCGACCAAAACTGCACACAATATTCCAAACTTGGCCTCACCAATGCCTTATACAATTTCAACATAACATCCCAACTCTTCTATTCAATACTCTGATTTATGAAAACCAACATACCATATGGCTTCTTCATCACCCTATCTACCTGTGATTCAACTTTCAGGGAATTATGTACCTTGACTCCTAAATCCCTTTATTCCACTGCACTCCTCAATTGTTTATCTTTTAACGTGTATGACCTGTTTTGCTTAGTCTGACCAAAATGTAGCACCTCACATTTATCAGTATTAAACACCAGCCCACTCTTTTTACTGTCTTATAGCACCCTGTAAGTAAGAATTGATAATCTTCCTAACTGTCCGCAATACTGCTAACCTTTGTATCATCTATAAATTTACTAATCCAATTTGCCACCCTATTATCTAGATCGTTAATATATATGACAAACAGCAATGGACCCTGTACTGATCCCTGAGGCACTCCACTCATCACCAGTCTCCAATTCGACAAATAATTTTCCACCATTACTGTCTGGGATCTCCCATTCAACCATTGTTTAATCCATTTCACTACTTCATTAATACCTAATGCTTCCACCTTCCTTACTAACCTTTTATGAGAACCTTGTCAGAATGTGGTGCACTGTTAGCCAGAATCAGATTCACACAAAGATAAAGACTGTACAACAGGCTTTAATTCACAAAGACTTCCAGAGAGCCAAACTGGCTGTGGCTGTAGCAACTCTGAGTGAGGCCTCGGGAGGCCTGCGAAGGCCTATATCCCGGAGAGTAATTGACATCTGACCAGGTGGGGCTTGACCCCTTCAGGCCGACTGATTGACAGCCGGCCAGGTATTGTCCTGTCCCCTTACACTCCTGCAGGTATAGAGGTTGCCACCTGCAGTAGGCTGGTGGTGTACCACCACATTCACCCCCTTCTTTAAAATTGTCCCAGAGGTGGGGAGGGGGGTCAGTAACAAGGAATCGCACCCACTATGTACATACAATATTTGCAGGTTTAATCAATTCGGCGGCCACCAGGGTCTCTGTGACCATCGTAGGAATGGCTCCTGGTCACTGGTCAGGGGAAGTGGGGGGGCTGGCGGCGCGTGCGTGCGCGCGCGCGGCTGGTGTGGTGCCGCGTGGAGGAGTGGCCAAGGCCCAAGCGGGCCCCTGGTGGTCAAGGAGGCCCTGCGTGCCCCATAGCTGCCTGGGGACGGGGATGTATGCCCGGTCAGCGTCATCCTGGGTTAGAGGGTGGCATGGTGTGGTGGGTGCTCCTGCTGGTGCCAGGTCCCTGGCTGAGACAGTGTCCTCCCTTCCACTGCCGAGCCTAACGTAAGTGTAATTATGGTTTGCATGAAGGAAGAAAACCTGCTCTACCAGGGCTTCGGCCTTGTGTGTGCATACATGCTTACGCAGAAGTACTGTCCCGGGGTCGTGAGCCTTGCTGGGAGAGACATTCCAGTCGCCGACCTTCTGGGGAATGACAACAGGCATTCGTGAAGGGTCTCAATGGTAGCCGTGACCGAATGGCATGGAGTGCCTCGGGCAGGGCATCCTGCCAGTACTCAAAGGCCCATCCTTTTGACCTGTGAGCCAGGAGGACTGACTTCCTGACCACCCCATTCTCACGTTCCACTTGCCCATTGCCTCTCGGGTCATAGCTTGTCGTGCGACTGGTTGTGATGCACCTCGCCGTCAGGTACTGGCGCAGCTCGTCGCTCATGAAACTAGACCCCCAGCCACTGTGGATGAAGGCGGGGTAGCCAAACATGATGAAAATCTGCCCCAAGGCCCTGATGATGGTGGCCGTGGAGGTGCTGGACAAGGGATGGCGAAAGGGAAGTGTGAGTACTCGTCCACTACCGTGAGGAAGTAGACGTTTCGGTTCATGGAAAGCAGGGGCCCTTTGAAGTCCACACTGAGATGCTCGAAACGCCGAGTAGCCTTTACAATGTGGGCCTGGGGGGGTGTGGGGGCTGGCGGAAGAAGAAGGGTTTGCACTCTGCACAAACCCGACAGGCCTCGGACATGTCCCTGATGTCCCTGATGGTGTACGGCAGATTTCAGGACTTAATGAAATGGAACAACCGGGTGACGCCCAGACGGCAGAGGGACTCATGCAATGGCTGCAGGCTGTCGTCATGTATAGATGCATAGGTGCAAGAGAGGGCATCGGGGGTGTCGTTAAACTTCCCAGGGTGGTACTGGATGTTGTAGCTGTAGGTTGCCAGCTCGACTCTCCAGCGCAGGATCTTGTCATTCTTGATCTTGCTCTTGTGGGTAGTGTTAAACATGAATGCCACGGCCCGCTGGTCTGTGAGGAGCGTGAATCTCCTGCCGGCCAGGTAGTGGCGCCAGTGGCAGACCACTTGCACAATCACCTGGGGCTCCTTTTCAATGGTGGAATGCCCTAGCTCGGAGCTGTGGAGGGTCCTGGAGAAGAAGGAGACGGGGTGCCCCCCCTTGGTTGAGGGTAGCAGTGAGGGCCATCTTGGAGGCATCGCTCCCCACTTGGAATGGGGAGTCCTTATCCACAGCCTGCATCGTGGCATCCACAATGTCTTCCCTGATCCAGGTGAAGGCTGCCTGCAACTCAAGTGGGAGGGGAAAAGTTGTGGTTTGGGCCAAAGTGTGGACCTTGTTCTCTGTAATAAGAGAACAGGCCCAGGCACCTGTGGAGGGCTTTTAGCGTGGGGGGGAGGGGTAACTCCATTAATGGGTGCATCCTTTCCAGATCTGTGCTGACAACTGCATGGGCCACGATGTACCCCAGGATATCAAGGCGGGTGGTGCTGAACACACACTTCTCCTTGTTGTAATTGAGGTTCAGCTCCGCGGCCGTCAGGAGGAATTTTTCCAGGTTAGCATCATGGTCCTGCTTGTCATGGCTGCAGTTAGTGACGTTATCCAGATATAGGAACGTCGCTTTCAGCTTGTGCCAGTCTACCATGCGATCCATCTCCTGCTGGAAGACGGAGACCCCGTTCGTGACCCCATAAGGAACCTGGAGGAAATGGTACATGCGCCCGTCCGCCTCAAAGGTGGTGTAGGGCTTGTCCTTTGGGTGGATAGGGATTTGGTGATACTCTGACTTCAGGTCAATCATAGAGACAACCCGGTAGCGTGCTATCTCATTGACCATGTCGGTGATCCTCGGCAGGGGGTTGGCATCCAGCTGGGTGTACCGATTAATTGTCTGGCTGTAATCCACGACCATCCTCGGCTTACTTCCCCCTTTGACCACCAGGACTTGGGCTCTCCAAGGGCTGTTACTGGGCTCTATAACGCCTTCTGCCAGGTGTCGCTGCACTTCCGCCTTGATGCAAGATGTGGAAAGAGCGCCGGTGGGGTGATGCGCAGTGTGGAGAGGCCACAGGTTGGCCAGGGCTGGTAGGTTGGCATGTTGTGCAATGTGAGTGGAGGTTGGTGCCCCCTGAAGGCAAGAGTGACACTCTGCAGGTGGCACTGGAAATCCAGGCCCAGGAGGAGTGGGCACAGAGTTTGCACATGACCAGGAGCTTGAATCCTGTGTAAGTCTCCCCTCCAACCATTATATCGACCAAGCAGTGCCCGAGGGTACCAACAGTCTTATCCTCGGCGGCAAGGGAGATTGAGCAAGTGGTGGGGTGGACCTTTAACCTTAGCGAGTGGGCCACGCTCGGGTGAATGAAGTTCTCGGTGCTGCTACTGTCTAACAGACACTTTGTTTCCTGCCCGTTGACTCGCACGTCCATCATCGAGTGCCCGAGATGGTGGGGGATGTTCCTGGTCAGCGTGGTGGCGGCCAGGACTGTCTCGGAGTCGGAGTCGTCTCTATCTGGAGAAATGGGGAGTGTCAATAGGGCGGCCTGGTCATCGCCCGTGTTGACCACGTTGACGTCGGTCATGAGGTGAAGCATGCGGTAGCCAATGGCCTCCGGAGGCGTGGGGAGTGTTGGTCGGGTGGCCTGGTCATTGCCCGTGTTGATCACATCGTTCTCAACATCGTCGGGAGCCCTCTGCGTCGGGTACTGCCTGGCCCAAGATGGCGGTGGCGCATGGGGAGCCACTGCATGACTGGCCTCCTTCCCCAGCAGTGTCTGTTGTGCCGGGGGAAGTGATGTCATCACGGCTGGTGGCAAGTTATGTTGTTACGTCAGCCGGAAGTGACGACACGACGTGAGCCGGAAGTGACGATGCTGTAGTTCTCAGTGAGCGGTGCAGGCGAGGGCGGGGTCTGGTGCAGATGCTCAGGGCACACGCTGTGATGGTCGCTGGTGGGGCTGGATGTTGCGCAGTCGAAATCAGGGAAGGGGAAGTCATCGCGGGGACAATGGCACTGCCCAGCACGCACATGTGGGTTGGGGGGGGGGTCCACGGGAGGCCGCTGAACTGCTGGACGGTTTAGAGAGGCACACTTTTGCAAAGTGGCCTTGCTTGCCGCATTGGGAACAATACTGGTTCCAAGCTGGGCAATTTTGGCGTGATCGTCGATCTGACCCATACCAGGACCCACAGTACCTACAGAGGTGTCAGGCGCCTGCCGCAGCAACGTTCTCCTCCCCAGCTAGGCCTGGGGCTGCAGCTGCAGTGTGAGAGGGCCATGAGGGAGCCTTGGGGAACCTGGAATCGAAGGCTTCAACTTGCAAGGCTGCTGTTTCCAGGGTTTGGATCACTTCCACAGCCCTGGTTAGGGCATAGATGTTGTCTTCCAGCAGCTTCTGCCGGATGGCCCTCGAGTGTAGCCCTCGGACGAAGGCGTCCCAGATCAGCCTCTTGACCTCCTCTACACCTACCCCGGTTCAGCCAGACACGGTCGGGCCAACTCTCGCGTGTCCCAGGTAAGACTCAGCTGTCTCCCTGTGTTACTGGGCTCGGGTGCTGAGGAGGTACCTTGCACAGACCACATTCATGGGGGGCTTGTACAAGTTCTTGAAAGTGTCCATTGCGCTCTTGTACGTGGAGCAGCCTTTGATTACCTGGAAGGTGCAGGGACCCAGCTTTGACCGGAGTCGGACTAAAATCTTCGAATCGTAGTCCAGGATGTTGCCTTTGTGTGCCTCGATGATTGCCTCGACTGTGTGCTGCCAGATCTTGAAGCATGTCTGGGCTTCCGGGTGGCGTGGGTCGACCATGAGGCTCCCATAGCCATAGCCGCCGTGGGAAAATCTTGTGGATTAAATTGTGGTGTACTGCTGGCCAGAATCAGACACACACAAAGATAAAGACTGTACAACAGGCTTTAATCCACAGTTGCTGTGGCTGCAGCAACTCTGAGTGAGGCCTTGGGAGGCCGGCGCAGGCTTATATCCCGGAGGGTGATTGACACCCGACTGGGTGGGGCTTGATCCATTCAGGCTGATGGATTGACAGCTGGCCAGGTGTTGTCCTGTCCCCTTACAGTCCTGCAGGTACAGAGGTTGCTCCCTGCAGTAGGCCGGTGGTTTACCACCACACAGAAGCCTCACTAAAGTTCAAATAGACAACATTCACAGCCTTTCCCTCATCAACCTTTTTAGTAACCTCCTCGAAAAACTCTAAGATTTGTTAAACATGATCTGCCCCATACAAAACCATGCTGACTGTGCTGAATCATTCCCTGTCCTTCCAAATAATTGAATATACCATTTTTAAGAATACTTTCCATTAATTTGCCCAGCACTGATGTCAGACTTACAGGTCTATAATTACTAGGTTTACTTTTGGATCCTTTTTTGAACAGTAGAACAACATGAGCCTCCTTCCAGTCCTCCGGCACTTCCCCCATTGCCAGTGACATTTTAAATATTTCCGTCAATGCTGCCACTATTGGTACACTCACCTCCCTCAGGGTCTTAGGGAATATTTTGTCAGGACCTGGCGATTTACCCACCTTGATCTTTTTTTAATATATCTAGCACTTACCTCCTCATTAATCCTTGTTTTATCCATGACCTCTCAACTATAATTCTTCATTTTATCTGGCTCAATATTCTTTTCCTTAGTGAATACTGAATTTTTAAAAATCATTTAAAATTTCTCCCATCTCCTCTGACTTCTCACGGAGCTTACTCCCCAATCTTCAAGGGGCCCAAATTTGAAGGATGCGAGGAAACCCAAGGGAAATCTCAGTGTAGGATTTAAACCCAGGTGGTGTAAAGGAGTGGTGCTAATTGCTGTGTCAACTGTGCTACCCCAACAATAATCAGATTTGCCTAAGCATGATCCAGAGAAGCAAATTGTGCATGGTAGTTTTCTAGCTGGTTGTGCAGCTATGTTAATAATATATTTCCTGCCCAGTTTTTCCTTAATCAAAATAACTAGAAACAGCCAGTAGGTCTGCCACTATTTGCAATAAAATAAATAGTTAATATTTCAGTTTCTGGACCCTTCAGCTACCTCTGTTTCTCTTTCCATGGATATTGCCTGACCTGTTGGAGTCTTTTCAACATTTTATATTTTTATGGCTGATTTAAAGCATTTTAAATTATTTTGAATTTCAGTTGTCTGTGTTTTTGTCCCAAAGGTCAATAATGATAGTGAAGATTTCACTGCCTGATTTTTGTTCAGAATTAAAACAAGATTTAAAAAGTATATATGTACCTGGTTTATTCATTCCCTTCTGCAACAAATTTCCATGCTCATACAATATTTTGTATCATGCTGGTTTTCAGAAAACTATGGTGATTAATTTGGTTTCTTTCTAAATCTCTTTCAGAATGCAATGATAATTTTTTTTATTCCTATCAGCTTTTATCACTTTTATAACAAGATTTGCTTACAATTGTTATAGTAAGAATATCTAAATCTATTAGTACGTCCTTCTATAAAATGCCTCCTCCCCCACTCCAATTTAATGTCTTTTCAATCATTCTTTATCCATTGTTTTATTTGTTAATGCTTTTGACCATCCTTAACTCAATTTTGGCTTCCTTTCTAAACCTTTATAATTCTTGTAGTTTTCTTCATCCCCTTTATCTCTTCTCCTCAGTCCTAATGTACTTCAAACATGATTTCACCCAGAAATGCCAGGTTCCAGTCATCCATCCAAGGATCTTTCCTTGCACTCTACAAAGCCACTGAAAAGATACAATAGAAGTTGGAGACATCCAAAGCCAGCATTACCACATCTTCATCTCTTGAACTTGTCAGTTCCTCAATGGCACCATGATGCACAAGAATGATTATATTTTAAAGGACACATACAAGACTCACTTAACTATTTGAGACTGAAAATGGCCTGAAATATTGACACTGCAAAGCACATTTCTTCAATTGCTTATCTTGAACAGAGTGTTCAAATACTGGGACAAACAGAAAGGCAAATTAACAGACTCTCATGTTCTCCACATGATCAAAAACAACTTTTATTGCATCGATGGAATAATTCTTGGTATCAGTAGTGAAATAAAAGATGGGCACAAACCACAAAATGAATTTACCTGCAGAATTTCGTTTTCTTGTGTTTATTTTGCCTCTATATTTAAAAGTTCTCAAATATCCATATGTCAGTCAAGCAGCCTTATTTCATTTTCTTAACTCATTACCAAGTCCAATAATTAATCTTTATTGTCACTTATTAATGATCAGCAAACAGTCCAAGGTTAGATCATCAGTAAAAAGATGTGGAATATTCATAACAACACAATGAAATGATGAGTTGTATGTCAGTGAATGACACAATATGAACCTGTTCATCTTATAACCCACATAGAACACTTCCAGTTCCTCTTTGTACCTTTCTTTATTTTGATTCACTCTAGTTGAATCAGAAATTACTTCTGGAAAATCAGTTCATCAATTTAAATGTATTGGAATAGAATAGGACCCAGAAATTATCATTGCATCAGAGCATAAAAACTCAATTGCAAGCATTAGATATCAATTATAGAAATGTCTCAAAATGCCACAATATAATATGATGCACGTATCATCTTTCACTCTCTCTCGTTTCCAATTGATAAGTATCTCCAAGTGAAGAACCCTTTAATGGTAAATTGTTTTTCAATGGCGAGAGAAGGATAATAATACTGAAAACTATAACCGGATCATTCTCATGTGGTTCCTCCACTCTGAGCAAGAAGAAAGCTTGGGGATGGATTCGCAACCTCCATCTGTTAGTATAGGGGATGGATGTAGCTGGGGACAAGGGGGAAACAGAAAAATATGAATATGCCGCAAATAAAATCCATTCACAAATGTTTGGTTGTTTTTGAAATTGAACACATTTTTTGTTTTCAGCATTCTATTCTGTCTGGACAACAGTAAATGGAGTACAACTTTGGTTTGGAAATTGGTGCCAAAGAATGAGATGAGAGTGAAATTGGGTGTTGAGATGGCCATTTTAAGAAAATAAATCAAGTGACATTTCCTCCTATATTTTAATGTGGGGATCTCTTGATTTTCTGGTTTTGTTCATATTGCATTTTTAAAAATCTGCATTTTTAATTGCTGTTATCAACAACCATTTTAGCCTGCAATTTACTCCTGGTAAGGAGGCAAATGGTCAGAGGTACTTGTCTTTTTTATGTCATTAAGTTGAGTGTTGCAGGCACTGGACATGGGGTCTGTCAGGGTGTGATTCTGGCTGGTTGTTCACAACTTTGGTGCAGGTTACAGTTTGTGGAGAATACATGCTATATTTAGGATTGAAGACAAAGCTTGAAAATGAGACTAGCCAACGGAAGCTTTTTTGCTGTTGAAAATATTGAAATCTTGGGCAATGTGCGCAAGTTCAAAGCTGAGAAATATTTAATTGCTCACTCAGCACAAACAATCAACATATCAGATCAATCATAGAGACAGGATGAAAGGAACGGATATTTGTTTCTTTCGGAGGGGAGAAAGAACAACCAAATCCTATCAGGTTTAAAATGAAGCATTACTTCCTGTGGTGCAATAAAGAAAGATGTAGAAATACTAAACATTTTTCAGAACATTTAAGAGCATTAAGTACTTTGACTTCCATTTGAAGTTATGTGACTTCACTAATTTTCAAATCAGACAGCAAACCATACATAGATGATGGTGGAAATCAGGAAATGACACTTCCAGAAACCTGAATGGATCAGGCACATATATTCTGTAATGTACAACCAAGTCAGAGACTGTGCAGCCTACAAGATGTCAAAGGGTTTTTTTTTATACACAGAATGCTCTGGAATGCATTGATAGGGAGAATGGTGATGGTGGAGGCTGGTACAATATGGATATTTAAGACTCTTTGGCACATGGATGTAAGAAAAATTGAGGTAGGGAAGGATTAGATTGTTGAGTAGGTTTACATTGGTTGGCCCAATATTATGGAATGAGGAGCCTGCACTGTACTGTAATGCTCTATGTTCTAAATATATACTGTGGTTACTGATCTGGGCAATTCCCATAATACCTTCCAAACTTTCAAATTTGTAACCTCTGTAACTCAGATCAGATTCTATTTAATGTCATGTAATAAAACAGATGTAATTTTACACAAAATTGCCTTTTGTCTGCCATAAGCCAAAGATTCTCCATTAGCATGACCTGGTACCCCTTATATCAGAGGAAGAGAAGCAAAAGAGAGTCCCCCTCAGAATCACTGAGTGTCCATGGTTTCATCTCCAGTGTTCCCACAGTTTCGGCAGCAACACGGCTGCAGTTCAGTTCAAACCATATGCAACCCGAGCCCAGTTCAAACATCCAACATGATGAGGAATCCTTTCAGTGCCCAGGGCCCTTCAAGAGCCCTTCTTGCCCTCACCACCCTCTTGAATCCTGGTTAAGCCTCCTGGCTTACAAGAGCCAGTTTTCAGCAGCCCGCAGCCTGGTGTGACTCCTTTGAACGAGTCGCCAAGAGCCTGTGTGGGTTCTTCTTCACCTGCAAGTCACCAACAGCTCAACTCCTGTGTGTGTCTTTCAGCCGCAGAGCCCATGCTGGTGTAGCACCATGATCACTGTCCTTAAGGTCATCTCCTCTGCTTCTCTTTCTCAATGGGGGATGTTCTCCCTGCTGCTGGGGCCTTGCCCTAGTCCACTGCTCCCCTGGAGTCAGCAACCTCTCAAGGATCCTGCTGAGCGCAGGCACCAGGATCTTAGGCCCAGGCCTGCAGTCACAGGATTTGAAATTAAACACCAATGGCTTATTTACAGGCCGTTTAAAGCCTGTACAGAGCTATGGGCAGTAGGACCCTGCTGGGAAGCACTGTGTATCCACTCCCTGCTCTCTCTGGGTCCGCACCATAGGAAGCACTGCCATTGCAACAGGTGTGGCAGCGCTGCTTTTTTTCCCCAGCATGTGGAATCTCTAACAATTGCAGATTCCTCTTCAAGTCATACAGAATGCTGTCTTGGAAAAATCTTCTGCAGTGTTGGGCCCTCATCCTGAAACACATTCCCTGATAGGATTATGTCAGTACCTTCACCAGAATGACTGCAGTTACTCAAGGGAAATTGAGGATGGACAATAAAAGATTGACCTAAATCACCAAAATCTGTAGTCACCATGGTTGAAGTAAAAACACAAAATGCTGGATAAACTCAGCAGGTCAAACTGTGTCCTTTATGTATCAAAGGCAAAAATACATAACTGACATTTCAGAGTTGAGTGTAAAAAAAATGTATCCAATGTTTTGGGCTTGAGACACGAGTTGTATATTTTTATCTCTGCTACATAAAAGACATTGACCAGCTGAGTTTCTCCAGCATTTTGTGTTTTTACAATAAAGATTGACCTTGCTAACAATATCCAGATCCGATAAATTAATTAGATACAATTCATTACATTTTGATATTTGTCTGAGAAAATTGTATGATGTATTCTCTGTCAGGTTTCAAATATAATATTCTTGGAATAACAGTGGAAAGGTTCAGCTGACAGAATTTTGACAAGCATCTATATTTGTTGATTTTCATTTTTTTGTGCATTATACAAGAAGATTGAAATGAGATTGTCTTGGTATGAAGTGTGGCAAAAAGTATTTTAGTGCATAACTCAAAAAACTTGTCACTGACTACTATACATTGACCTAAAACAGATGTGAAAAACAATCAAAGAAAATATGGCTTTTGGTTCTGTAAAGGGCAGCAAATGGACTGCTTGTACATTGTTTTATTTTGTGCTTCTAAAAGAATTCTGGCATCCATAAGTTAAACAGCAACACTAACTGTGAGCATGGTAAAAGTGATTATCACTTTTCAAAACACATTTCATGACCTCAGGACATCCTAAAGCACTTAATAGCTGTAACCTTTGAAGCACTGAAAATGTATGACAATGTAGCAAAGCACAAAACAAAGCAGTCAATTTTTCAACAGCAAAGCCTCACAAACATTAACATGGCCAAGTGTGATATTAAGGAACTGAAGGGTAGAATTGAACTCAGGCATCAAAACAGGCAATCTATTTTATCAGCATTCTTTGAGAGGCAAATTTTAGCTGGAACATTTCCCTGTCCTTTTTTAAAATGGTGCCATAAGATGATTTTTGCCCACCTGAAGGAAAACAGGCACCACATTTGACTTGAAAGTCAGAACGTCTGGCAATGCAATATCTATTTGATTTCACAATTGAAGAGTTAAGTGGGACTTGAACTTATGAGGGGGTGCCATTACTGAGCAATGAATGATGCTCATTGTTCATGGGCCTCAATGGCAGCATTAATAAAATGCTGTATATTACCACTGTTTTGAAAACAGTAGCATTAAGTATGGCCTTGCAAGTGAAAAACTAATATTTATTAACAGGCAGCACTGCAGAGCCCGATAGGAAACAATTTTTGTGGGGTCCGAGGTTCACAGCCAAGGTCAATGGCTGTCGTCGCTACCCATAATCCCCCACGCAGCTGAAACTGCTGCGCCAGCGCAGAGGAACCAAGAAGGGGGCCATTCTCCCGGTGCTGGTGTAGCAGTGGGGAGTAGGGGATGGGTGGGGGGGGGGGGAGAGAGAGAGAGAGACAGAGAGAGACAGCAGTGCTATTCGGGTGCGGGGGAGAGAGAGAGATGGCAGTGTGACTTGAGTGGGGGGGTGGGAGAGATGGCAGCGTGATGTTAGCCAATGGGAGAGACGACACCAGGACTCAGGCAGTTGGGCTTAAAGGGACCGTGATCAAAATGATTCCGAAATCCAGAAGATTTTGAACAACGGCAAGTATCCTGTATAAAAGGTTAGGGCACCTGCATTTCCCTAGCATGGGGCCCAATTGGGAGCAATTGGTCCAATTGGCCTAAAGCCAGTTCTATTTATTACACTGGAATACTTAAAAGCTCAAATTTTATATGTATATATACGATTTATCTCTCGAAACACAGAAAAGCAATATACAATAAAACTGTTCATTGTTAAAAAGGAAAAATATCTTAATATTTATAAATATAAAATATTAAAAATATCTTAATATTCCCATTATATCTTAATAACCAAGATTATGAACTTTATCACTGAACATGGAACAAAAATAATGTACAGTTGGCATTATTTTCAAACATCCTCTTGTTTCAATTATATAAAGCAGCTCTGTGGATTATATTTTTGCATGATCAAATTCAATCCCAGTAAGATGAGATGACTAATAAGCTCCCAGTCAGCTGCAAGAAGTGCACTGCTGTGACACTGAACTTCACAGCATTCATTATATTAGTCTGCTTTACAGTAGTCAAACATTTTAGCTGATATATTGAATGTGACTAAAGTTAGCCATTTGCTTAATTTTTAAGAGAAAGTGAATCTTACATTGAAACCAAGAAGTGCACTGCTGTGATAAAGTGCTTTGAGAGTTTGGCTCATCCTCCAATCTACATTAGGTCACCTCGACCTTAGGAACACCTATTTCATGCTATCCAAACCCATGTCCAAATTAAAAAATCTGGGACTCTATTCATCCCTCTGCAACTGGATCCTTGATATCGGCAAACCCTAGGTCCTCTATGCTGACCATCAGCATGGGCCCCCAAGGCTGCATGGTTCGTCTCCTACTTTATTGCAACTGCAAAACCAAGTTCAGCTCCAAAAAAATCACTGATTTCGCTGTTGGTAGCCGAATAAGTGCAAATGATCAGAATACAGAATCTAATTAGGTGGTAACAAGAATCTTGGCCTCAACGGTACGGAGAACAGGGTGATTGTTGTTGGTTTTAGGAAGGATAAACTGAGGATATTTGGCATGTCATTGAATACTCCCTCAAACTTGTATAGGTGAACTGTGGAAGGTATACTGACTGGATGCATTACTGCCTAGTTTGGGAAATCGAGTGCTAAGGCTGCCAAAGAGAACCAACCTAGCCATTGCCAAATCCATCACAGGATCTGACTTCCCAACGATTGAAGGCACTGCCTGAGGAAGGCAACCAACATCACAAAGGATATCCATCACTCTGCTCACAACTCATCTCATTGCTACTTTTGGTAGAATGTTGAGAAGACAGGAGACCAGCACCTCTAGGTTCAGGAACAGTTTCTTTCTAATGGCTCTTGAATTTCCCTTGTTACGTTAATCATGGATTGCTCTAACACCACAAAAATGACTGGCTGCATGATTGTAAAAACATTATTTTATTCTTGCACTGTGGTTACTGTGAATGTTTATTATTTATCTCTTAATTCAATATATACTATTGTAGATGTGTCTTTTATGAAGTACGTGTTCAGCTACAGGGTAAGAATTTTGGTGCATATGTACATTGTACAATGTGACAATAAACTCATTAACATTACCATGGGAAAAATAAGAAGGTGGATTAGAAAGTATTGTTTCCAATTACTTTCAAGAATATATTGAAGTATAGCAGAGTATTGGCAATTGTTTGTTTTTCTATTTATTTTAATATCAGAATCAAAGACAGTGAACTATATATTTTAAATCAACATTCTATGTGCAAGGTTTTGGATATCTTTGATGTTTAAAATGCCACATTTTCTCCTCTAGATGCTTATGCTCCCTCTTGTGGCAAAGTGCAATATAAAATTATTTGATTAATGTTTTTCTGAAATCAAAATGACAATTTGTCAATTTCTAAATTAGGTTCAGCAAAAAGATCTATGCAATAACTGACCCAGAACATCAAATGAAAAATGAATATGTGTGCCCTTTTACTGCTACATTTTGTCTATCTATAATGTATGGGAAGTGCAGAGGGAAGGACCTTAACATTAAGAGTTAGAGCACCTGTAGGTCATTCTTCTTTGTAAAAAGAAACATTCAGAAGAATCGCTGGGGAGGAAATAACAAAAGGAAAATTAATGGATTATTCAAGCAATCTTAAATATACAAAAATGCAGAACTGAACTGAAGAGTGCAGCCCAAGAAATAACACAGAAAACATTGAATTTGATGACTCACCCAAGGCAATTAACGTACTGATGTTTAATGAATTTGCATGGAAATGCATTACATCAAACCTAACATTTCTTTTGGCAAGCAATGTTGATATGAAATAATTGGTATGTGATTAAAAATAAGCTTGGGGCTTCCAGGCAGTTTTAACAAAAGTGTCATTAGTATTACTCTGGCACACATTGGATCAACATACAATTGGGATACTATTGGGATCCAGGTTGCTAACAGCTCCCTGCTAGCCATGAGTACAGAATGACTTTGCCCAAATGACCAAGTTGGAATAGGCTGACGGTAAAAAAAAAGTTGTCCACAAGAGTTGTGCTAAATAATAAGAAATAAGAAGTGCTGATGACGGCTACTAAGGATTCCAGGTTTAAATTGGTGTATTTTGATTTTAAGGTTTGGGGAAAGGTACAAAAGTGGAGAAGATAAAATGGATAATTATATTTGATGCTGGTACATCAATGCCCAGCATAAGTTTCCATTTGTATTTATAATATTCCAGCCTGGAAAAAAATCACAAAATCTGACAATATCTATCAAATATAAGACCATAAAACACAGGAGCAGAACAAAGCAATTCAGCTCATCGAGTTTGCCCCACCATTTAATTGTGATCTGATCCATTATTTCATTAACCCCACTGCCTGGCCTTCTCCCCATAACGTTTGATGCCTTGACTAATCAAGAACCTAACAATCTGTCTTAATCCACCCAATGATTTGGGCTCCACAATCACCTGTGGCAACAAATTTCACAATTTGCCACCCTCTGGTGAAAGAAATTCCTCCATATCTCTGTCATAAGGGATACCCTTCAATTTTGAAGTTGTGCCCTGTGGTCCTAGATTCTCCCACCATGGGAAAATAACCTTTCTACATCTACTCTTTCCACACCTTTCAACATTCAAAATGTTTTCTCCCTCATTCTCCTAAATTCCAGCAATGGGGGCATTTAAGAGACTCTTAGGCAGGCACATGGATGAAAGAAAAATAGAGGGTTATGAGGTAGGGAGGGTTCCTTTATTTTTTGGTAGGCATATAAAGTTTGGCAAAACATTGTAGGCTGAAGGGCCTGTATTGTGCTGTAATGGTCTTTGAGTACAGGCCAAGAGCTGTCAAACACTCCTCATGATAATCCTTTCATTCTGAGCATCACCCTATGAACCTTCTCTGAACTCTCTTCAAGGCATTGCGCAAGGGGAAAAATGACTTGATTGATTTTTAAAAATCTTTGTGGCAACTTTTCATGTCACTGACTTTACACTTGTGATTTTCACTGACTTGAACTGAATATGATGTAATGGAATTTTCGGAGAACTAGCGTGGCCCAGACATCTAAGGATTTTCCACCTTCTTGACTGAAATCCTGTTTCCCATCCACAAATTTCTCTTGGCAATATCATTCATACTTCAGTTTCCACATGTAAATTGATGTCACCCCAGCCCCTATTTCCTCACCAGCTCTCTTACCTCTTCCTCTAATGTTTGGACCACATTAGAAAAAACGAAACAATGGGAAGAGCATCAGTGGCCCTCAACTGCCAACCCCAGATACTTTCTTAGCAACTGTCCAAAAAGTGAACCTTGATGTCCCATGTTACCATACAATAACATATAGATCACACATCACCACTCTTACTGAGACTACCCTACTCCTCCACTCTAACAATCATTGACTATATTCATGCCACAATAAATCTGTGGTCTTAATGTATTCTTTGGCTTGGCTTCGCGGACGAAGATTTATGGAGGGGTTAAATGTCCACGTCAGCTGCAGGCTCGTTTGTGGCTGACAAGTCCGATGCGGGACAGGCAGACACGGTTGCAGCGGTTGCAGGGGAAAATTGGTGGGTTGGGGTTGGGTGTTGGGTTTTTCCTCCTTTGCCTTTTGTCAGTGAGGTGGGCTCTGCGGTCTTCTTCAAAGGAGGTTGCTGCCCGCCGAACTGTGAGTTGCCAAGATGCACGGTTTGAGGCGATATCAGCCCACTGGTGGTGGTCAATGTGGCAGGCACCAAGAGATTTCTTTAGGCAGTCCTTGTACCTTTTCTTTGGTGCACCTCTGTCACGGTGGCCAGTGGAGAGCTCGCCATATAACACGATCTTGGGAAGGCGATGGTCCTCCATTCTGGAGACGTGACCCACCCAGTGCAGCTGGATCTTCAGCAGCGTGGACTCGATGCTGTCGACCTCTGCCATCTCGAGTACTTCGACGTTAGGGATGAAAGCGCTCCAATGAATGTTGAGGATGGAGCGGAGACAACGCTGGTGGAAGCGTTCTAGGAGCCGTAGGTGATGCCGGTAGAGGACCCATGATTCGGAGCCGAACAGGAGTGTGGGTATGACAACAGCTCTGTATACGCTTATCTTTGTGAGGTTTTTCAGTTGGTTGTTTTTCCAGACTCTTTTGTGTAGTCTTCCAAAGGCGCTATTTGCCTTGGCGAGTCTGTTGTCTATCTCGTTGTCGATCCTTGCATCTGATGAAATGGTGCAGCCGAGATAGGTAAACTGGTATTCTGAGAACTACCTAAATACAGCACTCCTTGCTGGTGTTCTGTTATAACCATCTTCCCATCCATAAACTAGTCATTCAATGTTTGAATTTGTACTCAATTCTGTTAACCCATCAACCAATGCACATTGGATCCTAGTTAAGCGACATACTAGTTTTAATACTTTTAAAATTTTAAATGCCTTGATGGTCTTCCTTTTTACCTTAGTTGCTTCCTCCAGCCCTGCAGCTGTCCAAGATATCTCCCTCTCTCCAATTCTTGGATCTTCATTATGACTGAATTAAATTGCTCCAACATTAGCAGCTAGACATTCAAATGCAATTCCCCAAGCTCTGGATTTTCCATTTCCCCTTTTATGATGCTTCTTAGAACTATCTTTGCAAACAAGCTTTACTTATCTGAACTAAATCTCCTCAGGAAACTTGGCTTCAGTTTTTGTTAAATGATGATCCTTTGGAATATTTATAATATTAAAGGAAATATATTTCTTGAGATCAAACCTTCTGTTGAGATATGTGTTCAACAACAGATTTTCTACATATGCATTCAAAATTGTTTATCCAAATCATATCTGCCCAACTGCCTGAGTCCTGGTGCCGTCTCTCCCATTGGCATGTAATATCCTCTGAAGTATTTGCTTGAACCTTGCCCAACCAATCTCTCTTGAGATGAAACACTTTCTGATCATGCAGATGAAGCTATGTAAGAAAGACTAAAATCTTTTACTCCACATTAATTACAGAAAAACAATGAGGAATCCATACAAGTATGTCCCAAAATAGAATGTTTACAACTTTAGCTTTTGGTATATTGCAATTTTCTGCACAAATACTCACAAGTTAGTGTGTTTCAATTTGGTTTACTTTCATATTTTATGATCTTTTAAAAGCAAAGGAACAAATAGCTGACTTGTCGCTAGGCCCCTTATCTGTTTATTCCTGAGTCAGCTGCTAACGGGTGTTCAGTGAATATGCAGGTTAAAAATAATGAGCTTTTCTTCCTGCCTTTGTCTGAGAATGTTTATTGTATCCATCAAATAGTTGAGATTAAACCGGTAATGGGCAGGAAATCACAAGCTGTGGCATTGCAGTAACATGCTCTATGATGACAGTTTATTTATGAAACTACTCAATAGACCTGCTTCATGTAAATATTGTAAATCTTAAATCCACTTTAGTATATTCATTTCCTTGTCATGTATTAACCTTCTTTCTTCAGAGAATGAAGTATTTAGAGGTCACAGTGTTTAAAATCCAATATTACTCTTTGGTGCCGACACAATTTTTGGGGATCATATGTAAACATAATCAACCAATTTCTATTATACCTTTCAATTCAAAATAATTGAGTGATTTTTTTTCAGAGTCAACTGAAGTGCAAGTGCAGTAAGTAAGATATGTTCTGTAGATGGTGGAAGAATTCACACAACTGCAGCATCAAGGATAATCAAACCATGTGTGTATAGGAGGAACAATATGGAGGATACATTTAAGATTACACAGAGGTCATAAAAAGTATTTGTATAATCTTGAGAGATGGGTTCTACCTTCTTAATTGACAATTTCTCTTGTTCTTCAAAATAATGTGTGTAAATTGTAAAAAGCTGAGGCCCCAGCACTGAATCTTGTGGAATGCCTCTTGTAACATCTAGCCAGCTGAAGACAGTTGTTTATGCTTTCTGTCAGTTTCCTGTTTGCCAGTCAATCTTCGGTCCATTCCAGTAATGCCCTCGACATATATATTACTATAGAAAATTACAATAAATTGGTCAAACCTGATTTCCTTTTTAAAAAAAAATTGACTTTGCTTCATTAATTTAAATTTATCTTAGAGCTTAAAAATATCCTAGATGTTAAGCTAACTGGTCTGTTGTTTCTTGTTTTCCTCTTTACCCTTTTTGAATTTAGGTGTTATGTTTGTTATTTCCTATCTCATGGGACCATCCCTGAATACACTATTTCTTTGAAAATGTAAACAAAGGCATCAATTGTCTCACATACACATAATACACAGCACTTAATAATCACATAGATACATAAAGATATAATTTAAAATACATTTCTATAAATATCTTGCCTCACTGTCTCATTGGTCACTTTGGAGCCTAGGTTAAAGACTCACAGCTGAACACTTCATTCAGTACCTGGAGTATTCTGTATTCAGTATTCTGGAGTTCCTCCCTCACTACAGTTGCTGATTTGGAACTGTTCATGCAAAATACCTGTTTAATTAATCTGTCATTTTCTTTCAATTATAATTTTTTCCATTCTCACTTCCTTTTGGAGTAATGCTGATTTTTGTCAACTGGTTTCTTTAAATATTTATAGAAATTTTCCTATCTGTTTTATTTTATTTCTGATGCAACATCTTGGATGATCCTACGCAGAACTAGCCTCTCGCAGATGAAAGTGAATCTCTGGAATTCTCTGCCTTCGCAAATGTTTGAAGCTGTATCATAAGAACATAAGAAATAGGAGCAGGAGGAGGTCATCTGGCCCATTGAACCTGCCCCACCATTTAATTAGATCATAACTGATCTAGTTATGTATTCCGCTCCACCTACCTGCCTTTTCCCCACAATCCTTAATTTCCATACTGTGCAAAGATCTATTCAACTGTAACTTAAATATATTTAAAGAAGCAGCCTCTACTACTTCGTTGGGCAGAGAATCACACAGATCCATAACTCTCTGGGGTTAAAAACAGTTCCTCCCTTTCTCCATCCTAAATCAACTACCCTGAATCTTGAGGTTATGTCCTCCCAACCAGTGGAAACAACTTTCCTGCTCTTTCTTAATGATCCTTTTCAAAATGTTATAGTTTTTTCAGAGGATCCCCTTTCATTCTTCTAAATTACAGTGAGCATAGTCCTAGATGACTCAATCTCTGGAATATTCCTGGTGAACCTCCTCTGCACGGCTTCCAAAGCCAATATATCTTTCTTGAGTAAGGAGGCCAGAATGGCACATAGTACTCCAATTGCAGCAGAAGTCAATCCTTCTCGCAATGAACATTCCATTTGATACCTTTTGTGATTCATGCACAAGAACTCTCTGCACAACAGCATGTTACAATCTTTCATGATAAATAACTAAGCTGGAGATGGATAAATATTTGAGGAATTGAGGTGTATGGATGTGATGTGCTGGAGTGCGAACAAACAAGCTCAAACTACAAAGGCTTTAATTAGCTTAAAACTTCTGGTTCCACATGCTCTACTGCCTACCATGGGCTGGTGTGAGCCTTTATATGGGGCAAGTGATTGGCAGAAAGAAGGTGGAGCCAGCCTATCCCTGTAGATGCAGTGTGTTTCCCCCTGCAGTAGGCAGGTAGAAAATCCAGACAGGTGTAGGCAGTCACAGGCAGTGGTTGTATCACCATGATGGAAAAATGGATTTGAGGCAAGCATAGGTCAGCCATGATCTTTTAAATGGTGAAGCATGCTTGAAAGGCCTGATGGCCTATTCTTGCTTGTATTTTTGTGTTCTTGTATTCTTTATCCCACAAGCAACCGTAACTTACACTTACAAACTTCAGTGAATTCAGGAAAATAGGGTGGCACGTTTGGCGTAGCGGTTAATGCAATGCCTTTACAACATCAGTGATTGGAACTGGAGTTTGAATCCCATGCTGTCTGTAAGGAGTTTGTACGTTCTCCCCATGACTGCATGGGTCTTCCCTGGGGGCTTCAGTTTCCTCCCACTATTCAAAATGTACTGAAGGTGTAGGGTAATTGGGTGGCATGGACTTGTGGGCTGAAATGTCCCGTAACTGTGCTGTATGTCTAAATTTTTAAAATTAAAAAAATAGTAAATATTCAAAGCTGTGTAATCAGATTGAAGTTGACACTGAACAAACAAAATGATGTTTTTAGTTTGTATGTACCAGAATCTGAAGTAGGAGGTCACAGAGTGTGAAGGTCATCTCTATCACAAGGACTTCTCTGCTTCAAGGTTAAAACTTCATTTTTATTGTCACATAAAAATGTTATATGCATGATATACTTCAATTTTTGTCTGCTGCAAGGCAAACAATGAGTTGCATGGTACCCCTAATAATAAGAGAAAGAGAAGTAAAAAATATTCCCTTCAGAGACATTGAGGATCAATGGATTTTACTCCAACACTTTTGCAGCCACACAGTCTCCAGTTCAAACAACTGGCGATCTGAGCTCCAGGTCCAAACTTCCAATACAATCAGGAAAACTTCAGTGCTCAAGGTCCTTCGGCAACCCTTCTTGCCCTGAACAGCCTCTCGAATCTGGGTTCCAATACCTGATTCCTATGATCTGGTCTCCAGCAGCCCACAGCTTGTGTGGATCCTGCAGCTGCTGAGCCCCTTGCTGACTGCTGCTGTGGTCATGTTCCCTAATGGGTTGTCTTCCATGCTTCTCCTTCTCAATGAGGTGTTCTCCCATTTCTGGTGCCCTGCACCAGACCACTGCTCCCTTGGAGTCTGCAACCCTTTGTGGTACACTGCCCATCATAGGCATTGCCATCTGGCCACAGACCCCTGTGGTTGCAGGATTTACATAAAAAAACATTGGCTTCTTTAAAAGGCCGTTTGAAGCCTATATGGAGACATTGGCATCAGAACCGGGCAGTAGGACACCGTGAAGCAGTGCAGTGTCTTCGCTCCCACTTTGCCATTACAACAGCTCCAGCAGCACTGGCATTTTGTCCACCAATAAAGACGCATGAAGAATTAGAGTAAAATTTGATTATAAAATACATCAATCACACAATCAAGAAACAATCAATCATAAAAACAAATAAACTGCAAGTGACATTTGAAAGGTAAAGTAAGGTTGCCCCACATTGCATTTTTTGGCGATATTATTGTTCTGGTGAGGTGGCAAAAGACAAAGGAGGAAAAACCCAACACCCAACCCCAACCAACCAATTTTCCCTTGCAACCGCTGCAACCGTGCCTGCCTGTCCCGCATCGGACTTGTCAGCCACCAACGAGCCTGCAACAGACGTGGACATTACCCCTCCATTAATTTTCGTCCGCGAAGCCAAGCCAAAGAAAGAAAAGAATTGTTATGGTAATGCATAGGATATGGTGGACTGGAGCCGTTTACTCTCGAGTATGAAGTCAAAGTGTTTTGTTAACATGGGGAAATAATTTAAATTTGGCAAACAAAAACAGCTGGAAAAGATAGATATGGAGTTTTGTTGAAGTTCAAACCTGGATATAGATATATTTAAAAAAAATTTAGATATGCAGCACGGTGATAGGCCCTTTCAGCCCTCAAGCCCATGCTATCAATTACACCCTGGTATGTTTTGAATGGTGGGAGCTCCCAGGGAAAACCCATACAGACATGGGGATAACATACAAACTCCTTATAGACCATGTGGGATTTGAAACCCAGTTCTGATTGTGGGTGCTGTAACAGCATTGCACTAATTGCTCTGCTAACTGCGCTGCCCTTATTGGTGAGCAATATACCTGAAGTTTTTCTTGAAGTAACAAATGTAAGAAAATGCATACTTCAACCCTCATGCAATTACATGTGTTCTAATGCTTGGAAGTGTGCGAATATCAATTTAAATCATATGCAGCTAAATCTTAAAATGGTATACCAAAGAAAATTATATACCTTCCTTCTAACTCGATCCCCTGGTTGGGGATTGTTGTGATTGTGATTGGACTACACTCTTCGAGACACAGATTCATAGAATTATACAGCACGGAATCACTACTTGACCCATTTTAACAATGCCAACCCAGATCCTGCCCTGAGATAGTCCCACTTACCTTCATTTGATCCATATCTCTCTAACTTCTCTGGTGAACTCAACTTCTGAACTGGTCGACTATGTGGGACCTTGTCAAAAGGATTTCTACCATCCTGGCCTCAATAATTCACTCTATGACTTTCTAAAAATCTCAAGTTTATGAAATGTGATTTCGCTCACAAAAATCCATGCTGACTATCCCTTATCTTATTTTATCAAATTCAAATATATTGCATCCATCTGAATCCTCTCCAGTCATTTTCCCACCACTGATGTTAGGCTCACCTGGCTTACCTTGGAGCTCTTGTTAAATGAAGGAGCTACATTAGTCAACCTACAGTCTTCCAATACTTCATCTTTACTCCAATACAAAAAATATTTGCCAGGAACTATCTTCCATTGCTTTCCTCAATATTCAGAACAGTTGGTTAGGGCCCATTAATCCACTTTCCTGCCACTCAGGATGTCAATTCCTATTCTTGTAAAATATAATCAAGTTTAAGGCCCCTTCCTCACCCATCCCAGCCTGTTGTCACTGTACTACTCCTCTACTAACTCCCCTCAGTCCTGATGAAGAGTTTCTCCTCAAACCTCAACCATTCTTTTTCTCCCACTGATGCTGCTTGACCCGCTGAGTTCCTCCAGCAGATTGGCTTTGGTTTCTGATTTCAGAATCTACAGTTTCCTGTATGTTACTGTTCTCTCTTTTGGATTCCCCAACTTCCATTAATTTCCCCATGGTAAATGAAGATGAGAAGTTTTCATTGAAGATTTGACCCATCTCCTGTAGCTTCACCCATATTACACTGATCCTTAAGGTAATTTATTCTCTCTGTAGTTACCATTTTACTTTTAATATATTTATAAAATCCCTTAAGATTCCCCTTTGTCTGCCCATTTCTTCTCCCAAAGTGTGTGACTATACACTTTCCGACATTGTATTTCATTTCCACTTTTTGCCTATTCTCCTATCTGTCATTCTGCAGCCTCTGTTTCGTCAACACTACCTGCTCCTCCACATCATCTAGATTGCTTAATCCCCTCAAGAGATTCACTTGATCCCAACTGCTGTTTCCGAACATATACCTCTTTCTATTTTTTTTTCCTGACCAGAGCCTTAATATCCTTCATTAGCCAAAGGACCATAATCCTGCCTGCTTGGCCTTTCTCTCTGTTAGGAACATGTTGGTCTTACATTCTCCAATCTTCTCTATATCGGAGAGACTGGATGTAGACTGGAAGATAGCTTCATTGAGCATCTTTGCTCTCTCCACGTCAATGATAAGGATCTCCCAATGTCCAGTCATTTCAACCCTGTGCTGACGTGTCTGTCCACGGCCTCGTATACCTTCAATCTAAGACCATCCCTAAATAGGAGGAGCAGCATTTAATTTTCACTCTCCAATTGGATGACATTATCATCAACTTATCCAATTTCTGCTAGCCTAGTCCCTTCCCCATCCTTGGATCTTCTTTCCTCCAGCAATCTACCCCCTTCCTTCTCCATTCACAGAGCCATCTCTCTGCCCTTTGTTTGCTGATGTGCCTTCCCTCCCTTATCCACATTACTTCCTGCTAGTGGGACTGTACTTCTCCCTTGCTCTCCCCTCTCCATTTTGTTTGGATGCATGCCTACATTTCGCTCATACCTTGATGAAGGGCTCAAGCTTGAAACTTTGGTTGTATATCTTCTTTAATATTTAAAGGTCTCTGTTTGACCTGCTGAGCTTCTCCAGCATTATGATTCTACTTCAGTCACTGTGCCTGCAGTCTTTTTAATTTATTCTTCCATTCTCACTTTTAAAAGTCTCCTACTAAATTCCTTTCACCCCACACCCATGATGGACGAGCTTCTTTTGTTCCTGGTTAAAGAATATATTGATCTCAAAAGGATCCATCCTATTGCATGCCCCTATTTTCATAAACTCCATCCCATAACCCCTGAGATGATGCCTCAATTTCTAGCCTGGTGAAATGCCTTTGTTTTAAGTATTCTACTGCTGCCTTCAGTTGGCAAGGTTCTAAGATCTTACATCTGGATTATATTATGATTGTTTAAGATGATCCCAAAAGCAAAACTTTTAGTTATGTGGCCTTCTATTTTCTCCTATGATGGTGTCTTGCTTTGTTATGTGAGGGTCATGTAGAGCTATTTAGGATACTTTAGTACATTAAAAATGGGTTTTGTTGTGGACAGCAGATTGATCAGAAACTTTCTGAACAAAATTAGCAACACTCTGGACTAAGAGGACAGGGAAATGGGACTATTCACTGTAAAACAAGGAAGTCTGCAGATGCTGCGATTGCAGTAAATACTCGAAAATACTGGAGGATCTCAGCAGGTCATGCAGCATCCAGAGGAGCCTGAGCCCTGAAGTCTAATTGGATATCTCTTTCAAATGCTTACATTGGTAAAATGGCCTGAATTGCAGCCTTACAATGCTATGATAGTTTTTGTATCTCATGGTATCAGCATCCTTGCTAGCTTCATTTCATATTAGCACTGATAAGAGAAACAGAACCAGAGTTAGATACTGATCATCAAAATGTACCTCTGATCCCTTTCTGGTAAACAGCAGGCAGCCATCTCATGCACTGAAGGGGATCAGAAATAAACAGCAAATTAGATTTGATAATACATAATGTGCAATCTAATTAGGAAGGGAAAACATTTGACGATTACATGTGGAGTATGTTTGCTAATTAAAAAATCAGTTGCACAGGATGTTGTGCAAAACCTTGTACAAATGTTTCCTCTGCTCCTGTACTTGTGATAACTACTTGATCCATAAAATATAAGGTTTGCTACCTGAAGGCCTATTTGTGCTAGGGAAATGACACAGTCAAGACAATATTTAAAATGGTAAATGTATGGCATGGGTTGATCTATGGTAAAGCAATATCATGCCATAGAAATGCCAGGAAATTATTATTTGCAGAAGAGAAATACTTACCACTTTCATCTTAACAACAGCATTGCCCAAGTCTTCCAATATCAACACCTTGGGGGAGGGTGGAAGGGGTTACCATTGACCAGAAACTCATCTGTACCCACCACATAAAAATTACAGCTATAAAGGAAGGTCTGACACCCCAAAGCCTTCTCACTTATTTAAGGAACAAATCAAGAATGTCATGAAATGTACTCCACTTGCCTGAATGTGAAAAGCTCTTAAAATTTTTCAGGACCAAGTGAGAGATTTGATTTGCATCATCCTTCATACTAAATCCTTTAACCACAAATGTATCATCTATAAAACATACAGCTGTTACAAGTTAAAGCCATATTGATAACACCTCCGATATGCACGAACTAGAAAGGAATGGACAGCACGTAATAGCCAAATTGGTTGGTATGGGAGAGATGGGCCGAAAGTCCTGTTCTGTGTTATTAATGTCATCATTTGCAATTTCCCCTCCAAATCTATGATGACATGTTACTGGAACTAGACCCTGGTGTACCGATCCAAGGACTACATTCACCACAATGACAGTTCAAGAAGACCGCATTCTATCAGGCGATGTGTCAACAGAAAATGCTGACAACAAACCAAGGAGACTAAAGGACAGAATTTGTACAGAGAACAAATTAGCAAGTAAAGAAATGATGTCCTGCATAATAGCTTACCGAATGATTCTCATCATTGACATTGAAGTTTGTTCTTCAATTCCTTTAGGCTCCTGCAGGCTTCAGGCATACCAATTAGATATGAATTCTCGGTGGAAGTATATCTCTGAAATTCCAGCATATAATTTTTAACTGTTATTGTAATAGTAATAATCATTTCAAGCAATTTGTGCATACCTTGTGTATTTCATCACATGCAAATTAGATTGTAATTGAAGTTCATTAAACAGTTATTTTAGACTTGATGTCTATGCCATTCCACTTTACCTCACAAAATAGCATTCAGTTACTGCAAACCGGTCTCCTTGTACTCCTTTCCATCAGCCCAGGGAAATCTTGGTGTATAATTTTATAGAATCTCCTTGCTTTTCCTTTTCAATTGACCCATTTAACCTGTGGTGTCCAGTCCCTTAAACTTTACAGAACATAACTTTCAGCTTTGTCAATGTTCACATTTTCCTTATTCAGTCAATGTAATTTTTGATTACAATTATAATAGCTTTGAGATTTAAAATTTGATACCATCCTGTATCAACAACTATCTCAGTTTTCCACTTCTTATGCAGTTTAACAGTTCCTGTTTACAGAGAATGAAAATTAGAAAATAAATGTTAATAGTTGTTTCTTTTTGGGCCGTTCCTTGGGGTTGAGGATAACCACTCTGAAGAGGCTGATGAGCCCAGTGTGTCTCCTACAGGTTCTGCTATAGGAAGGGAAGGAGGTGTTCGATGGAACAAGAAAGTGGGCACTATGGGACAAGGAGTGGTCCTACCATTTTTCCTGGCTTCTGCACATTCACAACATAGAGATGTGAGGTTCATCCAGCCATTCCAGTTCCTTCTCTGTTTTGATTGGCTGGAAACTAATGATTCCCATAGTGAGGATGTTGCTTTTTTTTAAGGAGGCTTTGAGAAACTCCTTAAATTCCTTTCACTCTCCTCTTAGTTATCTCTTGCTGTGATGGAGCATGAAGCTTGGCACCTGTTTCTGCTTGTGTGAGAATAAGGTGATCCATTTTCTAGAATCTTCTGGTTGTTATTGTTGTTGGCTTGGGAGAGAATAACTTTGCTTAATCTCCTGTAAAGCATTCAATTGCTGGAACCTTTGTCCCTCTTCAATGTACCTATGAATACCTCTGTATGCTTTTGTCCTCTTTAAAAGAAAAATATGTTAGCAATGGAGACTATCTCCACTCTAAAGAGATTCACGAGGCTAAATCCTGAGATAAAGGGCTTCTCCTATGTTAAGGGGGGCCAAAGAAATTAGAATTATTATTTGGAGTTCAGAATAGGGACTGTGATTATTGATCCCTGCTCTCCTGGATCCACACCAGCAGTAGTTCTACTGGTGCAGTCACTCCTGAATGAGCAAGAGTTCAACAGTATTTATGGAACTTGGACTGTTTCCAAGATATTTGATGTTCCACATGACAGAATAGATGTGGTGTTTCCGTGTGTGGGTGAATCCCTAATAGGGGACTAATTGTTACAATACTCAAGTTGATCATTTGCAACTGAGCATGTGGAGGAACCTTTGCTCGCAGTGGGTACTTAGTCGCTGGTGCTTTCTACCCTGGAGGGTTTTGAAGGGCAGATCTTTGAGGATATTTAGAGAAGAAGTAGGTAAATTTTGAACAAAAAGAGAATTAAGGGCTGTAGGAATTGATTCAGAAGAAATGATCACGCCTGCAGCATGCAAATCATGGCTGAGCTGCAGTGCCTATTTCCTTACATTGCGTTAATCCCAATTCCATGAACTCTGTTGATGGAAAACCTTTCAGTGTGGTGTGATTGGTACTTCATCTTAATGTGTCCTCTTTTTATAGACATTTGAATATTCATTGTTGAGAATTTAGCTTCATTTTGTAAGCCCTGAGAAGCCTTGAAGAGGCTTATTCTGTTTATTTTACAACTTAAGCTAATAGAGGCAAATAAGCCTATGCTTCACCCTCTCAAAGTTGGGGAGGGGGGAGATTTCCCCATTTCTGGTTCCCTGTGCCAGTCCACTTTCCCCCCCCCCCCCAAGAATTTACAACCCCTTATGGTACACAGCCCTGAACAAGTGCCCCAATCTTGGGCACAAATCTATGTTTACAGGGCTTTAAAAAAAAACACTGTGGCTCCTTCAATAGGCCATAGGCCATTCAAAGTCTGTATGGAGCCATCAGTGTTAGGACCCTGCAGAGCAGTGCTGTGTCCAGGCTCCCTGTTCTCCTGGGTCTGCACCAACAGTAGTGCTACCTTTGCAGCAGCTCTGGCAGCGCCACCATTTTTTCCCCTTTTCTTGAATGATCACGAGTATTCATGGAACTTGGACTGTTTCAAAGATATTTAAACTTGCTGGTCCAGCATCTCAACCAACAACCTGAATGCCTATTCCCTTGTCTATTGGTCCACTGCAGTCTGCAGCATTTATATGGTGCATCAATTAATCGGGCGACTCAGTTAGTGTAGTGGTTAGCGCAATGCTCTTACAGCACCAGCGATCAGGACTGGGGTTTGGATCCCACACTGTCTGTACTTTCTCCCCATGTATGTGTGGGTTTTTCCTTGGGACACTGGTTTCCTTCCACCCTTCAAAACTTATCAAGGGTGTAGGTCAATTGGGTGTAATTGGTCAGCATGGGCTCATTGGCCAGAAGGGCCTGTTAGCATGCTGAATTTCTAAATATAAATTTAAAAAACTTAAAGACTTCAGTTACAACCAGGATCTCATGACTGTTATCATTCAGAAGATTAAGAAAAAAAACATGCACGAAAGTATCATTTCTAGCAAATTTTCTTTCAAGTTGCACACAATACAAACTTGGAAATATTTTACTATTCCTTAATTATTGGTGGATCAAAGCCCTAGAATTTCTGATCAAGCACTACTGCTGGAGTTCCTTAAAGGTTCTAAGTTTACTAGTTTATGAAGCCTTCTCAAACAAAAATGATGGCCAATAAATGGTGGTCTTGCCAGATTCCATGAATGACTAAAAAGCATGATCTTGGTCATATGGTTTCCACTGTCATTGAAATGTTCCAATGGTTTGCATTCAAATACCTGCAAAATAAAGCAGCACATATTACTCTGTCACTCCATTTATCTCGAAGAGATCCATCTTCTTTGGGCCTTTTTGATCTTTGATGAACTGGTATTCAAGATCATAAATGCATTTTCTAACTGTGTTCAATTTTTATTTTATTTTCTCCTCACCATCATTTAAAAAAAAAATCTCTTTGGTTGTTTTACCTAATAATTCTCAGCATTTTTTTCTGCATTACCCTTCTCATTTTGAGTATGATTCCTTTGAAACTTCACCTTTTTTTTCCCCAAAGTTCAAATTTATTGTCAGAGTATAGACACGACATTAAATACAACCCTGAGATTTTTTTCCTGAAAGCCAGACAGAATTTCTAATTACTGGTAAATGTAAATTGTACTCAAAGAAAGAAATCTAACAAAAGAAAGAAATCTAAACAAACTGTGCAAATTTAAAAGTATAAATATTCAGTAATAAATAATGAGCAAAGAACAAGTCTTTGAATGAGTGTCTGAATCTTGTTGAGGAGTCTGATGGTGGAGGGGTAGCAGTTGCTCCTGAACCTGGTGTTGTGGGTCTTGTGACACCTAGACCTCTTTCCTAATGATGGTGGTGAGAACAGAGCATATGCTGGGTGGTGTGGATCCTTGATAAGTGCTGCTGCTCTTTGATGGCAAGGTTCCTTGTAGATGTTCTTGATGGTGGAGAGAGTCCTGCCTGTGAAATATTAAGGCTGCATCAACTACCTTTTGCAGGGTTTTCCACTGAGTTTTGCTGCTTCCATAGCACACTTACCACAAAAAATTGAAGAACTTTGCCAAGGTTTCTGTTGACCTCCACAAACACATGAAGTAGAAGTGCAGATGTACTTTATTCACACCAGTGTCAATATGATGGGTTGTGGACAGGTTTTCCAAGATTGTGACCTCCAGGAATTTGATGTTGCTAACCCTCTCCACCTCTGATTCCCATAATGATCACTGGATGCTACACCTTTGGTTATCCTTTCCTAAAGTCTACATAATTCATGGCCTTGGTGACATTGAATCAAATTGTGGTTGTGAGTGACATTGAGGTTGTGGTTAGTCCAAATTTTCATTCTCCCTCTGTATGCTGACTCATCGCCTCCTTTTATATAGCCCACCACGGTGGCATCACCAGCAGCAAATTTGAATATGGAGTTGTTGCACCAAGCCCAACAGTTGAAGGTATATAGTGAGTAGAGCAGGTAGCTAAGGCTGCATCCCTGTGATGCTCTAGTGCAGATGGAGTTTGTGGAGAAATTGCTCTTGCCGTGTGTTAAATTCATTATTTATCCATGTAATCCTTGGGCCTTTGATATACTCGTTTATTTCCTCTCAGAATGTATACAGCAGCTTGCATTTAAATAGCATCTACCTGTTTGAAGGGACTCAATAGACGCATGCTGGAGGTAAATAGGTGAAATGCATTTGTCAATTTCTCAGAAAGGATGGTGTGAATATAGCTGTAAATGCTTTTCCTGAGTTATTCCATTATATTCAACGTGAAGAACTAAAGATCTTGTCAGATCATTGCACTATTGGTTAGTATGCACACCTAATCATTTTTCATAAAAGAAAATAGATTATAATCCAAGACAAGTATTGAATTAAAAGTAAACGATGAAAGAGCCAAGTATAGGGTTTGCACCATGACTGATTTGTCCCATTTAAAAGAATTGAATTTTGAATAATTCTCTTTCATTTCACTGAGGAAAGGAAACATCCAATGATGAATGACAAATTTGGTTAGCATAGTTGCCTGAAAAAAAAACAGAAGGAGAAGTTATGTTTCAGTATTTTAACTTTCAGATGCTTTAATTAAATTATCTGCAATAAATTAAAAGGGATGTTGGAAAGGAAATGGGTTCCTTTGACCAGGGAGAATGTAGGATGGCTTGATTTCCTTGCGAACTGAAGATTCTGTTTGAGTTTTGGAGTAAAGTTATTTGCACTCCAGTGGAATTATAGCTTCTCCTATAAGTGAGGCAGGTATATCTTAGTCACCAGGAAATCCAAATTCATAAAAGCCACTTGAAACTAACAGTATAAAAACATGGTTGATGAAGTATTAATAAAAAGAGGACTAAATAATGGATTATGCAATATTTTGTTGAGAGAGTAACCTTCAACCTTTATCTTCGCTATGTAAAGTACACTATTTGAACTGCTTATTTTTCTCCAGTGTTGTGGTTTTACTTCAACAACAGACTTTCATGTTTTACTTCCAACTTTTCAAGTTGATGGATTTAACAGGACCAGGATGACGAGGGATAAAATACTTAAATTCACAGGGAAAGAAGTCGATAGAAAAATGAATAAAATTAGAGAGTGGAAGACCATAGGAGTTAAATTGCAAGTGAAGGACTACAATGTAAGGGCATAGGTAGGAAAAAAAATACAAAGGAAGTACTAATGAGAATAGCAGAATCATTATTTTGATTTGTTCCAATTCTTACATTGAAGCATGGGAATAGAAGCAAAAGTTTTGATTAATGAATTTCATGGGATATCAGATTGATCAGTATTTTGGTGCATCCGCAGTTGGAGCAGAGATGGAGTCATTCCAGTTTATTGATATGATTTTTGGTCATAGAAACCAGCAAAGCCTGGAGTTTAGGGTAAAATGATGTCTTCCTAGGGCTGATAACATGGACTGTTTCTTGGGTGGCACAGTTGGTGTAACAGTGAGTGCAACACTGTTACATCACCAGCTATCAGGATGAGGGTTCAAATCCCGCCCTGTCCGAAAGGAGTTTGTACATTCTTCTCGAGTCTGTGTGTATTTCCTCCTTCCCTTCAAAAATGTAATGTAGGTCATTTGGCTGTAATTGGGCAGTATGGGCTTGTGAGCCAAAAGGGCCTGTTTACGTACAATGAGATCATGGACTCCATGTCTAAATTAAATTGAAACTGGTAGCAGAATTGTTCCTGGATAAAAGCAGAGATAGCAGTTAATGGGACAGGCAGGTGTGATTTTTCCCAGGTAGTTGGAGCTTCTCACTAGGGTTTAAACTAAGTTTTAGGAGATTAAGAACCATAGTGACAGAGCAGATAATAGAGAAGTAGTAGAAAACCCTGCAGACAAAAACAGAAATAGAAAGGTTCAGCATGGTTGGAATAATATTGAATTATGTCCATTTCAATGCAAGGAGTATTGCAGGAAAGACGGATGAGATTAGAGCATGAATCAGCATATGGAGTTATGACATTGTGACCATTAGTGAGACCTGGTTGCAGCAGGGGCCAGACTGGAAGATGAATGTTGTTTTAGATGTGCAAGAGAGGAAAGGATGAAAGGAGGAGAGATGGTGTTGCTAGTCATGGAAAATGTCACAGTGTTTAAATAGGACAGACTGGATGGCCCATCTACTGAGGCTATATGGGTAGAAATGAGAAAGGGATGACCATGTTGGTGGGATTGTAGTTGAGAACTCCCAGGAGTCGGAGACAATTGGAGGAGCAAATTTATAGATAGATAGCAGAAAGTTATAAGAAAAATAAGCTTGTGATCATAGGTGATTTTAACATTCTATATATTGACTAAGATTCCCATACTATAAAAGGGTTGTGTGACTAACATCAACCACAGAGACAGAGTGCAAGTTAAAAGCTAGTTTTAATAGATTAATGTATACAGCTAGGGCTTGCCTCTGTGCAAGCCTAGGTCAGAATGAAGGAGCCTAGCTCCAGTCGGCTTTATATACAAGGCCGTCAGGTGATAGCCACTGTTATTAGTGGTGTAATAACATATCACCACAGGTTTAATGGGCTATTATTTGTCAAATCTGTTTAAGAAAATCTCCTTAATCAATAAATAGTGATCCCAACTAAAGAGAGTGCAGTACTCAATCCCCTATTCAGGAAAGAGACAGGGGAAGTGATGAAAGTGTGTGTTAGGGAACACTTTGGATACAGTGATCATACCGCCATTCATTTCAAGATAACTATAGGCAAGGAAAGGTCTTTTCCTCAGGTTGATTTTAAATTAGACATGCCAATTTTGAAGGTATCAGAAAGGATCTGACAAATTTGGAATGGTTCAGGTTGTTTTCTGGAAAAGGTGTGCTTGGTAAATGGGAGACCTTCAAAAGTGAAATTTTGAGTGTACAGAGTTTGTCTGGTCCTGTCAGAATTAAGAGGTTTTGGGAACATTAATTTTCAAAAGATGTTGAGCCCCTGGCTAAGAAGAATGAAGTGCCTTGTAGGTATAGGCAGCAAGGAACAAATGAAGGACGAGAATAAGAAATGCAAGAAAACACTCAAGAAGGAAATCAGTTTGGCTAAAAGCAGGGATGAGGTTGCTCTAGCAGAAAAGTTGAAGGAAAATCCCAACATCTTCCACAGATATATTGAGTAAAAGCATGACAAGGGACAAAATTAGTCCTCTTGAATCTCAGTGTGATCATCTATGTATGAAGCCAAAAGAGATGAGGGATATCTCTATGTATTTGTTTTATGTATCTGTATTCACTCCAGAGATGAACATTGAGTCTATAGAAGTAAATAGGTAGAAGAACAATGAGATCATGGACTCCATGAAGATTATAGAAGAGGAGGTGCTTGCTGTCTTGAGGCAAATAGGGGTGCATAAATCTCCAGAGCCATACAAGATATTTCCTCAGACTGTGAGAGACTTGTGCAGAAATTTGAAGAGTCATAGCAGAGCTATTTAAAATGTCCTTAGCCATGGGTGACATGCCAGAGGATTGGAGAAAAACTAATATTATTCTATTGTATAAGAAAGGGTCTAAAATCTGGAAAATTATATGTCAATATCATCAATAGTGGATAAGATGCTGGAAGATATCCAAAAATACTGGATATAGAAGTAGAGGACAGAGACTGATAGTTAACAATGCTTTGAGATGTAAGTCATGCCTAACTAATCTTATTGGATTTTTCAAGGAGGTTACCAGGAAAGTTGATGAAGGAAGGGCAGTAGATATTGTCTATATAGACTTTTATAGGTCCTACAAGAGAGGTTGGAAAAGGAAGTTCTGTCCTAGGTATCCATGGAAATTATTAATTTTGATTGAACATTGGCTTTTGTGGGAGAAGCCAGAGTGTGGTAGTGGAGAATTCCTTCTGACTGGAGGCTTGTGATTAAATGTGTGTTTAATGATAGATACATAATTTTTTGTAAGTGGCATCACAGTTAAATAATGCCATAAAGAAATCTTTTGGCACATTGGCCTTCATAAATCAAAGTGTTGAGTACAGGATTTGTGATGTTTTGTTGAAGTTGTAGAAGACATTGGTGAGGCCAAATTTAGAGTATCATGTGCAGTTTTGGTCACCTACTGACAGGACAGTGATCAAAATGTACAAGGATGTTGCTGGAATTTCAAGAGCTGAGTTGTGGGGAAAGGTTGAATAGGTTAGGACTTTATTTCTTGAAGTGTCAGGGAATGACAAGAAATTTGATAGAGGTATATAAAGTTATGAAGGATATAGAGAGGGTAAACGCAAACAGGCTTTTTCTACTGAGGGTAGGTAAGACAAGAAAAGAACATGAGTTAAGCTGAAATGTGAAATGTTTTTGAATATTTTATTTTTGATTTTTTTTTCAAAAATATACGTAATAAAATCTTCAATATCACAATATATTAATCTTTTTCTTACAAACAACAAAAATAAAACAATCCCTCCATCCCTCCCTTTTTCCAAACATACAGATCCGCACACCATCAGAGCTTACTTATCTTTTAAATATATAGACCATTATTGGGGATATCATGTTTGGATATGTATAATAGTAACATTTATAGTCCTTTTTTAAAATTTCTGTATCTGGGTTTTCCAGGTATTATCATAGTTATTCTTTAAATTCTCCCCCCATAGACTGTTCATTTCCGCAGTCCATTGTGCTAAAGTAAAGGGGAGTAGGACTTGCAAGTGATCGCAATACATTTTTTTGCTACTGCCAGTGCTATTTTTATAAATGAGATTTGATATTTATTGCTTCTATCCATAAAATTACCCAATAGTTTAATTCTCCCATGATGCCAATAAATGCCAATGGACTAGATGGGTTGAATGGCCTGTTTTTATATTGTTGTGTTCCATGAATGCTCACAAGATGAAGCAGGTGGTGGGGGCACTTGTTTCTTCAGGCCTAACTGAAAACATTTTGTTAATATTTAGTGGGTCATGGTAGCTTTTCATCACAGTTATGTGGCAGACTGACCATTACGACACAAATACGTTGCATTTACCAAACTAAATTTTATATTATTTGGTCTCTCTTGTACAATTTGTATGAAGATGCTCTGCAAGATACCACTGTGTAGGGTTGGCATGCTGCTGGGAGACGGACAGAAATCAGCACAGAAGTTACTGTGGTGGACTTGGAGATATTTTGAAAGCATTTCTTTAAAAGCTGTGATCAATGGTAAAGCTGTGCAAGATTTTCAAATTCTTGGAAGTTTTATCAGCAAAAGATGGTAAATGAAAAGCTGTTGAACATTAAATAGATAATGTTCACTGTCATTATTGGTATTGGGAATTTGAAAACAGAAGATGCCAACTTTGTTGAAAAACATGGTCAATATTTATCCTTCAAAGTGGATTATATCAGTGGGATGTGATACACCATCAATTACTCGAAAAACTACTGTAGAGAAACCAAAAGGCTTTTATTCACTTAAGAACACAAGCACATCCATAATGTTTAGTTGTCCTGTACTGAGCTACAGGGGGCTGTGGAACAGTCACCTTTATAAAGGAGCCTGCGAAGAGGGGGCCACAGGTACAACTAAATCCAGTGCAGCATTTATAGCCATACCTGATGAAGTGGAGTGTCTGATGAGACAATTATACATAACAATAGTCCACCATATTCACCACTTCTTTTTTAAAAAAAAGAGTCCATTGGGGTGAAGTGGAACTTGCAAGGTTACAATTCAAAGTCACACGTTCAGCCTTTCAGGTGGTCTGGTAGTTCACTGAGACCATCGTAGCACCGGTGGCTGCGGTGCTATGGCGAGATCCTGAATGGTCTTGGGCATCTTTACATACTCATCAGTGTTCTGCTGATTGGTAGGTGCCAATGAGTCTGGTGTAACCTTCCTCAGGACAGAGGCACAGTACCATGGATCAGGTGGTTTGTGTGTGTTCCACAGTGACGGGAGTGTAGGCAAACTGCCGCAGCCTGCAAGGCCTGTGAGGAAGCCCTGACAGAGATGGTGTCTTCATGTCCATCCAGGTATGCCATGTAGGCATATTGGGGGTTG
The DNA here is from genome assembly GCF_036971445.1 of Narcine bancroftii. Classification (NCBI taxonomy): domain Eukaryota; kingdom Metazoa; phylum Chordata; class Chondrichthyes; order Torpediniformes; family Narcinidae; genus Narcine; species Narcine bancroftii. The sequence goes on from NC_091474.1 coordinate 180,924,319, forward strand.
GAATGGAGCAGGTGGACCCTTTCAACAAGGGGGGTCAGACCTATGACTCCTCGCATGCTTCTGGAGTAGATCAGACCCTGGAGACGTCAGCCACATTTGGTAGTGTAGTCCCAGTTGCAAATTTCTTGGGAAAAGAAAACATACCTTCATGCAGTGTGGCATTTCTGGCCATACATAGCAGGGACCTGATAGAGTGGAGTGCCTCCCATAGGACCTCTTGCCAGTGGGACACTGAAAGGCCCTTCAACTGCAATGCTAGAAGGAATGCCTTTCAAACTGTAGCATTCTCCGTCTCCAATTGCTCATTACCCTGGGGTTGTTACTCATGATCCTGTTCGTGGCAATGCCTCTGGCCAACAGCTACTAGCACAGCTCATCACTTATAAAAGATGGCACCAGGTTACTGTGAATATAACTAGGGAAGCCAAACAGAGTGAAGAGGCTGTGCAGAACCTTGATAACTGTGGCAGCACTCATGTCCGAGCAGTGGATCGAAAATGGGAGTATTCATCGATGATGTTCATAAATACACATTGGGGTTAGTGGAGGGCAGAGCTCCATTAAAATTTTCACTGAATTGTTTAAAGGGGTGGGTGGCTTTAATTAATTGTGCCCTGTCAGCTTGCACTCAACGCAGACCAGGTAGTTCTTTGTCATGGATCTGATCTTGTTGATGGAGTACGGCAGATTGCGTGCTTTAACAAAGTGGGGGAGAAAACCTGGCAACTCCGTGGTGGCAGAGATCATTGTAAAGATTTTGCAGTTGGTTGATCTTTGTGCTGGCACAAGTCCCATAGGACAGGGTGTCTGGCAGCTCATTGTTTCCCCAGCTGGTGCAGAATATTGTAATTGTAGGTGAACAGTTCAATTCTCCACCTCAGTATTTAGTCATTTTTGATTTTACCCCAATGCTGATTGTTAAACATGAATGCAATTGCATGTTGATCAGTCAGCAGGGTGGATTTCTTATTGGCCAGGTAATGGCACTATTGCCGCCCAGCTTTGACAATGGCCTAGGCCTCTTTCTCAACCAAGGAGTGCCAAATCTCGGAGCCCTGTAGGGTATGTGAAAAGAAGGCTAGTGGCCTACCTGCCTGGTTAAGGGTTGCTGCTATGGCGCTCTGATGCATGGCTTTCCAACTGAAATGGGGTGGCTTCGTCCATATCATGCTTTGTGGTCTTAGCCATATCTGCCTTAATGCAGCTGAAGGCAGCTTGGGCCTTCGGTGCTGGGGGAAAGATGTGGATTTGATGATGGGGTGGGCCTTATCTGCATAACTGGAATCCACTGAGCATAATAAGAAAAGTACCCAAGGCACCTTCAGGGCCTGAGGCTGTGAGGGAGGGGAAGCTCCAGGAACAGCCGCATGTGGTCAGGGTCCGGACTGATGACTCCATCTCCACGACATAGCCAAGGATGGCCAGATGGCTTGTGTGAAACACACACTTGGCCTTGTTATATGAAATGTTAAGAATCTTGGGTGTTTTGAGAAATTTCTGGAGATTGGTGTCATGATCCTGCAGGTTGTGGTGATGTTATCGAAGTACGGGAAGGTAGTGTGCAAATCATACTGATCCACCATCAGGTCCACCTCCCACTGGAAGACCGATATGCCATTTGTGACACCAAAAGGAACCCATAAGAAGTGGTAGAGGTGCCCATCATCCACCTCAAATGCTGTATACTGATGATCCTCTGGGTGGATAGGGATTTGATGATATGCCGATTTCAGGTCAATGGTTGAAAATACCTGATACCTGGCAATTTGGTTGACCATGTCGGTAATGTGTGAAAGGTGGTATGCATCCAATTAAGAGCATCTGTTGATGGTCTGACTATTATTGATGACCATTCTATTCTTTTCCCTACTTGTGCTCTCCAGGGGCTGGTGCTGGCTTCAACATCCCCACTCCCTGAGCACACTCTGTACCTCTGTCCAGACGAAGGCCCTGTCCCTGGCTCTGCACTGCCTACTTTTGGTGGCAACGGGTTTACAGACAGGAGTGAGATTGGTGAATAGTGATGGGGGAGGGGGATTTTGTGTGTGGTGAGTGGTGGCGTTGCCTGTTTGAAAACATTTGATTATGTACATTGAGGGGAAAATGGGGCTATCACACTCAATCGTCACACTTTTAAGGTGACACTGAAAATTCATTAGTACCCTGCTCTGTTGGTCACTATGCAGAAGCCCTGGACGTCTGCTGTGTGTGACCTGGATGTCAAGGAGACCTTCTGGTTCATCAGCAGTACTGTGAGAGAAAAATGCCACACTGTGGCGATCCTTGGCTATGCTGTGTCCAGGTGGACCAGCATCGGGTCACTGCACATTGCTGTTATGGGCGGCAGAGGTGTCCAAAATGGCAGCCCCCAGGGCCTGCATGCGGCGCTGCTGGGTCCTGAAGATGGTGCCTAAGATGGCATCCCCCATGGATTGCAATTGTTGCTGCTAGTTCTGGGTGATGATGGTGTGTGGGATGAAAGTCCCAATGATCTGCATGCGACACTGCTTGGAAATGGATTGGACTTGCACTCTTTGGCATGGTGGCCCTGCTTCCCACAGCTGGAGCAATTTGAATCCTTCGCTGGGCAGTGCTTCCTCTAATATTTCCCCAGACCACAGAAGTAACACTTTGAGTGCTCCCTTAGGACGGTGGCCATAGTCGGGTCGCCACTAGAGCTGGACAAATGCGATGGGATGTGGCGCAGAGCACTGCTGCTGTGGTTAAGTCATTAGTGGAGTGAGGATGTGACAGTGCATCCCAAGATGGCAGCATCCAGGGTAATCATGAGGCAGCCTCGTTGTCAGACAAGTAAGTCTCCATGTTCTGGAGAGGCACCTCCAGGTACCTGCCAGTTCAATTGCTCTCCGCAGATTCTCCTTGCTCTAGGAGTCTCTGTCGAACATAGTTCACCTGAATCTCGAGATATGTGTCCTGAATCAGGTCCTCTGTATACTCTGTGGCAGACACTGCCTTACATTCAGAGGCCCTGCTAAGTGCTTGCAGGGCCTGAAGATATTTAGCGCTCGACTCACCGGGTAATTGTTTTCAAGTCACCAGGAGGTGTCTGATGTGGACAACATCGATTTTACGCAGGTACTGTCCTTTGAGAATGTCCATGGCTTCCTGGGATGTTGTAGCATCCCTGATCATGGAGTACACCAGGGTGCTGATCTGGGAGTGCAGCACTTGTAGTTTGTTGGTCTCCGATCGCACAGAGAAGGCCGCCTGCAGGAATGCTTCAAAACAGCACAGGCAGAGGTCAAAGTTGGTTGTTGCCTCAGGTGATAGTGGATTGATTTCTAACTTTTCAGGCTTGAGGATCTGTTCCACTGTGGGGGGAAAAAAAATTTAGTGAATAAAATTGATGCACCATCAATTACTCAAAAGACCATTGTAAAGAAACCAATGGGCTTTTGGTCACTTAAGTACACAAGCAGAACCATACTGTTCAGTTGTTCGGCACTGAGCTGCAGGGGGCTGTGAAATCTTTATCCAGGATACTGTGGGGAGGGGCCACAGGTACAACCAGCCAATAGGTGAGCCTGACCAGACAATTATACATACAATGGTTTACCCTGGTGCGTTCAGTTATTGACAATGATTGCCTTCACCATATTTTGCTCAGGCACTGAAAGTTTTTTTCCTGCTGTCTTTGGGTTTTATAATATTCTGAAAAGTTACTCTTGGAAAATCATCTTGAGTTCTCAATGAGTCCTTAATTTCTCACATACTAAAACTAAAAGCAAAATAGGAATGTTTTCTCTGCTAACCAAGAGTTTGTTGGCAATGGACACAAAATGAAACACATTAACACTGTCATTTCATATTTATGTAAGGCATTGGTGTGAACAAGGCACCTTAGCTGGCTTTCTTCTAAATCTTTCTTATTACCTTTGAAAAAATACTTTACGAAGAACTGAAAACCCAAAAGAGAAATATTAGTATTGATCACTCCCTTCTCTTTCCAAGACGCATCTGAGTTTTAAAAAATAATTCTTGTAAGAATAATTAATAACCATCACATTTCTTTGTCATCATAAGTGCTACTGTCATGCTTTCCATTTATCTATTAAATTTAAAAATGGTTTGTCATACTTTCAGTTATTCAGCACCCCTGTCACAGCTTTCTCTCTTACATTTGCTTTCAAACTCTGTTGAGAACCATTTGTGGCATTCCTTGGTGAAATAAATTAAATTTCACTCTTTGTAAAAATAACTAATTGTGAATTACCAATTGATTGCATTATTATGTGTGGACCTCAAAGATAACTGGATTTCTGAATAACATGAACCAACCATGCATATTTTATCAAGCAGTGTCTTCCATTGGAGTCTTCTGATAGCACATATGGATAAAAGCATTGTGTGTACTAGAAGACAGATTGGTTTGGAATTCATTGTAATGCTGATACTGACAAAGTTAAATTGATTCTCTAGTGGCAAATCACACAAAATTTTGATGGAAAATGATTTTGAATGTGTTGCAGTGTGCATGCCAGCAGATGAGTTTAGCAAGGTCAATCTCAAAAATATTTCAAAGTAACAGAATTTGTCAGAGAAAGGAGTAATTGATTAATTAATACATGTAAAAATAAAAAGGTTAAACCATTACAAATATCACATTTTCATATTTTAAAAGTTTATTTGTTAAATTTAAGTTAGTTGCTTATGGACTTTTACAGTATAAAAACAAGCCCTTCATCCCATCTTCTCCAGGCTGACCAAATTGTCGACCTAAGCTCATCTCATTAGCCTGAGTCCATACTTCTCTAAACCTTTTCTATGCACATAGCTGTTTAAATGTCTTTTAAATGTTACAGTTGTATGGCTCCAACACATCCTTTGACAACTTGTTTCACATACCTACCTACCCTTTGTGTGAAACAGGTGGCCTTCAGGTCCCTTTTTAATCTTTCCCCTCTCCCCTTGAATCTATTTTTAAAATTAATTCTCATTGCATGTAATCAGATCAAAATCGCTCAAAGGTTGGACACTATTGCCCGACCACTGATGGCTGGATGCTTTACTTGAGATATTGTCATGACATTAAGGCAAGGTTGGTTTGAATAAAACAGACTGAGGCTGTTTCTATATTGCACAAGCAGATAATATCTCCATTTGAGACCAGTGTAATTCACTTCCATCCTATTTCAAAGAGGACTTTTTCAATGACCTCAGTGAGATTTAGAAATGCAGCAGATGTTTATTGGCTGGATGATGCAGGTTCCATTTAATACAACTCTCTTTCTATATTAGCTGGTGGGATGGTAAAGTGTATATTTTTGGTTTTGATGAAGAGTTCTTAACCTGAAACATTAACTATTTATCTTTGCACCTGGGCTACCTGACCTGCAGAGTGTTTTACGAACATAAAGAAGCTGGAGGAATCACAGCAATCACAGGTGATAAAGACATATAACCATCATTTTGGGCCTGAGTCCTTTGTCAAAAAAACAAAAAGCTGGCAGGCACCTGAATAAAAATGGTAGGGGAGTAGGGAAGAAAAGTCAAAGGGAGAAGCACAGGCCAACATGCAAAAAGCCATAATTGGAATGGACAGGATGACAGGAGAGGAAAGGTGAGAATTAATTGGGAGAGGGGTGATTTTGTGAATGCAGAGCAGGAGAAAGGGAGAAAGAGGGAAAAGGAAAGAGAGAGACAGGAGCTACAGAGACAGGGATTGTGGGGGACAAACAGAAGTCTGACAGGTTGATGTTAATGCCAACTGGTTGGAGGATGTGCAGACAGATGTTTTTCCTCCAAAATGCAAGTGGTCTCAGTCTGCCAGTGCATGAGGCCAAGGACAGACATGTCAGCAAGGTTATGGAGTGTGGTATTGAATTGGGTTATGTGACAGAATATAGATATGCTTTTGGGAGATAATTTGGGAAAAGGTTTGTTAGTGTAGGTCACATACAAACACTTTAAAACAGATCTTATTTAAAATACTGGAGTTCTGTTGATGCTAGGCATGTCGGGGCCTCAGAGCCTTTGCGAGGGCTTTTGAGAGTGCCCAGGAGACTTCACTAATGGATTGTTTACAAAAAAGACAGCAAATGAAAAAGCTTGTCGGAGCTGCAGACAGTCTGCAAGGGGACTTGCTGTTCTGAGGGGGGAATGTGGTTTTGCAAACAGAGAGAATCAAACAGGCTTTTACTCTCAGAGAGAGACACATAGAGTTGCAGACAGTAACAACAGCTAGGACTGGAACAGGACCATCTGGTAAGCTTGTGGGAAACCCCATTTGGAAGACTGGTTGTGAGCGCTTAGTTCAGCCTGGTCAAAGCCCTTGTGGTTCATGCAAGAGGAGAGGACTGGCTGTCTAATGTTTCACTTGGAATAAGAGAAACAGAAAAGGCACTCTGTGGTAACCTAAAAGGAGAACCCTGAGGGGGCAACTTTCTTCAGCAAGACACTGAAGTGGTTGTTTGTCCATTGTACAACAAATCTCTCTCTGAAAACCGACAAGAACTTTCCTGAGCGGTCACCTTTCAAGCCTGGTGAACTTTATAAATGTTAAATTCTGTGCACAGCATAAGAATTTCCTGCAACCAAAGAAAGTTTGTAGTAAGTATTTGAATATGGATGGGCAGGTGATAGAGAAGGGAAATGCTCTGGAAGAAGATGAAGGGCAATTGGCAGGAAAAGTAAATAATGTTGTTCTTAAAGATGAGGGAAAACAGGGATTAAAAATTGGGAAATCCCTGAAATTCATATATTTTAATGCCAGGATTTTAATGTAAAAAAGGTGGATGAGCTGAAGGTGTGGATTGATACTTGGAAGTATGATGTGGTAGCGATTAGTGAGACATGGTTGCAGGAGGGATGTGATTGGCAACTGAATATCCCTGGGTTTCGTTGTTTTAGGTGTGATAGAGTCGGAGGGGCAAGAGGAGGTGGGGTTGCATTGCTTGTCAGGGAAAATATTACAGCGGTGCCTAGGAAGGATAGATTAGAGGGCACATCCACGGAGGCTATTTGGGTGGAACTGAGGAGTAGGAAAGGAGAGGTTACACTTGTAGGGGTGTATTATAGACCACCCGGAGGGGACCGAGACCTAGAGGAGCAAATCTGTAGGGAGATAGTAGATATTTGTGATAAGCACAGGGTTGTAATTATGGGAGATTTTAATTTTCCACATATAGATTGGGAAACACATTCTGTGAAAGGACTGGATGGGTTAGAGTTTGTAAAATGTGTGCAAGATAGTTTTTTACAACAATATGTAGAGGTGCCGACCAGAGAAGGAGCAGTGTTAGATCTACTGTTGGCAAATGGGATGGGTCAAGTGACGGAGGTTAGTGTTGGCGAGCACTTCGGGTCCAGTGATCATAATGCCATCAGCTTCAATGTCATTATGGAAAGAGAGAAATCAGGGCCAAGGATTGAGGTTTTTGATTGGGGAAAAGCTAGATTTGAGGAGATGCGAAAGGACTTGCAGGGTGTGCATTGGGACAATTTGTTTTATGGGCAGGATGTAGTTGAGAGATGGAAGTCTTTTAAAGATCAGATTTTGAGAGTGCAAAAGCTTTATGTTCCTGTTAGGTTAAAAGGAGGGGCAAAAGGTTTGAGAGAGCCGTGGTTTTCAAGGAATATTGGAAACTTGGTTCGAAGAAAAAGGGAGGCGTACATTAGATATAAGAAGCATGGAGTTAAGGAGATGTTTAAAAGATACATTGAATGTAAGAGGAATCTTAAGAGAGGAATTAGGAAAGCTAAAAGAAGGTACGAGCAAACTATGGCAAGCAGGGTGAAAACTAATCCAAAAGAGTTCTACAAATATGTTAATGGTAAGAGGAAAGCTAGAGACAAAATTGGTCCCTTAGAAAATCAGAGTGGAAAACTGTGTGTGGAGCCTAGAGAAATGGGGGAGATATTGAACAGTTTCTTTTCTTTGGTATTCACTAAGGAGAAGGATATTGGGAGATGTGGGATAAAAAAAGCAAATTGGGTAAATATGGGGAATATAGAGATTACAAAAGGTGTAGTTTTAAGGCTTTTGAAGAATATAAAGGTGGATAAGTCTCCGGGACCAGACGGGATCTTCCCCAGGACATTGAGAGAAGTGAAGGAGGAAATAGCAGAGGCTCTGGCGGTAATTTTCCAAATGTCATTAGATATGGGGATAGTGCCGGAGGATTGGCGCATTGCGCATGTAGTTCCGTTATTTAAAAAGGGTTCAAGGAGGAAGCCTGGCAACTATCGGCCTGTAAGTTTGACGTCTGTGGTAGGTAAATTAATGGAGAAAATTCTTAGAGATAGTACTTATAAACATCTGGATAGACAGGGTCTGATCAGGAGCAATCAACATGGATTTGTGGGAGGAAGGTCATGTTTGACCAATCTGATTGAATTTTTTGAAGAGGTGACTAGGAATGTGGATGAGGGTAGCGCAGTGGATGTTGTCTATATGGACTTCAGTAAGGCCTTCGATAAGGTACCACATGGAAGGTTAGTTAGGAAGGTGCAGTCTTTAGGTATAAATTTTAAGATAGTCAAATGGATTGAACATTGGCTGAAAGGGAGAGGCCAGAGAGTGGTAGTGGATAATTGTCTGTCAGGTTGGAGGCCGGTGACCAGTGGTGTGCCTCAAGGATCTGTATTGGGCCCATTGTTGTTCGTTATATACATTAATGATCTAGATGATGGGGTGGTGAATTGGATTAGTAAATATGCAGACGATACTAAGATAGGTGGAATAGTGGATAATGAAGAAGGTTTTCAAGGATTGCAGAGGGATTTGGGCTGCTTAGAAAAGTGGGCTGAAAAATGGCAGATGGAATTTAATGCTGATAAGTGTGAGGTGCTTCATTTTGGTAAGAAGAATCAGAATAGGACATATGTGGTAAATGGGAGAGCATTGAGGAATACAGAAGAGCAGAAAGATTTAGGAGTAACGGTACATCGTTCCCTGAAGGTAGAAACTCACGTGAATAGGGTGGTGAAGAAGGCTTTTAGTATGCTGGCCTTTATCAATCATTGCATGGAATATAGGAGTTGGGAGGTGATGTTGAGATTGTATAAGACGTTGGTGCGGCCTAATTTAGAGTTCTGTGTGCAGTTCTGGTCGCCTAATTATAGGAAGGATATAAACAGAGTGGAGAGAGTGCAGAGAAGGTTTACCAGAATGTTGCCTGGGTTTAAGCATCTGGAGTATGGGGAGAGATTGGACAGATTGGGTCTTTATTCTTTGGAGCGTAGAAGGTTGAGAGGGGATTTGATAGAAGTATTTAAGATTATGAAAGGGATAGACAGAATGGATGTGGATAGACTATTTCCGTTAAGAGGAGGAAAGATTAAAACAAGAGGACATGAGTTAAGAATTAAGGGGCAGAGGTTTAGAGGTAACATGAGGGAGAATTTCTTTACTCAGAGAGTGGTAGCTGTGTGGAATCATCTTCCGGGAGAAATAGTGGCGGCGGAGTCAATTGTATTATTTAAGAAAAGGTTGGACAGGTATATGGATGAGAAGAAGATGGAGGGTTATGGGCATTGTGCAGGGAGGTGGGACTAGAAAGGGGTGTTTGGTTCGGTGCGGACTAGAAGGGCCTAATGGCCTGTTTCCGTGCTGTAATTGTTATGTTATGTTATGTTATGTTAACTTGGAGGAATGAGAAGTGAGATTGGACTGTGAGCCAAAGAACGTTTCTGAACTTGCACACACATTACATACACGTGCACTTAGAAATAGAAGGGGGTAGTTAGGTTAGTTGTCAACACTGATAAGTTAAAGTGTGATTCTGTTTCCATGTTTGAAGGTAATTAAAAGCAACTTTTGTTTAAGTAACCATTTGTCACATAGCTCATGGAGCTCAGAAGCATGGAGCTAGGATGCGAGTTGATGACGAGAGCTGCTGAGGTCGTGGAAAGTGACCAGGGCCTACTTACCGGACTAAGCCCCAAAGCCTCAAACTCGAGTAGGTTGCGGAGCAAACACGGAGCCTCAAGAGCGCGGAGCTGTTGGAAGCCACCTACAGGGAGCTAAAAGGAGCAACTGGGAGGGAGCTGATAGTGACTGTTGGAGGTAGGATGAGGGGAGCATGTGGAAGGGAAAGCAATGTGAGAGAAGGAGGAAACATGGCAAGTTAGCAGGAGTACATGCCAGGCTGAGAGAAAACCCCTTTATTGACAAGTTTTCCCATCCAACTTACTTAATAACGTGTGGTCCCTGGAAAAGATAGACTACATCTGTCTTCAGAGATCTGGACAGTGTGACTACAAGGACTGCTGTGTTCTCATCTTCACCGAAACATGGCTTGGTGACAAGGTTGCAGATATTGCCATTCAGCTGGACAATCTTGTTTTGGGATACTGCGCTGTGTGGAAACGTCCACAGTGTGGGATTGTGCATTTACATCAATACAGAATGGTGTAAGGATGCTGTTAGGGTCACCAGTCACAGTTCACCACTCGTGGAACTTGTGGCTGTCAGATGCAGACCATTTCATTTACCACAGGAATTCAACATGGTTCTTATTCAGCATGCACACTGGGCCATTAATGAATGACAGAACACGCACTCTGATGGTGTGTTCATCATGGCTGGGGATTTCAACCATGCAAACCACAAAACTGCTGCCAAAATTCCATCAGTATGTGGACAGACAGGAACGCCGGACCTTGTGCACCCAAACTTCCTCGATGTGTATCAGGCAGATCCCTGCCCCCACCTCGACTAGTCAGACCACATCTCTGTAATGCTAATCCCAGCATACAGACCAATCATCAGATGCTCCAGACCAGCCATCAAGCAGGTAAAGACCTGGCCGGTGGGAGCCATCTCTGCCTTTCAGGACTGCTTCAAGACCACTGACTGGTACATGTTTAAGGAGGCAGTAATGGACGAGAATCACATCAAGTTGGACGAGTACATGGCGTCAGTGATCAGCTATATTAGCAAGTGCACCGATAACATCACCATGCCCAAGACCATCACTACTCGTCCCAACCAGAAGCCATAGATGATTGCAGAGATGCATGTGCTGTTGAAGAACTGCGACTCTGCCTTCAGAGTGGGAAACAAGGCAGTGTTAGCCAACGCAAGATCCAAGCTGTCCAAGGCCATCAGGGAGGCAAAGAGGGCTCATGCCCATAGGATTCAGAGTAATTTCTGGAACAGCGACAACACACAGAGCATGTGGGAGGGTATCTGTACCATCACCAACCACAAAGCCACACCAACTGCCTGTGTCAGAATGCCTCCCTCCTGGACGCTTTGAATGACTTCAATGTGGACTTTGAGGTGAAAAATGACATGGTGGCGAGTAAGTCCACACCTCCCTCATACAAACAGTCACTGTGTCTCACGGGGGCTGAAGTGAGAAGGATATTGCTCAAGATCAACCCTCGTAAGGCTGTGGGACCAGATAACATCATGGGCATGGTGCTCAGAGGATGTGCGGACTCACTAGCTGACATCCTCACACATCTTCGTGCTTCAAGGTGGCCACTGTCATCCCTGTGCAGAAGAAGCCCTCAGTGACGAGTCTCAATGACTGTCATCCTGTCGCACTCACGTCCACTGTCATGAAGTGCTTCAAGAGGCTAGTCATGGAGCGCATCAAGTCTCAGCTGCCTCCCTCATTGGACCCCCCTGCAGTTTGCGTACCATCTCATCCGATCTACAGATGATGCCATTGCCACCTCACTTCACCTAGCCCTCACCCACCTGGAAAATAAAGACTCGTATGCTTGAATGCTGTTCATAGACTTCAGTTCAACACAATCATACAGCAGCACTTGATTAGGAAGCTGAACCTGCTGGGGCTAAACACCTTTCTCTGTAACTAGATCCTTAACTTTCTGACTGGAACACTTCAGTCAGTTCAGATTGGAAACAGTATGTCTAACACCATCATACTGAGCATGGGGGGGGGGGTGGGGGCAGGGCTGTGTGCTCAGTCAACTGCTGTTTACCCTGCTGACCCATGACTGCACAGCGAGATACAGTTTAATCACCAAGTCCTCAGATGACACGAATGTGGTGGGGCTCATAAGCAAGAATGATGAGTCAGCTTACAGAGAGGATTTGCAAATACTAATGGACTGGTGCAGAGACAACAACCTACACCTGAGCGTCAACAAAATGAAGGAGATGGTGGTCGACTTCAGGAGAGCCCGGGGGGACCATTCTCCAAAGACTATCGATGGCTCCACCATTAAAGTAGTCAAGAATACCAAATTCCCTGGTGTCCGGTTACCTGAGAATCTCACCTGGTTCCCCAACACCAGATCCATTGCCAAGAAGGCCCAACAAGAAAGTCCAGCTTCCACCCTCATATTCTATGGGGAATGCATTGAGAATATCTGATGTCACTGCATCACTGCCTGCTTCAGGAACTGCACATTCCAGAATGCATGACCCTGCAGAGGATAGTAAAGACTACTGAGGGGATTATTGGGGTCTCTCTCCCTGCCATGATGGACATTTATAATGGCTGTGGTTTGCAGAAAGCCATAAACATTGTGAAGGACTCCACATATCTCTACTGCAATCTGTTCTCCCTCCTACCATCTGGGAAGAGGTACCGAAGCATTTGGGTCCTCATGGCCAGATTATGAGACAGCTTTTCCCCCTAAGTCGTGAAGCTACTGAACTCCGGGGCCACAGGACTACCATATGTAATATGATATTTAAAAGTAATAGGTTATTTATTTTAAAAAAAAGTTTCTGATGTAATTTATCCATGTAAATAACTAGCTCCATGGCCTGGAGAAACGCCATCTCATTTTCACTGTACGTTGCAAGGGTTATGGTATGATTGACAAATAAACGCAATGACTTGAGTGGGGTTAAGTGGAAGAATAGTTAAGCTCATGATGGAATGGCAGAGCAGACTCAATAAACTGAATGGCCTACTTCGGTTCCTATATCTTATAGATGACCTCCTTCTGGGAGTAGATGCAATGAATGATGCAGGTTCTCTCGCTCTCCCTTTCTTTCTGTCTCCTCTCCTCCAGCTCTGCATTCACAGAGCCACCCCCTCCCCTGATCAATTCACACCTTGCCTCTCCTGTCCTATCCATGTTCAATTATGGTCTTTTGCCTGCTAGCCTGTGCTCCTCTCCCTGCCCTTTCTTCCCTCCTCCCCCAGCCTTTATACTCAGGTGCCTACCTGCTTTTTTTGCTTAAACCTTGAAGAAGGACTCGGGTCTGAAACGTTGGTTATATATCTTTACCTCCTATGAATGCTGCGTAACTTGCTAAGTTCCTCCAGCATTGTGTTTTTACTACAATCGCAGCATCTACAGCATTTTGTGTTTCACTGTTGAGAGTTTCCAGTGTGTAATGCGCGTCGAAAGAACCAAAGACTTGTTGATCCAAACCAAGTCTTTTATTAACTAAAAGACTGGAGCATATCACAAGTAGGTTGACCAGTCCAGAATGACCTGGTCTGGCTAGGAGCAATCCTTTAAGACCTGCCAGTAGGTGTGGCTACATTCTCACCCAAACACAGTCATCCTACACTACCATCTGTACATATGTACATGTACACATTGGTGATAGAATCTGTACTATCATACAGTGTTTTCAATTTAACTAGGATTTTGGGTTTTTCTGCACTTGCCATATTGTTCAATGCCAAGGAAAAAATAGAATATAATTAAATGCTTCAGGATCTTGGACTATTGGGCTCCCTTCCAAAAAAATGTGACCTGTACAAGCAGGTCAATTCTCTTACCTCCACTTCCATCTTACATGTAGCTTTTTCGCCGAGGAATTCAGATAGCATACCTACCTCTCTCTCAACCACATTCCTTTTATGATATGGAGAGGAATCAACATCCTGGAAGAGAGATCTGTTTGTGTTACTTGAATGGATTAAAACTAGTTTGCAGGGAAAGGCTTGTAACAAGTCATCATAGCAGGTGAGCAAGTTGAGATTAATTTGTATGTTAAAGTAAGCAAATTCTTTAGCCAGGACAGGGTAGGGGATGTGGGTGTTGGGTGGGGTGGGATTGCAAGAGAGAGATTGTGGAAAGTCTGACAGACTTGCTGATAATGGCATGTATTTTAATGTTACATGTGACAAGCAAAGAGGATGAACTCCAAATATGATTAAGCATGTGTGACTGGGACTTTATTGCCATAAATATAGTTGAGAGAGAGGCAGGTGTGCTGTCTGAATTTCTAGGCTGCAGAGCAACATACAAGTAGAGTTAAGAGAGGTGGTAATGTTGGATTTTTAATAAGGAAAACATCTTGGCAGTACTGATAAAGGATCATTTTGGGGTACGTCCAGTGAAACTATATGGGAGGAGTTTTGAAATGAGAAGGGGATGATCGATAGGTTGTCTTTTATACCACCCAGTAGTCAGCAGGAATTAGAGAAGCAAATGTGCAGGGTGATCACAGGCTACTGTGGGAATAACAGCTTGTCATAGTGGGTGATTCCAACTTCCCTCAAATTGACTGGGATTCACACAGTCCCAAGAGCTTGGATGGGGCAGAATTTATAAAAAACAGCAGTCAATCCCAGAGTGCTGCAGGGTTCTGTTTAAATTCAAGCTTGGATATCAATTATCATGATTGATTCCTTATATATGGTGGCACAGTTGAACAGCTAGTCGTGCTGCTGATTGACAATGGCAGAGACCCAGGTTCAATCCTGTTTGTTCACAATTTGTGTGTTCTCCTGGTGACAGGGTGCATTCCCTTGGGTGCTCTGGTTTCTTCCCACATCCCAAAGAAATACAGGTTAATTGTTTTGGGGAGTGATAAGAACTGGGAATAGAGTGAAGAAATGAAGAGAATTTTGGAGAATAAAAATGAATTATGTTTAATGTGACTCTCTATGACTGTATCTAACCCCTTCTCCATCCTTCCCAGAAAAAAATGAGCAGCCCATTCCAATTCTTACTGAAAAGAAATTGACATCCTAGCCTGTGCAATCCCAATTCTTACAAAACTCCAACATTGTTAATGAAATCAGTTCTTCTGGCAGGGTTCTCAATGCACTAAAGTATTTGTTGTTTGCATTTATTAACTTTGGCTATATTTTACCTTGTTCCTTCAAATTATTTAAATGAGTGATCTGCATCAGAACTTGTGTGTGATGTCACCCTGTTCTGATCTGCATCTGCCCACACTTTTGCTGAGCTACTGCTTGTTTTAAGTACCAACCAGCTCTCTCCCAACCTCAAGCCCTGTGCTTGTGTTGTCCTAGAGAACATGTGCTGTGTTCCTGAACTGGTAGCTGTTGATATGAATGCTTTTCACCTCTCATAAAATGTCATTGACCTGACATTTTGTTTACTATGGAGACACAAGAGACGACAAATGCTGGTCAAGGGTAAAAAAAAACAAGCTGCTGGAGGAAATCATTGGGACAGGTAACAATCGAGGAAGGAAATGGACAGTCGATCTTTTGGGTTAAGTGCCTTGAAGCATGGTTTTGGCCTGAAATGCTCACATTCGCTTGCTCTCCATGGATGCTGCTTGATTCATCTAATTCCACAGGCAGGTTTTTTTTTGCATTTTGTTAACTGTTTCTCTCTGCACTTATGCTGTTTGACATGCTAAGTATTTTCTTAATTTACTCAAACAAAGAACTGCAGATGCTGTAAATCTGAAATAAAAACAGCATTTAGCTTTTGCCTTGGAACTACTTTAAATTCCTTTAGTTGGTAATAAACAATTTGGGTTGCTTGTTTAAAAAAAGCAATTACAATTAATTTGCAACACAAAGGTTTTATTCAATTAAGTGGGAGTAGATTATTAATAAAATAAACAATTGTGCTCATTTAGAAGCTCATCCAGCCCAATTGCCAGGGGATTTGATTTAGTAGGAACTGTATTAAAATCTGTTGGGAGATTGATTATGCTTTTGGCCGAGATTACTCCATTCTATGTTGTTTTAAGCAGTTGTGTCATTCACAATGTAGTAATTCAGCAAACTGGCTTTGATTTTAATAATGGATGGAATAGTGATATCAGTTGTTCAAATTTGGTAAGAATCACTAAATTCTTAGCAAATTATAATGTGGAGTATATAATGGCACAGGCCACTAAAAACATAATTTGATGGCTTTAAGCACCTTCGTATATGCAACATCCATTGGAGCGCTTACATCCCTAACGTCGAAGTACTCGAGATGGCAGAGGTCGACAGCATCGAGTCCACGCTGCTGAAGATCCAGCTGCGCTGGATGGGTCACGTCTCCAGAATGGAGGACCATCGCCTTCCCAAGATCGTGTTATATGGCGAGCTCTCCACTGGCCACCGTGACAGAGGTGCACAAAAGAAAAGGTACAAGGACTGCCTAAAGAAATCTCTTGGTGCCTGCCACATTGACCACCGCCAGTGGGCTGATAACGCCTCAAACCGTGCATCTTGGCGCCTCACAGTTTGGCGGGCAGCAACCTCCTTTGAAGAAGACCGCAGAGCCCACCTCACTGACAAAAGGCAAAGGAGGAAAAACCCAACACCCAACCCCAACCAACCAATTTTCCCCTGCAACCGTGTCTGCCTGTCCCGCATCGGACTTGTCAGCCACAAACGAGCCTGCAGCTGACGTGGACTTTTTACCCCCTCCATAAATCTTCGTCCGCGAAGCCAAGCCAAAGAAGAAAAGAAAGAATATGTAAAATTTACAGTTGTCGATTAATATTTGCAATTTCTTGGCAAGATGAGACTTTTTCATTTTAGTTCAACTTCATGCAGCATAGAAGGTCTAGATCTGCATTTATTTTCTCAGAAATGATTACTATGTGAACTCTTGTTTGACTGCACTGAAATCGTATTCTTGGCAGTTTCTTGTTTCATATCGCTAGGGTTTATGCGGATTGATGAAGTCATATACAAGAATAATCATTAAACTGGCAATTCTATTGCACAGGAACAATTATTTAATCAAGGATCTTAATGATCTAGAAGATATTGTAATCCATTACAATGGATGGAGACAGCAGAGCCCAATGATCGATAGAGGCACAGGAGATGGAAGATCCTGGAGCCTAGAGCAAAAAAAAATTAGCTACTTGTGGATCTCGAGGGGGTCAGGTGGCATCTGCGGAGGGAAATGGATTGATGACCTTTCAGATTAAGATCTTGCATCTAGATTATGAGTAGAGGGGAAATACTTGAAAAAATAAGAGGGGAAGGACTGGAACAAGCAATAGGTGGATCCAAGCGAAGAGGGTTGATTGGCAGATGGAGTCAGGTTGGGGATAGAAAAGTGGAGATGGTGACAGAGACTGGGAGGTGAAAAGTAGAGGTAACAAAGTGCTTCAGATTATGGAATCTGATAAGAAATACAATTACCAAACACAATGTTAGATAGTTAGTGCAAAACTCAGTTTAAGGTGCCACTGTAGCTATGGAGACATAGGGCAGCAAGTTGCAGAGATGTGAAATTTGTCTTATGGATTCAATATGAGCTGAGTAACTTTGAACGTGAGCTGACTTTGATTGGAATTTCTGCGAGGCTCACTAGTTTTACTGTATTATAGTCATTTTCTGGATGACTGTGAAACAAAGCTATTATGAGTGATTTTGTATAAAGCTACAAAACAGTGTTATTATGCCTTTGGCCGAGCAGAAAATAAAGTACACTCCAATGTGATATGATATTCCTAACAACATAAAACTACTTTATTTCAATGGTCAATAAAGAAAAGATTTTGCTTCATGTTGGCAGAGATGGTAGGTAGCAGAAACATCTGATAACACATAATGAAATCAAAAATATTGCCCGAGTATATAATTGTACCTACTAATATTATATATATGTTTGTGTGTGTGTGCTAAAGAGCTATGGAATGTTTGATTTAATGCCTGGCGAGATTAAAATTAAGGAATGGAAGGCTAAATTTGCTGTATCAGTGCTTGGCATGTCATTTAAGATGGTCTGTTAGAGAATTCATATAAGGAAGAATGATCAGTAAACAAATCAAGAATAGAGTATATCCCATAAACAAATATGCCTTGGTTGCTCTGTGAAACAAGAACTCAAACTGGTTATACAGGGCACATGTTACTTACAGTTGCTTAGCAGGAACCTGGATTTATCTCGGATTCATTGAAAAGCCCTGGATGGAGGCAAAAGCTGTTGTTACTGTTGGAGTGGTCTGAAAAATCTTATTGCTGACACCATTGAAAAATATTGTTCCCTTAGGATTGACCTGGTCATATTTCTTGCCAACCATTTGAAATTGAATCAGTCTTTGCAACTTTGTTGTTAAATTTGTCCCCAAATTATATATTCCTATTTCTTTGGCTTGGCTTCGCTGACGAAGATTTATGGAGAGGGTAAAAGTCCACGTCAGCTGCAGGCTCGTTTGTGGCTAACAAGTCCGATGCGGGACAGGCAGACACGGTTGCAGCGGCTGCAGGGGAAGATTGGTTGGTTGGGGTTGGGTGTTAGGTTTTTCCTCCTTTGCCTTTTGTCAGTGAGGTGGGCTCTGCGGTCTTCTTCAAAGGAGGTTGCTGCCCGCCAAACTGTGAGGCGCCAAGATGCACGGTTTGAGGCGATATCAGCCCACTGGCGGTGGTCAATGTGGCAGGCACCAAGAGATTTCTTTAGGCAGTCCTTGTACCTTTTCTTTGGTGCACCTCTGTCACGGTGGCCAGTGGAGAGCTCGCCATATAACACGATCTTGGGAAGGCGATGGTCCTCCATTCTGGAGACGTGACCCACCCAGCGCAGCTGGATCTTCAGCAGCGTGGACTCGATGCTGTCGACCTCTGCCATCTCGAGTACTTCGACGTTAGGGATGAAAGCGCTCCAATGGATGTTGAGGATGGAGCGAAGACAACGCTGGTGGAAGCGTTCTAGGAGCCGTAGGTGATGCCGGTAGAGGACCCATGATTCGGAGCCGAACAGGAGTGTGGGTATGACAACGGCTCTGTATACGCTTATCTTTGTGAGGTTTTTCAGTTGGTTGTTTTTCCAGACTCTTTTGTGTAGTCTTCCAAAGGCACTATTTGCCTTGGCGAGTCTGTTGTCTATCTCATTGTCGATCCTTGCATCTGATGAAATGGTGCAGCCGAGATAGGTAAACTGGTTGACCGTTTCCTATACCACTAAGGAAACAGCTTATTTCTGTCCCCTTGATCTGAGACTGGCGATCCCTCAGCATATCAGGTGAAGAAATTCATAGCCAAATTTTGCCAATGCTACACTTTCCAAATGCATTCCTGGCTGACTTTCCTCAGTCAATATATAAGATATTTGAAGTTGTCAAAAGCACTGTACCTGTATTTTAACTTGCAATATCCTTTCCATCCTCCTCCTGTGTTTCCTGACATTAATTGCAATGAGTAATAAGCAATGGCAATATTTACATTTTAGTTTATTTGTCACAATATACCTAGTACAGTGAGAAGCGTTCTTGTGCAAGCAATTCAACACGTTATTTCTAACATTCACGTTCACGCAGCCGTGCGAAGAGGCAAGTTGCAGAGTATATAGTTGCAGTCATCAATTACAGAATTATTACTTACAGAGAACAATTAGTTACCAGCAAGGGCAACACGATAGCTCTGCTTTGGGGTTTATTCAGGAGCCTGATGGCTACAGGGAGGAATCTCTTTAAGCCTGTTGATCCATTATTTCACATTGTTAAGCTTTCTCTCTGATGGGAGGAGGAAGAAGGGAGTGTGTCTCGGGTGTACTGGTGTCTTCAGTATGTTGGCTGCCTATCTGAGGCAATGGGAAATGTAGATGAAGTCCA
The DNA here is from genome assembly GCF_036971445.1 of Narcine bancroftii. Classification (NCBI taxonomy): domain Eukaryota; kingdom Metazoa; phylum Chordata; class Chondrichthyes; order Torpediniformes; family Narcinidae; genus Narcine; species Narcine bancroftii. The sequence continues at coordinate 180,943,997 of NC_091474.1, forward strand.
CGGAGGGGAGGGAAGCTTGCATGATGTTCCAAGCTGCATTCACTACCTTCTGTAGCTTCTTCAAATCTTGAGCAGAGCAGCTCCCAAACTGAATTGTGATGCACTCAACAAGTATGCTTTTAGAACCATTAACCATGACAGCACAGAAACATTCCCTTTAGCCATTTAGTCCATGCCACACTATTATTCTATCTAGTCCCATTGACCTCCACCAAGACAATAGCCCTCCATACTCCTCCCATCCATACAATTCTTAAATGTCAATTAGCCCGCATTCACTACTTCAGCTGACAGCTCATTCCCCACACTACATGGTTCGAAGCTATATTTCATGCCATTTGGAATTATAAAAATTTTGGAAATGACTGAAATTAAATTGCAGTCCAATGTTAGAGACAAATTTGTGCAGCAAGATTCATTTCAGCTATTGCCAATAGTACTAGATTCTATGGTCTGCCTTCTAGCTGTTTGGTGAAAATTATTTTGCCTGACTGAGTAAGAATCTGTGAGCTCCGTCTAACAGTAGTGTATGTCTGTTCTGCAGCGGAACTTGTGGGCAACTCGCGTCCATTATCCATGTGTGGATGATCACTGTTACAAATCTCTTACTGATGCCTCCAGTGCTTCAGATGTGGTGCATCAAAAAACAACTCATCATTCATACTTGCTTTGCACTTGTTATATGCTGTGTAGGTCTGTATTTCCCTGTCAGTGTTCCTTCAGGGGTCTGTGGAGAAGTTTAGTATTATGAAGAGACCTGCAATCCCATAGTATTGCAGCATGCATAGTAATTAGCTCAGCTCAGAGATATTATGTGCTATTGGTTACATTTTCTCTTTCCCGTACCATAGGCAATTTTCATATACACAGCTTCTTCAGAAAGAGGTATACTTAGACTGCCTTATTTTGACCTCATGTGTGTTCTCTTTCAGTTGCTGAAGCAATCCTGAATTAACCTGGTTGCCAAGGCTAAACGGAAAGTCTAATTACGTCTTGTCTGTTGCATTTTTATCAACGTTGAACTTACCTGGAATTTCAGTTCAGTGCAGGCATATGGCTCCTTTTGAGCAATAACAATGGGAAAACACTAGCATTCTTGGTCAATGTTGAGTTGAGCCTGAGATAGTTCCAATTTACTGAAAATTTTAGCATGTATCTTTGATGTGCATAAATCCATTGGAATGGTCAGAGGATACCATGCACATCTCTGCCTTATTTAGTGTGACTTTGTAATTGCTGCAGGTGTAAATTGTCTTGTCAGCATTTGGGGTCACATTCTGTTGCAGCTTTGTCCATCCATTTTATCCAAGTTTCTTCGGTTCCACTTCCTCCTATGTTCTGAAGGCAAACTGGACAAATTTGGGTCTGCAATAGATTGGCTCTATGCTTTCACAAGGTACAGTTCTCCATGGCTTTGAGAAGCTTGCTTCAATCTGAGTCTGAAACCATGGCACTCAGAGTCTCGGCCCAAAGGTGTTGGCTAGTGTTACTGATATAGGTACCAACATGGCTGTTTATTCATGTATTTTCTGCAACTTAAGGGTAAAAAGCTAGTATTATTTTTTTCTCTTTAGGATTTTTAAATTATTTTAAAAATTTGTAGATCAATTATTTTTGGTCTTTATTGTTTTTTTGTTCCTTTTTCATTTCTTTCTGAAACTATTAGTTTGAAATTAGTAGCTGACACCCAAAGATGGGTCTTTGGACAAAGAAATTGATTCCAGGATCAACAAGGCCAATTAGGCTCTGGTTTCCCCCCCTCCCCCCATACTTTTTGAAGGGTGGGAGGAAACCAGAGCATCCGGAGGGAGCCCACGCAGACACAGAGAATGTACAAACTCCTTCCAGACAGTATCGGATTTGAACGTAGGTTGCTGGCGCTGTAATAAGGTTGCACTAATCACAATACTAACCTATATAAATTCATGTTTAGTTGAATGTCCCTTTTGTAATTGAATTATTAATCACAGACTTCTCATATAAAATGACAAAATGTTCTATGAAAGTGTTGTTGAAAAAGAAAATTTAATTATACTTTTAAGCAGGCAGTATTTCCTTACAGATGTCAATGAGATGTTTGCGATTGTTTCTTATTGTTGAGTCTATCTGTCCTTGGTATGATACATGATAATGTCTAGACAAAGCCTATTTGCCTGCTTTCATTATCGAGTACCTTGACAATAGATTGATTCTTTCTAAGTGCTATATGAACTGAGGAAGCTCCAGCACCGAACACAGGCCAGAGCATTTATTGTTTCCTACATTAAAGTATAAAAGCTTGTTGAAAATAAATGGGTGGCAGAGATGTTACTAAATTTTAGCATGAGCATACTACAAATGCTGAGAAATTTCTTGATAGTTTTGAATTTACGTAATGAGTTATTGAAGCTCTGAAGAAAATTGAAATAGATTCAGAGTGCATTCGTGCTAATTTCTCTACCTACACTGGGCAAGACAACTTCAATGCTCCTAATCATTACTCAGCAAACCCTTGAGAAAGTAGCACTTTATTGGCTCGAGGATGGGAGAAAGGGCAGAAGGGTGCGAAATGGAATTTGGTGAACCTACTTTCTTAGGAGCACAGAACTCTGGACTAGATATATAGTGCAGGTTGGTCCTTAACTTACATTGGGGTTATGTTCCAGCAACCCCATCATGCCAAAAAATCATAAGTCAAGAAAGAATACTACAACGACCATTTTTTTATAATTAAATTTTGAATACCTTTATTCCACACGGGAAAAAAATTAACGTCCACAGCTGAAAGCACAACTGGGCATGAAAAATGTTTGAAGCATTGAACTAAAATTAATTTCTGGATTTTATGAGGATGATGGGAACGCTAAAGTGCCAGGGTCATCAATTTCGCTCTCTTCTGATGTTGCTCGAGAACTGCTCGTGGAACGCACTGTGTCATTGGCAATTCTTGAAGGCACTGGGGCATCGACACTGTTGACAGCTCTGGGGCGTGGTTGAGTCAGTATCATGAGAGAATATGCTGTATGATACTCTCGCGCCACGCTACCATCACCCAGCATCACAAAAGAGTAGTGTATCGCATATTGCAAGCGCTGGAACAGATTGGAATTTGAAATTGAAAGTAGGGTTTTGAACCATAATAACTTTGAAAAATTGTAAGTCAGACCATCATAAGTAAGGGAGCACCTGTAATTGGAAGTCGTTACTAAAGCCAGATTGCAGGACTTAGTTTTCATTGTACCATTCAAGCAGGTATGGAGCTGAAAAAAAATGAAGATTTGTAAGCAAAAGCTCAAGCAGGGCATTGGGAAGCCCAAATGGTTCATGAAATGTCTTTAGTGAGCAGTATTAATGAAAATCCAAGACAATTCATACCTGCATTTAAAATGAGATGCTTACTTGGGAGAGGATAGGACCACACAAGAACAAAGGAGAATATATATGGTTGGAGTGAGAGCAAGAGGGTGAAGTAGTTGGGAGATTTTGAGATCAAGTAAGAGATGGTGCTGGGACTTTTGAAGAGTATTAAGGTAGAAAAGTCCTCAGGGCCTGATGGGAGATACCCCAGTTTTTTGAAAGAGGCAAGAGAGGAGATTGCTGGGGGCTTGACAAAAAAAAAATTGTATGGAGTGAAACATCAAAGTCTACATGATATGATTGTAGGAAAATCACTGATATGCTGGAGGAACTCAGCAGATCTTACAGTTCCCATGGGAGATAAAGATATATAACTGCCATTTTGGGCCTGAGCCCTTTAAAGTATGAGTTCAAAAGCAGGCAAGTACCAGAATTAAAAGAAATGGCAAGGGGAGAAGTACAGACAAAAGTTATACATTGAATATGGAGGGTATGCCAGGAAGAGGAAAGGTGAGAATTGATTGGGGTGGGGTTGGCTCTATGAATTCAGAAATGGGGGAAAGAAGACAGGGAAGAGAGTGAGCTACATGAAAGAAGAAAGGGAAAGATGGGGGGTTGGGTTACAAACAAAAACTGGAGAAATTTGTTAATACCATCTTGTTGGAGGGTGCACAGAAATTCTGAGGTGTTGTTCCTTCAATTTGTGGCAGGAATAAAGACAGGGAAAGATTGGGGGAGGGGGTGACAAATGGAAACCAGGGTAATTGATGTTAATACCATTTAGGTGGATGGTGCGCAGAACTCTTAAGGTATTGTTCCTCCAATTTGTGGGTAGTTTCAGTCTTGCAGTGAATGAGACAATGGATAGACATGTCAACAGGAGAATGGGGGAGGGAAATGAAATGGTTAGCCACTGGGAGACCCCTGCTATTGTGGCAGACAGGTTGCTCGGCAGAGCAATTTCCCAGTCTTTGTCTCGTCTCTCTGATGTGGAGGAGACCACAATGGGAGCACTAAATGCAGTAGATGTCCCCTGCAGATTCACAAGTGAAGAGTTGCTAACTTGGAAGAACAGTTGTTGACCTTAAATGGTAGTGATGGTGGAGGTATGGGCACAAGTGGAGCATATCCTGTGGTCACAGGTGTAGGTGCCAGGGGAATGATTGATGGTAAGGGAGGAGTGGATAAGGGAGTCATAGAGAGAGTGGTCAATGCAGAAGGTGGAGAGGGGAGAAGCAGAGAAGATGTGTTTAGTGGTGGGAACACATAGTATGTGGCAGAAATGGCGGAGGAGGATATGTTGGATGTAGGGATTGGTGGAGTGTTCAGAGAGGATATTTGAAATACCTTCCTTGTTACTAGGGCATAGAGGTCCAGGGCAGATATGTGGGTAATGCAGGCTATGCGGAGAGGGTGAGTTGATGGTGATAGAGGGAAAGCCACTTTGTTTGAAGGAGGATATTTCTAATGATCTGGCATGGAAGACCTCTTCCTCGGAGAATTTGCAACAGATAGTAGAATTGAGAAAAAAGAGTGGAATCCTTGAGGAGACAGGGTGTGATTAGGTGTAGTCAAGGTAGCTGTGGGAATCAGTGGGTTTGTAGAAAGCATCTGTCAAGAAGGTGCCTCCTGAGATGTTGAGAGAGAGATGGAGAAAGAGAACAGTGTTGTTTGAGATGGACCAAGTGAATTTGAGGACAGGGAGAAAATTGGATAAAGTTGACAGGTTTAACATGGGTGCATGAGGCAGCACCAAAGTGGTCATCACTGTCTTGGAAGAAGAGATTGGGGCCTTTCCTATATAAGCTTGTACCATGTAGCCAACAAAAAGGCAGGCATAGCTGGGACCCATGCAGGTAACATTGGCTACCCTTTGACTTGGAGAAAGTGGGATAATTCACAGAAGTTATTGAAGGCAAGGACCAGTTCTGATAGCTGGAGGAGGGGCACTGTTTTGGTCTAATGTCAAGGAAGAAACAGAGGGCTTTGAGGTCTTTGGTATGGGGGATGCAGGTGTGCAGTGCTTAAATGTCCATTGGAAAGAAGAGCTCAACTGCCTCTCCCATAATATGCCACTGAGCTTTCAGATACCTTTCTATACTCCATCTTGTCATTGTTTCAGGTTTGACCTATGATGGTGATGTCATTTTCAAACATAGAGTTGGGGCATTGTTTGACCATGCAGTTGTTCGTGTACAGGGAGAAGAATAATGGATTAAGGAAACAGCCTTGCAGGACATTGGTGTTCAGAATGATCATAGAGGAGATGTTGTCACTAATCCTTACTATTTGTAGTCTTCAGGTCAGGAAGCCAAGGAGCCAGTTATTGGGGGCGGGGGGTGAGGGATGAAGTGCTACTGCCTATATCATAGAATTTTGTGATGAGTTTATTTGGTACCATGGTGTCAAAAACAAAGCTGCAGTTAATAAACAGGAATCAGACATAGGTCACCCCATTCAGATGTTCCTCTGATGCTATTCTCTGTTTCAATAGTTGGCAAATTGTAGAGGATCGAGGCTGGCTATTAGGCTTGTGTTATAAAACAATTAGTAGACCAGCCAGCCTAAAATTATTGGTCATCAAGCTATTGTGGAAGATGCTTAGGGATAGGATTTACATAGATTTTGAAAGCCATGGTTAGCATGGTTTTGCACTGGGCAGGTCATGTCTTACAAATTTGATAGTTTTTTGAAGTGATGAAGGTGATTGATGAGGGTAGGGTAGTTGATGTTGTTTGCACGGACTTTAGTAAGGCATTTGTCAAGATCACTCATGGTTGGCACATCTGGAAGGTACAGATTCTTGGGATCCACTGTGAATTGTTAGTTTGGATTCAGAATTGGCTTGCCTTTAGTGATGCTGAGAAATGAATCAGCCATGGTCTTGAGTGGTACAAGTAACATAAGGTGCTGCATGGTCTGTGCCTGCTTATGCTATGTATAATATAATCATACACCAGAGACTAGTGGAAAAGCTGTCTTTGCTGAGACTCAACACCCCTCTTTGTAACTGGATTCTAGACTTCCATTGTGGATAAGACAAAGGTGATTTTGGACTTCTGGCAGATTAAGGACAAACACCCTCCACTACACAGTAATAGCTCGGGACTGGAGAGCACCAAGTTCCTCAGAGTGCACTTAAGAAGTGACCTATCCTGGACAAGAAACTTCTTCTCACTTGTCAGGAAGGCACAACAGTTTCTGCACTTCTTTAGAAGGTGACGCAGGCAAGGCGGCCAGTCATCATTCTGTCAACTTTCTACAAGAGTTCTAATGGAGAGTGTTCTAGCTGGTTGCATCACCATGTGGTACGGTTGCTGTGGAGCATCAGATCAGAGGTCAATCCGCAGGACTATAAAAGCAGAGAGGATCACAAGGGTTTCACTCCCAACCCCCCCCCACCCCAACCCCACACCCCATTGGTGACTTACCAGGATTGTTGTTTAAAGATGGCTCACAAATTCAGGGAGGATTCCGACCATCCCACACGCAGCTCATTCCAGCTACTCCAATCGGGAAAGAGATACAAGATTATTAGAGCCAGAACCAGCAGGTTGAGGAACAACTTCTTCCCACAGGCAGTGAGACTGCTGAATGACTGATAAACCCACTCTATTCTTTATTTTAGTGTACGTCTACATGTACTGCATATATGTATCATTTGGCTGTATATGTATTTGCACTGTTTTGTACCTTAGACCAAAGAATACTGGTTTGTCAGGTTGTACTGGAACCAATGGATGATATATAAACTTGAACTTGAACCCTTATGCTGACATCAACCTAATCATACAAGTTGTTGACAAATGTGAAGGACATTTGAGATTCAAATATCAGAGACCTGCTGTCATGTGTTCTCAATATGAGACCTTTCCATTATTCCTACTTTCTGCCTCCTACTAGTTACTTAACCAAGTCAATAATTTGCTTCTATTCCCTGACCTTGAGTTTTGCTGAAAAATCTTTGAGGAGACATTTAATCAAATTTCTTTTGAATCTTCACATAATAAACACTGATAATTATGGAATGGTCAGTGCAGAAGGTGGAGAGGGGAGGAGCAGAGAAGATGTGTGGCAGAAATGGCAGAGGAAGATATGTTGGATGTGAAGATTGGTGGAGCGTTCAGAGAAGACATTCGAAATCCCTTCCTTGTTACACATGAGGGCATAGAGGTCCAGGGCAGATGTGTGGGTAATACAAGATATGCGGAGAGGGTGATTATAATCATTTCATGTCTATTAATTGAGGCACCTCTTCAAATTATTCACACAGGTATATCAGGCATGCCTCTAGGTAAGCAAGCAGGCTTATTAGCCCTTTTCATGCTGGCTAATTAGGGAACTGGTTAAGGAGGCTGTTTTACCTTTCACACTGGACCACTGTTAACCAGTTCTCTGAGTCCTTTTGCACTCCTCACAAGGCATCTTAGGGGATTCTATCCTCCAGAGGTGACACCCGAGTGATGCATCGAGTGATGATGAACCTGCTCTAAATCTTGATCAATGTATTAAGATCTTGTATATTAACAAAATTAATCATGCTAAATTATAACATAATTAATCATTATGGACAGCACAGTATGAGCTCTTCAGCCCCCGTGTTGTGCTGCCCTATATAAATTTCTAAAAGACCATGGGAAGGTCATATAAAACACATGGCCACACAATTTCCAAAGGCATGGGAAAATCCCAGCGGCAATAGTGCACAATTTATAAAGACTTTGGGAAAGAGTGATGGCAAATCTGCCCTCCCAGAATAACGTGTGGCAGAGAAAGGCCTGTGTGCACAGATCACTCATGGAGGGGCTTCTCTGCCACACGGAATTCTGGGACGGAAGATCCACCATCTCTCTCCAGCTGCGAGTTCTCCACGGTCCTTTAGAAATTTATAAAGGTTTATTATAGGTTGGAAAAGTTTATACATATTTAATGTTTTGTTTCCTTCATATTCCTGCACTCTCACATAAGTGTGTCACTACTTTATCCCAGGATACCCTATGCCCCTTTCACACTGGGCTAATTGGCACAAAGGTGTCATCAGATGCTGGGTTGTATCATCCCTGGTGTGATTTAACACCTGCATGCTGATTAGGGAGCTTTTACACTGGACCCTTAACTGGTAGATTGGCCATAAATTGCTAAGGCAAAGTGCCAGTGTGAAAGGGGCTATTGATAAGCAGAAAACTTTCAAGGTCTTCAGTTGACACATCTTCATTTATTGTCTCATAAATTCCTGATAACAGATTGTGGATACTTTGTAACTTTCCTGCTTCATTAATGATGGACATATGGAATCTTATAATTTAAAGTTACATATACTGAATCATAATATTGGAAAATTCCTTCCGGAAATGCCATGAAGAAAGCAGGGATAAAATTTAACGGTATATATTTTAGCATCTGAGAAAATAAGGCTATACAAAACACAACTCCTGGAAAAAATTCTAGATTAGTTCAGGATTGATATTGCAAATGAATTTGGTTTAATCTGTTAAAGATATGGAAAAAGAAATCTGAGCATTGTATGATAGCATTATCCATTGTAATTCTCCTTTTAAAAGGAATATAATTACTATCCATTCACATATCAAATGTAATTTATTTCATCCTGATTTTTATGTTATTTATTGTAGAGTTTTGGTAGATTTTTCACTTGCCAAAAAATTCTTGTTCATGCTTTGGATATAATGTTTTTACAGCTGGTGTCAGTGTCAGTATTGCTGTGGATATAACAATAGAGCGAATTGGGCTCTGATTACATTATCATGTGAATGCAAACATTGAATAGCCTTCTCATAATACACAAATTAACCTTGTGAAAAAGGTCATCAGTGCATTATCCATGAGTGAATATATTATCTTTGAACTGTTGGTTAATAATCTTAACCATTTACTGCTATCACAATTCCAAAGTTTCAGTTCAGTCAAATATGTAATCTTGTATTTGCATAGAACAGTATGGCACAGAAATAAATGTCATATTTTGGCTTTCACTTGGAAATTCTAGGACAGCTTGTGAAAAGATGGAAACATTTCCTATCTGCAGGGGGAAATCTGGGGTGAGCCCTTGATACCTTGATGAAGGGCTCCAGCCTGAAACGTTTATCTTTGCTATTTAAGGCACACTGCTTGACCTGCTGAGTTTCTCCACGATTGTGTCTTTTACTTCAACCATGGTTTCTGTGCAGTGAACTGGACTTCATTGTCTGTATTATTCAGTTGGCTGGCTCCTCCCTTGGCTCCAACCTCACGTATCCCATTATAAACCCTGGGTTTCCCGCCTTACCTCAGATTCACCTGTGGACGATTGTATATACTGGCCATTGATTGTAAGCTATTAAAAGTGTATTTGTACTCCTCACTTGTCTCTGAATACAATCAGTTGGTTTCAACATTAACCTATTAAAATTGTAAGCAGGATGGAAGCTCCAGGTTGACCCTCTGTCCCCTGAGGCCCCGGAGAAATTCGCCTACAGGTTGGAGTGTTTCCAGTCATTCCTGATGCCCACACAAGATGTCTTCAACACTTATAGCCTCTGGATGTCGGCACTTCTCTTTCAAGTCAGCCTCAAAGGGGTTCGCTGTCATCAGAGACTGTGCTACACACAAGTCGGCCATAGAAGGCTTGGAGGACCACTGCATGAAGCCCCAGAACGACATGCTGGCAAGGCACCAACTCTCTCAACATCACCAGTGTCCGGGTGAGTCGCTGGATGATTGTTCTTGAACAGTGGGCTCTGACTAAAGAGTGCCACTATGAAGTGGTCACAGCCCGGGTGAGAGAGGAGGAACAAATCCTGGAGACCCTCGTAGCAGGAGTGAGGTCGAGATACCTGAGGCAGTGACTGCTAGAGTTGGGAAAGAATGACTCGGCCAGGACCCTGGAGCTGGTGAAAATGCTCGAGCAGGCCAAATTGGGAGTTGATGACCTTGTGGGCGAAAATAGAACCTTTTCAGAGGACCAGGTCATTGGAGCACCTGTGACCAGCCCCCCCCCTCCCCCACCGCATTGACTGCTGCGACCACACATGATTGGTGATGCCACATCTGTGGACAGGCATAGCACCCCTATGTCTGATGCCCCGTGGAGGACTCCATGTGTGCTGGATGTGGTAAGCAAGGACACTGGGTGAAGGTCTGCAGGACTAAAGGGAACCCAAAGAGGGTGACTGCATGTGCAACCTCCAAATCATTGCTTGACCCATATCAGAGTCCCAAAGCACTGGCCTCAGCCTCTCTGTGCTGCTGGCTGCCAGAATCTTGCTGTGCCTTGTGGCGAGACCTGCCACCGGAAGTAAAGCATAGCGGGAAGTTACGGGGCTCATCTTGCCGCACCTAGAGGTTGATGCCATCTTGTCTGCTGCAGGCCAAGAGGAGAGAATCATCATCAACATGGGGACTAACAGGGTTTCTGGAGCACTAAGATCAGTCGTCCTGGATCAGGCAATACCTCACTGAATAACTCGACGATGAAGGTGAGAGTAAAAAGACGTTTGACTGATTGCTTAGTAGACACTGGCTCCACTGAGAACTTTATAAACTCTGCGACTACTCTGCGGTACAACTTAAGAGTGTACCCGATGGACTATCGTATTTTCCTTACACATACTCTGCATTGATCCAGGGGTATTGTATAGTACATCTAACTGTAAAAGGGTGGGAATTTTGTACGGTCTGATTGTCTGTACTGAAGGATTTGTGTGCTCCTGGTGTTGTGGGGCTGGACTTCTTGCATCACCTTAAAAGTGTGACCATGGAGTACTCTGGCCCACTCCCTCCAATCATGGTGTGGAACGGAAGGTCCCAAAAGCCGGACGCCACATGCGTTCTCTTCACCCTAAATATTGATATCCCCCCCACCCACTGTTTCCGAACTTGACTCCCGATTGCAAACCAATAGCTACAAAGAGCAGTCGATACAGTGTGGGGGATCAGGAATTTATTAGAGCTGAGACACAGCGGCTTCTCAAAGAAAACAACATTGAGTTCAGTAACAGCCCATGGAGAGCCCAGATGGTAGTCGTGAAAGGTGGAGAAAAGTCCAGGCTAGTGATTGACTATAGCCAAAGAATTAATTGTTTCACGCTCCTGGATGCATACCCTTTCCCACAAATTTTGGACATGGTAAACAAAAATTGCACAATATCGGGTCTATTTGACCACTGACCTGAAAGCTCCATACCATCAGTTACCGATCCATTCTGAGGACCATCCCTACACAGCATTTGAGGCAGACACTCTATCAGTTCCAGAGAGTTCCTTTTGGCATTACTAATGGGGTCTTCATCTTCAAGACAAATGAACAAAATGGTCAATGAGTACGGGTTGAAGGCCACCTTCCCTTCTTGACAATAGACAATAGACAATAGACAATAAGAGCTGGAGTAGGCCCTTTGGCCCGTCAAGCCAGCACCGCCATTTTACACTCCAGTAAGTGTGTGTTCTGAATGAAACATCTGGTGATCATGGACTATGTTATGGAGAATGGCATCGTTGGCCTGGACCCCAATCGAATTTGCCCCTTGTTAGAATTTCTGATCCTGAAGACCATGAAAGCTTTAAGGAGGTACGTCTCCTACTACATGGTAAGGTCTGTCCCCTCTTAAAGTCCCCCCTCTTTCCAATTGTTGGCTGAAGCCCAGATGGCATTTGACTACGTTCGGAGCTACATTGCAAAGGCCACCATGCATGTTGTGGATGAGAATGCATCCTTCCAGGTGGAAAGCGATGCCACTACCATTAACCAGGCAGGCAGACCAGTTGATTTTTCCTCCTGCACCCTCTAAGGCAACAAGATTTGGAACCCATCTCCAGAGAAAGAGACTGAAGCCATTGTAGAGGCCATCAGGCACTGGAGGCATAATGTGGCCGGCAGAAAATTTACACTACTCACCGACCAGCAATTGGTGGTATTTATGCAATAATGCAAAAAGGGGTCATTGATGAGTATTCACATTTTCCGTTTGCCAACCCCTCCGCAGACATGACCACCACCATGGTCATCAGGGCCTTGCACTCTATTTTCACCCTGTTTGGATATCCCAGCTATATTCATAGGGACCGGGACTCATCACTTATGAGTGAAGTGCTACACATGTACCTGCACATAAAGGGCATTTCCTCAAGCAGGATGACTAGCTACAATCCCTGGGGGAATGGACCAGTTGAAAAAGAGAACGTTACTGTATGGAAGGCAATGAAATTGGTTCTCCGGTCCAAAGGCCTTCCAGACTCGTGCCAGCAAGAAGTCCTACCCATGACACTCCTCTCCATAAGATCACTCCTTTGCACGGTGATCAACACAACTCCTCACGAGCTTATGTTTACAATCCAGAGGAAATCCACATCAGGGACTACTCTCCCAGCTTAAAAGCATGTGAGGAGGAGCAAGAGAGAACCCCTGATTGAGAGGGTGCACCTGCTGCACGCCAACTCAATGTGTGCCTGATGGAAGAGAGGACACCAGCTCGATCAGAGACCGGGCACCCACGTCAAATGTGCCAGAAACTACCGAGTACCCCACTGGTCATTAGAGTGGCTGAACACCCATCGCTGAGAAGAAGTGGTCCAATCCACCCCACAACATGAGCTTGAGACCCATTGACCCCACAGAGGGTCAAGAAGTTCAGGAAGCCCAAAGTTCTCCAGTACTGTGGCGCTCAACCAGAATTACCAGACCCCCTGACAGACTTAACTTGTAAATATTTGTAAAGTATGTTTTTTTTAATGAATGGTCTCTGTTTTTCACCCACAGGCTCAATTCTGGAGGAAGGGGTGAATGCAGTGAACTGGAATTCACTGTCAGTGTATTGTTCTGATGGCTGGCTCTTCCCCTGGCTCCACCCTCACCTACCCCAATATAAACTCTGGTTTTCCTGCCTTATCTCAGATTAACCTGAGGACTATTGTGCCTCCTGGCCATGGATTGTAAACCATTAAATGTGTATTTGTACTCCTCACTTGTCTCTGAGTGCAATCAGTCACGTTACAGTCTGTAGACTTTCATGTTTTACAATCTTGTTGAGAACTTTGTAGAAAAGTGAATGCTGGAGCTTCTACCTTGTGTATACTGAGCGTTGCTTGAGATATGATTTTATGTTGTGAAGTGCCCTTCCATTGAACCTTTATCTTCCATTAGGATCAGGGAGTAGGCCTCTGCTGGGCTATGAGAATTGTGATATGGTGCTTGAGCTGTCTTTCACTGATATAAATTTCCTAATTTCCAATTTTATAATTTTCTGATAGTAATGTGATCTGACATCAGATCCAGTACTCATATTACAAAGGAGAACAGCCTTAAGGTGTTTGAATGTGGAATCACTGAATCAGTTCAGCACTATAAAATATGACAAAATAATGAAAACTCAGAAAGATATCTTCTTGTGGTTAGATTCCAGTTCCAGCTTAGTTCTTAAGCAGCCCATTACTCATCTGCATAGATGTGAAAAACTTTGTATCTCCAAGGTAACTGGAAAGTAATTTTCTCATTCGAGATGCACTGTGGTTGGATGCACGAGCATGCTGACAGACTGATCCCTGAATTGGATCAAAACTAAATTATAATAATGAACGTGATTATATTCAATTGCCCATGCATGACAAATCAGCAAGCAATTGCACAGTTTGTGATTTGAAGCTCAATGGACATAGTGAGATCTGGGTGCTTGGTTCGGTCACATTCGAACCCAGGTTGTCACAAACTTTTTGAATATTTCATCACTCACACTACTTCAAGCAGATGCACTTCCCAGTAGTTATGGTCCCCAAGCTCACTATTCCTACCCTTGTATGTGGACGCGCACATACACGTACACGTACATTTCCAGCTCTTGTAGGTTGACAGGTATTTTCATCTTTTGCTGTGGAGGTGTTGATTAATTCTGTGTCCTGTCCTTGTTTCCTATGGTGGGATCAGCACTGGAGAGCATTATTGTGCACGATTCAATAAAATTGCAGGATTAATTTCAGACAACCTTTGTATTATTGCATTAGTTGGTGTTGAGAATGTGCAAGTTACATCGAAAGTGAAAGGAGATGAACATCCTGGATGAGGAAAAAGAGAAGAAAAGGAGAAAGAGAGATATTTTGATTGAATGAGTTGAGTCAACTGGAGAGGGAAGCTTATGAAACTTAATTGTACTTTTACTGGAAAATGGCCTGCATTGATATATGCCTTAATTTCCCTTGAGAATGTCATGATGGGTCACCTTGAATTGCTGCAGTCCTTCAGAGGAGGAGTACTCGAGAAGCTGTTTGGTTGGCAGTTCCAAAATTTTGACCCAGTGACCATGAAGGAACAGCAATATACTGTAATCGTTAGCCAGGATGGTGTATGACTTGGAAGGAAACCTGCAGGATTCCCATACACCCTTGGCCTTTGCGATAAAAAATCATGGGTTTGAGAGGTGCTCTCTAAATTGCCTATGTGAGCTATTGCATTCCATGATGAAAGGTGCTGATTATGCTATGTTGTCCTGGATGTTGTTATCATGTAATCATCCAGGCAAACGGGACATATTCTACTGACCTCCTGCCTTGAAAATGATATTTTTAAAAAATTGTAGTTAGAAGTGAAGGATTCCATTCTTTGATCTGCCCTGATAATATTGATGTGTCCTGTCCAGTTGAGTTTCTGGTCAATGGTGACCCCGATATTGATGGCAATGATAATGCTATTGAATTTGTATGCTGTTAATACATTATATTAATGGAGGCCATATATTTATTTCTCATTCTAGTGATTATAATATTTTTGTATTGCTTATTTAAAGATGTACCCACGCTCCTGTTCGGCTCCGAATCATTGGTCCTCTACCAGCATCATTTACGGCTCCTAGAACGCTTCCATCAGCGCTGTCTCCGCTCCATCCTCAACATTCATTGGAATGACTTCATCACCAACATCGAAGTACTCGAGCTGGCAGAGTCCGCAAGCATCCAATCTATGCTGCTGAAGACCCAACTGTGCTGGGTGGGTCACGTCTCCAGAATGGAGGACCATCGCCTTCTCAAGATCGTATTCTATGGCGAGCTCTCCACTGGCCACCGAGACCCGAGGTGCACCAAAGAAGAGGTACAAGGACTGCTTAAAGAAATCTCTTGGTGCCTGCCACATTGACCACCGCCAGTGGGCTGATCTCGCCTCCAACCATGCATCTTGGCGCCTCACAGTTCAGCGGGCAGCAACCTCCTTTGAAGAAGACCGCAGAGCCCACCTCACTGACAAAAGACAAAGGAGGAAAAACCCAACACCCAGCCCCAACCAACCAATTTTCCCTTGCAACCGCTGCAACCGTGCCTGCCTGTCCCTCATCAGACTTGTCAGTCACCAACGAGCCTGCAGCAGACGTGGACATACCCTTCCATAAATCTTCATCCGGAAAGCCAAGCCAAAGAAAAAGAAACTGCTATGTCAAAAACATTGCTTTTGCTTTGAAAGCAAGAGACACCTGAGAACTGCAATGACATTGTTCAGATAATTGCAGGAAGCAGTGACCTGATTAAACCTTTCTCTGACATCTTTAGTGGAGATCAAAGGCTCAACAGCATTTCCTTCTGTTGCAAGCTTTTTGGGGTTGGAACAGAGTGCAAAACATTCACAAGGCCCTTTCAAGCTACCTCAGAGGTGGTCAGGAAACTCAGTAAAACCTACCCAGGTGTCTTGCTCCTGCAAATTGAAAGGGGAAATGGCCAACCTGGTTACTCTGGTAATGTCAGCGCTTACATGCATGCATCACAGGGAAACCCCTGGCTGAAGTGCCACTGCCGCAAATGGTGGTGGTGGTGGGGGGGGGCGGGGGAGGGGGGAGGGGGAGGGAGAGGGAGAGTGGTTGTTGCTGTGATCGGGGTGGGGGGGAGACTGGTTGCTGCTGCGAATTGGGGGACTGCAATATGTGAACATCGCTCTGGTTTGTGGCAACTGCTGAGTGAGGGAATGCTGGAGCAATGGTGGTCTTCCTTACCTATAATTCCCCACACCACTAGAACTGTTGATCAAGTAAGTAATCAAAAAACACAGAGTTGGGTAAAAGAAGCAGGAGGATGGTTTCATTGGATCGTGACCATTCTGATGGTCGTTTTGCCTGACCTTTGCCTGTGTTTGTTTGGAAGCATTATGGAAGTCACACAATTTGTTTCCCCTACAAAAGGAAGAGGGGAGTTGTGACAATCATTCATATGAAAGAACATTTCTCTGGAAGCAACTTGATAAAGATTTGTGATCACTCACTGATCACTCAGTGTCTCATCTACATAATTACTTCTGAACATCAGTTTAAAGGTTGTGGGTTTCAACACAGGATTTCTAAGACTGAACGTTGAATTTAATTTCCAGAATTGTATCTAAGCTGTAATAATAATATTTATTTATTTATTTTATTTAGACATACGGCATGGCAACAGGCCATTTCAGCCCACAAGTCCGTACAATTTACACCCCATTAACCTACACCCCTGGTACATTTGAACAGTTTGGGTAATCCACACATTCACGTATATTTGTGCTAGTGGGGTTAAGTGTAGATTTAAGTAAAATGTTATTATTAGCAATTATTAATAAAACAATTGTTTTAAAAACAACATTGTCTTGGTGAATTTCTATTGTTGCTGGTCTATCACATAACACTTCATTCAGTATCATCTGCTAAAAATTCAAAATTTTACCTTGCTTAACCGTCAATAATCTGTACATTTAGGAAAATGGCCCATGAATATATTGTATACTTACAATATTAATACTGCTACAGAAGAACAATACAGTAATTTGCTCTTAAATACTGGCATTAGCTTAGTGAAGTATCTCTATGCTTCACAGGAGTGATTATGGAAGAAAAGGTTGACAAGACTGAACTTTCTCAACCATCGCTAATTGGTCCTGAACTGGGGAGGCAGCTGAAAATCAACTACTTTGATGAGTCAGGAGTAACATAGAATCAAGATTGATTAAAATTGGCAGATTTCTTTCACTAAAGGACACGAGTGAATCAGATTAGTTTTATAACAACTGCTACTGAGACTAAAAAAATCAGATTTTGCTCAGTTTTTGGGATTTAAATTCTCCAGCTACCATGATGGGATTCAAACTCCTGTCCCTGGATCAAAAGTCCAGAACCCTGGCTGTGATCTTAATAATTTAACCATGACTGTTCATTGATTCAAAGAGCAGCATTTAGAAAACAATCATCTGAAATTCTGCATTTTTTCCAGAATGCCAGATGAGAATGCTAAATAAGATTGATCTGTGCCTGTGCTACATCTGGTATAAATGGTATATTTTAATTATTATATTTATTCAATGTTATTTGAGTACTATATTTTTATTTGATGCATTCAGTAATTCTAATATATTTTTATCTGCAGATATTTGTCTTTGAAGATAATTCATTCCATATAATGGAAGGAGCCAAACAAGTATTGCATATAAATACCGCAAATGAATTACTTGAAGACATTTTGTAAATAACAGACAACTCCTTTGACTTCACATGGAAGATCATTTGGCTTTTATTGATGAGTAGGTGTTAAGAATAGACAGGAATCCTTCTAATTAAGGATAATTTTGTGTCAAGAATGCTACATTTCTTGTGAATTTGTTGTGTAATCACAATCTCCCTGTGGGGTAACAGAGCAATCTCTACAAATGCAACTGCTTAACACATCATTCATAACAATTTGCAATACCCAATCAAGAAATGGTATATACTTATTTTAAATCACCATTATCGAGACAGTATGTTCAAGAATACTAATAAATTATGGCACTTAAAGTGATGGAAGGAAAGCCACAACCTGCTTCTATAATCCTATCCAAATGCAAAAACAAGACTGCCCTTGCATGCATAGGCTCGTGCAAGCTCTTGCCCCATTGGAATAATTTCTTACTACCTGGATTCCATCCTATTGCCCTTTTCCAGTCCCCTTCCCCTTACACACAGGACCCCTTGCTAACTCACCAGCATTCTGATAACTCCCATAAGAAATAGAAACAGGAAGAAGCCACCTGGCGCATTGAATTTACTCTACCATTTAATCAGATCAAGACTGATTTGGCTACGGATTCAACTTCTGTAACCACTTCCCCAGGGTGGGAGAGCTTGGACAGGGGCCAGTAGTGGAATGGTAAATCAGGGAGGGATGAAGAATGATAAACCAATGGAGAAGTGGAGGCAGTTGATTGGCAGGTATCAGATAGGAGTAAAAAGGGGGTCAGGGGAAAAAAGGTGAAATTGAAAGTATTACAGAGGGGTGATGAGTGTAGACAAGGGTTACCAGTTTTGGAATCTGATAGGCAGAAAAGGTGATAATGGTGATTTATTGGAAGCTCTTTGGGAGAATTGAGGGACAGATAGAATCACATGGAACTGAAAGTGGAGGAGAATTCTGTTGGTGAAATGTGGGTGTAGGGGGATGGATTCAGAAGGGGAGGAGGATGAAAACAAATTCAAGACTTTCCCCTCTCAAAGCCATATTGACCATAATCTGACCATGACTTTCCACATTTGAATACATTATTTCCCTAAGTATCCTTTGCAATAGTTTCCATGCAATTGATTTAAGGATAACTGGCCTATAATTTTTTTGGATTATTCTATTTTCCCTGCTTGAACAATAGTGCAATGTAAGCCACTCTCCTCTTCTATCCTCCTCTGGGACCTCCCCTGTCACTATTGAGGATATAAAAATTTTCATCAAAGCACTTGTCAAAGGCACATCTCTTCATTAGACTCTTACAATAACAGTCTCAAGGGACATCCACCTAATGCTCCTCAGAAGACCCAAAACCACCTCTTCCTTGATTTTGAAATGCCCTAATTCATGAACTGTGCTCCATGTCACCATCTTCACCCTTCTCCTTGGTAAATAATGATGCAAAGTACTGAGTTAGTACCTTTCGCATGACCTCTGTCTCCAAGCACAAATTCTCTTGTTCTTGAATGGTCCTAGTCATTATCCTGTTTTGATTGTAGACAGAAAATTGTAGGCTGTGACCCTGCTGAATCTTACATCACAGCCCTGAGCAGTATTGGACCAGTTTGTACTGTCAATACTTTCATGCTTGTTTGTTTGCTGGAGCGCTTGCTTTTATTCATAGATGCTTGTAAATATACTTTTTGTTTGATGCTAATTGCATTTAATTGGCTTTGTATTTTGTACTTGGTACAATGACAATAAAGTTGAATCTAATCTAAAACGTCTTGGTATTTTCTTCAATCCTGGTCACTAAGGACATTTCATGGCCTATTTGGGCTTTCCTAATGTCCTGCTTGAGCTCTTTCCTGGAATTTTTATATGCCTCCATTGACCTGTATGATTGTAGCTTCCTGAAGCTTACATATGCATCCTTTTTCCTCTTGACCAAGTTCACGACTTCTCTTATCATTCAATGTTCTCTTAACTTGACATTCTCATCCATCTGTCACACAGGCACATGCCGGTCCTGAATTCTAATAAGTTTATCCATAAACAACTGCCACATGTCTGTTGTGGGACTGACCAGTAACAGCTGCTCCCAGTTAACCCTCCCATGCTCTTGTCTAATTATATCATAATTTGCTCTCCACCAATTTAGGATTTTTCTACAAGGCCCAAACTTATCCTTGCCCATAACTTGAAAGTTAAGGAAGAATGATCACTATTCCCAAAATCCACTTCCACTGAAACTCCAATCACCTGGCCAGGGTCATTTTCCAATGCAAGGTCTAATATGCCCCTTTCTTGGTTGTGCTTTCTACATGATCCTTCAAGGGACTCTCTTGGACGCACTTCAAAAATTCTGCCCCATCTGAGCCCTTGGCATGAAGGATGTCCCAGTCAATATTGGGGAAATTAGTCTTCCACGATCCTGTTGCTTTAGCAACTTTCCATAATCTCTCTACATATCTGTTCCTCCACCCCTTGGTGACTTTTGGGAGGCCTCTACTTTAACCCTAGCAGAATGATTACACCTTTCTTAGTTATGATTTCTACCCATGCCACCTCAGCAGGTGAGCCCACCCTGATTCGGGTTTTTTTTAATGTCCTATGACACTCTCCCTGATTAGCATTGCTGTGGCTCCACCTCTTTTATGTCCTTCTTTATCCCATCTAAAACAATGAAACATCGCAACACTGAGCTGCCAATCCTGTCTCTATTGCAGTGATGCCACTATTCAGATAATATTTTGGGTTCATATTGTTGTCATCAAGGTGGATAATCTCCAAGGTGGAACTGTCCACAAGGCATTGTTTCTGTAATGTAGTTGTTCATTCATTCAAACTCCCCATATCTGCCTGGAGTAGTCTTCAGTTTTCCCTGCTACCCAGCTCTATGTTGTCTACAAACCAGAGATATTGCAATTAATTTCTTTGCCTTGACCATTAATATATGTTGTGAACGGCTGAGGTCCAAGCAATTAACCCCATGGTGTCCAGCTAGTCACTGTTTGCCACTTGAAAAAGATCCATTAATATTAGCTAGATGGTTTATATTAGTCCGTTGTAATTGCTTTGAGTGCTCAGAACTAACATTGTGATTAATGAGTGGCCGAGAGTATCAGGCTCAACTTGAGTGAACCAGCTGGAATTTTGCAACAATCATGTCTGGCAATATTCTGCTGCTAATCCACAAGTGAACAGAATTTAAGTTTGCTGATGCTCTGCTTTTAAATATAGATATTTTATAGGATAATGCAGGTGTACGTCTCTTGAATACTCATCGTTTCCCACTATTGATTTAACTGCAATTTTAATTGGGGCCATGATCGTGTATAATTAAATAAATCCTCAGTAAGTTGGTATGTTTGTCATTAACAACTGCTGAATAAGCACTCAAAAAGTCAAAGAAATGCATTGATATCAGTTGTGGGTGTCAAAGTAAATTAAAAATACTACTTACAAGGAGTAAATAGTGCATCATTGACCAAAGTGCATTTATCCTAATATTTTGTTGTTTTTCCATAACCCCATACACCTGCTTTAAACAGGTAGATAATGTGGATATATGTGAGATTATTCACCTTGATGACAAAAAAATCGAAAGCCCAATTATTATCTGACCAGCTGCAAGAGGGACAGAATTGGCAGCTCAAAGTTTCTGGGTTTCCTTGTTTTAATGGGATAGAGAAAAGGGTGGAGTCATAGCAATGCTACAGTGTCACAGGGCGTAAAAGAGATGAAGTCATGGTGGGCTCAACAGCTGAGGTTATCAAAAATAAGAAAGAGATGTACTCTTTCAACACTCCTCTGCAGGGTCCAATTGCCCAGCGATTCTGCCTAATGGCCTGTGCAGGTTTAAACGGCCTGTGAAATGGGGCCCGCAATGGCTTTTACACAGAAGATTCTCAAATGTCTGGCACCCAAGATGGCAGAACATGTGTTGTGGCAGCTCAGAATCTGAGATTTTCAGGCTCTGGATAAGCAACAGATCAGCTCTGGTCATTAGAGTGGCTGAACACCCATCGCTGAAAAGGAGAAGCCCAGGAGAAAACACTACAGGGTAAGAAACCATGGCATGGACCAATGTGGGGCATGTTGAACAAAAGTCTCACCAGGGCACAGGGTTTTGGTGAGTGGCTTTTGGGGACCAGGATTTGTGAGGGTGCCAATGGTGAGCAGGGTTCTTGAGGGCCTCAGGCTCTGACAGCTTCTTACTTGCTCTGACAGGGATCGAGGAGGAGGCCTTGGATGCATCATGCTTGGGTTCATTGCTGGGTCTGACAGGAGACCCTATGGCTGCAGAGGTTGTGGGGTTAAGGAGGTAATGGCATTGAAGGAGCTAATGGGATCTATGGACCATGGATGTCTCTGAAGGGGCTCTCTTTTGGTTGTCCTCATCTGGATAGCGGTGCTGGACTCGGCATCTCTGTGTGCCTTGACAGACATATTTTTGTGTACTTCGGAATCTTGAAACTTGAAGTGGGGGATTTAAGTAAAGAAACGAGACAAGAGTTTGAAAATGCTGGAATCTGGAACAAAGAAACAAACTTCCAGAGAAACTCACTGGGTCCAGCAACAGATCAGTGGAGGCAAATGAATGGTTGATGTTTTGGGTTGAGGCACTGAATCAAGACTGGAGCAGGATTTAAATCAAATAATTGACTTAAATAAAGCTCATCTCAGCATTTGTAACCATGAAATTTGTGGGACAATGTTCAAGTCTTTGTGATTTGTTAATGCTTATGTTTTATCCCATTTTTATTGCCTCACCAGTTCAGATGAGTTGAAAGGAAACTGTAAGTAGTGGCAATGTCAGCAACATCTATTTCCACTGAAAGAATAAATCAAAAAACAAACATGTAAAGTACTTGCAGAAGTCCAGAACTTCCCCATTTCCGCTTTGAACTGCACACGAATTTCCTTTTCATCAGGCAGGGAAATACACCAGTTTTTTTTAAAGTACATCTCAATCCAAAAACTTAATTTAAAAAAAATATTGCTTCTAAAGTTACTTCCTATGTTTAGAAATAGCAAAAAAAAGCCACTCAAGTGTCACATGTTTGAAACACTGTTGCAACATACCTGATTTGGTGAAGAGGTTTAAGAAGACCACTTTTCATTCTGAACTGGGTTTTTTTCTGCTTCCTGCCACCAATCTTTCCTCTGTACTAGAATTCTGCAGTAATTTTTTTTCTGTTTTGCTGCTTTTTGTTATTCCCTCTGGATCCTGTTCCTGTTATATTTGTCACTGTTTGTTTTTAAAATTTCCTGTCAAATGTTGGTTCTCCTTTTACACCTCTGCACTAATTAAGAGTTGGTTCTGCCTCTTCTGAGTTTTTCTAATCACTTTTAATTTTCCCAAGTCCACTTGCTCAGCGTTTCAATATTGAACAATGAAATATATATTTGGAGATCTCTCTCTCTCTTTCTCTCTCACACACATACCCTGTCAGACTGAATTTTCCTTAAAACACATTCAAAATTGATGAGAATTGTCGGACAAGATACATTCTTCATGTTGCTCAGTAAAATGGTTAATTTCCTTTTGTCTGCTTTATCTGCACAGAAACCAATGAATAATAATTCTCTGCAAGTAAAATGCTTTCTCATTCCAGTGCTTGTGACCTGTTTCTTGCACATTTAGATCAGTAAATAAGCTTGAAAGTCAAGTTTGTCACCTGATTGTACAAGCACATTAAAACATCATTCTCCACTTCTCAGTGCAAAAACATGCAGTCATTCAGACATAACACACATAAAGACAAATCATACATAAGCAGGACAAGTATTTATATCTATAAAATAGATATAAATATTTTTGTACAAATGAGAGTCTCGGATGTTTAGTGTGAAAGTAGTTCCATTGGTCGTTCAGCATTCTCACTGCCTGTGGGAAGAAGCTCTTCCTCAAATGAAGTGATTCAATACATATTTTATAGCTATGCCATTTCAAGATGGCTCAGCTGTGATAGAAATTCAAATGACTGGACATAATCTTCGATATTCATCAAATATCTTAATAGCTTTATCTTAATAGAGCTGGAACTCAAAGCAGAACAAAGCATTGATTACATTTTGTATTGAGTACTGGGGTCAGGTCTGGATATTGCACCTCTCTGTTGACCTTCAAGGTGTTCAGAATTGCGCTGATGTTGAGAGGTAAATTATTAAAACAATTTGCATTTCTTGGTTTGTGTTCCCCTAAGTATAAAAGGTTAAGTAGTGGTTAAAATGATAAAGGGATTAGATAAAGCAGATGTCAAAGAGTCATATTGATTTGCTGGGGAATCCAGAATAATATTGTCTCTACTAGCTAAAAGCAAAATCAGGAAACAAGCTTTCATCTGAAGATTTTGGAAATTCGAACCTTATTCTATAATGAGGTTGAGTTCATTTGGTGCTAAATGAGATCTACAGATGCTGGGAGTCTCGTGCTCTATGTAAAAGTGCTGGAGAAACTTAGCAGGTTATACAGTATTCATGGGAAGCAAAAGGCAGTTGATGGTTTGGGCCTAATCCCTTCATCAGGAGTGTTGAGAATTAGGCATACACCTGAATGATAAGGTTAGGGGGAGAAACACAGGCTAATAGGTAAGAGGAACTAGGTGGATACAGGTGGTAAGGTACAAGAGAAAGAGGCTGAGAAGTGATGGGGAAGGGCTAAGAAAGCAGGTCTCTGATAGGAGCAGGAAAGGAAGGAGGTGAGGGAAGAGAGATTGGGAGGGATGAACAAAAATTGCAGGTCAGTATTGATGCCATTTGTCTGGAGACTGCTGAGACAAAATATAAGGTATTGTCACTAGCTGCTACAAGCCATGGTTCTGCAGAGCCTATAGCGCAAGAGGTTATAGCTGTATACAGGTTAGCTCAGAAAGAACACACAGTTCCCAGAAAGAATGACATGAACCCCAGTTGAGGGTAGTTAACACACTCAGCTTTATTGGGCTCACAGCCCTGCTTTTATTCTCAAACTGAGGGTCGTGGTCAAATTCCTGCCAGCACTGATTGATGTGTTTGTGAACCACTTTCCCTGATAGGCCAGTTAAGCTCTTTTTGTTGTGGCAATTGGAGAGCAACACTGTGGACCTCGTGCAGCCTGCTGGATCATCGTGTTCGTCCTTCATTTTGTGAGGCCCCTCGGGGGAGCTGCGAAGGGCCGCCACAGTGTTCCGCCAATTTGCGGGTGGAACTTGGCAATATATGAGGCCATGGCAGACAATAGCTATCTTTCTTAGCTCTATCCTCTTACCCGTCTTTCTCTTCTTCCCTCCCACATGTATTCACCCATTACATCTTACCTGTTACCCTTGTTCCTCCCCTTTGCCCTCTCCCCACCTTTCTTCAGCACTCCTGAAGAAGGGCCCAGACTAGAAATGTCAACTACTGTGTGACCTGTTGAATTTTTCCAGAACTTTTGTGTACTGCTGTTCAATTTTTTTATAGATTCTTTAGTTCAATGGAAGAAGAGTTCCTGAAGAAGATGTGTTGCAGATATTATGAAACCTTCATGGGCCTGCATTGTAATCATATAACTGCAGGGATCTTGATGAATGAGGCTATTGGCATGCATGACTGATTAAAGACATAATTCATTGGTTTAAAAAGGGGAAAATATGAGTTTATTTTGTGGGCACATATTAACCCATCCAAATTCCTGACATTCTTTTTACCCTTCAAGCATTAAAAGATGCAAACATTAAAAGATGGAAGGTGAAGGATGTGATAAAAATAAAACAATCTTGTTTTACGAGATAACTCAATTAATGATCGTATTGCATTAGTAGGGTGAGGAAAATATAATCAAAATAAAATGCAGACTGTCCTCCATTAAATCAGACATCACTATCATGACAGATCCCACTGAAGATCAAACTCAATTGACATTGTTCACTCGAATTTCCAGTAGAGAAAATCTCTGGTAATTCATTATCTCTCTGTAGAAATTCCAATGGTTTGACATCTGGCTCACCAGGTAATGGTTGTCCACTCACATTCCACTCTTCCAAATTGCCAGAGCTCAATATCCCAATGCATTTTTTAGAATACTTTTGATGTGTATGCACTCGCACAATTAAGACTCAACGTGATGTTTTCTCATCCTTTACATCTATTAGACTAACATGGCTACTGACACACAGGGTTTTTTTATATATATATGGAAGGGTGACATCATGACATGGGTGTCATGATGTCCAGAAGAGGGCAGGCTTATACCCAACACTCTTTCTGTCGACTCCCGTGCAATAAATGCTTACAGGGCCCCTTCGAACTAATAAGATCAGGCTCAGGACTGCAAGTGAGAATTAGAATACATCTCACGAGTAAGTATAATTATAAAAGGGAAAGTATTTAATAATAATCAGGTGTTCAGATGGCCTTCTTTCTCTTTTGAACTGCCTTGGCGTGGTTTGTTGTGCCGGTCCTTGCTTGGGACCCGTAGATAATCGGGTTGGCAGCGACTGCCTGCCTTCACTGACCTTTGGCGACATCCTATCTTCGCTACCCTCCTGGCTGTGTGTCTCAGTTACTGGACTCCTCGGCTCTGTGATGGTCTCTGTGCTCCCCCCCACCCCCTCACTCACCACCTCACATAGATGTCATGATGTCTAGCAGAGGGCGGGCTTATATCCAACAATTTTATCTTTGTGTTTTTATTTAAAATTATGCATTGTAACCTTTTAAATGTACAATATATTAAACTTTTTCCTCACAAAAACAACAAACAAAAACTAAACAATCCCTCCTTCCGTAAATACAGATCCGTTCACCGTCAGAGCTTGCATATATTTTAAGAATATAGAGTACAGTTGAGGAAAATACATTATTTGTATATATAATAGGTACTTTTATACTTTTTCTTCCTTTTTATTACTGTATCTGGGCCCCTAAATAGTCCAGGTATGGATACCCGACCTTTACAAAAGTGTCATATTTATTCTTTAAGTTGTATGTGATTTTTTTACCATAGGTATACGGCTGTTCATTTCCGCAGTTCCGGAGTTGGATTTCCAAGTGATGGTGATACATTTTTTTTGCTAACACCAGTTTTGTTATAAATGAGATTTGATACTTGGTCAATTTGTTGCTTATTTCCATGAAATTACCTAATAGATAGAGCTCTGGGTCACCCGTGAAGGCAGCTGATTCTAATGCATTTTTACACTCTCTGGGGCCTTGGTTCAGGAACTCCTTTTCCTGTCACTGAGACAACAATTCTGTCAGTATCCATCCACTTACTTAGGCTTTGGTTTCTGTACTTACATTCCATTTTCCCTGTCTACCTTTGGGATCTTGCTGCCCCACACTTTATTTCAATATACATTGTTCACTAGATTACATTTTTTTAAAAAGTAACTTGAAAGACTTGCAAAATTACCAGATGTAACATTCAATAATCCAGAACATTTATTGGACAGGCACCAACAAAGTTATTATTTGCAAGCTTCTAAGAATGTTACTACATTCTAAACAATCAGCAAGTTAGAAAACATCTTTGGTTGAAAAAATTGAATTAATATTTTAGTTGGACTCTGGAAGAAAGTCTGTTTGTCCTGAGCAGGTAGATGATACAGATTAGTGCAAATCTGGGAGAGGGAGGTGCCCATATGTTGGGAGAAGGTATAAGTAGGGGGTGAGTAGATTAGAGCAAAATAAAAGCCTGCTGAGATGCAGAGCCCAACATTCTCTGGAGGATGTGAAGGGGAATTCTAGGGAAGCCCAGAAGTTCAGGCAGCATCTGTAGAGAGAAAGAGAACAAATTACATCAGATCCATCCAGGGATTGAAAATCAACTTTTGAGAGAAACTTTGAGCTAATGTGCCACACCCATAAGCTTGATGTCGTGATAGGTCATTCACAGAAAATGTCAGATCAATGATAGTGCTGAGGGCAGCACGCAAAGTGTAACCATGCTCACATTCGCTATGATTGCTTTGCTCTCATATCTCTCCACTTGAAGTCTTCCAAGATTACTAACAATTTCCTTATAATTTTTCTTTAAAATAACGTTGCCTTTTCTCTGTTCTCACTCTATCTGCAAATCTGCCCTGTGTTTTTAACTGCTGTGCTATGTATGGGTTGACTCGCAGGACAAATCACAAAACCAACTTTTATCACTGAACCTAGGTCAATGGCCAAGAAAGTGCACCAGGGCCTCATCTACCTCAGATGCCTGAGGAAATTTTCCCTGTCACCAACATCCTTTAACACCTTCAAAATGTGCACCACTCTCATAATGCATCACCGTGTGGAGCAGAAAATGCTCTAGCCAAGACCACATGAAACTGCAGAGGGTTGTGAACACAACTCAGGCCATCACCCATAACTCCCTCTCCTCAATCGACACTATCTACTTCTCCCACTGCCTTGGAAAAGCAGCTAACATATTAAATGACTCATCACACTTCGAATGACTCACCTGCCACATTCTCTTTTTCTCCTCTTTCATCAGGAAAAGCTTCATGAGATTCACATGTAACAATAAATTCCAACTTGACTTGACACAAGATGGCTTCTTAAGTATGAGTCTGAAATATTATGTGATTTTTCTTTCCCCCTGTAAATTCTACACAATCAGGTTACGATCTGAGGAGAGGCAAAACACCTTGTATTTTGTACTTTGGAGTGTGTGCAAAAGCAGGGTCAGTGAAAACTGCTGCAGTATTGTTTTAGAGCAGTGCCCACAAGAGAGAGAGAGAGAGAGAGAGAGAGCAAGGTGCACTCTGCTATTGCCTTCTGTATAATAGTTTAGGTGAACAATATTTGGAGAATATTGCACTTTCATCATTTCTCAGTGCTATTTATAGATATAATGGCAGGTTATTGTGCATTGCATAAACAAAGATTCAATAAAAAGTATTGCATCAGAAATCTTAGTGAGACTATACATCGCCAGCATAATTCAATTGATGTTGAAAAAAATACAATGAACTTTTATATTTTATATTTTTCTTATTATTGTGCAGGTAATTCAGAACACAGCAGAAGAATTACCTTTAGCAGAGAAGATTGTCATTTTTTTAAAGAATACCAGTGAAGAATATGGTTATTTTGATTCCTGTTCCAACACTCAGCAGATGTTTATATGGTTTGCTTTTAATGACAATTTGATTAACTATTCAATAATATTTATTTAAGGATCATTGTAAATGCTGAGAAACATCCTGAAAAACTGAAGATGATATTTTTTGATTCTCAACACAATCATCTCTATTATGAGTGTCAGGAGATGAAACTTTTTTAGTCATACAGCATTGTAACAGGCCAAGTCGGCCCTAGTTACAACACATTCACCTACACCCTGGTACATTTTTGAAGGGTTGGAAGAAACCGGAGCCCCTGGAGAAAACCCACGCAGACAGAGGGAAGAATGTGCAAATTCTTTTTACAGATAGTATGGAATTCGAACCAAGGTCCAGTCCAGAACACTAGCACTGTAAAGGCAACCGTGCCCCCCAAACTAATGGGAGCAAATGGGAAAAGTCAGTTGATTTATTTGAACTGTTTGATGAAAATATTAATTTAGTTAACATGTTAGAAAGCATTCTGCTGCTTGGAAGAAATCAAAAGAACTCCCCAGTTATCACAAATTCGGAGCATATGCAAGAACTATAGACAATTCTAATACTTTCAAACTCGACATGTAAGTGTTTTGTCTGGTGATGACCTTTAAATCTGTCATTGATTTTTCTATTCTTAGTTTACAGTAAATGAAAATCAGAGATGCACAAACTTGTTAGGCTGACAACTAATGAAATAGAAATGAAACAATAATAATGCCCTCTGTTTTTCCTATTCACAGCAACATAACAATGATGTAATATTGAATTTCACCTGTATTTCTAACATTAAGCCTGGTTCTGTTTGGTTTTGTTTTCTTAAGTTTCTCTTCATTTTTTCTGAAGAAATAATGGTTGGTTACTGTATCTCGTTCACATCATAAGAGGGTGGGTGGGTGGGAAGTGGTTGAGAAGAATTTCTACCTCCTGATCTGTTGAGAAACCTATTTAACCTACAATAATGGTACCAGTCCTCAGTACTTGGACAAATTAGATATACATAAAGTTAAAACAAGGTAGAATCATGTTCATTGCAGAAAATTCAGAGAGCATGTGGAAAAGGCAAGGAGAACATAAAGAAAAAAAAGACAGGCAACAAACACACGTTTTCAAAATATCTATGAGATGCCAGATGAAAAGTCTCCAAATGTAAACCAGGAAATTACAGGCCAGTGAGCCTGACATCAATAGTGGGTAAATTATTGGAGGGTGTTCTGAGAGATGGGATAGACAGGTTTTTGCACAGCCGAGGGCTGATTACGGATAGTCAGCATGACTTTGTGTGTGGCAGGTCTTATTTAACAAATCTTAAAGAGTTTTTTGAGGAGGTTATCAGGAATGTTGATGAAGGAAAGGCTGTGGATGTTGTCTACATGGACTTTAGAAAGGTCTTTGACAAGGTCCCAAATGCGAGGTTAATTTGGCACTGAGTATTCATGGAGATACTGTAAATACAAAAATTCAAATATTTGCTGAATGGGAGAAGTCAGAGAGTGGTAGTGGATGATTGCTCCTCAGACTGAAGGCCTGTGATTAGTGGTGTGCCTCAGGGTTCAATTCTGGGACCATTGTCATCCAGATCATTGATAAAGACAATGAACAACAATGTGGTAAATTGAATCAGCAAGTTTACTGATGACACTAAGATTGGAGGTGTGGTGGACAGCGATGAAATATGGGACAACATGGCTTTAGGGTGAAAGGGGAAAGGTTTAGGGGGAACATTAGGGGGAAGTTCACCCAGAGAGTGGTGGGAGTGTGGAACAAGCTGATGATTTACCTGATGTAGTAAATGCGGACTCACTCTTAAGTTTTAAGAATAAATTGGATAGATACATGGATGGGAGAGCTCTGGAGGGTTATGGAATGGGTGCAAGTCAGTGGGACTAGATGTTTCAGCACAGACTATAAGGCTCAATTGGCCTGTTTTCTATGCTGTAGTGATCTATGGTTCTATGGGAGTAAACGGGAAAAGCAATGCAAAAAGAAAGATGGAGCTGAGCAAAAAGAGATGGTGAATGTGGGCTAAATTGCATGAAACAGGAACTTTGTCCTAACCAAGGAGATTCACTGAACTAATGCCACAAGGATTTATCCCATAACTCTCAAACTTACCTACTTCTTTACCTGTCCAAATATCCTTTAAATATCTTGTCACTATCATTAGATCTAAATTTGAGATTTTTCTCCTTTAAGTTTTTTTATATCTGCACATATCCATGTCATACATGGCAATGTGAACAGTACCCTGACATTTTCATTCATCTCACTGATTTGCATGATGAGTGGAAAGGACCTGAGCATCCTCCTCTGCAGGGTACCATATAAAAACCACCATAACTAATAATCATTTTTTTTTGTCTTCAGAAATGCATCTGATTCTTTATTCAACTTGAAATATGTCTGTTAATCCTGGAAAACTCGATTTTAATTTTTATTAGAACATCTTGTTGAAGGTTATTAAAACAATCAATGAGTGAAGAGCAGTTATAGCTTCCAGCAACAATATATAAAACTAAAGAACATTTTTTATTCAAACAAATGAAAAAAATAAATACCTTTCTTGGCATCATCAGCCAATCAATTCAGACAAGCATTCCAACTGGAAGTTTAAATGGAAGCAGTGACTCGATTTGTCATTCAAATGCCATCTACAAATTTGGTGATGACATCACGATTGTCGGCAAAATCACAGATGGCAATGAGGAAGCGCACAGGGCTGAGACAGATGAGTAGGTGAAGTGGTGTCACAATAACAGCCTTGCACTCAATATTGGCAAAGCTAAGGAATTGATTGTGGACTTCAGGAAGGGGAAACCAGATAAACATAAACCAGTCTTCATCGAGGGGTCATCGGTAAAGAACTTCATATTCTTGGGTGTCAACATTTCTGAAGACCTATCCTGGCACCATCATGTCAATGCCATCATGAAGAAGATTCACTTGAGGCAATATTTTGTTAGGCGCTTGAGGAGATTTGATATGTCACCAAAGGCTCTTGCAAATTTCTACAGATGAACTGTAGAGAGCACTCTGACTAGTTACATCACTATCTGGTATTGAGATGCCAATGTACAGGATAGTAAAAAGGTGCCAGAGGGTTGTAAGCACAGCCAATGCCATCATGAGCATTAATTTTCACGCGATGAGGAGGACATCTTTAAGAAGCGGTAACTCAAGAAAGCAGTCTCTATTATGAAGGATCCCATCAGCCAGGCCACCTACACTGCAGGAAGTACAGGAACTTGAATCTGCATACCCAACATTACAAAAACAGCTTCTACCCCTCCACCATCAGATTTCAGAATGTACAATAAACCTATCACCATTACTTCGCATTTTACTATATTTTCCACTAGTTTTATTTATTTATTAAATCTTGTATTTATAGCAATTTTGCACCTGTTAAGCATAGTAGTGCTTCCGCAAATCATCACATTTCATGATGGATTTTCATGTCAATAAACCTGATTCTGATCCTGGAATAGCAGCTGGTGCCAGAACAGGAAATTTACATGCCAAAGACTGATAATCTAAGATCCATACTGTGCATTATTGCACCCCCTTCAGGTAGTCAAGGGAAAACCCTAACATTCCTATATATTTTTTTTGCAGAATGGGGACAAAGAATAAATGCTTGAAATTCATGTGCATGACATTCTTTTCTCATTTGGTAAACACTGAAAAAAATAAAATCAAGCATTAATGAAGTACAGAAGTATATTTTTTAGGAATATTCATTATGGAATGGACCACCTGACAGAGGCAAGTACTGTGCCATGATGAAAGCTGACCACTAGTTTTTAAAATTGCTGTTTTCTAGGTTCTAAGGCTTCCAGATTTATTTTTTATTTTCCCTAAAGCAGTGGTTCTCTTTCCACTCGCAGACCACTTGAAGTAATCCCTATGCTGTCGGTGCCCTGTGATTAGTGAGGGATTGCTTAAGGTGGAATGTGAATGGGAAGGGAAGGTTGAGAATCACTGCTTGAGACACAATTGTTACAGAAACATTTTGCTTGAGAAAAATGATAATTGGTCCATTTCCTTTGGAGTTATGAAATCGTGCAATAGCGAGTCAGTTAGTTATGATTAAAACAATAGTTTTCAAACCTTTTTTTTCCACCCACAGTAAGCAAACCCTTACTAATCACAGAGCACAGATGCACAGGGAATACTTAAAGTGGTATGTAAGTGGAAAAAAAAGGTTGAGAACCACTGCCCTAAAGGAAACCTTTGATGACACAACCTTGGTTAAAAATTCAACAAAGGAAGCATTTCCTGGTAAAACAAAGGAAACAAATGTCGGACTTATTTATAAATTAGTTGGTTCCAGTGATGTGAAGACAATTTCCTTCATCTTGCTGGATGAAGGAACTCACCTTTCTTGTACTGCATGATTTTCCAAATGAAGGATTTCTGCTTTCCACTAGCACAAGATGGACATAGTTATTAAACGTCATTCATTGGACCAGGAACATTGTTGCAGGATTGGCTCAGTGACACAACTAGTTGAGCCATTGCCTCACAGCATCTAGTTTCAATCCTGTGAGGTTTGCATGTTCACCCTTGTTTCCTCAAGGTGTTCTAGTTCCCTCTCACACACCAGAGACATGCAGGCTGGTAGGTTAATAGGCCAGTGCAAATTGCCTTGAGTGTGTACATGAATAGTAGAATTGAAGAGTGGGATTAGTGTAGGATTATTGTGAAATGGTAGTTATTGGTCAACGCAGACTTGGTGGGTTGAAATGCCTGTTCCTGTGGTGTATCTTTCTATGATGTAATGAGTGTCTCAGGGTGTTAGCAAAAGTTGTAACATTGTACTTAATCGATGACTTTCTTCATCATATGATCAGAAGTTGGTATCTTTGCTGACAGAGAATTTAATTCCATTTGCAACTCCACAGATAAAGAAATAGTTCATGTCACTTGCAGCACACATATGTCGTGGAGGGTGGGGGTGGTGGGGGGTGAACAATAACCATTTCAAGAAAGGAGGTGAACTACGTCCCATGAACTCAATAACAATCATCTTGCAGAGTACTCTTCATTGACAAGAAACTTAACTAGACTAGCCATGCATGGTTACAATATCAAACTTAATAATGTGTGGTAACATGACCATCTATGGTGACATAGTTAGCACAATGTTATTTCAGCGCTTGTTTCCAAGTTTTGAATCAGGCACTATCTCAAAGGAGCTTATACGTTCTCCATGTTATTGTTTGTATAATAAAGAACTACATTTCTCAGTAGGCAATGAATGGAGTTGGCACTGGAACAAAATGTAGACAACGACAGAAATCAGGTGTACTGGGGTTCCAGCAGATCCAAAAATAAAGTTGTTTAAGCATTAAAACCCATGCAAGATTCTTCTTCTTCAAGGAATAAACATAACATGGTGTCAGAAGAGTGTGAGTAAGTAAGAAAAGACAAGTCCTCCCACATCAATGCAGTCTAACGCCAATCTAACCAATAATTGGAAATGCTTCAAACAGTGATTAAACATTTGTTTAGAGGCTGATGGAACAGGAAAGACCGATGAAAAATGGAAGGCATCTATATTTATACATGTGATGGGTAAAGATGCCAATTTATAACAATTGATCAGATAGCTTTCACGTTGGACAAAATTTGAGGAGTATTTTGTTCCAAGTTAAAACATCACATTTGAGAGATTCAAATTTTTTGTCCTGTTACCAGAAACAAGGAATGAGCTTTGACCAATACTTAGCCGAGATTCATACCCTGAGTGAGTCCTGTGAATTTGGAGATTTGAAAAACTCACTCATTCGAGACTGAAGAGTTTGTAGAATCCCAAATAATGAACTTAGAGGAAGACTGTTGCATGAAGAAGATTTGATACTGGAAAAGGCTGTGAAAATGTGTAGGGCACCAGAAACCACATGAGCACAAAGTAAAGAGCCGCACGGGATAGACGCAAAAGTGCATGTGATGAAAACAGAGAAGCAGATCAGCAGGAGTTTTCCAAAGCCACAGGTGTGATAGTACAGATTCTATCACCAATGTATATATGTACATATGTACAGATGGTAGTGTAGGATGACTGTGATTGGCTGAGAGTGTCGCCACACCTACTGGGAGGTCTTAAAGGATTGCTCTGAGCCAGACCAGGCCATTCTGGACTGGTCGACCTACTTGTGATATGCTCCAGTCCTTTAGTTAATAAAACCCTTGTTTGGATCAACAAGTCTTTGGTTCTTTCGACGCGCATTACAACAGCAAAGGAAAGAGGTAGGCTCAAACAGCAAATGCTGCAGGTGCGGAGGTGGATATAGTCCAAAGATGTGCCCTGCCTATGGAAAGTTCTGCAATAAATGTGGGAAGAAGAATAATTTTGCAAAGTACTGTAAAGCAGTGGCTACAAAGAGAAAGCTGCACGCAGTAGACGAATAAATGGAGAAATTCTTTGTGGATTTGCTACAGATGGCTGCTGGTAAAATGGAATGGATCGTTCCAGTGACTGTGAATGAGACAATAATTCCATTTAAGCTCAACACCAGAGCCCAGGTGAATCTGTTATGTAAGGATGATTACAAAACCATCACAGTAAAGAACAAGATTTATCCAGTGAAATTAAAAGTGAAAGGCTACACTGGAGAGAACTTTCCAATAAAATGGGGCTGTATGGTGATCTTCAAACACTCCCTGTTTGTGGCATCTAAAGTCACAGCTACTGATTGTAAAGAGAGTTCAGCCAATATTAGGTCTGAGTGCATGTGAAGAGCTCAACCTGGTGAAAAGAGATTTTCATAGTGGCTTCACAGATCAAAGATGAGCACACAATGCTCATGGAAGAGTACAGAGATGTCTTTGCGGGGCTTGTATATTTACCTGGTGTATACAAGATCCAAGTAGATGAGACAGTGGATGCAGGAAATTTGTCCATGCATCCAGGAAAGTTCCATTCCACTTAGAGACAAACTTAAACAAAAAACTAGCGTGCATGAAATGGATAAAAGTCAAACAGAAAATTGAAGGACCTACAGATTGGGTCAGCTCACTGGTCATCATACAAAAGAAAAATGGAGCATTGTGTATATGTTCTGACCCAAGAGATCTCAATAAAACCATCAAAAGAGAACATTTTAAATTGCTGACATGCGAGGAAATCATGTTGTGGTTTGGAGTTGTCAAGTGGTTTAGCAAGCTCAACATATCATTGGGGTTTTGGCAGCTGAAGATCAATGAGGCAAGTTCGAATCTATGCACTTTCTATGCACAATGAAGATACAGCTTTCCTTGGCTACTATGTGGGATCTTGTCCACACCAGAAGTCTAGCATAAAATTATCCACATGATCTTTGAAAGTATAACTTGGAGTTGAGATCATGAAGGATTACATTAATTTATGGAGGTCCACCAAGAATAAACCATGAGCTATGATATCCCAAATTCAAATTTCTTTAATCCAACAAATCAAACTCTGTGGTTGTTACTTTATGTAGTTTTAATTCATTGATAAAATGGATAAACATTTTGCATAGCTTCGCATTAAGACTTTCATAACGATAAATAACAAAGCATTTATTGTATAATGAAGATATAAAAGATATATAGAGATATTCCAACTTTAAAGAGATACATGATGGCATTTAAAGAGACAAAATACAAAGAAAAAATTCTCGTGCTCACTCTTCCTTCACATCTGGTTGAATAATGAGTAAACCATTAGTCTGCCCAGATATTACGATATATTACATTATAGTCACTATGGTAACACTACAAACAATAGCTATCTTAAAGAGACAGGCATAAAATTAACTAAGAATCAGAAAACACAAGGTTTTAACCTTTACAGGGAGTGAAGCCTGATCCAAGAGAGACATCAGCCATTGAGAATTTTGTGAGGCCCCAAAACTAAGAGGAGGTGAGAAGTTTCTTGGGGATGGTGACTTAGCTGGTTAAGTTCATCCCTCATCTGTCGACTGTGTCAGCACCACTTAGGTCCCTCCTTGAACATAGAAATGAGTGGATCTGGTTGCAAAAGCAAGAAGAGTGCTTCCAGGCACTCAAAAAAGTCCTTACAGAAGAGCCTGTACTAAAATTTTATGATCCAGATAAGCACACCAGGATCTCGGTTGATACATCCTGACATGGCCTTGGAGCAATATTACTGAAGTAACATGAGGACACATGGCAACCTGTGGCCTATGCATCAAGAGCTTTAACAACTATGCACAGATAGAGATAGAGCTTCTTGCCAGTACTTATGCATGTGAAAGTTTCCATCAATACATTTATGAACAAGCTCTTGAAGTGGAGATAAATAAACCACTGGTCTCAACTATGTCCAAACCACTGAATGACTGTCCCATGAGAGTACAGCGCATGTTGATAAGGCTGCAGAAATACAATATGAAAATGATCTACATGGCAGGAAAATACATGTTTGTAGTTGATGCACTGTCTCTAACAGTTGACAAGAAAAAAAAGAGCCACCAAGAGGTTAATGCAGAGATACAAGCTTATGTTGACCTGATTATCACCTCATTTCCAATATCCTGGGATAGAACAGAGCAGAGCAGATCAGGAACGCAATAGAGTCAGATGAAACAATAGCCCCTTTCGCACCACCAATTACACCTGAGTTCATCCGCCAATATCGTGGGTCAAATTGCGTGAATCACGCGGTGTGAAATGACATATCCGGGAAGTGTGAATAGATTTCAACTGGGCTTTGATACATGGAGGGAGCAAGTATCAGAGCCCGGCTGAGTTAACTCACCATTCGCCTTATGGTGGTGATAGCATTGTCATCCTGGGGTCAGCTTGCTCTGTAAATTTTTCTGTTTCCTAAGAATGTTAGCAGTGAGAAAGAGGCTAATGAAAGAGCTCAAAGACAGAATGCAAAAAGGATGGCCAACAGCTATGAATGGGTATTCAGGATTATTGGACATGAAGAAATGAACTGTCAGTTGTGAAAGATATGGTCTTCAAAGGAAACAGGTTTGTGATTCCAGTGTTGCCACACAAGGCAATGCTCCAGAAGATACATGAAGGACAATTAATGTGGGGAAAATGCAAATTTAGAGCTCCAGAGGTGATGTACTGGCCAAGAATGAACTAAGACATAAACCAGACCACTGCTTTATGCAAAATATGCCTTACCTATAGTCCAAAGCTCCAAGCAGAACCGCTTAAACCAGACAGGCCTACTTCAAATTTGGAGTCGATTTGTTTGACTGAAATGGGAAGAGTCATAATAACATACTATTTGTCCCATTACCCAGAGGTAGCAACAACACTGCAGTCAACATCCAGCAAAACAGTTTCATTTTCATGAAAAATGTGTGTAGAGAGGGATGAAGTTCCTTGTGAAGTAGTATCAGACAATGGTCCACAATTTTCTAGCAGTGAATTGGAGTCCTTTGCCAATACTTGGGGGGTTTAGGCATGTAATTTCAAGCCCACATCATCCAAGTTTAATGGTCTACTAGAGAGTTCTGTCAAGGTGGTGAGGAGCCTCATGAAGAAAGTGCATGATGGGTGAGAGATTTCCACTGAACCCTAATGATGCACAGAAGTGCGCTACTACAGAACGGACTTTCTCCTGCCCAAATGCTGATGGGTCGACACATACAGTATGTACCAACCTTCCAATGCATGAAAATCTGTGGACACCTAAAGGAGCACACAAGGTCAAACAGGCTAAAGTGGAAGAGAAAGTAAAACAGAAACAGAATCATGATAAGACTGCGAAAAACCGACTAGTCCTGAAGCCTGGAGTTCAAGTGCAAATCCAAGATCACAATTCTGGCACATGGATATGTGCAAGAGGAAATAGATCCACATTCCTACCAAATCCAGACAGAGGGAGGGACACCTCTGAGAAGGAACCACATGGATCTATGACCACAAACTTCAACCCATGGTCATGACCCATTACCTATCAGTACACAAAAGGGGCTAGCACATATAGAAAAGGAGCATGTTGTTCAGAGTTCACAGAAAGACATAAATACTAACACAGCAAATGCAAGCAATACACTGGTGGAAACACGTACCAGACCAAAAAGGATTGTTAAACCACCTCAGAGACTAAAGCTTTTTTCAAAAAAAGGAGAAAGGTGTGTTGTTAAGCATGTATAATAATGAACTACATTTCCCAGTAGGCAACGTGTGCAATTGGCGTGGGAATAAAATGGAGACTACGACAGAAGTCGAGTGCATTGTTGGTTCAAGCAGCTACAAAAATAAAGTTGTTTAAGTGTTAAAACCCATGCAAGGTTGATCTTCTTCAAGGAACAAACATAGCACTCCCTGTTACCTGCATGGGTTTTCTCCGGGTGCTCCAGGTCCCGACCGCTCTCCAAGGGTGCAAAGGGGTGGCAGATTGTTTGGTCACATGCGTGTAATTAGGGGGCGTGTGCTCATTGGCCTGAAAGGCTGTTACTGTACTGTATCTTTAAATTAATTTTTTTTTAAAATCTATTCATTCCCCAAAATCTTTCATGTGTTAAAGAAGTAATACATTGAACTCAACTGTAGTTAATTACAGTGCCCATAATGCTTGAATAGTTTTACACAGCCCAGGACAAAATAGTTCAGCTGATCGATACACTCACAATATTGAATATTCATAGTTTTCACCACTTGTTGGCTGTGTTGGCTGTGTTGTATGCCACTTTTAACATGCACTACAGTAAAAGCAATTTCAAAACCTCTTCTGAAATTTACAGGTACTAACACGTAAAAGAATAAAGGTAGAAGTACATATGATCATTTCCACCTCCAAGCTCTTCGTTATTTGGCTTAAAAATGTTGTGGCTCTGACATTATTGCTCCAAAAACACTGCAAAGATGTAATCATCTCAAAAGGTAGCTGGGGATGCAAAATAAATGGTGGGGGTCTTGTCAACAGTAAATAAATCTAGGTCACTGCAAAATTGATGCATATATCAGCTTATCCAGGCTGGGGTTATGCATTGCTGAGTGTAATGTATTGGTAGGGCCAAGGATGAAGCAGCTGAAATTCATATTCAGCAAAGGTGCAAAACTGGTGACAACTAATTGACTGCAATTTATTTTTTTTAATCTATTTCTCTTTTCCAAAAATTCTGTGCTAAATCCCTCATGTCTTATCCACTTAAATACTGCATTATTTACTTGACAACTCATCCCATCTTTGGCAATCTCAAGAGGTGGGCAAACTTGTTTCGACTTTTTAAGGGGGTTTCAAGGAATTTTGCAATGCACTGGAGCCTAGTAACTTAGCTTGCCTTTGAATTGTATGCAAATGAAAGCTTCTCACTGTGTCTCAATGCACATGATGATAATAAATTCATCTAAATTATGGAGCTTCCATGAGAACCCAATGCCCCAGCTATCTCATTCCATATTTCGAGCATTGTTGCATTGCAATTGCTTTTTTTAACCCCTTGTATATCAGTTATGCATCCCTCTTCTCACCATTTTCAAACTGTAGCTCAGTGTGCAACACTATCATATCAGCAAAACCTATGATGAAACTAAAGGATCTGGGACTTGTACATTCTTCTGCAACTGGATCCTAGACTTCCTCATCAGTAGACCCCGATTAATGGGGATCAGCAGCTCCACTTTGACCATCAACACACGGGCAAACTCTATTCAAACTTTATACACTCGTAAATGCATAGCCAAATTCAGTTCCAATGCAATCTATAAATGCATAGACAATATCACCATTGTTGGCCAAATAACTGGAAATATTAAGTCAGAATACACAATGGATAATAAAAATCCTCTGACTAATCTAACCCCTCCCTCCAAACAAGCATAACTTGTACAATTATGAAGATATGGATCAAATAACGATCTTCAGACACTAGACAGAGAGTCTCCGGGGATCATCCAGACTTCTTAAACCTTCCAATTATGATAGTAATCTATGAATAGGCCCCACATCTTGTCAAATTGCAATGTGCTATCTTTAATGTTGTATCTAATTTTCTCCAAGCTTAAACAGGACATAACATCATTAGTGGATGGAGAGTTAGCTTTCTTTTTTATTAAAGTTGTTCATCTAGCTATCAACGAGGTAAAAGCTAAAATTCTCTCCTGGGTTGAAGTCAAGAATATATCCTCTTCTTGATAAAAAAAAAAGCAATAGAAGGGCATGGTTCTAATTTGATCTTTAGAATTTTTGATAAAAGTATGAAAAACATCTTTCCAAAATTATTATAAGTTGGGGCATTCCCCAAAATATATGAATAAATGAAGCTTCAAAGATTTTACACCTATCATATAGTGGATCAACATCTGCATAAAAATGAAATAATTTGTCTATGGACATGTGTATCCTATGCACCACCTTAAATTGTAACAAACAATATTTTGCACAAAATTAAGATTCTTTAATCAAGTTAAGAGTGGAAAACCAATCTTGGTAATTAGACTGATTAGTTAAATATGGGTTTAATATAGTTGTCATGGATCATATCATTAATTAGGATAGAATGCACCCTTTGTCAAGAAAAGGGATTGTCTAATTTAGTCTTGTCAATTTTCTATCCAGAACTATATTGGGGTACATAATGAGAAAAGGATAAAATGTGAATGACTATATTGATAGAATTTGATATCTTAAAAAGAAATAAGTTAAATAAACAATCATGGATAGGTTTTTGATTTACATTATATGTTTAATTTGTGATGTGTATATGACATGACTTGCTGTTTGTTATATTAGATTTTTTATGTAGAATTTGTATGTTAAACTCAATAAAAAATATTTTAAAAAATACACGATGGAAACCAAGAATCTGGTCAGGTAGTGCCAGAACAACAAATTTGCTTTCAGCATCACCAAAATCACGAAGCTTATTGTTGATTTTAAGAAGAAGGGGATGAGGGACTATGCATCCATCTGTATTGATGGGATGAAGACCTCTCCTGGTATGAGCACATCAAGGCAACTGTGAAGAAAGCACACCAATGCCTCTATTTTTGAAGAAGTAGGAGGGGATTTAGTGTGCATTGAATACTATATCAAACTTATACTGATGATTCCATCAGGGACTAGTTAGGAAAATTGAGTGCACAGGACATGAAAGGCTGAAGAAAGTGGCAAACCTAGCCAAATCCACCATGGCTCTGACTTCC
Source organism: Narcine bancroftii (assembly GCF_036971445.1). NCBI lineage: Eukaryota > Metazoa > Chordata > Chondrichthyes > Torpediniformes > Narcinidae > Narcine > Narcine bancroftii. Next base: position 180,985,906 of record NC_091474.1, read on the forward strand.
CATCCATTGAAGACATCTATGTGAGTAGCTGCTTCAAGAAAACAGCCAACTTTATAAACCTGCTTCCTCAGCCAAAAAGTATTAATATCAAAAGATTGGACCTCCCTGTTCTACCCTAACCCTGACCATAAACTACCCCAGGACCACCCAAAGGTCTGTTTGCACTATTGAAACACCATATGTTTTTCCACTACCTGCAACTGTGAATATTTATTTATCTCTCCTTTGATATTCACTACCTTTTTGATTGTCTCAATGAATTGTGATAATATAATTTATACTCTTGTTATTGCTGTAACTTATGGACCAAATGTAAGGAGTTGCCTCAAGAAGACAGCCAGCATCACAGAGGACCCTCCTCCCCCTTCCCCCCACCCCCCTGGTCACAGCATCTTCTTGCTGTTGCCTTCGGTCAGAAGGTACAGAAGTCTGAAGACCAGCATCTCCTGGTTGAAGAACAGAATCTTCTCAAAGGCTAAAAGGTTCTTGAACTTTCCCTTGTTACATTAAGCTGGACTGTTCCATCATCATGGAAGAACTGTCTGCATTATTGTAACACCACTTTATATTCTTACACTGTGGTAAGAATGTTTACTATCGATCTTTTGTATTTATTGCTATTTTTAAAAAACATTATTATTGTGTTTTTTTCATGAAGTTACTGTTCAGGAGAAGCAAGTAAGAATTTCAATGCATATATACAATGTATATGACAATTAACTCATTATCATTTGCCTTTACCAACAAAACGTCCAAATAAGCCTCTGTAAGATTAATTTTTTCCTTTCTCTTCTGATGTGCCCATTTTTATTTCAATCCCAAGAGTAGAATTTGCCTTGAAGTTTTATGTAGTTACATAAATCTGATGGATTCCAGTTGTTGCACCTTTCAGCAAATGTTTTGCAATCCTGTGAAAACTGGTTGGCATGATTCTTGCGTGTTCCACAGAATATTTAAATGAGTTAACTGATGTTTAAATTTGCTGACGACAGTAGCACGGATAATCGATTTGGCAATTTCTTAATCAGGACTGTAGGACATAGATGTGATGTGGGATAACAACATGGCCAATTATGTGAAACAAAATGCTTTGAAAGTGAGATTGAGGATGAAATGAGCGTGTAGGAAAACTTGCAGGGGAGTTTATTAAAGTAATAAGTCAAACTTTGATTTAATGCTTAAAAATCTTTTTCTCCGAGAATTCAAAATCTATTGCTAGAGCCGTAGCAGAGCAAAAACATTCAGACATTGGTTGCTGCACTGACCATATCTTAAATAGTTATCACAGACTCATTCCTATTATCATTTTAATTACTCATGCACTCAGCCAGTTCAGTATCCCACAATTTTCTAATAATTGTTCACTGCAATAAAAAGTCAAGAAAAGCTTCACTCACAAAAATGTGAATTCTTCCATTTTTTGATACATGCAACATCTGCATTCACACCTGGAAAGATCCTTGCAAGAAACCCTAAAGTGCAGCATTTATAAAGGAAACTTAAACCTTTCGAGGCATCTTCCTGGCAACCTCCATTTATGAATTCTCTTTGCACAAGAATACAGCCTCCTGCACATCATGTTTTTGAGAGTACTGTGCAGGTTTCCCTGCCTCTTCCCTTTTCCACAACCCCATACTCCACCATTGTCGCTTGGCTTCCCAAATCTCCCTCATGGGCAATACACTGAGGTGGGAGCTCCGAGGAAAGGTGTAATTAATGTTCAACTATTAGCCACTAATAGCTGTTGTCCTTGAAACAGTGTAATATTATATGAAACAGTGCAATAATAGCTGTAAAAACATGTGAGCACTGTAATGAAAGTGGGTATTAAAGAATTTTGCTTAAATTTTTAAAAAGGAGAGTGCTGACACAGTTTTATTACTCAAAAAAATGATGCAGATAATTCTCTGGGCCATAATGCTGTTTCTCCCTCCATGGATGCTGCCTGACTCTATGTATTTCCAGTGAAACTGGTTTTAAATTTTTCAGCAACTGTAGCATTTTGCATTCAGCACGTTATCAGGCTTGCCCATCTATGAGGTGTAGCAAATTTACTTGTGTCATTATGGCACCTGTAATCAGATTTGACAAACAACTTACAACTGAAGCTTCCCTTCTATGTCCTGACTTATGATACTAATATCATTACTTTAGAAATATAATTTCTATTTGAACAGTCTTCACATTATCTTTGTGTTTTAATTAGTGTTTCAAAATGTGGGAAGGGTTCTGATTTAAATGTTACATTTGAACAATAATTACCATTTTTGAATTTCATTGTAATAAAGTCTCTTTGCATTTATCTACTTTATTTTATCTTATCCCAAATGAGGAAGCATAATAATATGTAAATTAACAAACAATTGATCAGCAAATCAGGTTGGCAGGATAATTGGCCTCTGTAATTTGCTCCTGGTGTGGGTGAGATTAACATGGCCTGGTGCCTTTATGGTGAGCATGGACTCAATGAACTGAAGGCCTCTACTTCCATACTCTAGGACTCTCCATACAATAATCTTTTAGCTACTGGCAACATTTGAAGTCTTAGAGAAAGCTTGAATATAATTTTCTTCAATTTTTCTGTCCTGTTTCTGAGGATACCTGACTACTCCTCTGTAGTTTTTCTTGATTGTGGTTGAACAGAAACTGAAAGTGGAGGAAAATGTATTTTTCCCTCTGCTCTATTCACTGTGAGTGGGAGGCGGCGGCCCCAGTCCGGGCACAGGGAGAGCAGCAGCGGCCCCGGCGCTAGACGGCGGCGGCCCCGATACGGGCAGGAGCAAGGGGGAGACGGCGGCCCCAGCCTCGGTCTCTGAACCCTTCTCCATTAACAATGGCGTGAAGCAAGGCTGTGTTCTCGCACCAACCCTCTTTTCAATCTTCTTCAGCATGATGCTGAACCAGGCCATGAAAGACCCCAACAATGAAGACGCTGTTTACATCCGGTACCGCACAGATGGCAGTCTCTTCAATCTGAGGCGCCTGCAAGCTCACACCAAGACACAAGAGAAACTTGTCCGTGAACTACTCTTTGCAGACGATGCCGCTTTAGTTGCCCATTCAGAGCCAGCTCTTCAGCGCTTGACGTCCTGCTTTGCGGAAACTGCCAAAATGTTTGGCCTGGAAGTCAGCCTGAAGAAAACTGAGGTCCTCCATCAGCCAGCTCCCCACCATGATTACCAGCCCCCCCACATCTCCATCGGGCACACAAAACTCAAAACGGTCAACCAGTTTACCTATCTCGGCTGCACCATTTCATCAGATGCAAGGATCGACAATGAGATAGACAACAGACTCGCCAAGGCAAATAGCGCCTTTGGAAGACTACACAAAAGAGTCTGGAAAAACAACCAACTGAAAAACCTCACAAAGATAAGCGTATACAGAGCCGTTGTCATACCCACACTCCTGTTCGGCTCCGAATCATGGGTCCTCTACCAGCACCACCTACGGCTCCTAGAACGCTTCCACCAGCGTTGTCTCCGCTCCATCCTCAACATCCATTGGAGCGCTTACATCCCTAACGTCGAAGTACTCGAGATGGCAGAGGTCGACAGCATCGAGTCCACGCTGCTGAAGATCCAGCTGCGCTGGGTGGGTCACGTCTCCAGAATGGAGGACCATCGCCTTCCCAAGATCCTGTTATATGGCGAGCTCTCCACTGGCCACCGTGACAGAGGTGCACCAAAGAAAAGGTACAAGGACTGCCTAAAGAAATCTCTTGGTGCCTGCCACATTGACCACCGCCAGTGGGCTGATAACGCCTCAAACCGTGCATCTTGGCGCCTCACAGTTTGGCGGGCACCAACCTCCTTTGAAGAAGACCGCAGAGCCCACCTCACTGACAAAAGGCTAAGGAGGAAAAACCCAACACCCAACCCCAACCAACCAATTTTCCCCTGCAACCGCTGCAATCGTGTCTGCCTGTCCCGCATCGGACTTGTCAGCCACAAACGAGCCTGCAGCTGACGTGGACTTTTTACCCCCTACATAAATCTTCGTCCGCGAAGCCAAGCCAAAGATTCACTGTGATAACTGTCAGCTTCTCCATCCCTGCATAATGCTAATCCTGCCTGAGGATGAGGGTAAAACCAGGTCTCGGCAAGGTTTCCTTCCCATCTGCCTGTATTACTGCCATTTATGGATGTCAATTGGAAAGGTAGCCATAGACATCAGAAAAAGCAAAATAAACAAGTGGGGAATTTCAACTGGTAGGAAATTAACAGTGGCCGCATATTAAATACAGGGGATCTTACGGAACCAGATGTTGGGGTGGGAAATGAGGGGTCGTTGCTGGCAGGGGAAAAATACTATTAATAACCAATCAGCATGAACAGATTCTCCTTCATTTTCTTGATAAGTTTATCCTGAAATACTTCATCGTTGGGCTTGGGCATGGGAGTGAAGCATTCGATAGCTGGAGGCTTCATCACGTCGAGAGCTGAAGCCGCCACCACAACTGGCTTTGCCATGATGAATCATCAGGAGGAAGTGGCTGGCTGAGGGGAAAGCCAGCTACTGATTTGATGCCCAAGCAGACAATCATATCAAGGTGGGGTTCATCTTATTCATGCCACTATGAGGTAACAGAGAGAAAAAAAAACAAATTAGGAAGATTGTTCACTTTGTATTGTAATATGGGTGGTATAAATCAGATTTGTGCTGGAATTATTTACCGGTGTCCCGGTAGGATCCACCCACGACAGTCAGAAGTCAGAGTTGAAGGGGGAGTAGTGAAGGCTGTGGAAGGAGTGAGGCTGGTGTAGTCCCTATTCTTGGCTACAAGATGCTGAGAGCAAAAGGTAAAACCAAGAGGAAGAAGTTTGATTACATGGCTGATCGGAAAAAGCTGAAGAAGAAGATGGCGAGGAAAGAGGCTCCCTGGATCCAGTGGTGAGTGCAGTGGGCATATGGACCTCTTAAACTGCTGGTAATTTCTTATGAAACTTATTTCAAGGGAAAAATAATTCAACAGTCAAATGGGAAATAAAACATCTTGGTTTTAGTTTATGGAATTTGATTTGTGGATGAGTTGGTGCAGCTGGGACATAGATAATCCCTCTGATCTTCATACTACTGTTACCACTTCCTCTGGGTCCATCCTGCCTGAGTAATCGGATGTACTCAGACATTACATTACAAGGGTCTACTATGTTTGTTCATCAGCCATGGTTCTGTGAATGTGACCTGTTAGGGTTTCACGTGAGTTTCTGTGGGATTGGTTCTGACTCAACCATCAGTCGCTCTGTGTTTGCCCACAAGGAAGACTTTATAAGGTCAAATAGGCTGGGAGGGATTTGGTGTTGTTTGTATATAGATTCTATGCTGTTGATAGGTGGCCCTCTCAGTATTTTCTTTTTTTCTTTTTTTCTGTTCCAATCTTGTGTTTATGATCCAAGGAAGTCATTCTGTGGTCATTTTTGGAGAAAATATAAAGTTACCCACATGGTGTTCTCCTGAGTCAGATCTGGTAAGATGCCGTAAAACCCAGAAAATCTGCAAATGCTGGGGTCGAGTGCAATATTCAAATTTTTGGAGAAACTCAGTACGTCACGCAGCATCCATAGGAAATAAAAGCTAACCAAGGTTTCAGGAATCTTCGAAAACAGGTCAACTAAAAAAGGTGAGGGGAGGCGATAAAAAGTGGGAGGAGTACAAGCAAGAGGTGGATGCAGGTGGGAGATTAGAAAGAAAAGGGAACTGATAAATGATGGGAGAGGGGTAAGGAGGGAAGGGGATAGGATGTGGAGGAAAGGAGGCCCAGGGTTAGAAGAAGAGTCAAAAAATGTTGACTCAGACAGAAATCTCTTACAAACCAGAGGATATAAATGAAGCTTTACGCAAGTTTATGTTAATTTATATAAATCTCAATTGGTGGGGGGTTTGTCACAATTGGATCTCCCAAATTTGAATTTAGAAGAAAGGGAATGGTTAAACATTTTCTTTATTCAAATTTATATAGGGAAGCATTGGCCTCCTTGCAAATTAATAAATCTCTGGGAGAAGATGAATTTTATGAAGAATGTAAAGATTTATTAATACGTCTGTTTATGGAGGTATTAGATCACGCAGTGTTGGCCCGTATTCCCCCAGAGTCCTTTTCGACAGCAGTTATTATGGTGATTCCCAAAAAAGATAGGAACCATTGAAACTTTCGTCTTATAGGCCCATATCACTTTTGAATATGGACTATAAAATTATTTACAAAGCCTTAGCCAATAGATTGGCAACTTATTTACCTAAATTAATAGACACTGATAAAATTGGCTTTGTGCAGGGGAAGCAATTGGCAGACAATATATGCAGATTGCTCAATATTATATTTATGGCACAAACAAGAGGTGACTTGAGGGTTGCTGTGGCTCTATATGCAGAGAAAGACTTTGACAGACTGCAGTGGGACTATTTATTCAAAGTGCTAGAAAAATTTGGACTAGGACAAACATTTATTAATTGTGTTAGTGGTCTAGATTCTGAAACTAAATCTAAAGTAATAATTAATGGTTAAATTTCATCAACATTTCCACTGTCCAGATCTAGCAGACAAGGTTCTCCATAATCTCCATGTCTTTTCCTCCTGGCTATTGAATCGTTAGTGGATCTGTCTAGATCCAGGCATAAATGGTTTCAGGATCAATCAGGAAGAACATAAAATCAATTTATTTGTTGATGATGTTCTGATCTATCTGACAGAACCAATTAACTCATTACAAAAATTGCAGTCTAAATTGGAAGATTTTGAGATTATATTGGATTATAAAGTCAAATTGGACAAGAGGGAAGTTATGACACTTATGGGTAGGAATTATGAACAAATTAAGAGAAATTCTCAATTTAAGTGACTGCTTAATGGGATTAAATAATTAGAAATTAAGATAGATAACAACCTACAGAATTTATATAAGATGAATTAACTCCCCTTGCTTTGGAAAATTGAAGATGATCTTAATATATGGATGACCCTCCCAATAACTTGGTTGGAAGGGTCAACTAAGCAATGTGCTGCTTAGAATACAATATTATTTTTCAAAGTCTTTTTCATAAACCTTAATAGATGCATCAGGAAGTTTTTGTGGAAAGGTAAGCCTTCAGGGTCTCTATTGATAAATTAACTTGGAATTATGAATTTGGAAGTTTAACACTCCCAGATTAAAAAAATATATATTTTTGGGCAACCCAATTGAAGTTTGTCACATTCCACTTTGACGGAGAAGAAAAGTCTTCATGGGTAAAATTGGAGTTGTGTAAGGATGGTGAGAGGATAACAGAAAACCTTATATATAAATGGAATTCTAAATTATTATCTGTCCCAAAAGAAGCCTCCCTATTAATTCATATCATTATAATATGGAATAAAATTAATGGTCAAATTGGGGACAAGGTGTGGTGGGGGGGGGGGGGTGGCAGGCGGGAGTCTTTCACCTAAAACTCCCTTGGTTTAAAATATGTTCATTCCATTAACAATTGACAATAAAATCCTGACAATGTCCCAGAGAAGGGTCATGTGTATTGAGGATTATTATGAACATGGACAATTTATGAAATCTGAGCAAATTAGGAATAAATATGGAGTTTTATATACATCTTTTCTCTACTACCTTCAGTTAAGATCTTATTTAAGGGACAGATTAGGTTTAGTTCTAACTTTACCGCAGGGTAATGAAATACGGACTCTGGTTCGGAAAGGAAGTACAAAAAAAAATTTCAAAGATGTTTTCCTTACTTCAGATGGGAACCCCTAAACAAGGGCTTGATAAATCAAGTCAAAGGTGTCAATCAGATTTGGGAATAGAAATTAATTAATTTTGCTGATCCAACATGTCAGGACAGCATAATTTACTGATTAATGAAAGGTATCAGCTGGTGCAATATAACTTCTTGCATCAGCTATACCTTACTCCTCAAAAGTTACATAAATTCAAATTAGAAAGAACAGACCAATGTTATTAATGTGGTCAAGAAATAGGTACTTTCTTGCATTCAACTTGGTCATGCCCTAAAGTAAGGCCTTTCTGGGAAGATTCTGGAAAAAAAAAACTGAATTTGATACCCTCAAGATTCTGAATTATTTTTATTGGGGAATTTAGAAGATGTAAGACCTAAAATGAGGCTGCTGAAATATCAATTAAATGTTATTAAGCTCGCTTTAGCAGTGGCCAGGAAATGTATAGCAGTAACTTGGAAATCTGATTCCCAACTAGGTTTAGCCCGCTGGAAGATAGAAATACATAGTTGTGTTCCCCTGGAGATGATCACCTGTAACCAAAGAAACAGGTATGATGTATTTTCAAGAATATGGAATTCATACCTAAGGAACATCAGGGTAAATCTTTAATGATTCCCCCTCTTATCTCTTACCCCTGGTGCTCGCAGCACTGAGGACCCTAGATAAGTCTGGTTATTCTCCCTTTGGTTCAATGTGGACATTGAATTTGTATTTTTTTGTAGTATTATAATAATTTTTAATTCTTTATAATAATTGAATCATGTTAACTTTTTTCTCTCTTTCTTTAATATTGACGTGCAGATCTAAATTTGCATTTCTTTCTTAATATTATGGATATTGATGTTTTTCTTTTTGATTATTCTTCATTTTGACTGCATGTTGATTGAAAATTTTCACAATAAAATATTAAAAAAAGAGAGACAACATTAACTTTTTTTTCAGAAACAAGCTGCGGAGTATAAAAAGAATAGCATGCAAGAGACTGATACTGATAACAGTAAAAGTGGCAAAGCTGTATTTTGCTTGCCTCTAGTTCAAATTTTCTGACCGAGTACAAATGCAGTTCTGAAAGTAATGGTGCTTCAAAGTCAGGCATATATCCCTGTTCAGGTGTTTGGATTGAAGAAATGTGGAAGAAAATAGCCAGGAGGAAAAGACAATGGAGAACCTTGTCTGCTCGATCTGGACAGTGATTCGACTTTAAGGATGATAAACTGGATGTAAAGAATATGCAAACCTGTGACATGTTTCACTTCTAAGCAGGGGTTCAGTGCTGCCAGAGCTCACCAGAGCACCGATTCGGCACCTCTTTAAAAAAATGGCAAAAAAATTAGCAGGGAATTTAAACTACCATAGCTGGGATCAACAGTGAAGGCTGCATATAAAATACAGCAGAGATTTTACAGAAATGCACCACTACGATTGTTCATGCAGGCAGTTCAAAAGAGGAAGTTTGGAGAAATAACCTTAACAAGCAATAACAAAATTGTCTCCATTAATTATCTACAGTTTATTACTAGTCATAAATAATTTGATGCATTGTATGTTCAATACAACATCCTTGAAAGGTTCTCAAACTTCTGAACCCCAAATTATGTATAAATCCCTGCTAAATGAAATGTGTGTCCTTGATAAAGCTACTGGCCCGCTGAAATACTGCCTAATTATGGAGAAACTGCAATATCATCTCTCTGTAAGAGGTTTAAGATTTCTTCTTCCTCTGTAAATTCCTTCAGAGGTTGTGTGGAGGATCATGGATGTCGCATCCCCTAAAATTTATGCACATTACTGAGCTGTCCACAAGTTATTCCTATTAGTCTGCTGAGTGTGAGAGGGGATTCAGTCCCATGAACATGATAACAATAATGTACTCAAGAATTCTCATAAATCATGTATCAGCACTTCTGTTTGTTAAACTACACGGACCTTCTCTAGTTCAGTAGGATCCTGAGCCGTATGCCACATCATGGCTGCGGTACCACAGATCAGCAGATGACACCAGGATAAGAGATGCTCAGACCCACAAAAAACGTATTACACCTGACCCTTTGTGGAAATTATTGTGAAACTTCTCATTGGTGGCATTTGGTAAGTAAGATCCAGCTGCGCTGGATGGGTCACGTCTCCAGAATGGAGGACCATCGCCTTCCCAAGATCGTATTATATGGCGAGCTCTCCACTGGCCACCGTGACAGAGGTGCACCAAAGAAAAGGTACAAGGACTGCCTAAAGAAATCTCTTGGTGCCTGCCACATTGACCACCGCCAGTGGGCTGATAACGCCTCAAACCGTGCATCTTGGCGCCTCACAGTTTGGCGGGCAGCAGCCTCCTTTGAAGAAGACCGCAGAGCCCACCTCACTGACAAAAGGCAAAGGAGGAAAAACCCAACACCCAACCCCAACCAACCAATTTTCCCTTGCAACCGCTGCAATCGTGTCTGCCTGTCCCGCATCGGACTGGTCAGCCACAAACGAGCCTGCAGCTGACGTGGACTTTTTTACCCCCTCCATAAATCTTCGTCCGCGAAGCCAAGCCAAAGAAGAATTAGATTTAAATTGGTAAAATACATGATTGTTGTCTTTTTCTTTACTTGTTGATAATTATATTTTATGTAATTAGTGAGTGCAACCAACCAATATTTTGTCTTATTATTGAATAAGGTATTCTATGTTTTATTATAACAGTTATACACTGAAATGTAGTGATAGGCTATAAGCTTGATACATGTCTTAACTATCATTATATTTCTGTGGAGCTCTGGAATTCATATATTTCTTTCATCTTGGTTTGGTGTTTGACATTATAAGAAACCCTATTCATATATTTATGTTACACGCAATTTTTGTACCTAATCATTCCAGGGGTGTCAAACTCAAATTCACAGAGGGCCAAAATTAAAAACTTGGACTAAGTCGAGGGCCGAACTAAATATTTATTGAAAATTTTCAACAACATCTGCATGTTTTCTCTTCTTTCAACATATGTAATGTTAAACTTTTTTCTTATTAAAATAAATGCTTAATAATAGTTTTGGATAAACTCTTTCCAGAAGCATTAACAAATGAGAAATAAAAATATTCAATAAATAATATTTCTCTATAGAGGATTTGTCAAATGTTGCTAGTGTGCTGTCGAATAGTAAAATCTGAGGGCTATTGAGAATGTGGGAGAATAACATGATTCCTGAAACAATCAAATGGGTGACTGATTGTGGGCATGAACTCTAGCAGGGTTATTTGCCATGCCCTTTTTCCATTGGTACAGATATCCTTTGATTGACACACTTTTCAAGTTTTATGCCTAATGAGCTTGTATCCAGGTGCAGGACCATTTTTAACCAAGAATATATTTATCACTGTGACATGAAACTATTGGAAGATCGTTTTACCCTGAGATTAAAGTTCATAATCCTTACTCAGGCCTGTGTGCGGGAGGGCGGGGTTTGCGGGCGATCGGGTTGGACAACGACAGTGCGGGGGCATCGGCTCTCGCTGTAGGGCGGCATCTCGGCGGATCAGCGGCCCCGTCACCGTGAGTCGCGGATCGGCCTGCGGCAGGGAGGGGGAGTGGGCAACGGTCCTGGCGAGGTCAGGCCTGAGGCCTCCAGTTCCGGGCGCTGGGAAGCGGCCTTGGCTTCCCCTGACACCGGCCAGGCCCCAAAATCAGAGTCCACGGTGAGACCCTGCAACGTAAACAGAGGAGGTGGGGGCGATTAGCAGGCTGACGCCAATGCATTCTGGGATTTGTTGTATTACTGTGCATGCGCTATAATGGCGCGGGGGCCAGTGGGCCACCTCTAATACATTTTTGAAATGATCTTGCGGGCCAGATATAATTATATCTGGCCCGCGGGCCAGAGATTGACATGTGTGCCCTATGCCATCGGAACTCTGTAATTAGTAAGGGATTGCTTAAGGTGGGATGTGAGTGGGACGGAAAGGGTGAGAATCACTGCTCTAGACCCAATTGTTACTGAAATATTTTGCTTGAGAAAAATTGTCATTGGCCCATTTCCTTTAGCGTTCTGAAACCGTGCACATGATGAGTCAATGAGGGATGATTAAAGCAGTGGTCTTCAAACTTTTTCTTCCCACCCACAGACCACCTTAAGTAATCCCTTACTAATCACAGAGCACCAATGGCACAGGGACGCGAGTGGAAAGAAAAAGGTTGAGAACTGTTGTATTGAGGTAACTCCACATCTGATTAGGTTAATTGTTAGGTAAGTGGTCAGAGAAGGCCACCCCCCCACCCCAAGAAAGGCTTAAATCACAGGAACAAAATAAGCTTCCGTCTCACTGCTCCCAATCTTACACACAGTCCTGATGTGGAATGTGGGGTCGCAGCTCCACGTTCACCCGAGTTCAGGTGCTGTCTGTGTGGAGTTTGTACGCTCTCCCCTTGTCTTGGACCAACAGGTCGGTCGCCTGACGAAGGCACCTGAACCCCCCGTTGAAACGCCGGCATCCGGGGCAGTGGAGGAATTGGCTGAGAAGAGCGCGTTGCTCCCACCCCCCTCCCATGGTTGGAGAGGGATTAAACTGCAATCTCATGGCACCGGGCTCGTCTCCAACAAAAGGAGCGGGATGCAGGGTCCGCAGCGCACGGAGCGAGGGGGAAGGCATCGCCAACGAGACATTCAGTCCGGCGTCGCCGCTGAAGCGCAGACCCAGCGAGGATGGTCCCCAACTCCAGCCGCGTCTGTGTGTCCAGGAGCCGGGCGGGCTGAGTGCGGCGCTCTGATCCCCGGGATTCGGGACTCTGAGATCCCTCCACACGTCCGGCGTCTTCATTTTCACCTTCAGTGTGCATGCGCTATACTGGCGCGGCGGCCAGCGGGCCAACTCTAATATATATTTAATATGATCTTGCGGGCCAAATATAATTATATAGCAGGCCAAATTTGGCCCGCGGGCCAGAGTTTGACATGTGTGATGTACTGGCCAACTTCCTTGCCCCATTCATGTAAGGAGCAGGTACAAAATTGGATATGACATATATAGGGAAAGGATATAGGAAACAACAGGGATTTTGTCTCCTCTGGCATCTAAAATAATTTAGCACTCCACCTCTGATCGTAACTGCACTGTAGCCTCTCCGCTCCTGTTCTACATCAACAATTACCCACTAAAATAGTATAACAGGAAACACATGGATAGAGCATTGGGTGAATGGCAGGAAGCAAAAAGTCTAAAGGGATCATATTCTGATTGGAAACCAGTTGCTAGTGGTGTTCCACAGGGGTTGGTGTTGGGGCCGCTTCTTTTTTTAAGTTGAATTAGATCATGGAATGAATGGCTTTGTGGTCAAGTTTGCAGATGATACAAAGGTAGAGGCTGAAGCAGATAGTGCAGAGGAAACAGAGGCTGCAGAACGACTTGGATTAGGAGAATGCGCAGAGAAATGGCAAATTAAATATAATATCTAAAAGCGTACAGTCATGCGAGGTGGGCTCACCTCACTGACAAAAGGCAAAGGAGGAAAAACCCAACACCCAACCCCAACCAACCAATTTTCCCCTGCAGCTGCTGCAACCATGTCTGCCTGTCCCGCATCGGACTTGTCAGCCACAAATGAGCCTGCAGCTGACGTGGACTTTTACCCCCTCCATAAATCTTCGTCCGCGAAGCCAAGCCAAAGAAGAAAGACAGTCATGCACTTCGGTAGAAAAATAAATGTGCAAACTATTTTTAAATGAGGAGAAAATTGAAAATCTCCTGATGCAAAGAGACCTGGGAGTCCTCATGCAGGATATCCTGAAGGTAAACTTGCAGCTTGAGATGGTGGTGAATAAGGCAATTTACAATGCTTCCACTTATTTCAAGAGGAGTAGAATATAAGAGCAGGGATGTGATGTTGAGACTCTATAAGACACTTGTGAGACCTCCCTTGGAGTTTGTGAGTAGTTTTGGGCTCCTCATTTAAGAAAGTATGTGCTGACATTGGAGAAGGTTCATATGAGATTCACAAGAATGATTCCAGAAACAAAAGGGCTATCATATAAGGAGCATTTGACAGCTCTTGCCCTGTTTTCATTGGAATTTATAAGAATGAGAGTGGCTCTCATTGAAACATTTTGAATGTTGAAAGGCATGGATAGAGTAGATATACATAGAAAGGTTGTATCCCATGGTGAGAGAGTCTAAGACAAGAGGTAATATCTTGAGGATTAAAGGGTGTCTGCTTAGAATAGAGATGCATAAGAATTTCTTCAGCCAGAGGGTGGTAAATCTAAGGAATTTATTGCCACAGGCAGTTGTGGAAGTCAGGTCATTGGGTGCATTGAAAGCAGATATTGCTAGGTTCTTCTTTAGCCAGGGTTATGGGAAGAAGGCCAGACAGTGGGACTGTGGGAAAATGGATCAGCTCATGATTGAACGGTGAGCCAGATTCGATAGGCTGAATAGCCTATTTCTACTCCTGTATTATATTAGTCTAAAAAAGTTTCTTAAGCACCTTACTAAGAGATTGCTTCTGATGTCTGAGTCATATCACTCCTGATGTATCAAATAATCAGAGGCAGAAATGATCTGTTGAGAATCTAATATGGCAATTGGGAGTCCATTCAGCCCATCAACTCAGTACATCATAAAGTTCATCTAATAACAGGGAGTTGTGTTGGAAAAGTATCAAATTTGATATGGAGATGAGTCTGGACACAAGTGATATAATCAAAGGTAACATAATTGAACATGGGAAACAAACGGGGGAAGATGTCAAATGATACTTAATTAATCTACTATTTAATAGCTACATAGACATTCACGTTAGACAGAGGCTGGACTCCGATACCAGTGACCACCTATCTTCTACATGCTATGAGACAAAATCTATAACCGTGCAAACAGGCACATCGGGCAAAAGGGACTCCAATACTGGTGGGTACTTACTTTACCACACTCTTCCACACGTGTACACACTTCACAGACAGGGATTTTCAAACATCCAATTCCTTGTGCCAATGGGGTTGTGGCTCTCTGCAATCACTGATCTATTGCAGTACTCAATTCAGTGTAGTACACACCTTATAGCCATATAACCATATAACAATTACAGCTTGGAAACAGGCCATCACGGCCCTTCTTGTCCATGCCAAAACATTTATACTCTCTTAGTCCCACTGACCTGCATTCTGCTCATCACCCTCCAAATTTTTCTTAAAAGATAGTATTGTACCTGGCTCCACCACTTCCACCAGAAGCTCATTCCACCGGAACCTTACCCATGACTCCTCAAGCAATGTCCACACTGATGTGGGGTGATGACTAGGACTTGGATGAAGAGGCCGAGAGGGAGAAATGTGACATGTCAATGGTTACGCTGTCCTGAGCTGGGCGTCTGACCAATGATGACACGGAGTCATTTAAATGAGCCAATGGTAAGGTGTGCACTAATGGGAGGCCGGAGTCCAACCTTGATTGACAGGTGATGTGACTTCCAACTAGGTTTCAGATAGGGAGGACACATGATCTCCCGCAATCCACAATGTTCCAGATAGACAGGGAGGCTTCATGTTCCTCTAAAATCAAGATATAACACAGGGTGCGATCTCAAATTTGCACAGGAATTGGTAGGGCTCTGGAGAGTGTTGTAGAACAGAAAAGCCTAAGGATAAAAGTACATAATTCCATGAAACCAGTGACGCAGGTAAACAGGGTGATGAAGGAGTCATTTGGCACCAGCCAGGCCATTGAGCTCAGATTATGGAAAAAATTGCCAGAGGAAGGGGTGGAAGTGGTTACAACTACAACATTAAAAAAAAATATTTAGACAAGATATGGGCCAAATGCAAGCAAATGTGACTAGTTCAGTTAGTTAACATGGTTGGCATGGATGAGTTAGTCCAAGAACTTGTTTCCATGCATATAACTCTATGACTCAAATGCACTTGTAATCTAATTTTGTCTTCCAATAAGTCTTGCCAAGTATTGATTATGATTCACTGTGAATACATCACTGGAGTCAAAGTTTACTCTGCTGGATGATGCCGTGAGAAGAGAGGTGCTATTTCCTTAGAGAGGTAAACAAGAAAATTTGCAGATGCTGGGGTCTAGTGCAAAAAAAAGGACTCAGGCCCAAAACCTAAACTGCCTTTTCTTTCTATGCAGGGTTCATGACCTGCTGAGTTTCTCCAGAACTTTTGTGTTATTTCCTGAGTTGAATTTTGCTTGTTGTTTCTGTAGCCCTCACACAGTATGGATTTCATTTGTTGTTATTATGGAGGGGCCCGGCTTCAAGGCTGGCTCCATAGGTGGAGAAAAATGAGCACTTACCTTTTTATAGAGGAGGCCTAAAAGGCTGTTGCAGTGTTGCTTTTATGAAGAGCAGTGACTTGTTGCACCCTCAGGAGCCGATGGAAGCGGGACGACTGGTGCCGTAGCGCTGCCTGTCAACATTAAGGCTATATATGCAGTGAGCAATGGCTGTCTTCATTACCTATAATCCCCCATGCAGCTGGAATTGCTCTGGGAAATGCAGACGGTTCCAGCTGCTTCGGATTATGGGTAGCAAAGATAGCCATTGATCCTTCTGCCCAGCGCTGTACCTCTGGCATGCCAAGGGACTTCAACCTCAAGCTTTTATGCAGTGTTGCTGCTACAAGGTGCTGAGGAGTGAACATGGATAAACAGTGCAGGGGAGTCCGATGGATGAAAGAGTGGAGTGAAGAGCTAGGCTTGGCGTGCTGGAGGTGCAGTGCCAGACAAAAAAGCTGGAGGAAGGACCTTCAGGTTTTTTAAAAGGAACCTTTTTTTGTTTTAATGCAGGATGAATGACAACGTCATCAGCCCACCCCTAGCCAGCTATTTGCAACGGCAGCATATTTATGGATTGAGGTGGAGTGCTCTGCTCCACCTCTGCCACCAGCCTGAGGAGGGATCGGAGTCGGCGTCTTGGAGCCATGCACCAAGCATTTGTGGAGGTAGGTTCTGCAATGTGAGGGCAGAGAATATCTGCTTCCACAGTCAAAATTTTTTCCCCTATAAAAGGGTCTAATGAGCACAGTAAACAGTGTGTAAAGTTGGGGAATTGGGAAAAGTAGCATTTTCTAGTGACTAGTGAGTGACTAGATCTGTAAATCAACTTCAGTTTGGATTTTCAATTTGCAAATCTGAAAAAGAATCACCGCATGTTAACTATCAATCACCAATTAACTGTCGTCATTTCCTGAACAGAAAGTTAGCTGCTGTGACCAGGAAACTGAGTCAGGACTTGTAATTTGGGTATGGTTCAAAAGTAAACATTTACTGACACACAAAATGTTCCTAAATGGAGTGAATTGTTAACAAAGTAAGATATTGAGATTTAATTATAGAAAGGATCTATAGAGGGCAAGGGAAGTATTACTTGTAACTTTCAGTTCTAGCAGTTTATCTACATGAAGTAGTAAAGAATTTTTAAATAATTGTTTCTGTTTTAGTATGTTGTGTTATATGTTTTATGTAAATCAGCGAAGGCTGGACTGGAGACCTTAGTTGGAACTTGCGGATGGTATCTTGTCTTGAAGTCTCTCCTGCTTGGAATAATTGAGCTGCACTCCAAGTTGGAGATACTCCATCCATCAGGTTGCAATGGGGAGTATCAGGACAGTTCACTCTCACTCTTGGGCACACACCATAGGGAGTTACATGTCTGGAAAGAGATTGATGTAGCAGTTGGTAAACAAGAAGAGATAGAGAATGAGAATCTACTTTGAGAACAAGATTAATTCCAGAGAAGTGGCTGCCAGATGTGACCATGGCACCCTGAACAGCAGGGCTGTGCAGTGGCAGAGAGTAGGAGGGGAAATATGATGTGATGTCAAAAGTTGCAGTGATAGATTTCATACTTTGCAATCAGAAACTAAAGTTCCTCGATGCATTATCGTTCTGGTCCAAGGAAAAGGTATATCTTAAAATGGCTTGAAAGGATCTCAGAACTTGAAGGGATGATCCAGGGATTGTAATCCACATTAGGAAACAATAACCAAGAAGTTCTGTATGGAGCAGGAGCAAAATTAAAGGATTTTTTTAAAGACTTTATTTAAAATTTTATAACATGAATACAATAAAGAATTACATTTAAAGAAAAATAGAAAAAAAATTTAAAAAGGTATGATTACAATATTACATCAGAAAACTACACAAAATAACCCCCCCTGTTAATTGTAACACAATATTAATAGTCTAACTTAAAATTAGTCCAACCCTCCCCCCAAAATAAAGAGTGAAGAGTTAATAAAATTGACAATATTATATATGAAAAAAATACCCACTTACAAAAAAGAGATAAAACTTAACCTAAAAAAATTCTAACAAAAAAATATTGTCAATACTAAAATATCACACTTAAACATATATTTAAATCAAACTTAAATGCATATAATTAGCAAACAAAGTCCACTTTAACTTATAAAAAGACATCTTATCCTGAATTGAAAAAGATATCCTTTCCATAGTCAAACAAAATTTCATTTCCAAATACCACTTATCTAAAGTTAGTATATTTCTATCTTTCCAAGTAAGTGCTATACATTTCTTAGCTGCAACTAAAGCTAAATAAAAAAATGAAATCTGATAATCCTGCAAAATTAAAGGATTGATGAAAAAGGAAAATGTTCTCTGTAATGTTAACTAAACCATGTACATGTATCGAGGTAGCCTGAAATGATCAATTTTGCATTGTTAACCTATACATAAATGTAGATCTAGTGGGAGTGATTTTTCCAGCTCTGCATTTAGTGCTTAGGTGAATGTTGGACAATCGATACATGGTTGTATTGAACTCGACTCCCTCAATTGTTAGTCTAGGCCTCTGGATTAGTGGTCCAGAAATTTAACCTCACACCATCAGGAATTGCAAGTGATAAAGAGAAAGCTGATTGGATAAGATGCTGAAGTTCTGTACTTTAAGGAACTGCAATATTGGAGCAACATTGAGTGGGTCAATTTAAAAAAGAATGGAAATAGCAGGTGATGGTAGGTAATGCATCAGTTAAATACTTCATTCATCTGCTGCCAACACTTTGGTGGAAGACACAGAGGACCTTGATTCCAGGTTGCAAGGAGACAGAGAGGCGTTTCGAGGTAACTTTTATGTTTTTTTACACAGCTGCTGCATTCCAGGAAATTACTCCCATTTTCCTGGAACGCATGCAGTGTAAAAAGCTGGTAACGAATATGAGGATGCCGTTGCCGATCTAACATTTTACCTCCTAGATTCCTTGTCAATTTCCCGGAATGCCTGCAGTCTAAAGTGAATTGCAGGCCTTCTGTGAACAATGGGCTAATGATTAGGATGTCACCGTAGTGGCGTTGCAAGTCCCGCCTCTGTACTTACTGCACTCTGGTATGCTGTTTAATCTTGCCTTAAGAAATGAAGATTTGGAATTTTGGTCGCTCGTGTGTGAATGATCAATGCCGAGATGTCGGACATTCTTCAGACCGATTAAAATCACACAAAGTCTATCTAACAAACATATTTGTTTGCAGCTGTCTGTAATATAGATTGGCAAGAGATGTTTCCAGCAGATGGCATAACTCACCAGCTGGCTTCCTGCTGATCAGTAGCCTTTGGTTATTATTCTTTCTTTAAACTTTTAGCCTTTAATTCTATTCTGTCATTCTTATCCTTGAACAGTTCTTGCATTGGTCTACAAAAATAATTGCTGAAATTATCTTGCACATTCTGTTTCAGTCCATGATCAGTGCATTCTTGTATCTTGGATTTAAAAAGGAGCTGGACCGAGGATGGTTTAGTTGGGGAGGAAAAAATGCAGGTAAGTATGTTGATAGCTTTGACAAAATGACCTTTTCAGGGCAAGTTCGACAAGGTTATCAGGATGTTTCATGAACACTATTCACCAAAGAAAAATGAAACGCTCAAGAGGAACATGTTTCACTCGTGCACACAGCTGGAGGGTGAGAGCTTTGATACTTTTTTTAACAAACTTGAAATTAAAAGCAAAAACATGCAATTTTGGATGCTGCAAGATTCAATGATCCATGATTAAATGTGTTTGGTATTATTGATAAGGAAGTGAGAGAGAGAGGTTGCTATGAGAAACAGAGCTTACCTTAGCTGGAGCTGTGAAGATGCGCCACTTCACTGAATTAGCTTTGCAGCACATGGAAAAGTTCAATGAGAGTGCAGAAGCCAGTGAAAATGAAGGCATAGTCATAGCCACAGTGTCTGGACACCCACACAAACAAAAAAAAAATTAGATACTGTATGGGAAGCAACAAAAAGATGAAGAGAGATTCAATTTCAAATGGTGTGGCACTCAACACGAACCAAAATAATGCCCAGCCTATGGCAAAGTTTATCATAAGTGCAAAGGGCAGAATCATTACACAAAGCAATGTTTTCCAAATGGGAAATTAAACAGAAGTGGAAGTGTACACACTATAGAAGAAATTCTCCTCAGTGTACACTTTTCATTGAGAAGGTAGTGCAGGAAGATTTTGAACTGAGCAGCCAAACATGAACAGAGTCAAACAGAACAAGCTGGACACAGAAGCAAATGTCAATTTGAGCTGTTAGAGTGACATCAGGGCAATGAAGATAAAGCCATACATCCTTGAAGATCCTGTACAGCTCAAAGTCTATGATGACAGAGCATTGACATGAAAGGTGCATGTAAACTCAAGGTGAACGTTAAAGATAAAGAGCACCACCTCAGGTTCACAGTATTCCCAGATGGACATGAATCACTGCTTGGTGACAAAGCATATGAAAACCTAAGTCTAGTCAAGATGGTGTCCACACCAGGGAAACTTATTGTGTTGACTAATGCATTGTCTAGGGCAATGATACTGATTGAAGCACACAATGCGAGTTCTATAGAGATAGACGTGAATTTCCACATGAATCTGACCACTGAATCTCTTCCCTTATCTGGCATAAAATCCAAGCAGATCACACCTGAAACAGAAAAGGACACAATTCTACAGAAGGTCACCAAGAATCTGAATGAAGGATGGCCTAGAGGTGAATGTCAGCCATACTACAATATTAGAGCTGAGCTGCATTTTTTCAATGGGCTTCTACTCAGACAGAACAGAATTGTTATTCCTCAATAAATGTGACAAGAGATGCTGAAAAGGCTCCATGAGGGGCACCTTGAATGGAAAAATGCAAGAGGAGGGCCCAAACTGCTGTTTATTGGCCAGGGATGATGCTGACATTGACAGGATGGTCTCACACTGTGAGATCTTTTTCAAACATTGTGCAAAGCAGATAAATCATCTACAGTGACAATGTACCATACTACAGCTGTAGAGAATTTCAGAACTTTGCTGAAGAGTATGAATTTTGACATGTGACTTCAAGTCCTCTGCATCCACAGTCAAACGTTAAAGCAGAATGAGAGGAGTTCACAGTTAAACAGTTCCTCAAAAAAAGCACTGGATAGTGGCTCAGATCCTTTTCTCACTCTATTGAGTTACAGAGCTTTGCCACTTGAACATGGCATGTTACCTGCTGAGCTTCTGATGGGACATAGACTACGCACAAACAAAAACAGAGATCTTGAAGACGTAGAACTGAAATAAAGACATCTGCAATGGAGATAAAAAGTAAACTATGACAAGTCAGCCAGAAGCTTAGGGCCACTGGCACAACATAACACAGTGAGACTCAGAGATTCCAACACCTGGGACAAGAAGGCCACTGTTTTGGAGGAAGTAAATCCAAGATCCTACACTGTCAGAATACAGGACGGTCAAATACTGAGAAGGAATCGAGTCTGGGGGGGGGGGGGGGGGGAGGAGAGGAGGGAAAAAAAAAAAAAAAAAAAAAAAAAAAAAAAAAAAAAAAAAAATACTGAGAAGGAATCAAAAGAGCCTGCTGAAAACATAGGAGACATTGCAGGAATAGTCAAATGCAGAAGATCAACCCTGAACAACAACAGAGGAAACACCACCAGTGCTAGACAGTAGTGGACCAGCAAAGCTGATACAAGCACCTGTGTTAAAAAGATTTACACATTTTATCAAAGGACCCAACAGACTGAATCTCTAAAAGATAAGAAATTGCACACTTCAAAAGTTTATGTTGTTGATGTTGTGTTTATGTTTGTGTTGAACTTTAAATGGAAATGAATACTGTATTAGTGCATCATGTGTTAGGTTATATATCTCAAGGAAAGGGGATGTAGTGATAGAATGTTAGTGACGCTCCTGACCACTTGAGGGAGTTGTAAACTCATTTATGATAGCTTCGGTTAGATTCAAGATGGATGCCTCCACATGGTCTTATGTACTTTAGGTAATAAAGTATATTTGTTTTAAAAGAACCCAAATTTCTTTACAGCAATAAAAAGAAACAGATGGATCAGTAAGTTTGTGGATGTCACGAAAGTTGGAGAAGTTGTGGATGGAGCTTATGGATGTTGAAGGTTACAAGACAATGTAGAGTTGGGCAGAAAAGTGGCAGATAGATTTCAATCCGGATAAATGTGAGGTGATGCATTTGGGAAGGACAAACCAGAAAGGTGAGTACTCAAAAGTATTGATGAACAGAGGGACCTTGGGATTCAAATCCATACATCCCTTAAATTTACCACACAGGTTGATAGGTTATTTAAGAAGGCCTATGAGATGCTGGGTTTCATTAATAGGGGAAATTGAATTCAGGAGTAGAGAGGTTATATTGCAACTCTACAAATCTCTATTAAGACCACACATAAAATATTGTATTCAGTTCAGGTTACCTCAATATAATAAGGAGGTGGAGGCTATGGAGATGACGTAGAGGAGACTTACCATGATATTGCCTGGATTGGAAGATGTTTTATGAGGCAAGGTTAGCAGAGCAGGGACTTTTCTCTTTAGAGCATAGAAGGATGAAAGGAGACTTGATGGAGGTCTATAAAATTCTGAGAGGCATAGATAGGGTCATCAGCCAGCACTTGTTTCCCAGGGCAAGAACAGCAAACACTAGAAGATATATGTACAAAGTTAAAGGAGGGAAGTTTAAGGGAGATATCAGGGGTGTTTTTTTACACAAAGAGTTGTGTGTGCCTAGAATGCCTTGCTGAGGATGGTGGTGGAGATTGAAACATTGGGGGCATTTAAGAGACTCTTAGACAGGCACATAAATGAAAGAAAAATAGAGGTTTATGGGGTAGGGAGGGTTGAGTTTTTTGAAAGAAATGTATGTGTTGTGTGACAGAAATAGATATGATTTTAGGAGATAAATTGGTGCAGATGTTAGTGTGGGTCACATAAAAACAGGTCTTATTTAAACTACTGGAGCTCTGCTAAAATCTTTGGAGAGTGTCCAGGAGACTTTACTAATGGATTGTTGTTTACAAAAAGGCAACAGATGAAAGGTCTTATCAGAGCCGCATATTGTCTGGAAGGGAACTTCCTGTTCTAAGAAGGTCATCTGGTTTTGCATGCAGAGAGACTCAAACAGGCTTTCTCTCTGTGTGTGAGAGAGACACACACACAGAGATCACTTCTACAGAGTTACAGTCAACAAAAAGAGCTGGGACTGGAACAGGACAAGCTGTCAAGCTTGTGGGTGGCCACATTTGTAAGACAGGTTGTGAGTGCTTAGTTCAGCCTGGTCAAAGTCCTTGTGGTTCATGAAAGATGGAGAGGACTGGCTGTCTAATGTTTCACTTGAAATAAAAGAAACAAGAAGGAACTCAGTGGTGCCCTGAAAGAAAGAGGTTATCATCTGGAAAACCCTGAGGGGAAAAGTTTTATCAGCAAGATTCTGGAGTGGCTGATTAAAAAGGAATCAGATGTGGGTGTCAGCATACAATAAATCTCTCTCTGAAAACCGACAAGAACCTTTCTAATTGGTAACCATTTACTTTTCAAGCACCAAAGCCCGGTGAACTTTATAAATGTTAAATTCTGTGCACAGCATAAGAATTTTTCCTGCAACCAGTGAACCTGGAGGAGTGAGAAGTGAGATTGGACTGTGAATCAAAGAACTTTTCTGAACTTACACACGCATTACATACACGTGCACTTAGAATTAAAAGGGGGTTAAGTTAGGTTAGTAAAGTCAATAGTGGTAAATTAAAGTGTGATTCTGTTTTCATGTTTAAAGATAATTAAAAGCAACTTTTGTTTAAGTAACCATTTGTCTTGATGAATATCTATTGTTGCTGGGTTTTGGGGTTCTCTGAGCTCGTACAGTTGGCACAACATTGAGGTCTTAAGGGCCTGCACTGTGTGGTTTAATGTTCTATATTTTAAAGCAGTAGTTTTCAACTTTTTTGTTTCTACTCATATACCACTTTAAGTAATCTCTATGCCATCAGTGCCATGTGATGAGTAAGGGATTGCTTAAGGTGGCATGTGAGTGGGAAAGGAAGGTTGAGAATCACTGCTGGAGACCCAATTGCTACTGAAATATTTTTCTTAAGAAAAATTGTCATTGGCCCATTTCTTTTGGAGCTATGAAACCGTGCACATAAGGAGTCAATGAGATATGATTAAAACAGTGGTATCAAACTTTTTTTCTACCCACATACCACCTTAGGCAATCCCTTACTAATCACAGAGCACCAATGGCATAGGAAATACTTAAAGTGATATGTGAGTGGAAAGAAAAAGGTTGAGAACCACTGTTTTAAAATGATTTTTTGTGATTTTTTTATTATTTGGATAATGTCTAACTCTCTATCTGTCAATTTAATACTTTTAATTTTAACTTTATTTGTCTATTACTAAGCTACAATCCAAGGCATTTTTACCAAGGGTGTAATTGGGGGTAAATTGGGTGGCATGGACTCATGGGGGGAAATGGCCTGTTACCATGCTGTATGTCCTAAATAAAATTAAAATGTCTCAATAAAACAAAATAAAATAAGTTAAGAAAAGCAGCATTCAGAATATGTTTTTTGAGAGGACTATACTAGTGGGACATATCTGGCGCTTACACCCCTAACGTCGAAGTACTCGAGATGGCAGAGGTCGACAGCATCGAGTCCACGCTGCTGAAGATCCAGCTGCGCTGGATGGGTCACGTCTCCAGAATGGAGGACCATCGCCTTCCCAAGATCCTGTTATATGGCGAGCTCTCCACTGGCCACCGTGACAGAGGTGCACCAAAGAAAAGGTACAAGGACTGCCTAAAGAAATCTCTTGGTGCCTGCCACATTGACCACCGCCAGTGGGCTGATAACGCCTCAAACCGTGCATCTTGGCGCCTCACAGTTTGGCGGGCACCAACCTCCTTTGAAGAAGACCGCAGAGCCCACCTCACTGACAAAAGGCAAAGGAGGAAAAACCCAACACCCAACCCCAACCAACCAATTTTCCCTTGCAACCGCTGCAATCGTGTCTGCCTGTCCCGCATCGGACTTGTCAGCCACAAACGAGCCTGCAGCTGACGTGGACTTTTTACCCCCTCCATAAATCTTCGTCCGCGAAGCCAAGCCAAAGAAGAAGACTAGTGGGACATATCTGGCATACACAGTAAGGAGTTTTCTTTGAAGCATTGAACAGAAATTGCATCCATCAAGTTGTAGAAGTAAGATCCTTTAGCACAGAAGTGACAAAACAAAAACTTTTTTATCAAATTAAAGCTTGACAAACCTGATTGAGTTTTTCGAGGGGGTTACAAAAAAAGTTGATGAAGGGAAAGCTGTGGATGTTGTCTATTTAGACTTTAGTAAAGCTTTTGACAAAGTTTCCCACAGGAGGTTAGGAAAAAAGGTGGAGGCATTTGGTATAAATAAGGAGGTAGTGAAATGGATTCAGCAATGGTTGGATGGGAGGTGTCAGAGAGTAGTGGTAGAAAATTGTTTGTCCAATTGGAGGCCGGTGACTTGTGGGGTTCCTCAGGGATCGGTCCTGGGTCCACTATTGTTTGTTATATATATTAACGATCTGGAAGTAGGGGTGGAGAATTGGATAAGCAAGTTTGCGGATGATACAAAGATTGGTGGTGTTGTGGACAGTGAGGAAGATTACCGTAGATTAAAAGGTGATTTAGGAAGGCTGGAGGTGTGGGCTGAGAAATGGCTGATGGAATTTAATACAGATAAGTGTGAGGTGTTACATTTTGGAAAGCCAAATCTAAATAGGTCATATACATTAAACGGTAGGCTATTGAGATGTGCAGAGCAACAAAGGGATTTAGGAGTGATGGTAAATAGTACCCTTGAGGCTGATACTCAGGTAGATGGTGTGATGAAGAAGACATTTGGAATGTTGGCCTCCCTTCCTTCTCTACCTATCACCTCCTGCCTTGTGACTTTCCCTTCCTCCCCTCACTCTTCTGTTTGGATGCCTCCCAACATTTTTCCATATCTTGGTGAAGGCCTCAAGCCCAAATCATTGGTTATGTATTTTTACCTTTGCTATATAAAAGGCATTGCTTGACCTAGCTGAATTTCTCCAGCATCTTGGTTTTTTACTTCAACCATGCTATCTTCAGATTTTCATGTTTTACCTCTCAGAATACCCTCCAATAACTTACCTACTACTGAATTCATGCTCGCTGGCCAGTAATTTCCTGGTTTACCTTTGGAGCATTTTTTTTAATCCAATCCTCCGACACCTCACTCATGGCTAATAACATTTTAAATATTTCTGCCAGGGCCCCTGAAATTTCTACACTTGTCTCCCTCAAGGTCTGAGGGAATATCATGTCAGGCCCAGGGACTCTATTTATCTTTATTCACTATAAGGCAGAAAGCACCTCCTCCTCTTTAATCTCTACATGTCCATGACACTACTGCTTGTTTCCATTCCTTCCTTATATGCGATGCCAGTTTCCTGAGTAAATACTGAATCAGGAAAAAAAAACCCTGGGAATAACAGAAAATCAGATCATTCCTGAGCAAAAACCCAGATGACATTTTGTTGAATATTTTATTTAAATTTTTTTCCATGCATGTGATTAATAAACTATCATATAGTTTATTATATAGTTCATATAGCACCATTTCATCGGATGCAAGGATCGACAACGAGATAGACAACAGACTCGCCAAGGAAATAGCGCCTTTGGAAGACTACACAAAAGAGTCTGGAAAAACAACCAACTGAAAAACCTCACAAAGATTAGTGTATACAGAGCTGTTGTCAAACCCACACTCCTGTTCGGCTCCGAATCATGGGTCTTCTACCGGCATCACCTACGGCTCCTAGAACGCTTCCACCAGCGTTGTCTCCGCTCCATCCTCAACATTCATTGGAGCGCTTTCTCCTTTGAAGAAGACCGCAGAGACCACCTCACTGACAAAAGACAAAGGAGGAAAAACCCAACACCCAACCCCAACCAACCAATTTTCCCCTGTAACCGCTGCAACCGTGTCTGCCTGTCCCGCATCAGACTTGTCAGCCACAAACGAGCCTGCAGCTGACGTGGACATTACCCCTCCATAAATCCTTGTCCGTGAAGCCAAGCCAAAGAAGAAGAAGAAATATAGAACAATAAATGTTTAAATTTAAGAAAATTTAATTCATTACATTATGGTCCCCTTCCCTCCCAAAACATAAAAAAGTAATTAAATAATTAAATAAATAGAGAGATTATTTGAAAAATATATAATAATATAAAATAGGAAAGGAAAAGAAAAGATTGCATCATGGATTGCTCGGTGAATCGCTCCCCAATACACTAAACTCCAAAAAAGTTTATATGATCAATTTAAGGAAGAAGGTTGACACAGCTCTTAAGAGGCTGGAAGAACATTTCTACATATTTATATCTAAAATTTGTGTATATGGGCTCCAAATTTGCAAATAATATACCATATTTATTTCTCAAATTTTATGTAATTTTTTTTTAAAAAGAAATACAGCTTTAAATTTCTGCATTCCATTTTCCCATATCTAAATGTGAATCCAATTTCCAAGTCACTGCAATACATTTCCTGGCTATTGCTAATGTTATTTTAACAAATTTTGTTTTATATATTGATAATTTCAAATTAAATCTTATTCCTTCTATATTCCCCAATAGGAATAAATCTAAGTTTATTAGAAATGCAATGCCTGTAACTTCTAAATGTTTCCTAAATCCACCCAAAAAAGGTATTACGTTGGGGCATGACCAAGTTAAATACAAGAAAGTACTTCATTACACCTCAAACATTGTTCTGATAAATCTGATTTAATTCTATTTAGTTTTTTTGTGGCATCAAATATAGCTGATGTAAATATTATGTTGAACTATATCTTACATTAATTTGCCATACAATCTTGACCAAGTTCTGACCATCTTTGTTCATCAATTGTAATATTCAAATCTAACTCCCATTTCGGTCTAGATTTATGCATTTTTTTAATAGTTTAATAGTTTCTGTTTGAAATTAAAGATACATTGCAGAAGTAAATCTCTTAGTATTTCCTCTCCTAATAAGAGTTTCCACCTCACTACAAATAGGTAGCCACATCTCTGGACCTAACTTTTCCATTAAATACCTTTTCAGTTGAAAATAACAAAAAAGAGTATTACTCGGTATTCCATGTTTATTCCTCAATTGCACAAATTACCTCAATTGGCTTTGTTCATGATAATCTTCAATAGTTTCAATACCTTTACTAAACCAATTATTTAAAAGTCGATTGTCCTTTGAAAAAGATACAAGGTAGTTTTGTATCAAAGGCATCTTTTGTGACATATCTATCTAAAAATGGATTCAAGCAAAAATTAAAATCTCCTCCTATTAAAATATTCTCAAGTGCCTCTGCTAAATTCAAAAATGTTTCCTGTATAATTTTTTCATCATCCACACTTGGTGCATAGAGATTTCAAAGAATCCATAGTTCTGAATATATTTAACAATATACAATCACATACCTCCCTGCAGGATCAATGACTACATTTTGTATTTTAATTGGGAAGTTTTTCTCACCAACATTGCCACTCCTCCTGTCTTATAATTAAACAAAGAAGCTGTAACATACCCAACCCAATTTCTGTTTAGCTTCAAATGTTCTCTCTCTATTAAATGTGTTTCTTGTAAAAAAGCTGTTTCCTCCCATTTTCTTTTTTTTTTAAATTTTTTAAAAGACTCAAGCAAATATATACAAACAATATTAGACATTTTCTTATCACACAATATAATATCCATATATATAAATATAATAAAAATAAAGTATTTTCCCCTTTCCCAGATAGTAAATAAACCATAAAAGGAAAAAAAAACTAAACATTAAAATTAAAAATTAAAATTCAAACAGTTTTCATCTGTACCACAACCTTAATTCAATCTCTTTATTTATCTGTTAGGACAGTTTGTATCCACTTTTTACTTAAGGGGGGTATAGATCATATATGTGTGCCTTTGTGTCTCAGGTACAGCTGCCACACTTCAATAAATGTGTCATACTTCTTTCCCTTGATCATAACAGTCCTTGATACACCTGATACCTTTCTGGCACCAGGTGTCCAGGATCTTGTTGTCCAGCGTCATGGGTATTAAATCTACTCCCATTTTCTTAATATGTACTAATACCCTCTTTCTTTTCACTGACTTGTTTAGCCCATTAACATTGAAATTTTAAAATTTCACCCTGTTACTCATCTTGATAATCCACTCCTTCCTCCACTTCCACCTGTGACTCCTCATCTCTTATTCAATATCCAATATATTGGCGTGTACTTCCTCCAGCAATCCAGATAGAAAAAAAGAAAACAGATTTACTTCTAGAACATACATGTTACCACACTTATAATGATATATAAACAAAATAGACCCCCCACCCCAGTAGGTGCTGGTTAAATAATACCCAGCACTAACTCCCACAATTTTACAGGTTGCGACAAAGGTCACAATTGCCCATATGGTATAGTCGGAGTCAGAAACCCATCTCTTCCTCAACCCCTGGTAAGTAAATCTTTAATCATTTAATACATATGTAAAAGAATTTTTTAAAATTCAAAAAAATTTCAAAAATCAACAAGAAAAAATAATAAAGCAGTGTTTTAGATTATTTAATACTACGCGAACTACCAAGTAATTTTAGTCCATAAAAACATATAAATAACAACTGTTCTTCTGATTCTTCATTCCACCTGGCCACTTGGAAGATTTTGCACAAATTCTTCTGCTTGCACAAAGCTTGAAAATAACTTATTTTCACCTCCAGGCAAGAAAATCTTCAAAGTTGCAGGGTTTTTTTTTTCTCTTTCTTTGGCTTGGCTTCGCGTACGAAGATTTATGGAGGGGGTAAAAAGTCCACGTCAGCTGCAGGCTCGTTTGTGGCTGACAAGTCCGATGCGGGACAGGCAGACACGATTGCAGCGGTTGCAAGGGAAAATTGGTTGGTTGGGGTTGGGTGTTGGGTTTTTCCTCCTTTGCCTGTTGTTCGTGAGGTGGGCTCTGCGGTCTTCTTCAAAGGAGGTTGCTGCCCGCCAAACTGTGAGGCGCCAAGATGCACGGTTTGAGGCGTTATCAGCCCACTGGCGGTGGTCAATGTGGCAGGCACCAAGAGATTTCTTTAGGCAGTCCTTGTACCTTTTCTTTGGTGCACCTCTGTCACGGTGGCCAGTGGAGAGCTCGCCATATAACAGGATCTTGGGAAGGCGATGGTCCTCCATTCTGGAGACGTGACCCATCCAGCGCAGCTGGATCTTCAGCAGCGTGGACTCGATGCTGTCGACCTCTGCCATCTCGAGTACTTCGACGTTAGGGGTGTAAGCGCTCCAATGGATGTTGAGGATGGAGCGGAGACAACGCTGGTGGAAGCGTTCTAGGAGCCGTAGGTGGTGCCGGTAGAGGACCCATGATTCGGAGCCGAACAGGAGTGTGGGTATGACAACGGCTCTGTATACGCTAATCTTTGTGAGGTTTTTCAGTTGGTTGTTTTTCCAGACTTTTTTGTGTAGTCTTCCAAAGGCGCTATTTGCCTTGGCGAGTCTGTTGTCTATCTCATTGTCGATCCTTGCATCTGATGAAATGGTGCAGCCGAGATAGGTAAACTGGTTGACCGTTTTGAGTTTTGTGTAATGGAATACAAATCAATATCCCTTTTTTTTCCCCAAAGAGTCTTCTTAACTAGGTTAAATTCTCATCTTTTTAAATAAATCAGCACTTACATCAGGGTAAAATACTCAAGTGGGGCTTTCCTTGCTCTTGTCCCTTCTGCTTCTAGGGTCAAAATCTCTTGGTCTTGGTATCGAAAAAATGTAATTAGCACAGAGTGTGGGTTCTGATTTGGAAGCAGTTTTGATCTAAGAACTCTGTGTGCTCTTTCATTCTCCATAGGACGATCAAAATTAATTTGGCCCAGTACTTCAGGAATCCATTTCATAAAAAAATAGTCATTTGGATCTTGCTCCTCCACTCCTTCATTAAGACTCACTAATATAATGTTATTTCTTCTACTAACATTTTCCATTTTGCTGAGGCTTCTGATTTTCCATAGCAGTGGTGGAATCTTCTAAACTAGTAACTTCATCATTCACATGCTGCATTCCTCCCTGCAGTTTTTCATTTTCCCATTTAATTTATCAAATTTTCTCCTCTAATTTCATGAAATTGTCTTATTAATAAACCAATGGTAGTTATATCTTCTACTTTATGTTTACTTTTAAAAGTTTTAGCTTCTTTCAGTACCTCCTCTTATAATTGGTGATCTTCCTCTTCATTGCTGGTCTGTTGCGAGCCCAACTTATTCTCTTCTTTCTCTGAAGGCCCCAGCTTTTCGCGCATGTACAATGCTCCTCTGGGTTCTTCTCCAATGCCATCTCTCTGTCACTGCCGAGAGGTACATCAGCAGAAGCTCCCTCAACAGATTCACTCAGACAGAGAGTAGCTCAACAGTAACTCCTTGCTTCTGACATGTGGTAGGCCTCAGATCTCCTTTGGGCTTCTCTTCACATCGGACTTTAGGTAAGACAGCAGCAGCATTATCTTTCTTTGGAGGCATTTTTAAAATGTTGTAACAGTGTTTAAATGTACTTTAAAAGTTCTTAATAGTTTAAAACATTTCTAAGTTGGTATTTTTTAATAATTCACCAGGAGGGTCAGGCTCCTATGTTCCAACCCTATGGCATCACGTGATTTTCCCCCAACCCAGCTGACATTTAATGCACTAACATCATCCAGAGTGCAGACCTTGGAAATTCTCTCATTTAATTCCTTGCATTGCAAATGATTTAATAATCCATTTTGCTTTGTCCAGTGGTTGACTTTTTATCTTAAAGTAGGTGAAGTTTTTTGAATGAAATTCGAAATGTACCTATTGATCACTGAATTAAGGTTGCCATTCCAAAGGAGGACATGGTCACAGAGAGTATTTGCATTTGTTGGTTTTGCAATACCGTTTAATTTAAATGGCATCGCAAAAACAACAAATGCAAACACCCTGTATATACATTGGAAACCTGTTATAATGCAATAGTTGGGGTCCAAAAAATTGCATTGCAAAAAAACACCTCCTCCCCCACCCCTGTTTGTGGCAGCACGCAACCCTCCTCACCCCATTCATGACAATATACCCCCCTCCCCGTTCACAGCAGCACACCTCTCCCTGTTCTCAGCAGCCCTCACCCCCCCGCCCAGTTCATGGCAGTACTCACCCCTCCCACTTGTTCATGGCAGCACTCACCCCCCCCCCCCACTTGTTCATGGCAGCACTCACCCCCCCCACTTGTTCATGGCAGCACTCAGCCACCACCACTTGTTCATGGCAGCACTCAGCCACCCCACTCCCCGTTCACGGCAGGACCCCCCCTTCATCCATGCGATAAATTCCCCACCAAGATAAACATTGCTATACTTATTGTACTTACCTTAATAATTTAGATGCATCACTTCTAAACATCCACTGCGTCTGGTCCTGCATCTTTTAAAATGTGCTCGCTTAATGGAATGCAGACATTAAGCAGCTCATTCCTTTTATATATCGGGGTCTAATCTGGTTATTTCCAAATTCGCAATAAATTGGGGTGCATGATTCACATGACTTTCTCCTTCGTAATTCAATTGACTTCAATAGCCCATCTTGGCATTCCAAGGAATGATTGAGCTTAAAGCTTTGCATGTTTCAGACTTCCACTATCAATGTTCTAGGCTATTGAACTGTCCAATATCAGTAACATCAGTTCTGTGAAATAAGACACTGAAAATTCTTATCATTATTTTGAAATATGTACATACAAGAATGAAATGAAATAAAGACAAAGGAATGATTTTTTTAAAAAGGAATTTAATAGTAATACTTTGCTGAAGTCGTATTCATTTAACAGTCACTAAATATCAACAATCTGCTGACCTTCGAGAGAATCATCCACTTGAACAATTTTCCACAGGCTCACGCTTCAATGACAAAGTGGAACTTGGTGCTGTATCAGCAATCGTTTCAGAGGACTTGATGGAGCTCTAATATGGCTATGCTCTGAAGTGAATCTGCTTTTCTGATGAGTGTGCAGAACAGATTTAAGTAGACAGCCAAGCTACTGTATCAACTATTCTGCCAAATTCTTTCACGTGATCCAGTAATGATGTGCAAACATACACTGCACAAACTAATTTCCAGGATTTTAGACAGAATCTGAGTGCCATTTAACCACTGGGCCCATGTTTTGCTTCTGCATATGTTGAGCATGTGACCAAAATGATAATTGAGGAAAAGCAGAGAAATTTGCTGAGAGGTTGTAACTAAAGTTTCATTCAGGGCAAAATGAGTTTTCATCCTATTTCTCACCAAATTGGCACCAAGTCACTTTTCGTTGCGGATAGCTTGAAGTCTCCATGCTTAATTATTGGCAGGAATATTCATTCTTCAACATCACAAGAAAAGTGATAATTCTATCCTGCTTCTTGCATTTTACCATTCCCCAAAAGTCAAAAAACTGTCAGCTCTGGTTGAATGGTGCACGGTGGGAATTTAAGTTAGACTATTGTTGTCGATGCACCCTGTGTACCTGTGTAGCTGGAACAGGTAAGAATTCTGGCACATCTGTGCATTGTCTGCATGTCTGAAACAATCAACTATCATATTACATCATATCATGTCATGTCATGTTATGCAGAAATCAATCAATAATGGAGGCAGCACAAATTTGATTTGCTGCTTGTATGTAAATTAACAACTGCAAGTTAATTACTGCATCCACTTTTGGGGCTATTAAATTTCAGACCCATAATCTTTAGACAAGACACAGCTGTGGTACGTATGGCCCTTAAGAAGCAATTATTTGTTTACAATGTACTAATGGCACAGTGGGCATTCTCAATCAATGATATATATATATATATATATATATATATATAAAAATATGCCATCAAATACAGCAAGTTTGATTTAAAATAATAATTGTTATTGTATTTAATAAATAAGACCCATTCATTAATGGCTATTTTAATTGATTAGCTTAAAGTGCTGCTTAGTGGTTCAAAAATTGTTTAAAAATGCCACTAAGCAATATTCAAACAAATTAAAATATAATAAGGAATTGAATTGTAAATTATTTTTATAATGGGAATCTAATGGTTGCAGCACTAGAAGCTGTTTTTTTGTTTAATTCTAAGACTTAATTGAAACCTGTGAGAAAGTGGCTTAAAAATTTTTAAGTCCAGAACTCAGTCTTTTGGCATCTGATTGTGTCACGTTTACCTCCATATTGTGTTTCAGTGCAAAATATTTAAACTGATTTAACCTGTCATGAAGTACTCCAGTGAAGGATGCCATTGAGCTTATGGAATTAAAGATAGTTTATTCATTGATGTGCAAGGATGAGACTTTGGTTGACCCTTATTGGGAACATTTTCCTGTACTTTCTGAGCCTGGCCACAGAAAATCACAATAGAATTTTGGCTTTCTCACACTTTGGCAAAACTGTTCTGGATGTTTTTTCTTTATTTTAAGGAGTTGTAAAATGTAAGTTCTTGTTGTTATTCAATTGGAAAATAATTTGGGCTCACAAATATATTCAAAAAAAGAGAAAACATTTGTCTAATTTAACTTACATTCAGTACATTAAAAAATGTCTATCTGTAATATATCAAGACATGAAATCAACCCCTCTTAACTTGGGTTATACAATTTCCATGATCCAGGAGACTGCTTGAAGTATTTTTCCAATATTGCTCGTCAAATCCATGTTTTTTTTGGAACATCCTGCTGCTCACTTGGCTGCATTTGCACCAAATTGCTGGTTATCCAAGTTCAAGAATATTGTTATAAATTTGACCAGGTCTTATCATTAATACTAATGTTCAAAGCTGATTCCCATCTTTGTTTTGATTTGTATAACTCCCACTTGCGAGTTCCCGCTTGAAATAGAAAGTACATTACTGATGTAAATTTCTTTGTGATCCCCTTTCAGATTAGAATCTCCATTTTATTGCACTCTGGTAAAATCATGGTCGTTCCTAATATATTTCTTTTTTAAAAAAACATATTGAAAGTAGCATAATATTGTATTATTATGAATATTACATTTATTTTTTTAACTGTTCAAATGACATTAATTGCCCTTGTACATAGAAATCTTCTACATACCTGATCATTTTATGGGACCAGGCATATAGAATTAAATTATCCATAGTTAAAGGAATTATTCTATTTTGAATGAAGGGTGTTTTCGGAGTTATTTTTTTCCCTTGGACCAATTAAGTTATTCAATTTGTGCCAGATATTTAACATATGCTTTGTGAATGGTGCCTTCTTTTCAGCAGAAGTAAATTCAGTATCCTATTTTTATATAAAGTCTTCTGCCACTCTCTCTCTCTGACTTTGTGCAGTTCAATTTCCACCCATGAAGGCTTGTCTCTTCCATCAAAGAGAGAAGAGACTAATTTCATTTGGGCCACCCAATAATAATATCTGAAATTTGGGAGTTGTAAACCTCCCATATGATATTTCCAAGTTAATTTTTTTATGGAGATTCTAGCTAACTTACCTTTCCAAAGAAATTTCCTTATTAATTTGTTTGTTTTTGAAAAAAAATCTGCAGTAATTTTCTTGTGCACTATTCCTTTCATACAGCCCTCCTCAACTTTTTCTCATGAAACCAAACTTAACACCTCTCTCCTTGAACCCTCTGCCCATCACTATTGTTATCTCCCGAATCCACATTTATTATTTCTGTAACTTCGTGCTTGAATCCACACAAATTGGATTCAATCCCAGTCACGGTGCTTAAATGACACTTATTAATGCTATAGTTTATGGCCCACTTAACCATGAATGTGAAAAACGATCATTTCTCATGATTTTTACAATTGCTTTCATTCATTGATAATACCGACAACACCATCTCCTCCAAACACATTCCCTCAGTGTGTGATTGGATGGGAGAAACTCTGCTTGGTTCTAATTTCACTTGTCTTCTCCTAACCTGCAATTGATTATCTTCCTTCTTTAGTATTGCTACTTAAAGTCAGATGGAACATGTAATTCAGCCCAATTTGTTCATGCTGACCAAGTTGGTTCCTGGGCTTCATTTGATTCATATCCTTCCAAATCCTTCCTTTCCATAATTTGTCCAAATGCCTTTTAAACATTTTTCCTGTTACTATAGCTTCCTTTGACTGCTTGTTTGAGATGAAGAAACATTTGACCCTCATGTTCCTTTAAATCTCTACCATCTTACTTTAAATCTATGTCCTCCAGTTTTAAAATCATCTACACTTGGAGGGGGGGGGGGGGGGAAAGACTGTAAACATTTAATTTATCCTTGCCCCTTATGATTTTATGTACATCTACAAGATTACCCCTCCATCTCATGCTCCAGGGAATAAAGACCCAGTCTATCCAGACTCTCTCGACAACTAAAGCTCTTCAGGCAACATCTTGCTGAATCTCTTCTGCACCTGTTTCAATTTATTGACATCCTTTCCATATGTGGGTGACCAGAACTGCACACAATTCTGCAAGTGTGGTCTTGCCAACATCTTGTACATCTGTATCATGCTGTCCTAACTTTTAAACTCAATGCCGACCCATTGAAAGCAAATATGTCACCCTGAGTCACAACTTCCAACAAAACTTGCACCTGTATTCCAAGGTATTTTTTTTCAAGTTCAAGGTCAAGTTTATTAATCATCTGATTGCACAAATTCAATGTGATGAAAAAGTGTTCTCCAGTCCTTGGGGTATAACATGCAAACACACAACCAGAAATAAAAAAACATATGCAGATCAAATATACAGATATACAAATAAATAAATATTGTTTAATAAATTGTAGAGTCTTGGAGGGTTAATGTGAGCAGTTCATTCAGTCGTTCAGCAGTCTCACTGCTTGCGGGAAGAAGCTGTTCCTCAGCCTGGTGGTATTGGCTCTGATACTCATGTATCTCTTGTATGCAGGGTGATAAGGGTTGTCCATGATTTTGCACACACTCTTCAGACAACAATCCCAGTAGATCACTCTGCCACTCTTATGTTCTGTGGATTGACCTCCAATCCAATTCTCTACAGCAAACGTAACTCACTGTGATGAAATCTGCCAGGATGCTCTCGATAAAGCTCCTATAGAAAGTTGACATGATGGTGGGCAGAAGCTGTGCTTGCTTCAACCTTCTCTGGAAGTGCAATCACTGTTGTGCCTTCCTGACAAGTGAGGAGATTTTGTGTGTCAAGGATAGGTCACTACTTAAGTGGACTCTGAGGAACTTGGTGCTCTCTACTCTCTCCACTACCAAGTTATCAAGGTGTAGTGGAGGTTGGTTGTTCCTGGTCCTCCTGAAATCCACCATCATCTCCTTTATCTTGTTCACATTTGAGATTCAGGTTGTTGTTCTTGCACCTTATCACGAGATTTTCAACAATACTGTTCAGGACATCACCTTTATTGTGGAAGTGAAGTCTTGTTTTAACTGACCAAATTGTGAAATACCTCAAACTTGTCAGAGTCAAATTCAGAATCAGAATTTATTGTCATGAACAAGACACAAAATTCATTGTTTTGTGGCAGCGTCACAGTGCAAACATTCATGGAGAAAAATAGTGCACAATAAGTCAAAATAAGGCAGTGTCCTTGTTTCATTAATCATTCAGGAATTTGATGACAGCAGGGACAAAGCTGTTCTTGTGCCACTGAGTGCTTGCTCAACTTTAGGCTACTGTACTTTTTTTGGTATAGTGTGAAGAGAGCATGGCCTGGGTGACGGGGGGTCCTTGGGGAAAGAGGCCATCTCTTGTAGATGTCCTCAATGAGTGAAGTCTGATGCCTGTGATGTCGCAGGCCAAGTTAACAACTCTCAGTTGTTATTTTCTTGTCCTGAGCATTGGCACCTTTGAACCAGACAGAGATGCAACCAGCCAAAATGCTCTTCACTGTACATTTGTAGTGGTTTTCATGAGTCTTCGATGACATACCGAACCTCCTCAAACACTTCACAAAATATAGCCACTGGTGAGCCTTCTTTGTGATTGCATCGACATGGA